>NC_091821.1:283532418-284142418 GCF_038994185.2 Dermacentor albipictus | reverse complement strand
CACCCCGCACCTCCACCAAGTTAATGTTACATGAAGCTGAAGCCGAATACTATTTCCAATTTATTTACAGGTAAGCTAACGGAGCCAAAATGGCGACGCGATATCAAACCGGCACACACGTCGTCTTCGTCCTCCTCAGTGCAGCCACACTGTGTCAGCTGTTCCGTAGCAATATATATATAATCACCTTCCTCGTTACGCCCACTGCAGGACAAAGGCCTCTCCCATAGTTCTCCAGCTACCCAGGTCATGTACTAATTGTGGCCATGTTGTACCTGCAAACTTCGTAATCTCATCCGCCCACCCTAACTTTCTGCCGTCGCCTGCTACGCTTCCCTTCCCTTGGAATCCAGTCCGTAACCCTTAATGACCATCGGTTATCTTTCAACCTCATTACATGTCCGGCCACGCCCATTTCTTTTTCTTGATTGCAATTAAGATGTCATTAACTCGCGTTTGTTACTTCACCCATTCTGCTCTTTTCTTATCCCTTAACGTTACACCTATCATTCTTCTTTCCATAGCTCGTTGCGTCGTCCTCAATTTCAGTAGAACCCTTTTCGTAAGCCTCCAGGTTTCTGCCCCGTACTTGAGTACTGGTAAGACACAGCTGTTATACACTTTTCTCTTGAGGGTGTAAGATTTTGCAGTCGTAGCTGTAGGAAGGAGCTTGACTCTTCGTCGGGACTTAGGAGAGCAGGATTTAATGGCAGTATTTACATTTGAAACATGAGGTACATCGCCAGAGTAGCGTGACTCCCATATGGAGCCCGCAAGACTAACATACAGCAAATAGCTTGTGAGCACACAGCTAACGAGTACATTTCTAGCATGACAACGAGCACTCAGCTCCCGACGACGAGCACACACTAGCAGCCGGCAACCGCTGCTTATAAGCACTTGGTCCCCCCTTGATTCCAAGCGAACGGAAACGTTCGTCCAGTCATCGTTCGACGTCACCGTTCGACGTCATCGAAGATGACCCACCCTTTTGGAGGAGGCGGGCTCACATACTTGTGTTGCACACACACACAGGTGCAAAGGTCCGGAGGCGACGTCAGAGGGCTTCGTAGAACTCTGCTTTGTCCCGGGTGGCGCGGCCGAGTACCACATTCCTGAGCTGATCGCGCGCCACGTGGCTGCCGGTTATTCGCAGTTCTCTGAAGTGCGCCCCGTCTGGTTGGATTCGAACACGTGCAGCGGGCTGAAAGCTGGCACCTTGTCACCCCGTACGGCCATTCCTAACAGCTCCTCCATGGCCCGAAAAATCTCGCCTGGCCAGTGCTGGCAACCGCTGGGCAGTAAGAGAATGGCTGGCGAGCAAGATGATGGCTTTGCTCTCTGCAACCCCTGCGTACTTGGAATGCCTTCAACCATCTTACAACAACTGGCACAGAAGAGTCGACCCGGCAGCACAATACCGCTCAGCGTTCAAACGCCCGGAATTAGCTGTTAACCTGCCAGGCTTCCTATCAAATTTTCAATGCAAGTCACTCAACTGGGAATCTCCAAATTTTGCCCCAAAATTTTGTGCCGCCAAAGCGAGCGTTCACGTTCCCCCTTGAGTTCGACCAAACCCGACCGTCGCGCTGCACAAGAGTAAAGGTTTACGCAGAATTAAACCGAAGGCTCTCAAACACCAGTACCCAAACATAACTTAAGCAGCCTAACTTCGCGAACAGCCAGCTCTTATCCTATCACAGTGGCGTACTTATCTCATGTACTGCTGCCCCTGAACCGTCTGGCCAACTCCACAGGTACGTAAATACAGTCGCGCTAGCTTTGTGGTCTCTATTCAAAACGCGTACTTGCGACGCTTACTCGCATTTGTTCCTTTAATCCACACAGGACACGTTCCTTAAACAAACAACCAAACTGGCGTAACTTACGAATACAGAGGAACCTTTGAACAAATGTGTCTTTTACTAACTAGCTCTACGCACGCGTACTAGAGAAGTCAGAATACGGCTGCCCTCGACAAACACGAGCAACCCAGTCATAAACCTTCTGCTTCCTTCCGTCCGCACAGGACACGCGCTAATGGAATTACGAACTCTTAGTGCAAATCACGCACTTGCTGAAAATCTACGCGCTTAACCTTAGAAAATTCAAAAACCCATTAAAAGAAAGAAAGTTAAATAACACACATGCGCATTACGATAGGCCTCGCAACGATAACCTTGTCCTTCAGGTTACTCACACACGCAAAAAGAAAGCCGATCTCTCATTAATGAACATCTCGCGAGACTTAATGTTTACATAAAACGCATCATTCCAATCTCTGAGCTTCTCGAACAAAACACAAAGCTCATACCTTACATATTGATAGAAATTAGTCTCAATTCGCGAAAATCCTCCGATGCTCAAAAAATAAAACAAAACATGTTCCACTTCTACGGAAGTTGCCTTCGCCTCCCGTTTCAAATGTTTACGACTGACTCATACCTTGAGCCGTACTCGAGGGGGTCGCGGTCCGAAAGCTACTCTGGCTACCGAGGAACAACAGAAGGCTGACTCACTATCAGCTCCCCTAATACGTTACAGTCTCCTGCCAATTTGCGTCCTGGCGCCCCTCTTTCCTCACCAACTCGATTGACCGCGTCGCTACTCTCCACCTGGTCTCGACTTGCCACCTTGCGCTTCTTTGTACTACGCGCCGAGTTTCCAAGAGAACGACAGGACGACGAGGAATTTAACTGCCCCGTGCCCTTTGTCCACGTCCGTGTAGAACATGCTTCGCGGTCCCCCTCTGACCGGTGGCTCGAACGTGTTTGATGCGTCAACATCGTCAGTGACGCCCGCACCTTTCTTTTCCTCGCGCCCTGCCCTTTTGGGTCTCTCGCCGTCTTTGGCGGCGCTACATTAGTCACCGCATTCCTATCTTTAGGGCGCTATTTTCTGCGGCGCTTTCTCTTTGCATTCTCTTTAATGTCGCCTTCTGGCGCCTCGTGCTGGCCGTTACACATCTCATCGGCCCGGATCGGTCTCTTACCCGCACAGTCTGATCGACTCTATTTTTGCCTCGACTGGTGGACAGCTCAACCGACTCTGGCACAATGCAGCAGGATTTACTCGAGTTATGCAACTCGCACTCTTGCGAACTGCCCTCTACTGCGTTGCCCAGCTCACGCTGTGCATCGACACACAGCCCGTTGGTCTCGAGCGCTGTCTCACGCGCACAGTCCGAATGATACCTAATTAAATCATTCATCCCTAGGCTACCTAGACTGGCGGAGAGCCGCACCGATCCCTGAACAATGCAGTTGTTTTCTCGTGAGCTACGGAGCTCGCCATCCGGAGAACTACTCTCAACTGCATCGTCCAGCTGGCACCTCACTTCGGCACGCAGATCTGACTCGACATAGGTGCTCGCGTCTGTCGGGTCGGGTCAGCAGTACTCTCTACTTCGCTACCAACCTCGCTAACGACCTCGATGGCATGAGATGCGACGCACACGCTCGCTAACTGTGCCAATTTGTTGGCAGCTGGCCTAGATGTCTCTACAGTGCTCTGTTGGCACAGCACCTCGTCGCTCTCACTCTGGCCTTTAACGGCCTCTGTTGCCACTAAGGCATCGTTAGCTGCTAGCACTTCGTGCTCACCTATGACCGTGCTGCTACTCTCACAGGTACTACTACTTTCTTCGGCTTTCGACGAAAATTTGCTATCTACTTCCCACTTTCGTCTCGTGCAGCCTACAGATTTCTCAAGCCGCTGTTGACTTGCTGCGTTTAGCTGCTGCATATTTTGTATCTGTTTGTGCAATGCTGCCATTTCTTTTTCAAGCTTTTGCCGTCTCTGCTCACGCTCCTGGCGTTCTTGCCTAATTGATTCCCGTTCCTGTCTTTTGCTTAGAATTCGTTTACCCATTTGTTCTACGAATTTCAAATTATTGGCACTTTCTAAAGTTGTCTTACGAATTTCTGTTTCCGTCAAGTCCTCCTCTATGTCTACCTCGATCTCTTCACACAGCCACAACAGGTCAGCTCTCGTCAAGCACATTAGGACCATGGTCGGTACTTTAAGCTTTGGCTCTGCTGTCACACAATACTTGTTGCGATACCCACGCAAATCAAAATACAAGTAAAAAATCCCCAGTGAATCAAATCCAAAAACACAGAGAAATTGGAGCCTGGTAAATGTTACAGCCAAAACCAAACGCTTACCCACTGAAGCAGCACCATATCACCAGTCCTTTACCGCCGTATCCAGTCAGTTGCAAGAGGTGGTCAATCTCAAGTCGCCTCCAACTTGATCAGGATACCGGTCGGTCACCATTTGCCAACGTCCGTCAGCTGCCGTTGCTGTCTCCGAGTCGTAGGCCGATTTACGAGCCGTAGGCCGATCTCACCGCTGCCATTCAGTTGTAGGGATTGGAGCGGTTGTAGATGTAGGGAGGACCTTGGGGCGATAGGACTAGGCGAGCAGGAATCATTTGCAATATTTACATTTGAAACATGAGGTACATCGCCAGTCTAGCGTGACTCCCATATGGAGCCCGCAAGACTAACATACTGCAAACAGCTTGCGAGCACACAGCTCACGAGTACATTTCTAGCATGACAACGAGCACTCAGCTCCCGACGACGAGCACACACTAGCAGCCGGCAACCGCTGCTTATAAGCACTTGGTCCCCCCTTGATTCCAAGCGAACGGAAACGTTCGTCCAGTCATCGTTCGACGTCATCGTTCGACGTCACTGTTCGACGTCACCGAAGATGACCCGCCTTTTTGGAGGAGGCGGGCTCACATACTCGTGTTACACACACACAGGTGTAAAGGTCCGGAGCCGACGTCGGAGGGCTTCGTAGAACTCCTTTGTCCCGGGTGGCGCGGCCGAGTATCCTATTCCTTAGAGTTACTGTATATGCTACCGTAGGTAGCGGAGTTGCGCGTAGGTCCGCCATCTTGCCTGAGAAGCAACCAAGTCTATGCGGCGAAGCCGCACTCAGTTTTTGCAGGCGGCATGCCTAGCGTTTCGTCGATCGACCGTGGGCGCTTTTGCATCGCTTGTGCACCGCTTTCCCGCCTAATCGCAAACAAAGCGCATCGAAACAGCTGACGGGATTAGATTGTAAAGAAAAAGGCGCTGCCCTTTTTTAGCGCGCGGCGTAAGATGCAGCGTGTATACTAGTTTTTTTTTTGGACTTGCATTCACCTGTGGACTTTCTCCGCCCTAATAACGTATGGGCACTCGCGTATCTAGGATGGATTGTGTATTCTATATACGCCGATCAGATACAGCATTCGTGAACCGCGACGGTAACGATTAGATCGCACAGAATAATCTTAGGGAATATGGTGATGTTATATTATAGATACCGGAAATCCTACAAAAAGTTTCGTGCGAGAAAACTACTTCACAAGGTAGTATAAGGTTCGAAATAGCATAGCGTATTAAAAACTGGGCAAACTTTAGTAATTGGGGTAAACAATCAGATACCTTAATAACTTTCCTTCGCTTGAATACTGCTTGGCACTCAGATTTTGTTTCAACAGAGATAAATACGCTACTAAGAGCAGTGCAGTGCTCTTTTATCATATAAACAGTAACAAAAAGCACCGAGCCGCAACTACCTCTTTCTTGGCAATAAAATCACAATGCGAATTTCAGAGAAAAAAACAAGAACACTAGTGTATGCGCGTGCAAATATTTTGATATAGTGAGCTTTAGCAAGTTCTGCTCTTTTACAAAGGGAACTGTACTAAATATAATGAGGCCCATACTTGCTTATGTGCCATAGCTCTCAACATGTAGCCAGTCTAAAATATTACTCGTGAATCAATGACCAACCACTGATATTTCGACCCTGGTACCTAATTAGATCTTGTGTAGGAACATATCCATCTACCAGCAAGCAATGGATAGCAGCTACACCTGCAGGTGTGATTTCATTATGTGCCTTTTCACTGCAGGGATTCCAAAAGTAGCCTTCTGTGGGAGTGTAGCGAAAGTTTTTCTCACAGGATTGACATAGCTACATTATTTATTTATTTTATTTTTTATTTTCACAATACTGTCAATCCCGTTTGGGATTATTACAGGAGTGGGCATATGGTCATCAAAAAGTACAGTGTGAGCAAACACTGAGCAAACAAGGAGTTAGCATAGAAAAACATGGACGCTTTCATTTATAGAGTAACACACTGGTCTTCACACAGTTGCTCTTGCAGGAGAGAAAAAAAAAATAACTAAAACGCTAAGTGGTGATTGCGATTTCTTCTTCTAAATGATTGGTAAATGTTTCTAGTGTGGGCTGGGCAGTAATAGCAGGGTTTAAGGAGTTCCACTCTCGCACAGCTCGCGGAAAGAATGAAAAGAAATAAGTGTTGTTGTTACAAAGAAATTCCTCTAGCGTGAAGGCGTGTTTATGCCGAGTCGGTCTAGTGAGCTTGTACTTTAGAAAAGTGGCGGGATCCAATTTCAGTGCACTGTGTAATACCAAGTATAGGAATTTCAATCGTTGAACCTTGGCTCGAATTTCTAGGGTAGCGAGGCCTGCGCGAGAAAGAAGTTCGGTTGGTGAATCTGTGCGTTTGAAACGGTTATAGATAAATCGGGCAGCTTTTCTTTGTATGCGTTCCAGCGTATGAATTTGGTTTTTGGAATGTGGAAATCATACTATGTTAGCGTATTCGAGTGCCGGTCTGATGAGGCTGACGTAAGCAAGCTGTTTTGTCTGGCTGGTGGAATGCGATAAGGTGCGTTTGAGGTAGAACAGTTTGTTCAAGGCTTTTTTAGCTACGTACTGTATGTGCGCATTCCAGGTGAGGTCGGATGAGATGATTACGCCTAAGTATTTATACTGGGTGACGCTTTGTAGAATAGTGCCGCTGAAACCGTACGGGAACTGCAGAGTTGATTTTTTGTTTGTGACCGACATGCAGACAGTTTTATCAGAATTTATCACCATTTGCCAGTCTGCACACCACTGCACTACCTTATTTAGGGATTTGTTCAGTTTTGCTTGATCTTCGTGGTTACGCACAGTATGATAAAGAATGCAGTCGTCTGCAAAGAGGCGAATGGTGACGTCGACTTGGTTGGTTATGTCATCTATGTATAATAAGAACAGTAGTGGGGCCAGAACTGAGCCCTGGGGAACGCCGGACAAAACAGGGACAGCATCAGAAAGGTGATCATTGTATTCGACATATTGGGAGCGGTTTGACAGAAAGTCATTGATCCAACCAACAACAGGGCCGTTACCAAGTAGGCGGTTAAGTTTGTGAAGCAATTTAACATGGGAAACACGATCAAACGCTTTAGAGAAATCCATAAAGATTATGTCTACCTGTAGTTGCTCATTAATGTTTTGAGTTAAGTCGTGAAGGGTTTCAACGAGTTGGGTGACTGTTGATAAACCGTTCCGAAAACCGTGCTGGTTTGAGTAGATTAAATTGTTTGCTTCCACGAATTCTGTTAAGTGTTTCAAGATTATGTGCTCTAGTATTTTGCAGCACGTGCATGTTAAAGAAATTGGCCGGTGGTTAGACAAGGAAGATGTGTCACCTGATTTTGGTATGGCAATTATTTTGGCAACCTTCCACTCTGCAGGAAGGCGGCTCTCACGGAGTGACTTTAAGAAAATTAAATGAAGAAACTTACTTACTGGTTCTGCGTACCTTTTCAAGAAACTGTTCGGAATTTGATCTGGACCATCGCTTTTCTTTTCATCTAAATTCAACAAGAGAGATAATATGCCAGCCTGTGATATTTTTGGGGTGCCCAAAGTGCTTTCTTGGCAGTGGCTAGGGTCGAAGTGGTTGAGGGAACCGTTATCGACGGTGAAAATGGATTGAAAGTACCTGTTAAACGCGTTAGCTTTTTGTTTACTTTCCTGAGCATTCATGGGGGGCACGTTAGAGCGCTTCACGCTTAGGTAGCGCCAGAATTTTTGAGGCGATTTCCTGATAAAGCTGTGTAATGAATTATTCAAGAAACTGTTTTTGGCACTACGTACTTTACTTTTCAATGACGTCGTTAGCAGAGTTATTTCCGAGTCAGTTTTTTTACACATATGCGACTTTCTTCTTTTCCTAAGTCTCTTTATTTTGCGCTTCAAGTGGATTATATCACGACATATCCATGGACTGCGTTTTCTAGTTTTTCTTTGAACTCGTGGAACAAAGGCGTTTATACAATGCGTCACAATGGCTTTAAACTCGGTCCACACCACATCGATAGACGACTGCTGGTCAGAAATGAGGTCAAAAAAATTTTGATAATTGAAGGCAAGGTAGGTCATGATAGCTGCATCGTCTGCATCTTTGAATGAGAGCACTCGCTTTATAGGACCGAGCATTCGTACAGGACTTGGGAATTGTAAAGAACAAAATATTATCTTATGGTCAGATAATCCTTCAAGGGGTTCAACGTGAACAGTATTCTCAATGAAATGGTCACTAATAAACACAACATCTAAGAGTGAACTTGAGGTACCGACTACCCTGGTTGGGAAATCGACAATTTGTGTCAGGTTATATGCTAACTGTATATCTGATATGGTGTCAAGTGTAACATTTCCTGGTGTCATTGAGTTCCACCTTATGTCAGGCAAGTTAAAGTCTCCCGCCATTATTACTTTGCTGCCATAGGAGATGTGTTGTTGCATGTATTCTGAGAGAGATTCCAAGAATAGAGGCTCAGCATCAGGCGGCAGATAAACCGCACCAATATGGAAAACATCATCTTTCAGACGGACGGTGCACCAAAGAGCCTCGATGCCTGTAGCCTCGGGCATGACGCTGTAAGATATCCCTTGCCTAAACAGCAGTGCAATGCCCCCACCTCTTGTCTTTCTATCTTTGCGTACAATTGCATATTCCGGTGGCACAATTTCTTGGTTGAAAATATTCGAGTGAAGCCACGTCTCTGTGATAGGTAGCAACCGGGCACTCTATGGATGAAGGTGGCGTTTCGTCGGGTCGCATGGGCGAACGGGAGAGCGCGCCTGCATTGGATGGTTGGTGCCCGGATCGATGAATGACGCGAATGTCAAATTCTTGGAGCCGAAGAGCCCAACTTCCAAGACGCCCCGACGGGTCTTTCAGTGACGCAAGCCAGCAGAGCGCGTGGTGGCCTGTCACAACGTCGATTGGACGGCCATACAAGTAAGGGCGAAATTTGCTTAAGGCCCAAACTATAGCCAAACATTCTTTTTCCGTGACAGAATAATTAGATTCTGCCTTCGTGAGAGCACGACTCGCATATGCAACCACATATTGCAAGGACCACGTTGCAAGGACGGCTCCGAGAACGCCGCTGGCGTCGGTATGAACTTCAGTTGGTGCACTCGGGTCGTAGTGGCGTAGAACAGGTGGTGAGGTAAGCCGACGACGCAAAGTGGTGAAGGCTTGGTCACATGCCGGAGTCCAGTCGCGAAGGTCACCAGGGCCAGCCAGGAGCTTCGTCAGGGGAGCGATGATGCAGGCAAAATTGCGCACAAATCGTCGAAAATAAGAGCAAAGACCGACGAAACCTCGGAGCTCTTTCACTGTAGTCGGCCGCGGAAATTCTGCGACAGCACGAAGTTTGTCAGGGTCGGGAAGGACGCCGTCTTTGGACACGACATGGCCAAGTATGGTCAGCTGGCGGGCTCCGAAGCGGCACTTTTTCAAGTTAAGTTGAAGGCCGGCGGTGGTAAGGCAAGTAAAGACTTCGCGTAGACGAGAAAGGTGAGTGGTGAAATCAGGGGCGAAAACTACCACGTCGTCCAAATAACACAAGCACGTCTTCCATTTGAGGCCTCGTAGAATATTGTCCATCATCCTTTCGAATGTCGCGGGTGCATTGCAGAGGCCGAATGGATTACTGTAAACTCATACAGGCCATCAGGCGTAATGAAAGCTGTCTTCGAGTGGTCGGATTCATCCACTGGCACTTGCCAATAGCCCGATCGCAAGTCCAAAGAAGAAAAGAATTCGGCACCATGAAGACAATCCAGGGCGTCATCTATGCGCGGTAGAGGATAGACATCTTTTCGTGTAATCTTGTTGAGGCGATGATAGTCCACACAGAAACGAATCGAGCCATCTTTTTTCTCAATGAGTACTACAGGAGACGACCAAGGGCTGCAGGAGGGCTTGATAACACCACGTTCAAGCATGTCTTCAACTTGCTCGGCGATGACACGACGCTCGGTGGATGACACGCGGTGCGGACGCTGGCGTAATGGTGCGTGATGTCCCGTATCAATGTGGTGAGAGAAGGTACTTGTGCGGCCTAATGATGCTTGGTTGCAGTCAAAAGAGGCGTGAAAATCATTTAAAAGAGTAATAAGCCGCTCGCGTTGTGTCGGCTCGAGGTCATCGGCAATAGAGCGACAAACATCCGGTGGTACTCGGTTAGATGGCACATGGGGTGCCAGTGCTGTTACGTTGGCAGTATCCACGTCGTCGGGAACAGGGAAATGCACAATAACGTCAGCGTCCACAGTCTGGATGGTACCAATAGTCTCGCCACAGTGCAAAGCCAAAGTGTACGAATTTGGGTTAGAAATCAGTGTTTCTGCAGCCCCATGGTGAACCGTGAGGAGGGCGAAAGGCAACAATATAGGCTGGCGGCGAATGAAGGCGGCAGCGGGTGAAAACATGACCGTCGCTTCGGCAAGCGATGCGCATGAAAGAGGGACAAATACCGCGCTGTGAGGGGGAAGGCCAGTATCTGAAGCTACGCAGATCCTGGTAACATCATGTACTTGAAAGTCGTGTGATGGCAAATCGCTCAGAACGGAGAACTTAATCTCAGCACGTGCACAGTCAATGACGGCGTGATGGCGCGACAGAAAATCCCAACTGAGAATCACATCGTGGGAGCAACAAGTCAGCACAAAGAAATCAATCGAATACAAAATGTCTCGAATCAGCACCCCGGCAGTGCACATAGCGACTGACAGAACTTGTTGTGCACTGGCTGTTCTAAGCAATAGTACCGAAGACATCATGGTCACTTTCCGTAATTCACGGCAAAGTTTCTCACTAATCACGGATACAGCAGCACCTGTATCGACGAGCGCAAGACATTTGATGCCATCAACAGACACTTCAATAACGTTAGCGGGGGAAAAACGAGGACTTTGATGTTCCGACGATGACGCAGTTCGTGCCTCAGGATCTGCGGAAATCAGTTTTCCGCCTCAGTAGTACTGGCACTGGGCCTACGACGCATGGGTGAGAGTGAGCGCCGACGAGGGGAAGGCGAGCGACGAGTATTGTAGAGCTCTGACTGCGGTGCTGGTATGTCATCAGCAGCGTAGACTTCCGGTGGTGGTCGCTGAGGCATACGGAATGGTCGGAAGCCGGAGCTGGGTGGTCGCGCGGTGCCCACGAAGGCCGGCAAGCGCCGGCGGCAGATGCGCGCTACATGTCCCGGTGTACCGCAGGCATAGCATATTGGGCGGTTGTCAGTAGTAGTGCGCCAAGTATTTGTGCCTTGCTGCTGTGAGCTGAAAAAGGGAGCCACCTGCTGGCGAGGCGAAGGCGGATGAGAGAACACCGGCTGGAGAGGCGCTGAAGGCGGAGGAGAGAATCCCGGCAGACGAGGCGCCCGTGCAGCGGCTTCAGCATACGTCAGAGACGCGGCCACGGGAGCCGGCTGACACGGAGGTGGGAGAGCTTCGGTCACTTGCTCTTGAATTACCTGTCGGATCGCTGGAGCCAAATATTGAGAAGGCTTCTCCGTGGTCGGCAAAATCGAGAGCTGTCACGCGACCTCCTCGCGCACAAATTCTTTTATTTGCGTCAGCAAAGTTGTGTGGTTGTCTCCAATAACCAATGCTGCTAACGAATCTTCCGTAGGTGGTGGGCGCCGAGCTAAGATGCGTTGTTTCCGTAGCTCGTCAAAACTTTGGTACAAATTGATAACTTCAGCCACGGTACGCGGATCCTTCGCTAACAACATTTGAAATGCGTCCTCATCAATGCCTTTCATAATGTGTTTTATCTTGTCCTGTTCCGCCATTGACGGATTCACGCGCTTACACAAGTCAATGACATCTTCGATGTAACTTGTGAATGTTTAACCGTGATGTTGCACGCGCCCCCGTAAGCGTTGTTCTGCGCGAAGCTTGCGCACAGTGGGGCGCCCGAACACTTCTGTGAAACTTGTCTTGAATCTGCTCCACGTTGTGAAATCGTGTTCGTGGTTTCAGAACCAGAGATTCGCGACGCCGGTTAAGTAAAACAGCACGTTGTGCAACTTGGTGACGTCATCCCACTTGTTATGCTGGCTCACCCTTTCGTAAGATGACAACCAATCTTCCACGTCATGATCATCGGTGCCGCTAAAGATGGCAGGATCACGCTCACGCAATGCACCGGAAACGATGACCGTCGGAGGCTGTGGTGCATCTTCCTGGGTGGTTTCGTCAGGCATGGTCGCAGCAGTCGGTAGCGTCCGGCTTCGGAGTTCCAGTTTTCAAGGTTACCCCACACCTCCACCAAATGAAATGGGGTTTATTGCAGCTCGTTCGAGGGATCACAGGTAGCTCTAGATCACGAGTCCTAGCGCTTCGCATCAACAGCCCGAGCTCGTGTCTCGGGCCGCAGCGGTGGCAGTCCGCACAGTATATATATATATATATATATATATATATTGATATTACGCGTTTAGATGCGCTCAGCGTTTTATATTAATGCACATGGACTGGCAACGGCCGAGCGGAGCCAGCGCGCGCACCAACAACAAAACCCCGTCTTTTGCTGGCGCCCGCATTTGCCACTACACTCACTCCCGGGCGAAAAAGGAGCCATCCTGGCTGCCTATGCAACAGGGAGCATTGGTGGGTCGCAGTGCGGCTTCAGTCGGTCAACATGAATAGTTTCGCGTCCGCGACGCCGTTGGTCCGTGGATGGCTGAATAGGCTCAGTGACGTAGTTTACCGGGGCGTCTATCGTAAAACCCGGTAAGGGCCGTCATACTTTGAGCTGAACTTTGTAGAAAGGCCGGGAGTAGAGGAGGGAACGCGCACCCATACCAGCGTTCCAGATGAATACGATGGAAAGGACAAGCTGGCCTCACGAGCATGTTTCTGGGTGGCCAGGTCTTCCTCGGTAAGTGAGCGTGCGATCTGACGACATTCTTTGGCATAAGTGGCGGCTTCAGATAGAGTCGTAATTCGGAAGCGTCGGGGCGATACAAAAGAATCGTGTCCATAAACCGGGAAGTTTCGCGACCATAAAGAAGAAAGAAGGGAGAGAATCCCTTGGTAGACTGAGTGGCGCTATTGTAAGCATACGTAATAAAGGGAAGGATGCTGTGATGCAAACAAACTTGCTGTTTCCGTTGGGCCCAGAATCCTTTTAATAGCGACACGGCAGACGGGAGCTTTTACATGCAACACAGACTCTATACAGACACGCTAACACGATACAGATGATTCACATACACGCGAACTAGAATTCGGAAGTCGTTTGTCCTTCTATATAAATATGTGCATAGTACTTATGCATCACGACTCGCCGGCGTGCGTCGTCGTTGCGGTGACTATGACGGTCGTCGTTGCGTAGTGCGTCACTGCGTCGTCTGACACCTGAAGGCAGCTGTTGTGTTGCTTTCGACGGCCACGTCTTACGCCTTCATCATCACGTCGGACCTCGTCGCGACGTGGGAGCGCGCGACGTCGCGACGTGGAACAACAGGCCGGCAGAACACCAGGCCACTGTTGTAGCTGGACCGTAACGCCTCGCCTGTAACGCCTCGACCACTAGAACGTCGGGCTCGGTCGGCAGACAGGTAGCTCAGGCTGCCCAGCAGGAAGCACTGCATCAGGCCGCTATAACAGCAGGCCGCTGGTGCACGGGAGAGCCCAGCCCCGAGTGTGATCTCTGACCAGGTCCGCACGGTAGCAGGACACCCGGTTGCCGGTCAGCGAGCCTTGAACCGCCGCTCTGCGAGCTGCCGACCGTGTTCCTAGCAATAGTATTTTTACGACTTATTTTCAGGTGCTGAATTACCGCACTGTTCACTTGGACCGAACGGGTACCACAGGACAATCTACGTGAAAAATCAGTACATCAGTAGTGTCAAAGAACTGAGCGAACTTGATCGCCGGCTCTTGATTCTGCGTTCAAAATGCAGACTGGATGATACAGTATGTGGCCATCATCACCACCTCTACGTAAAGAAGTACACATCGCACATAGCATCCAAATGGTGCTCGAATCCGTTTCTTTCACACATCAAGAATTACCGAGGCTCATCTGTGATATCCCTATCCTTGTCAGATTCACACCCATCTTTGGATCTCATTCCATGATCTAGATTGTGCCAAGCTTGCATGCGCCGGTGCTATGAAGTGGAGAAGAGGCGCTCTTCTCGAGAGGCACTTCAGTATCTAAAGGTGCCGGCCCTTTCGGTAGTCGCACATGTGGGTGGTGTGAATGGGTTGAATGCCTCTGCTGTGGAGACATCTGCCAGCAGAGCAAGCGATGAAGGAAGCCCAACATATTGTGTAACAGACGAAGGCCTGAGCCACGGAACCCCAGCACAGAGACAAGCGCGAACCATACCCGCACCCAGTCAGACTGCAAGGACAAAGAGACAACGTATCGATTTTATGCTTAGCGACTATGTGGCTTTAATGGAAAATGTAAGAGAAAGGCTTCACGCCGAAGCAAAACGCGAAAGGAAAATAGAGCTCTTAACCCTTGCTCCTGTGTCGTGGTCTCAAAAAAAAATTATGGAATATTTCGGAGTCTCGGAAAGACAAGTACGGGCAGCAATCAAACTTGGAACTGAGCATGGAATCCTCAGCACCCCACCAATAAAGAAGGGCCACCCAATCAGCGAAAGCGTGAAGACTTTGATAAAGGACTTTTATGAAGACGATAGTGTTTCATACTGTCTCCCGGGGAAGAAAGATGTAATAGCAGGCCGACAAAAGCGACTGTTGCTTTTGAATTTAACGGAGCTGTATGCAGAGTGGAAAAGCACTCATAATATCAAGTGTGGATTTTCCATGTTTGCAAGTTTGCGACCATCAAACTGCGTGGTAGCAGGGGCAAGTGGCACACACTCCATTTGCGCCTGCATGGATCACCAAAATTTTAAGTTGATGATCCACAGTTCCGGATTAAGGAAATCCCTGCAAGAACTGTTGGCAACCACTGTGTGTGACACAGGAAATGAAGATTGCATGCGTGGGAGGTGCCAGACCTGCCCCGGTACAGAAAACGTCAAAACGGCGCTTCGTAACAGCCCACTACTTAACAACGAAGAAGTCGACCACATACATGTACAGCAGTGGGTAGGTGGCCTACGATGCAAACTCGAAACTCATCTGCTAACCCCGGATGACTTTCGCGAGAAATTTTTGGAGATGCTAGACAAAGTGAAAATTCATCATTATATCAGCAAGAAACAAGCATCCTACCTTCGTCATGCAAAGTCAAAGCTTACCAAAACCGAAGCGCTTGTTCTTCTAGACTTTTCAGAGAACTATACATTCATAGTGCAAGATGCCCCGCAGGCCTACCACTGGGTGAATGAGCAAGCAACACTGCACCCATTTGTAGTCTATTGCTGCCCTGACGAAGAAATTGTAGTCAAGAATTACGTTGTCATTTCTGACTGTACAGAGCAAGACGCCGTTGCGGTGTCCGCGTTCCAGGCAGAAGTTGTGACAGTACTTAAGCAACAGTTGCCACATCGACGAAAACTCCTCTACTTTTCTGACGGAGCTCCAGCACAGTACAAAAACAAAAGAAACCTTGTGAACCTCTGCAATCACGAAGATGACTTCGGAATGGGTGAAGAATGGAATTTTTATGCTACAGCTCATGGCAAGAGTGCCTGTGACGGTCTTGGCGGCACCGTGAAACGGCTAGCAGCCCGAGCCAGTCTTCAGAGGCCAATTCGTGACCAAATCATGACCCCACACCAGCTGTTCACGTGGGCGAAGGAGAGTATCCAAGGGATAACTATTCTTTGGGTTTCGAAGGAAACTGTTCAAAAAAGAAAAATTGTGCTGTCCCCGCGGTTCAGCAAAGTGACTACTATAAAAGGCACACGGAAGTATCATCACTTTAAGCCCTTCTCACCGACTTCAATTCTCGCTGGGATTACATCCTATTCAACCACAGAAATAGTTCGAGTATCGAAGTGAACTATGCTTACAGTGGAAGGCTACACGCGAACGGAGACAAGACGGGCAAGTATATAAGTTATATCAAAGTAAGTTTGAAATAATGCCGTGCGAAATAAAGCCGCCTTGAGAACGTATATTCTATTTGTGATGTTTTATTTTGGGAATCGTAAATATTTGCAAACGAAGCGCTGGGTAAAAAAAAAGAACATGACTCAACATCTAGCGGTGGTCATCGAAGAAAGTGTCCTCCATGGCGCATTAGGGCACCATGTGGTTTGTTGTCTATAGTGTATTGCCTTTGGGATCAGCCAAAAATTTTAGACAGCAATCTCTCCGGGATTGGCCTATATCTTTCGTACAGCCACACTACCGGTGCCGGTTTTAGGCGCATGCTGTGCGAACGGGCACATGTAAAGTTATTTCGCCATTAGGCATTGTAACTTCTCCGTATATAGTAGCACACTAACTTTCTGCATCTTTTTCGTTCCAAGCTTAACTCAGACGCCTATTTCTTGTCCTACGTGCACTAGAAGGCCTGCAATTATCTGATCTTACAAGATGACAATCGCCAGAAACTCAGTCCCCACGAACCGCAAATCAACCTGAAGTCGCCAAAAAAGACCTCGTCTTCGAAAAGAAAAAGAAGAAACACGCAAAATGAGCGAGACTGAAACGCCGACCGACGTGCTATGCAGTGAAGGCGAAGCAAAGAGATGCTCCGCGCAACCTTGTGATTGTGCAGTTCAAAAATTTTTTTCTCGCTTAAAACAAAATTTAATCTTTTGAATCTTTGTACATAGATAGACAGCAAAGCATGCTATGCAATGCCGACTACGCCATATTTTTACTTGAAACGCTACATCGCGAAAATGAAGCCACAAATTGAGTCAAAACGTAATTTTTTTCATATTTACCATGACATTAAGCAAAAGTTTAGGCTTTATTACTTATACGAATATTTTTATCATCTAGTACACACATACCAAGCCCCTATTGTGAATATATTCCTCATGGACACGTTACTTTCTTTTATAAAAAATATTAAAAAAGGGAAAATTGTCGACTTTTCTTTACGGCTAAAAATTATGTAAATTAAAACAAAAAGTAATAAACGACAATAGCCACGAAAGAGCACCGTCTGGCGACTATTTAAAAAAATATTCGCAGTAACAGGTCAAAGCAATAACTTTGTAGAAATTTTTCTACCTGGCATAGTTTCACTTGTGTGCGCAACCTTCAAAGCCTCCTCAGGACATTAGAAAATTTTTTTTCAAAAAAAATCGCTTGAATAATTACTTCGCACTTTGCGGTAAAACAGTATGATTTTTCTCAGCAGAATCGCAGATGGTCGATAAAACACCGAGTACACTTGAGATGGAATGACCCATATACGTGTGTGTGTGTGTGTGTGTGTGTGTGTGTGTGTGTGTGTGTGTGTGTGTGTGTGTGTGTGTGTGTGTGTGTGTGTGTGTGTGTGTGTGTCAAACAATGATTTTATTTGCTTAAAAAAGGAGGAGTGCAGGACAAAAAGCTTGGACAGCTTGACGAGGTCCCGACCCCTTGTAAGTTGACATAACAGCAAGATGACAGCCAGTCACACACAAATGAAGAAAGCATCACAAAGCAACGGGTAATACAGAGTGAAACCAGACGGCAAGAAATAATGAACACACATAAACAGTGGGGAACAAAATTAGGAGAATAAGAAGGCATGGTCTAGTCTTGCAAATAAAGAAGTTCACAAAAACGTTTTATTTATTTATTTATTTACAATACTGCCAGTCTCATATCGAGACCATAGCAGGTGGGCATATGATTATACATACATTTCATGGTTTATATACCGAATGGTAAGAACATGAAAACATGTAAATGGAAATACATAAACAGGTTCAATGCACAATTTTACAACACTAATAATATGAATAACAAGAGAAACTCACAGAAATAGTGCACTTCAGGTTACATACATGTAAGGATTAATACAGTGTTATAAAAACAAAGAAAGAAACAAAGGGGGTAAATGTTTAGCTACAGTTTAAAAAAAATGGGGGTTCTGACAATTATATATGCATAAGCTCTATTATTTCCTAATTAATTATTTCGGTTTCTAATAACTTAACAAAATCAGACTGCGATACTGTGTTAGTTACAGATGGATCTAGGTTATTCCACTCGCGGACAACACGGGGGAAAAAGGAAGACTGAAAAGTATCGTTATTACAAAGGAACTCGTTTAGTGTATATGCATGATTATGACGAAGTACGCGGGATTTAGAAAAGGTAACGTATGCAGAGGCATTTATTTTTAGTCGGCTGTGTAATATTTGATGCAGAAATTTGAGACGAGCTCGTTTTGCTCGTACAGCCAAAGTTGCAAGCCCTGACTGTCTTAGAAGAAGAGTAGGGGAATCACTGCGCCGGTATTTTCGGTGGATAAACCTAATTGCCTTTCTCTGGATTCTTTCCAGTTTAGATATGTTTGTTTTAGTGTGCGGGAACCATACGACATTAGCATACTCAAGGACGGGTCTCACAAATGTAATGTAAGTTAGAAGTTTGTTAGTTGGTGCCAACCGCAGGCACCTTTTGAGAAAGAAGAGTTTCCGTAATGCACAAGAAGTAACGTTGTTAATATGTGTTGTCCAGTTAAGGTCGGATGTTATTGTTAAACCGAGATATTTATGCTGTTGAACTCTAGTTACGAGGTTGCCGTTAAGTGTGTAGTGGAAAAACGATGGGTGCTTTTTTCTCGTTACTGTCATGCAAACCGTTTTGTTTGTATTAATAGTCATTTGCCAGTTATCACACCATTCGGTTATTTTTGCTAGTGCGTTATTGAGCTGAACTTGATCTTGGTGATTGTGTATTTCTCTGTATATTATGCAGTCGTCTGCAAACAGTTTGATTTTACAATCAATGTTATTTGTAATGTCATTGATAAAAAGTAAAAATAAGAGCGGACCTATTACTGAGCCCTGTGGTACCCCTGATGTGACAGGCACCGGAGCAGATGGGGTGTTTTCGATGACGACAAATTGGGATCGGCGAGATAAAAAGTTTTTTATCCATGCAGTAATAGGTCCATTGCCAATCGCAGCTGTAATTTTGGCAGTTAGTTTAGTATGGCACACACAATCAAACGCTTTACTGAAATCTAGTAAAAGTAGGTCAGTTTGATTATGATTATTAATACTTAAAGCAAGATCGTGTACGACCTCTGTTAGCTGAGTGACTGTCGATAAGCCTCTTCTAAAACCGTGTTGAACATCTACTAGAATATGTTCTTCGAAATATGCGGTTAAGTGTTTGAGAATAATGTGTTCCAAAATTTTACATGATGTGCTGGTAAGCGAAATTGGTCTGTAGTTAGATGGCAGGTTAGTATCGCCTGACTTATGAATGGGTACAATTTTGGCAATTTTCCAGTCTTCAGGTAGCTCTGACGTCGAAAGTGACTTACGGTAAATAAGGCCAAGATATTTACTATTATATTCAGCATATCTTTTCAAGAACTCGTTGGGGATGTTATCTGGACCGTTTGATTTCTTCACGTCTAACTCAAGTAACTGCTTAAATATTCCGGAGTCATTTATTGTTAATGTGTCAATAGTGTGAAATGATGACGGTGGCAAATATGGAATTGCGTTGTTATCTTTAGTAAAGACTGATTGAAAGTGTTGGTTAAATTTATCAGCGAGTGCCAGTTTTTCCTCGCGTGGACGATATGGTGTCGTTGCGGGGCGTGTGCGAAAGAAGTTCCAGAAGCGATTAGGGTTGTGATTGATAAGGTTAGGCAAAGTTTCATTGAAATATATATGCTTCGCAAGCTTCGTCTTTAACTTGAGCTCGTCGGCAGCGCGGGAGAGTTGCGATTTCGTTTGTGTACTTGCACCGGTCATTTTCATCTTACGCCGCAAACGTTTTATTCTGCGCTTGACATGAATTATATCGCGTGTTATCCAAGGATTCTTTTTGTTCGATTTTTTACTTTTTTTCGGGATGTAGTGATGCATGCAGTGCGATACTATACGCTTGAAATGAAGCCAGAGATCATTAACGTGGACAGAACTTTCGTTGGCAGTTTCGTAAAATTCTTGGTATTCATGCGCTAAATAGGTTAGTATAGCGGAATCATCTGCTTTTTCAAAATTAGGGACAAAGATTTCACTAGTTTTGGCTGTTGCAGTGCATCTGAGGGGCAGCAGGCATTTTGGTATGTTGTGGTCTGAGATACCATTTATGATCTCCGAGTTCAGTAGATCAAGGGGGAAGTTGTCACTAATCAGTATTAAGTCTAGGATGTTAGCGCTTGTTCCTTGTGTTCGCGTAGGAGAGGTTACTACTTGGTGAAGCCCGAAATTTAGCATCAAATCAATGAGCGAATTTGATGAGAGTGAAGTGTGGTGCATGGTATTCCAGTCAATGTCAGGTAAATTGAGGTCTCCCATAAGAATAACTCGGTTGCTAGCATGCCTCTGCATAAACTCCTGTACAGCAATAACACTTTCGTGACCAGAAAGAGGACTTCTGTAGAAGCAACCAGTAAGTATAGCAAAATCATCGCACATAATCTTGCAGAACACAGCCTCGACATCTGGAACGTCGGGCATCAATACAAAGGGTAAGTGCTTCTTAATAAGCAGAGCTACGCCACCGCCTCTAGTTGGTCGATCTTTACGGATAACTGAGTAATTTGGGGGTGCTATTTCGTGGCTGAATATTTCTGATGAAAGCCATGTTTCAGTAATAGCAACAATGTCAGGGCTGTGCTCGAGTAACAGGTTTTCTAATGCTTCAGTTTTATTTACTATACTTCTCGCGTTCACATTTAGCAGTGTTATTTCTGTGAATGTTTGTGGCTTCGGGTTACTGGTCGACTTCTTTCGGGGTTTTTTTGAACTGCGACTCTCACATTTCTTTCATCATCCCAGACAAACATGCTATCGTTTATGTACAGTTTATCAAAGAATAAGGATACCTTTTCACCTTTCTCACGGTTTGATTTAGCACTTTCCCAGAGGTTTCTTCTCTTGTCTCGCACTCTACGACTGAAGTCTTCACCTATAGAGTACTTAGTATTCTTGAATTTATAGCCCTTCTTCAGTATCGCTGGTTTGTTACTTGAGTCAAGTAGCTTTAAGATTACTGGTCTGTTTTTGCCATTTTTCGGCCTGCCTAAGCGGTGTATTCGTTCGATGGCAACTGGCTCCAGGCCAAGGATTTCCTTGATGATTGTATGATTAACACTGTGTTCCAATGTAGAGCTGTTTTCGCCCTCATCCTCGGGAAGTCCGTAAACAATAAGATTTGATCTTCTGCTATGGTTTTCTAAATCATCAACCCTGCTTTCTAATCTTTTAAATGCTTTTTCCAACTGCAATATGTTCTTTTCGTATAAGATGACTTTTTCTTCAAGTTTGGAGAGGGCGTCTATTTTCTTTTCAATTTCGGTTAGCCGATGTTCTTTGATATCTTTTATATCGGTTGCGATATCCTTTAGTTGTTTAGCAATCTGGCTTAAGTCGGGGCCTGGATTCTCTTCTACATCCCCAGCTACTAAAAGAAGTTTCCACAGAAACAATACAACATCGGCAACTGCAACAACAAGCCGCGGGCACGGCAGCACCAACAAGAAGGGGTTACTAGATCTAAAACACTTTTCGTGACGCCTCCTCACCTGCATGAAGAAGGACAGCGGGTTAGACGTCTGCATTCTTGTGGTACTGCCGTGCCCAATGGCTCCCGGCAGCGAAGAAGGACCATATATAGATGGTTGTATAGATGGCGCTCGATGCCGGTCATGTGTCCAGCAGGGCGCGTCGGTCGTCGAACCACGTCGGCAGTTGTTCCAGCACGGATGGTAGGAGCAATCTGGCACGTGGAAAGCAGTGTTGTTGATATGCCTTCCGCTGATCACCTCCGGCAGCAGCCCAGTGCGCGCATCCCCACCGATAAGGAGTATGCTGACCGCAAACTGCATGAAGAAGGACAGCGGGTTAGACGTCTGCATTCTTGTGGTACTGCCGTGCCCAATGGCTCCCGGCAGCGAAGAAGGACCATATATAGATGGTTGTATAGACGGCGCTCGATGCCGGTCATGTGTCCAGCAGGGCGCGTCGGTCGTCGAACCACGTCGGCAGTTGTTCCAGCACGGATGGTAGGAGCAATCTGGCACGTGGAAAGCAGTGTTGTTGATATGCCTTCCGCTGATCACCTCCGGCAGCAGCCCAGTGCGCGCATCCCCACCGATAAGGAGTATGCTGACCGCAAACTGCATGAAGAAGGACAGCGGGTTAGACGTCTGCATTCTTGTGGTACTGCCGTGCCCAATGGGAGAGTTTCGGTTTCTGGAGGAATCAAATTTTTGTTGGTCTAATAAGTTTAATAGCGAAGGTAATGTATAAGATAAAGATTGCTCATCGTATATATAGGAGGTTCTCGGGGTGGGTACGAACCACATTTCTTTATGTCGGGTCTGACGAATATTTGTATTCTCTCGAAGTTTTGCCAGGTGAATTGTATCATCAATGCGAAATTTTACGAAACCTTTGTAGCGCAACTTCAACCTATAATTGTGAAAGCAAAAACACAGGAAGAATTTCATGTTTAGAAAAATGTGGTTCTGTGGAGTGCGTATAATGCGCTTTAGCTATGTACCGCACAGCTCTTTTTTGTAGCAAATGTAGTTTGTGCAAGTTTGTCACACCAGTTGTGCCGCACACCATGATGCAGTACTGCATGGCAAATACCACTAGAGCATTGTATAGCATCATTTTTACCTTGGTCGGGAGTAAGCGACGCAGACGAGCGATAACACCAATGGCAGATGATAATTTTGACTGGAGATGATCAACATGCTCATTCCAGGTAAGGTGCTTTGTAAAACGCACCCCAAGGATAATAACGGAATCCACTATCTCTAACTGCTCACTACGCAGACGCAAATTCATATTAGTTGTCAACAACTTTTCTCTAAGCGTGTACAAGATTACTTTTGTTTTGTTACGGTTGATTTTTAAGCAGTTTATCGCGGACCTGCTTTCTAAGTCAGACAGCGTCTTATTAGCCTTCATTTCTATATGTTTCCACGTTGCCTGTAATAAAAACGGTTGTGTCATCGGTATACGAAACGAATGTAGCGTTTTCTGTACAGCGTACAATGTCGTTTATGTAAATCAAAAATAAAAGTGGGCCCAAAATGCTTCCTTGCGGCACACCAGTTATAACTGGCTTCCTTGAAGATATTGCGTTAATGGCATCTACGAACTGTGATCTGTAGGACAGATAAGATGTCATAAGCGAGTGTGCGGTTCCACGTACACCATACATTTCTAATTTGTTAAGAAGGATGGAATGAATCAAAATCAAAAGTCTTAGAGAAATCTATGTGTATGCCTAGTGACATATGCTTACGGCTAAATGCATCTAAAATTATTTCTTTTTGTTTCAGGAGGGCTGTTTCCGTAGAGCGGTGCTTTCTAAAACATGTTGAAAGTCTGCAATCAAATGGTGACGGGTAAAGAATGAGAGTAATCGCACATGCATTATTTTCTCAATGCCCTTAGAAAATATTGGAATTATTGATATAGGCCGATAATTATTTAATGGAGTTTTATCAGCGCGCTTGAAGACCGGAACAACGTGGGTAATTTGCATTCTCTCAGGAAAGGCGCCTGTTGATAATATGTTATAAACATGGGATAGAATAGGACCTATAATATCGAGCACATACTTTAGAGGGCGAATCTGGATACCGTCGGCGTCTAGTGACTTGCTCTTGGTTGTAGCTCTGATACACGATAAAACTTGAGGAAATGTAGTTGGAGCAAGGAAAAGTGATGCTCCATTCCTGTTTACCGGAAGAAACTGAGCGTAGTTAGTGGGGCTGTCTTCTACGTCCTGTTGCGGTGCTAGAGTAAAGACTTGATTAAATGCATTTGGTACTGCATCTCCAGAAATTTGCTGCCCATCATGTTCCAATATATCAGGAATAGCTAAGTAAGAGTTAGGCTGTAACAAGGCATTCAATTTGCGCCAAAGTACATCGCTTCGTTGGTTAGCAGGGTCACTAAATATTCCTAAAATATAAGCATCTTTAGCAGTATAGCAGTGTCGGATATATATATATATATATATATATATATATATATATATATATATATATATATATATATATATACACCCCGCACCTCCACCAAGTTAATGTTACATGAAGCTGAAGCCGAATACTATTTCCAATTTATTTACAGGTAAGCTAACGGAGCCAAAATGGCGACGCGATATCAAACCGGCACACACGTCGTCTTCGTCCTCCTCAGTGCAGCCACACTGTGTCAGCTGTTCCGTAGCAATATATATATAATCACCTTCCTCGTTACGCCCACTGCAGGACAAAGGCCTCTCCCATAGTTCTCCAGCTACCCAGGTCATGTACTAATTGTGGCCATGTTGTACCTGCAAACTTCGTAATCTCATCCGCCCACCCTAACTTTCTGCCGTCGCCTGCTACGCTTCCCTTCCCTTGGAATCCAGTCCGTAACCCTTAATGACCATCGGTTATCTTTCAACCTCATTACATGTCCGGCCACGCCCATTTCTTTTTCTTGATTGCAATTAAGATGTCATTAACTCGCGTTTGTTACTTCACCCATTCTGCTCTTTTCTTATCCCTTAACGTTACACCTATCATTCTTCTTTCCATAGCTCGTTGCGTCGTCCTCAATTTCAGTAGAACCCTTTTCGTAAGCCTCCAGGTTTCTGCCCCGTACTTGAGTACTGGTAAGACACAGCTGTTATACACTTTTCTCTTGAGGGTGTAAGATTTTGCAGTCGTAGCTGTAGGAAGGAGCTTGACTCTTCGTCGGGACTTAGGAGAGCAGGATTTAATGGCAGTATTTACATTTGAAACATGAGGTACATCGCCAGAGTAGCGTGACTCCCATATGGAGCCCGCAAGACTAACATACAGCAAATAGCTTGTGAGCACACAGCTAACGAGTACATTTCTAGCATGACAACGAGCACTCAGCTCCCGACGACGAGCACACACTAGCAGCCGGCAACCGCTGCTTATAAGCACTTGGTCCCCCCTTGATTCCAAGCGAACGGAAACGTTCGTCCAGTCATCGTTCGACGTCACCGTTCGACGTCATCGAAGATGACCCACCCTTTTGGAGGAGGCGGGCTCACATACTTGTGTTGCACACACACACAGGTGCAAAGGTCCGGAGGCGACGTCAGAGGGCTTCGTAGAACTCTGCTTTGTCCCGGGTGGCGCGGCCGAGTACCACATTCCTGAGCTGATCGCGCGCCACGTGGCTGCCGGTTATTCGCAGTTCTCTGAAGTGCGCCCCGTCTGGTTGGATTCGAACACGTGCAGCGGGCTGAAAGCTGGCACCTTGTCACCCCGTACGGCCATTCCTAACAGCTCCTCCATGGCCCGAAAAATCTCGCCTGGCCAGTGCTGGCAACCGCTGGGCAGTAAGAGAATGGCTGGCGAGCAAGATGATGGCTTTGCTCTCTGCAACCCCTGCGTACTTGGAATGCCTTCAACCATCTTACAACAACTGGCACAGAAGAGTCGACCCGGCAGCACAATACCGCTCAGCGTTCAAACGCCCGGAATTAGCTGTTAACCTGCCAGGCTTCCTATCAAATTTTCAATGCAAGTCACTCAACTGGGAATCTCCAAATTTTGCCCCAAAATTTTGTGCCGCCAAAGCGAGCGTTCACGTTCCCCCTTGAGTTCGACCAAACCCGACCGTCGCGCTGCACAAGAGTAAAGGTTTACGCAGAATTAAACCGAAGGCTCTCAAACACCAGTACCCAAACATAACTTAAGCAGCCTAACTTCGCGAACAGCCAGCTCTTATCCTATCACAGTGGCGTACTTATCTCATGTACTGCTGCCCCTGAACCGTCTGGCCAACTCCACAGGTACGTAAATACAGTCGCGCTAGCTTTGTGGTCTCTATTCAGAACGCGTACTTGCGACGCTTACTCGCATTTGTTCCTTTAATCCACACAGGACACGTTCCTTAAACAAACAACCAAACTGGCGTAACTTACGAATACAGAGGAACCTTTGAACAAATGTGTCTTTTACTAACTAGCTCTACGCACGCGTACTAGAGAAGTCAGAATACGGCTGCCCTCGACAAACACGAGCAACCCAGTCATAAACCTTCTGCTTCCTTCCGTCCGCACAGGACACGCGCTAATGGAATTACGAACTCTTAGTGCAAATCACGCACTTGCTGAAAATCTACGCGCTTAACCTTAGAAAATTCAAAAACCCATTAAAAGAAAGAAAGTTAAATAACACACATGCGCATTACGATAGGCCTCGCAACGATAACCTTGTCCTTCAGGTTACTCACACACGCAAAAAGAAAGCCGATCTCTCATTAATGAACATCTCGCGAGACTTAATGTTTACATAAAACGCATCATTCCAATCTCTGAGCTTCTCGAACAAAACACAAAGCTCATACCTTACATATTGATAGAAATTAGTCTCAATTCGCGAAAATCCTCCGATGCTCAAAAAATAAAACAAAACATGTTCCACTTCTACGGAAGTTGCCTTCGCCTCCCGTTTCAAATGTTTACGACTGACTCATACCTTGAGCCGTACTCGAGGGGGTCGCGGTCCGAAAGCTACTCTGGCTACCGAGGAACAACAGAAGGGCTGACTCACTATCAGCTCCCCTATTACGTTACAGTCTCCTGCCAATTTGCGTCCTGGCGCCCCTCTTTCCTCACCAACTCGATTGACCGCGTCGCTACTCTCCACCTGGTCTCGACTTGCCACCTTGCGCTTCTTTGTACTACGCGCCGAGTTTCCAAGAGAACGACAGGACGACGAGGAATTTAACTGCCCCGTGCCCTTTGTCCACGTCCGTGTAGAACATGCTTCGCGGTCCCCCTCTGACCGGTGGCTCGAACGTGTTTGATGCGTCAACATCGTCAGTGACGCCCGCACCTTTCTTTTCCTCGCGCCCTGCCCTTTTGGGTCTCTCGCCGTCTTTGGCGGCGCTACATTAGTCACCGCATTCCTATCTTTAGGGCGCTATTTTCTGCGGCGCTTTCTCTTTGCATTCTCTTTAATGTCGCCTTCTGGCGCCTCGTGCTGGCCGTTACACATCTCATCGGCCCGGATCGGTCTCTTACCCGCACAGTCTGATCGACTCTATTTTTGCCTCGACTGGTGGACAGCTCAACCGACTCTGGCACAATGCAGCAGGATTTACTCGAGTTATGCAACTCGCACTCTTGCGAACTGGCCTCTACTGCGTTGCCCAGCTCACGCTGTGCATCGACACACAGCCCGTTGGTCTCGAGGGCTGTCTCACGCGCACAGTCCGAATGATACCTAATTAAATCATTCATCCCTAGGCTACCTAGACTGGCGGAGAGCCGCACCGATCCCTGAACAATGCAGTTGTTTTCTCGTGAGCTACGGAGCTCGCCATCCGGAGAACTACTCTCAACTGCATCGTCCAGCTGGCACCTCACTTCGGCACGCAGATCTGACTCGACATAGGTGCTCGCGTCTGTCGGGTCGGGTCAGCAGTACTCTCTACTTCGCTACCAACCTCGCTAACGACCTCGATGGCATGAGATGCGACGCACACGCTCGCTAACTGTGCCAATTTGTTGGCAGCTGGCCTAGATGTCTCTACAGTGCTCTGTTGGCACAGCACCTCGTCGCTCTCACTCTGGCCTTTAACGGCCTCTGTTGCCACTAAGGCATCGTTAGCTGCTAGCACTTCGTGCTCACCTATGACCGTGCTGCTACTCTCACAGGTACTACTACTTTCTTCGGCTTTCGACGAAAATTTGCTATCTACTTCCCACTTTCGTCTCGTGCAGCCTACAGATTTCTCAAGCCGCTGTTGACTTGCTGCGTTTAGCTGCTGCATATTTTGTATCTGTTTGTGCAATGCTGCCATTTCTTTTTCAAGCTTTTGCCGTCTCTGCTCACGCTCCTGGCGTTCTTGCCTAATTGATTCCCGTTCCTGTCTTTTGCTTAGAATTCGTTTACCCATTTGTTCTACGAATTTCAAATTATTGGCACTTTCTAAAGTTGTCTTACGAATTTCTGTTTCCGTCAAGTCCTCCTCTATGTCTACCTCGATCTCTTCACACAGCCACAACAGGTCAGCTCTCGTCAAGCACATTAGGACCATGGTCGGTACTTTAAGCTTTGGCTCTGCTGTCACACAATACTTGTTGCGATACCCACGCAAATCAAAATACAAGTAAAAAATCCCCAGTGAATCAAATCCAAAAACACAGAGAAATTGGAGCCTGGTAAATGTTACAGCCAAAACCAAACGCTTACCCACTGAAGCAGCACCATATCACCAGTCCTTTACCGCCGTATCCAGTCAGTTGCAAGAGGTGGTCAATCTCAAGTCGCCTCCAACTTGATCAGGATACCGGTCGGTCACCATTTGCCAACGTCCGTCAGCTGCCGTTGCTGTCTCCGAGTCGTAGGCCGATTTACGAGCCGTAGGCCGATCTCACCGCTGCCATTCAGTTGTAGGGATTGGAGCGGTTGTAGATGTAGGGAGGACCTTGGGGCGATAGGACTAGGCGAGCAGGAATCATTTGCAATATTTACATTTGAAACATGAGGTACATCGCCAGTCTAGCGTGACTCCCATATGGAGCCCGCAAGACTAACATACTGCAAACAGCTTGCGAGCACACAGCTCACGAGTACATTTCTAGCATGACAACGAGCACTCAGCTCCCGACGACGAGCACACACTAGCAGCCGGCAACCGCTGCTTATAAGCACTTGGTCCCCCCTTGATTCCAAGCGAACGGAAACGTTCGTCCAGTCATCGTTCGACGTCATCGTTCGACGTCACTGTTCGACGTCACCGAAGATGACCCGCCTTTTTGGAGGAGGCGGGCTCACATACTCGTGTTACACACACACAGGTGTAAAGGTCCGGAGCCGACGTCGGAGGGCTTCGTAGAACTCCTTTGTCCCGGGTGGCGCGGCCGAGTATCCTATTCCTTAGAGTTACTGTATATGCTACCGTAGGTAGCGGAGTTGCGCGTAGGTCCGCCATCTTGCCTGAGAAGCAACCAAGTCTATGCGGCGAAGCCGCACTCAGTTTTTGCAGGCGGCATGCCTAGCGTTTCGTCGATCGACCGTGGGCGCTTTTGCATCGCTTGTGCACCGCTTTCCCGCCTAATCGCAAACAAAGCGCATCGAAACAGCTGACGGGATTAGATTGTAAAGAAAAAGGCGCTGCCCTTTTTTAGCGCGCGGCGTAAGATGCAGCGTGTATACTAGTTTTTTTTTTGGACTTGCATTCACCTGTGGACTTTCTCCGCCCTAATAACGTATGGGCACTCGCGTATCTAGGATGGATTGTGTATTCTATATACGCCGATCAGATACAGCATTCGTGAACCGCGACGGTAACGATTAGATCGCACAGAATAATCTTAGGGAATATGGTGATGTTATATTATAGATACCGGAAATCCTACAAAAAGTTTCGTGCGAGAAAACTACTTCACAAGGTAGTATAAGGTTCGAAATAGCATAGCGTATTAAAAACTGGGCAAACTTTAGTAATTGGGGTAAACAATCAGATACCTTAATAACTTTCCTTCGCTTGAATACTGCTTGGCACTCAGATTTTGTTTCAACAGAGATAAATACGCTACTAAGAGCAGTGCAGTGCTCTTTTATCATATAAACAGTAACAAAAAGCACCGAGCCGCAACTACCTCTTTCTTGGCAATAAAATCACAATGCGAATTTCAGAGAAAAAAACAAGAACACTAGTGTATGCGCGTGCAAATATTTTGATATAGTGAGCTTTAGCAAGTTCTGCTCTTTTACAAAGGGAACTGTACTAAATATAATGAGGCCCATACTTGCTTATGTGCCATAGCTCTCAACATGTAGCCAGTCTAAAATATTACTCGTGAATCAATGACCAACCACTGATATTTCGACCCTGGTACCTAATTAGATCTTGTGTAGGAACATATCCATCTACCAGCAAGCAATGGATAGCAGCTACACCTGCAGGTGTGATTTCATTATGTGCCTTTTCACTGCAGGGATTCCAAAAGTAGCCTTCTGTGGGAGTGTAGCGAAAGTTTTTCTCACAGGATTGACATAGCTACATTATTTATTTATTTTATTTTTTATTTTCACAATACTGTCAATCCCGTTTGGGATTATTACAGGAGTGGGCATATGGTCATCAAAAAGTACAGTGTGAGCAAACACTGAGCAAACAAGGAGTTAGCATAGAAAAACATGGACGCTTTCATTTATAGAGTAACACACTGGTCTTCACACAGTTGCTCTTGCAGGAGAGAAAAAAAAATAACTAAAACGCTAAGTGGTGATTGCGATTTCTTCTTCTAAATGATTGGTAAATGTTTCTAGTGTGGGCTGGGCAGTAATAGCAGGGTTTAAGGAGTTCCACTCTCGCACAGCTCGCGGAAAGAATGAAAAGAAATAAGTGTTGTTGTTACAAAGAAATTCCTCTAGCGTGAAGGCGTGTTTATGCCGAGTCGGTCTAGTGAGCTTGTACTTTAGAAAAGTGGCGGGATCCAATTTCAGTGCACTGTGTAATACCAAGTATAGGAATTTCAATCGTTGAACCTTGGCTCGAATTTCTAGGGTAGCGAGGCCTGCGCGAGAAAGAAGTTCGGTTGGTGAATCTGTGCGTTTGAAACGGTTATAGATAAATCGGGCAGCTTTTCTTTGTATGCGTTCCAGCGTATGAATTTGGTTTTTGGAATGTGGAAACCATACTATGTTAGCGTATTCGAGTGCCGGTCTGATGAGGCTGACGTAAGCAAGCTGTTTTGTCTGGCTGGTGGAATGCGATAAGGTGCGTTTGAGGTAGAACAGTTTGTTCAAGGCTTTTTTAGCTACGTACTGTATGTGCGCATTCCAGGTGAGGTCGGCTGAGATGATTACGCCTAAGTATTTATACTGGGTGACGCTTTGTAGAATAGTGCCGCTGAAACCGTACGGGAACTGCAGAGTTGATTTTTTGTTTGTGACCGACATGCAGACAGTTTTATCAGAATTTATCACCATTTGCCAGTCTGCACACCACTGCACTACCTTATTTAGGGATTTGTTCAGTTTTGCTTGATCTTCGTGGTTACGCACAGTATGATAAAGAATGCAGTCGTCTGCAAAGAGGCGAATGGTGACGTCGACTTGGTTGGTTATGTCATCTATGTATAATAAGAACAGTAGTGGGGCCAGAACTGAGCCCTGGGGAACGCCGGACAAAACAGGGACAGCATCAGAAAGGTGATCATTGTATTCGACATATTGGGAGCGGTTTGACAGAAAGTCATTGATCCAACCAACAACAGGGCCGTTACCAAGTAGGCGGTTAAGTTTGTGAAGCAATTTAACATGGGAAACACGATCAAACGCTTTAGAGAAATCCATAAAGATTATGTCTACCTGTAGTTGCTCATTAATGTTTTGAGTTAAGTCGTGAAGGGTTTCAACGAGTTGGGTGACTGTTGATAAACCGTTCCGAAAACCGTGCTGGTTTGAGTAGATTAAATTGTTTGCTTCCACGAATTCTGTTAAGTGTTTCAAGATTATGTGCTCTAGTATTTTGCAGCACGTGCATGTTAAAGAAATTGGCCGGTGGTTAGACAAGGAAGATGTGTCACCTGATTTTGGTATGGCAATTATTTTGGCAACCTTCCACTCTGCAGGAAGGCGGCTCTCACGGAGTGACTTTAAGAAAATTAAATGAAGAAACTTACTTACTGGTTCTGCGTACCTTTTCAAGAAACTGTTCGGAATTTGATCTGGACCATCGCTTTTCTTTTCATCTAAATTCAACAAGAGAGATAATATGCCAGCCTGTGATATTTTTGGGGTGCCCAAAGTGCTTTCTTGGCAGTGGCTAGGGTCGAAGTGGTTGAGGGAACCGTTATCGACGGTGAAAATGGATTGAAAGTACCTGTTAAACGCGTTAGCTTTTTGTTTACTTTCCTGAGCATTCATGGGGGGCACGTTAGAGCGCTTCACGCTTAGGTAGCGCCAGAATTTTTGAGGCGATTTCCTGATAAAGCTGTGTAATGAATTATTCAAGAAACTGTTTTTGGCACTACGTACTTTACTTTTCAATGACGTCGTTAGCAGAGTTATTTCCGAGTCAGTTTTTTTACACATATGCGACTTTCTTCTTTTCCTAAGTCTCTTTATTTTGCGCTTCAAGTGGATTATATCACGACATATCCATGGACTGCGTTTTCTAGTTTTTCTTTGAACTCGTGGAACAAAGGCGTTTATACAATGCGTCACAATGGCTTTAAACTCGGTCCACACCACATCGATAGACGACTGCTGGTCAGAAATGAGGTCAAAAAAATTTTGATAATTGAAGGCAAGGTAGGTCATGATAGCTGCATCGTCTGCATCTTTGAATGAGAGCACTCGCTTTATAGGACCGAGCATTCGTACAGGACTTGGGAATTGTAAAGAACAAAATATTATCTTATGGTCAGATAATCCTTCAAGGGGTTCAACGTGAACAGTATTCTCAATGAAATGGTCACTAATAAACACAACATCTAAGAGTGAACTTGAGGTACCGACTACCCTGGTTGGGAAATCGACAATTTGTGTCAGGTTATATGCTAACTGTATATCTGATATGGTGTCAAGTGTAACATTTCCTGGTGTCATTGAGTTCCACCTTATGTCAGGCAAGTTAAAGTCTCCCGCCATTATTACTTTGCTGCCATAGGAGATGTGTTGTTGCATGTATTCTGAGAGAGATTCCAAGAATAGAGGCTCAGCATCAGGCGGCCGATAAACCGCACCAATATGGAAAACATCATCTTTCAGACGGACGGTGCACCAAAGAGCCTCGATGCCTGTAGCCTCGGGCATGACGCTGTAAGATATCCCTTGCCTAAACAGCAGTGCAACGCCCCCACCTCTTGTCTTTCTATCTTTGCGTACAATTGCATATTCCGGTGGCACAATTTCCTGGTTGAAAATATTCGAGTGAAGCCACGTCTCTGTGATGACGGCGATATCAGGCTGGTAAGCAAGTAGAACAGCTTCTAGTTCGTGAAATTTGTTCACCAGGCTGCGCGCGTTTAAATTTATGATTGTTGCTGATTGCGGTTTTGAGCACTGCGCGTCCGCATGCTGATGTGTTCTTCGTTTTTTTTTTGCAGTCTACGATATCGTTTGAATCGTTGTCCCAGGCGAAAAGACGGCCATCAATGCGGACTTTGTCGTAGACTAGAAATACCTTTTCCTTGCGATCACGGTTTGCTTTAGTTTTTTGCCACAACTTCTTTCTTATTTCCCGGATAGGTCGTGAAAAATCTTCGCCGATTGAATAGCCGGACCCTTTTAGCCTAGAACATCGTTTTAGAATAGTCGCTTTGTCACGGTAATCAAGCAACTTCAGAATTATCGGTCTTTTATCGTCTTCGTTGTTCGGCTTTCGGTTTCCCAGGCGATGGATTCTTTCAATGGCTGGGGTGTTAAAGTCTAGCACTTCCCCGAAAACTTTCTTAGAAACTGTTTCGTGCAGAATTTCTGGGGTTTCGCCTTGTTCCTCTTTTACGCCATAAATTATGAGGTTAGACCGCCGACTTCTATTTTCTAGTTCATCGATTATTTTCTAGTTCATCAATTATAGGGAATAATTCAAAACACAGTCAGGCCCTTACCGTATCTTAAGTGACGACATACATTCCTCTTGCATCCTGCTCCACATAAGCTGTAGTAGATTAAATATCTTTACTTAGTACTAACCTCTTTCATATTCAGAAACAACCCAAGCAGTGCATAATCATGAAAATGTGAGCTGGCTTTTTTACGACACTTCTGTGAAAGCAGTGTGGTGCATCACATGCAGAAAACTGGTAATTCCAGCTAAATCTTCTGTATAACTCTACATGCTTCCGTTATTTTAAAAAAAATCCAGACTTGCAGTAGCTTTTAATATTCCAGCTGTGAGTATTTTAGCACAGTCAAAAAAGCACGTAGCTGTTAGTCATGCAATTTCATCTCATACGCACTTGACGCAATAGGCAGTTGACTGAAAATTTGTTTGTTCAGGTGTCTTTACCTGAACACCCTTCACTAGTTTTACAAAGGAAGAAAAACAATTACTGCAGTAAGGTGTCACGAGGCAGGCCGAAGAAACAAACGTGAGATGCGCTGCGCACGTTGCGTTGTTGCTACGCAGCTAGCATGCACGTGGACAGCGAACGGCAAGATCGGCCGGATTGGATTTGAATTTGACTGGCGATAACTTGTGTCAATCCAGTTCGCTGCAGCGGCGGCGGCGGGAAATACAAAAATTGGCCTGAACATCTGCTTCTCCGCAATGCACGGTTGCTTGGCTACCACGTGATGACGCTCTGCCAATAGAGGCGCTAGCGGCGTGATAAAAGAGACGCGCAACTCTGCTACCTGCGGTAGCACATACAGTAACTCTACCCTTCCTGAGCTGACCGCGCGCCACGTGGCTGCCGGTTATTCGCAGTTTTCTGAAGTGGGCCCCGTCTGGTTTTTATTTTATTTTTTATTTATAGAATACTGTCAATCCCCCATGGGGATTTTCACAGGGGTGAGCAACAAGTCACATCAATTAACACTACTAAAACATTCAATAAATGAGTACATAATGATTGGAGACTATTCAAGAATAGCAGTAGTACATTCATACATAATAATACACACAACGAAACCAATGTACATCAACCAGCGCGAAAATAAAAAAAAATTGGAACACGTGCAGCGGGCTGAAAGCTGGAACGTTGTCACCCTGTACGGCCATTCCTAACAAGGGATAATGGCAACCTTCTGTTTATGATCTGATAATAATAATAATAATAATAATCTTTATTTCACTCATGAAGTGAGGGAGCGCGGGAAAAAAAGCTGACAAGTCAGCTTGACTAGTTCCCACCTCCCCGGAGTACAAAATAGGAGAAACAGAAACCCTTTTCGCATGGCAACATAGAAACCACAAACAAATAGTAATAGTAATGCAGCAATAACTTGTCGATAATAGTGAGAATAAGTAACTATAGAAATAAAAAGAGTGTTAACTGCGTGATAGAGCAATGTTAAAGGAAACGTACAAACATGAAAAACTGCAAGTAAAAAGCGCTACATAATGAAGGAAAAACGAAAAATAAAACGGCACACATTTGTGTATTATGAAATAGTACATTGGTACATTGCAATGCGTATAGCGTACATGCGCAGAGATGAAAAAACCACATGAAATTATGTCATGGGAAAGGAGCTTTGTCACAGAAGAACAATTTCAGTTTCTGGTTGGATGCTGTTTCGGGAGTGAAACCGTTGTTATGGCAGAAATTTAGCAAATTCGGTAGCGTTCTGTATACCATTTGTTATCCGTATACGAATCTGCACGTTTTGATTAGCCATGGCTCTGTGTTTCGATTCTCATAAGGTGTGGTCCTTTTAGAAAGCGATGCCAACCGTAGTAGGGAATAGCTGGTTCTGAGAATCGCTGGGAATCTGAGGATGCCTGCCAAACGCGCCCCAGCCCATTCTTATTCTTCTGATTATTTCAGTCTCATGATCCGGATCCGCGGTCACTACCTGTCCTAAGTAGATGTATTTCCTTACCACTTACAGTGCTTCGCTACCTATCCTAAACTGGTGTTCTCTTCCGAGAATGTTAAACATTACTTTAGTTTTCTGCAAGGTTAATCTTTAGACCCACCCTTCTGCTTTGCCTCTCCAGGTCAGTCAGCATGCATTGCAATTGGTCCTCCGAGTTACTAACCAAGGAAATATCATCAGCGAATCGCATTACTAAGGTATTCTCCACTAACTCTTATCCCCAATTCTTCCCAATCCAGGTCTCTGAATACCAGCTGTAAACACGCTTCCAATAGCATTGGAGCGATCGTATCTCCCTGCCTGACGCATTGCTTTGTTGGGATTTTGTTGCTTTCTTTATGGACTACGGTGGCTGTGGAGCCGCTAATATATATATATATATATATATATATATATATATATATATATATATATATATATATATATATATATATATATATATATATATATATCTTGGCACGTGTACTTGTTTACCGTTTTCCGGTGGCCGCTTAGCAATGCCTAACAAACGTTATTGATCAGCGCGGGACGTTCCCGTATGTATCGGAAATTTCTCGAATTTTATTGATGGTTCTTTCTGCTGTCGGTTAATTGTCGCTGAAGCTTGTGTAATCTGATTGTATTTGTGACGCGAAATGTGTAGAACTTTTGGAAGACACGCGGGCACCAAAGATTATACCGGAACCTTCGATGGCTCTTGTATAAAAGCCGATGCGCTTGACCGGCAGATGATATTGCGACGGTCGCCGACTGTGTTCGCCGCTGTCCTTGTGCTTTAAGTGTAGCCTGTTTTTTGTGGGCACAGGTTCGCCCAATAACAGGTGCTTTCTTCATTCACTGTTTTGCTACTGTGATCTTTGCCGTCACAAAACCTGAATACATTATATATATATATATATATATATATATATATATATATATATATATATATATATATATACACACACACACACAGTCCTGGTTGCGTAAGTCAGACGAGGACAATTTGACGTGTACAGGTGGAATCTGTCTCGACGGCGATCTTGTCGAGTTGGGTGTATAGTGCATATATGGGCCCACAGTTCAAAGGCAGATTATCAACTATTCGTCATAATAGTTTCTAATGTGGCTTTGAACTGTGCGTTCAAGTATGTTGGTCAGAGCAGACGATGCCTTAATGACAGGCTACGGGAGCATCACTACAATGTGATAGAAATGAGAGGATGTTTTTGGATGCCCACTGTGGAAATTGTACGCGTAATAAAGCAGCCGTCACAAATACGGTCACGTGTAAAGAGGTTATAGTACATGCTCAATTGTCAGCAAATATCGTAATCAGTCAACCCGAGAAATCATCGAAGCCGAATTCATTGACAGGTGTGGTGACACCTGTGTGTCAAAACCGTCCATCGCCCTCGAGGAGCTCCTCCTTCCTGCGCAGAGATGGGAATTTTCCGCAGGTGGCGCGCAGGTGACGTGTGCTAGCCATGTGGTCACTTTCTTGAAAACAGCAGTCGGCGCTCGTGTGTGTCAGCCTCTTCTTCGTCGTCGTATTGAGCACAAAAATCTGAATTCAAGTCCTGGCAACATGCCCAAGCAGTCACCTTAGTAAAGTCAAGAATTTGCCCAGACGTTTCACCTTTGTTCAATGCCCGTGCAGGTAACTAATAAACAGTGAATTTAGCAACAAGGGGTAGCGGGCTTTCATTTATTTATCGTTAGACAATTCCCACTGGGGATTTTAGTAGTGTGGGCAGTAGATTGTACCACTAGACGTACCGACCTTCAAGGGCCATTCTGACAGGCGCAGTGCGTACAATACGCACCTCGAGGGCGCCGCGCCGACGCACCGTTCGTGGCAGCGCCGTGACGTCGCTCACACCTCATTTCGGGAAACATTCGAGGCAACATTTGTTATTTGTGTAATCTGTTCCTTTCATAGACGAATGAAAATTTAGAGAAGTAATGAAACAAACTTGGAGGGCGCCTTTGAGAGTGGAACGCGATAGCATTCTAAGATCCCCGACATTCATTTTCTTACATTTTTTTTTACAATAATTTAGTCGGATCACACTCACGTGATCACAAGCAAGGCGTCAGAAAGTCGGAGCTTTTTGTATAAATACAAATCTGATATCTTACTGTTGAGTGTTATGTTTTCTATTAATCGAAAAATTTGGCCTTTGAGAGTAGAAGGCATTCAAAGATCCCCGGCCACTGGACCATATGCAGCCGTAATGTTTACCGGGAAACGCTGGCCTCGAACGCTATGCACCAAGGCGGGCTTGGTGGCGTGGGCCGCGAGCGCCAGCTGCAGGCGAGGAACCCGGCGCGCCGCAGTCGGTCGGTGGATTGTGCAAACGCTGGGGTTTCTTCGTGTTCTCGCGTAATAGAATATCGTTTTGTCGCGTAGTCAAATCACAATCCGAAAGCTATCATGTATGTAGGTTGTGTGCCTGCCGTAGTTTACGATCACGTATTTTACCTTGAGAAATTCAATTAGTTGAGTAAATTCCTTGCGTCCCATGGATGACCTGGGCGGTTAGAAAATCTTTCTGCGGAAACCATGTTAGACGCCTGACGCTGGACACCAACGCGCGACGCCAACGCCCGATTTCCGGCGACACGGGCTCCTTAACGCTACCGCGTTAAAAGCCGAATGTGTGCGTGTTTTTCTTTTACTTCGCACCGCAGCAAGAGAGATGTACTTCCGTTTCGTCTGCTTGTTCCCACAACGAAACTGACATTTTCTTCTGTGTTCCAGCGCGGGCTCTGTGATCCGCTTTTGTCTGCCTCTGTGTGACACCATTGGTCAGGTGTTCTCGTGCACAGCGAGACGAACGCGACAGCTCGAGCGCGACGCCGAACTGCGCAGCAAGAGAAGCGACAATAGTAGGCGGGGCCCATGACGTACGCGCGATCCTCGAGGGAAGGAATTTCGCTTGAAGACGGTGCAAGTGGAGAGAGTGTCGGCTTGACAGTGGAGCTCGCCTCCTAAAATCATGGGTTAACGGCACTGAGGTATTTCTATCTCGGCCACGGAGCAAGAAATATAGGAGTGGAAACTCCGCTGTTTGCGGCGACCAGAAAAGGTCACAAGCCCGCGGATATATTTTCATGCTGGCGGCACCTGGCGGCATGAGAAGAAATTACCGCTGTTTCGGTTGCCAGGGCAACCGGTCGAGTGTTGCTCCCGTTCGGCCGCGCGCGCCTGACTTCTACTGAGGGCACTCTCGCGCGCTTCTTTACCGCTTGTAGCCCGAAGAGCAACTGCTGCTACGCTTCAGCCATTTGAGCGCAGTAAAAAATAAAACGCGTTTTCCATGACAGCTATAAGATGATACGTAGCTTCTGGTTGTAGCCAGGGCTATCTTGCTCCGTGGCGGGCGGTTTTCGGTTTTTTGCGCTTGCGAAACTGATGGCTATCTCGTTCCTAATCGCTCAAAGGGCGACCGCTTCTTTCTCGCTCTAGTGCTCACAGGGGTGCGCTTAGGAAGGATGCCGCCGTGCATGTGTTTCCGTTCCTTTTCTTTTTTATAAGACTCGCGAAAACTAGTTGCCCTAGCTGCTTGGCGATAAGAGGAAGATTAGCGGAAGTTTGCCACACGTGTTGCTTTTTTTGATGGGCACACAACAAAACAGTTTTCTTGAGTGCGCGCACCTACGCAGTTCGGTTACGGCGTGCCCGCAGAAGCAAACACCCGTCTCGTCTGCTTGTCGTCTGCTTTGAGCGGGTGCCGCCGGAGTGAGCGCCGGGCGCTGCTTTTTTTTTTCCCCCGCTGCTGCTTCTACGACGCGCCGCATGGTGCCGCCACTGCATAGGGTAGCATCGGCGCATGCAACAATTGTGACTTTATCTGGTCGCCCGCGCTCGCTCGCGCTGACGGGAGTTTCACCTCCTATATGTCTTACTCCGTGATCTCGGCTAATAATGAACCGATTTGAAAAATTCTTGCGGCAGAACGTGCTTGCAGAACGTGCTAACTTGACGTAGTAGTTCTGCAGAAACCCGCAAGGTGGAGAGAAGTAATTGATAAAGGCAAAATCAGACATCCACCCGTTTGTAGCAATTGCTACAAAGGAAACCCATACGGCTTCCTCGAAAGAAAAGCCTCAGAGTTGAAGAAAAATTATTTGCCTTTGCTTCGTGTTGTCGACAAATTCGACTTCGCCCTACCATCTGCTAGCCGCCTGGTTAGCTCAGATGGTAGAGCGGCTGCCCCGGAAAGGCGGTGGTCCCGAGTTCGAGTCCCGGACCAGGACGAATTTTTCTGCAACTCTGAGTCTTTTCTTTCGAGGAACCCGTATGGGTTTCCTTTGTAGTAATTGCTACAAACGGGTGGATGTCTGATTTGCCCTTTATCAACGTGCCAACTTGCATAACTTGCTAGCTTACGTGCCCTCACTAGAGGGCACGTAACAACTTCCAACGTATAACCGATATTTGCTATGTCGCCTGGTGAGGGGCCCTTTAAAATGTAAAGAATGCTGCTGCCGAAGCAAATAAATACTAAGATTTTATAATAAATACGAAAAGTTCACTGAATTGTCAAGACGCACACAGATTATTAAAAACAATTACTTGGTTTTGTTCTGCAGGGATGCTTCTCCGCATTCACATCGAGAAATTAGTTGCATCATATAGAAACGGAAATGCTCATGATCTTTATGTGTGAAGGTAATACCGGTGGAAAGCTCAGCTGCCGTTTTAGTTGGGACCCTGCTTCCGCGGTTCCAAAATGTGAAGCCCTGAAAAAATCGCGTGACAACTATATACTTGCATTTTGTTCAGTCTAAACAGGACGCAAATTAAGAATCGCTAAATATCATGACGTCAAAACGAGAACCATAAACAAGCTCTAGAAATCCGGCGTTTTACCTTAAAATGGTAAAAATTAGAAGATATAAATACAGGCTAAAATGACAACAAAGAAAAAGAACGAGCTCACAAGTCTAGTTTCGAAACAAACGAGTTAACGCTTGGTTCAAGAACTTCATGATTAGTTGGACTGCTCCACACGTTAACAGCTCTCGGATAGAAAGAGAACTTGATGCAATTGCCGCGTGTACGAGAAGTTGCTGTTAAAGTCTACCTTTGTCTGGTGGCGCATCTGATGACAAAGAGATTACTGTTGACGTATCACTGCTGTAGTGCACATTAATTAGCTGATAAACAAAGTAAAACGACCAGCGATTCCTCTGGGACAGGAAATCGCTGTCCCGGAGCCCCTGTCAAAATAGCTGCTATAGAAGAGCGCTCAAAACTGCTATACGTAAAAGAGGCAGCCTCTTTTGTACTTTCTCCATTTTGGTCAGTACTATCAGTTTTAGTGAAAAGGCCACCTTCTCATACAAGATCAGAAATAAAATTTGCATGTCGAGATGCGCTGAAACCATTAACGCGAGCTCGTAAACTGCTGACTTTCGTCGTCGCACATGCCGATCTGGTAACGAGCGACAATCAGTAGCGCATCAAATTGGGCAGTGCACCACCTGTTTGCATCGACAGTCGCCGTAACTTGCATTGCGAACCAATCGGGTGACGCAAGGCATCAGCTGCCGCAACCAACACAGCGACATGGACTAAACGGCATTTTAGCGTTCCCGCCTTTCCAACCTGCACGTTTTTTTTTGTTCTTTCGGGGGCCGCTAATGTGTAACTCATAGTTGTTGTCCCACATTCTCAATATGGGCATCACCATTTTGCAGCCACTTTTGCAGGCCTTTCCACTCATGTGGCTATCAACTTCGGACCATGTAATAACGTGTGGTGGTCTCCGCGCACGCCACATCACGGCCGATGAAGGCCCACAAGCATAATTTGCCGCGGCTGCAGCAGGAAATGTCGAATGGGGAGAGCACCAATTACGGTGCATGTAAGTTGGGAGTCTTTGTCGCTGTGTGGACTGCAGGAGCAGATGGTTACCTCGGGAGACTGTTGCCCATGCAGCTTACCAGGTCGCCACATCGAAGAAACATAACACGGCGACCATTATCAAATTAGACTGCATTCAATCACCGCATAAGGTTCAGACAATACACTGTACATTGGCTAAGATCCACATGACAACAGTGGGCATTCACGCTCTACAGGTCACTTACAGCACATTCAGCTATCCGATTTCAGGCACAGTGCTAGCCTACGTCGCACATGGTTGTCTAGTAACAAGTGACAACCAGCAGCACAAGCAGATTGGACAGTGCCGCCCCTGTTTCCACTGACAGTCGCCGTAACTTGCACTGCGAATCAATCGGGTGACGCAGGCACCTGCTGCCATAGCCAACACAGCGACATCAACTACCCAGCAGCCTAGCGTTACCTCCTTTCCTACATACACGTTTCTTTTTGTTCTTTCGGTGGCCGCTAATGTGTCGCTCACACTTGGTGCCCCACCTGCTCTCAATACGGATGTGGTCTGTTTTGTGGGAATCGCCATTTCGCAGCTACTTTTACAGGCCTTTCCACCTATGTGGATATCAACTTCATACGCTTCAAACCATGTAATCATGTACGATAGTCTCTGTTCACGCCAAATCACGGCCAAAGAAGGCCAAAAGCACACTTTACCCATGGCTGCAGCAGGAAAGGACAAACAGGGAGCACCAATAGCAGTACATGTAACAGGGAGTTTGTGTCACTGTGCGGACTGCAGGAGCAGGTGCTTACCTCGAGAGGCCGTTGGCCAATGCAACTGAACAGGCTGCCACATCCCAGAAAGGTAACACGGCAACCATGACCAAGTGGGACAACATTGAAACAAGATTCTGCAATCAAATCACTTCAGCATACTCTAACATAACGCTCAATCTATACATTGGCACTATACGTTGGCTACGATCTACATGGCAACAGTGAGCATACACGCACACGGGTTCCTTGCGGCACATTCAACCGTCCGACTGTAGGCATAGTGCTTGCCTTCGTCGCACACGGCTGTCTGGTAACAAGCAACAACCAGCAGCGCAAGCAGATTGGACATTGTGTCCCACGTGTTTGCACCGACAGTCAGCGTTGAATGTGAGCAACTTGCATTGCGAAGCAATCGGGTGACGCAAGCATCTGCTGCCACAGCCAACACAGCGACATGGAGTGCCCGGCATTTTAGCGTTACCGCCTTTCCAACCTGCATGTTTCTTTTTGTTCTTTTGCATGCCACTAATGTGTAATTCACACTTGGTCCCCCACATTCTCTATAAATAGGCATGGTCGGTTTTGTGGACATCACCATTTTGCAGCCACTTTTTCAGGGCTTTCCACACATGTCGATATCAACTTCATACACTTAGAACCATGTAATTATGTATGAGAGTCTCCGTTGATGCCAAATTATGGCCGAGGAAGGCCACAAGCAAAGTTTGCACACGGCAGCAGCAGGAAAGGACGGAACGGGGAGCACCAACCACGGTGCGTGTAAATTCGCAGTCTATGTAGGAGCAGGTGCTTGCCTCGAGAGACTGTTTCCCAATGCAACTGACCAGGCTCCCACATATGAGAAACGTAACACGGTGACAAGTACCAAGTCAGACCGGCAGCGAAACCAGATTCTGCAGTCAATCACTTCAATGTAGCTTGCACAAAAACACAGGCTGTCGAGGAAGAATAGCAATCCTGAATGAAACTAGGAATTCAATATGGGAATGAGAAAGCTTGCATTCAAGAAAGAAGCCACCCTACCTTTAAAGCACTGAAAGCCGAAAACATAAATAAAAGTTAAATGCTACATAGCACACAGTGTAAATGTTAATGCAAGACACACGCCAATGCCGCATCAGCTATTTCAGGAGAGGAATTGCACATGGATGCATACATTAGAAAGTACTGCTACAGATATGTTATGCTTCTAGACAGTGACTGGTATTACGTGTGAGCAAAGAATCGGTTGGCCATTAATGTTTGGATGAGGAATAGGAATGATCTCTAACAAAAATGTGGAATGAAAAAGCTTGCATTCATTGAAACAAAATTATGCTTGGCACGAATTGGCAAGGCCAGGAAGCTTACTAAGGAAGGGCAAGCTGACAGAACACTCTTAGCGAGCGTCGTCTGTGCTTGTTCAGAGGTTGAAGGTACATCTGAAGACACAGACGTTTTGTTGTTGAGGTACCTGGATGACTCGGCCAATATCCGTGCTGGTGGAATGATGGCGTAGGCTCTTTTCACTCTTGAAACAGTCGTCCGTAGACTTGGTATCTCATCCACATAATTCTGGAATGGCTTCTTCGTTCGTGGTCTTGCGAATTCAGCTCCAGCCCCTTCCTGTTGGTGTAGATGGGGGCTCCCGTGATGACCAAGATGTACTTGGCACATACTCTTTTGGGGCAGAACAATGGCACATGAGATACAACAGAGATTATACAAACTAATGTAGTGTTTTCTTTCATATTCGAACCAATTATGCTGAACTGTAAACATGAACAAAGGTTCGTATCATCTGCTACAAACAAATCACATGTAACTGAAGACTAGCAAGCCAATACAGCATACATCAAGCATATTTATTTCTGAGCCAGGTGTTGTTTACCTTGTAGTAGCAGCCAAAGTCCACACAATGACCTTGTAGCAGACAGCAGCTTCTACTTAGTGCAGGGAGTGTGTTGCATTATACTGGTGCCATCCTCATTACTGCATGTCTGGAACAGAAATCTTGACGGCATCAGAAATTGAATAAGCACAATTTTGCTATATAAGATGCGAAAAGGTGCGACATATACATTGCAATGGTTTGTGACTACAGAACACATGCAAATGTACACTGTTTGTTCTAGGGTGCTTAAGCAGCATGATAAATAAATATGGTTGCTCTCCGTAAAATTGATGTCTGTGTAACTACAATGCATGTCAACAGCTTAAGTATTATTAAGATCACAAATTAGAACATTTGCGCGCTCGTTTATACACTAGAAGAGATCGCACTACTGATTTCACAAGCAAATAGGTGAAAGACATGAAGCTATTAGAAATGATACATTCTTTTTGTGCATGAACGTGATGCGCCGCTTCACTACTGCAAAAATAAATGTCCTGAGGTAAGCCAAACTGAACAGCAAGAACATTTGGAACCAACAGGTACGACATATGGGTGAATTATCATGTGTGAAACTGTTTAATACATTAAATTCAGTACTTTAGCTTCAATTTATCAAAAGGTTATTCGGTTCTGTGAACGAAAGAAGTTGCCGGCGCACTCGGAAAAAAAAATATATTGATAAGGCAACTCAGTCACTTATGGCTACGGCTACAACGAGATGAAGAATGTGACGCGCCTTCGGATATCGCTTTCTCTTTCGAGAATGTGTGTATAATGGTGGCCTCGCAACTGAAAGTTTATTTCGGAAACAGCAACGGAGGGTCCTGACTGCTCATATGTAATGCAGCATCTAGTTCGTTGACTTGCCTCCGCCTGTAAGTTAACGAGACGAATAAATTACATAGCGATTGAAGCAGCGATGTTAAACGACTCACCGGTATTGCTGTCCCCAGTCGCAGCAGGACGCGGCTCCCATTTCGATGCAGACGCGTTCCACAAGGCTCACGACTGAAACCTAGCTTTCAGGCTTACACCCCAAGTTAAGTAACGCGAGATATCGAAGCGCAATAAACTGGTGTTAGCACAACATAACTAACCAATGTACGAACCAAAGTATCCGTACTTGCCGTGCACGCGAACGTACCGGTAAAAATTTTAAATCCAGGCCAGAGGTCACGTGGGAGGTCGATGATGCGGAACCTATTTTGCATTTAAAATGACAAAAAACAAGAAAGTTGGTAATGAAAAGTACAATGTATAATTAGGAATTATAATTTTGTAGTCCTTATCATGTAATAAAACGCTTCGTTTACTGTTGAAGAAAGTTTGTAGGTTAAAATTGCGCTTATTACGGCGCCTCTAGCGGGAGATAATGTGCTCAAGGGGGAACCTTTTTTAATTGGTGTACTATGCCTGTTTCTTTAGCAGCGCTGCGCGGTCGATTTTTTCGCCCTCTGTGCCCATTTGTTGAACTTGAGGGTGTGCGGGGCCTGATTGCCCCGTAAATTTGGCTTCGCAGCGACGCAGTTGTACATTTGACGTCATTTTCCACCACATGATAGCGCTCGGCGAATAGCGGTGCGAGCGGTGCCGGAAAAGTTATGCGCAACTGTGCTCCCTGCGGGAGCATATACAGGAACACTAGGCTCGCTCAGAGCAGCCCAACCCCTCGCGGACACAAAAGGCGTAGCGCATCAGAAACAGGACAAAACCAACAATCCCAACGTGCAACTTTAGTGAATCCTCGCGGACGGTCGCTGTGGTGTGGGCGCCCTCTGTCGGCCGAGCGGAGAACCTTCTCCTGGCGCGACAGACGCGTGCTGTCAACAGCAGCCACGCTCAACGAACATTGCGAACCCCTACACAACTCCGCTGTTAAGAGCAAGGCTTGTGTTTTCAAAGCCAGTTATGTTAGACGGCCCCTACAAGCCAGGAATTACGCCAGTGGCGGAAGGTACAACTTGTTTTGGATCACCCGGTGACAGCACCCTCTGCCGGCCGTGCAAGGCGCGTCCCGCAGGCGGCTCGCACCGCGAAGCCCTTGACTGCGTCGTCTGCTACAGCGCTTGGCGACGAGGCCCGAAAGACAATCCTCGCTGCCTGACCAAGGAATAAGTAGTGAAAAGTCATAATTACCTCGGCGCTATTCTGAAATACAGCTTGGCCTCAGCTATTTTGTTAGATTTTCCAGTGTGCCGCCGACAGCGCACGCTTTCGAAAGTGGAGGGCCTACTTGGCCTACTTCTCAAAGTGGCCCCCTCCCCGGTAGATACACCTATGGCACTGCTGCATCTGCAGGACCTCACTAGCGAGTGTTCAGGTAACGAGATTTGACAACTTCCTGCTCGTATTCAGCATCAGAGATCAAGCGTGATCCAAAGGAATGCTACTTCACTATGCTGACGACCATGTCTGCTACATTTACGAAGCACTACCGGCACCTGATGCGACCGATGCCTCAACCACCGCCGCAACGTCTTACAACACGGCGGTTGCGCAACTGACCAAGTACTTGGACTCGCAGTCGAAGTACGAATACCACCGCTAACTATTTTGCCAGGAATTAACACTAGTAGTGTAACCATAGATGCCGATCACATACGAGTGCGACAAGTCGCTGTGTTGTGCAAGTTTGCCGGAACTAAAATCACATTTCATCCGAACGTGTACGTTTACTAAAAAAGGCTTTGCAAACGTGACATGACGCTGGCAGAGCTGCTAAAACCACTGAAAGCGATGGCCAACAAGCCAGAGATATGCAGTGTGCGCTCGCTTTCCTCTTCCTTCCCACTGCTGTCCGGTACACCGCGTTGGGGGTCGGAGTGTCGGGGAGGGACGGCGACGCGAGAAATTCATTTTTAACCCATCGAATGTGCACAATGCCCTCTGGAGCTCACTGGCCGTCGCGACCTTTGCCTCTTGACAGCTGTAATTGCCCGTTACTCCCGTCAGCAGCATTGCATTAACTGCAGCGCTTCCCTTTCTACTAATGTGCGAGTCCAGAGGGGGACGTAGACAGAACTGTAGAGAGGGGGGAAGAGGAGAGGCAGTTCCCATACAATGGATGGGGGGAGGTGACGCGAGAAGGAAACTCTACTACTATACGACAGTGGTTGCGGGGAAACTGGATAAGCTTAAGTTCAAGGTGTGGTACAGTACGTTGCTGCTGTTACTGAAAAATAAACACCATGCAAATATGTCAAGCGGACGAACTACGCAGGGCGTGCAGAAGCAGAGCCGCAATAATTAAGGCGTACCGCATGGTCGAGACGGCACCACAGAAGCGGTCGACCGTCAAATCAACAGTTCTGTGCCCGCGTGATAGCTTTGCGGCTATGGCATTCCTAGAGGTCGCGGATTTGATCCGGGCAGCCGCATTTCGACGGGGGCGAAATAGAAAACGCACGTGCGCTTAGGTTGTGGGACACATTAAAGAACATCGCGGTTTCAAAATTAATCTGGAGTCCGCCACTATGGCGCGCCTCATAATCCGATTGTGGTTTTGGCACGTACAGCGCCATAATCCAATTCAAGTGTAGTACTTCTGCCACGTTGGGATGTGCCATGTGTGGCAATGACTATGCTCAGCCCTCTCAAGCTTATGAAATATGGCGCACAAGAATGCCTCAAGCAAACATATCTCCCTGTGTGCTTTGTGCACTACGCAGACAAACAGCAGTGGTGCACGCGAGGTAATGTTTAGCATCAACTCACCCTTCTTGTGTTAGTCTAAATGTTGATGAAATGAAGCTGTCACCATCACCACTAATTATCGTCAATCAAACATCCAGCAGGGAAAGCTTCGCCCACGTCAATTCCCACAGTGCGTGCGATCTGCATAATTTTGTCTTTATTTCGCTTGCATAGATAGTCAAGTCAGCTATGACATCGTCTCGTCGGGAATACAAATCACAGTCATCTTTCATTCGCTCAGCGTGTACAAAATCGGGAAATTCGAATTATTTTCACTGTTCTCGCAACGGCAGCGCCACCAACAACATCGTGCTGCAAAGTAACTATTTAGTTTTAGTCTGATTGTGTTATTGTGTAAGCAAATTAAAATTCAACTTACCAGTAATTTCATTAGTTGTGAGCTTTTAAGAAATATCAACTTACCAGGTTTGCTGCTAATAAGTTCGGGCTAAGGTTCCTACTAATTATGGTAAATCATCTTCAGCCTTCTGTGAGATCACATTATGGTATCATTTACCTATATCTCGAGAATCCAATGTTACTTTTATTCAAGAATTCAGTAAAAGGTTACTTGTTAAATCCTTGATGTTCGTAAGTCTTTAATTCTTGTTCTGGATTTGTATCACTTCTATTGTTCGCACTGCAACTAATTTTTGTAATACTTATGTGTAACCTTAAACAAGGATCCAGTTGTAGCCACGCACTTTGGAGTCCTCGTCTGTATATTTAATATGCTGTGATTAAGCTGAAATGTAATATTGATTGATTGATAGCTGCCATGACGTAACCCTCCATGTCGACAACAGCTTGGCGCATGGCCAGCACGACGCGTGTTGCATATACCCGCACTCGTCCTCTCCTGTGGAAGAAGGAGAAGGACGCACTTTCAGCAAGTTTGGCAAACTAAATTATTTCGCGCGGAGCCGTCGGGTTGCAGCAAAGTTATGGCAGCAGAGTCATCGACTCTGCTGCCACGATGAAATACCATGGGTGAAGACGCACTCGGCAGCCAGACTAGAAATCATTGACCTGAGTGTGGCTCCACACAGCCATTGCCAATCCTCGGTGAATTCTCTGCGGAGCTGACATATCAGGACCACAGAATCCGGACAACCATCTACCTTGCCAAGAAAGATGAGCGCTCTCAGGGAACACTTGTCAACTTTGAAGCAGCAACTGCACTAGGAGTGTTGCATACTGTGCGTTCTCTGTGTGGTGCTAACCCCTTGACTAAATATCCATAACTCGATGATGGCATCGGGGAGATCAGGGGAACTCATGTGTGTCTCACGTCCACCTTAACATGCCTCCCGTGGCACAGAAAGCCTGCCGCGTACCATTCCACCCCCAATCTTTGTTGGTGTCGGACATAACCAGTAGAAGGGGCCACACGATGGGTTTTCCCAATCGTACCCGTCCTCAGATCCAAGCCAGGTACGCGCACTCCAGAAATAAATGGAGCGAAAGGAAGAACCATCAATTTTCTTCCTTTAGGCCGGTGAGTTCCTCCTTGAGACGACGACGTTGGTGATGATTTATTCCCATTCCTTTCACGCACTTAAAACCCCTAATAAAATAAAAAGTAGCGCCATCTTTTGAAGATTGCCGCCATCCCTCGACGCTCTTCCCTCCTACTGGCCGAACGCCGTCACGTGCTCTCGCGCGCTTTTGTCTTGCTTGCTTCCGCCGCCATCGCGGTCATAGACATTGCGCGTACGCAGGCGCCACGCTTCGCGTCCCCGTTGTGCTTTTGTGGCGTAGTTCTGCGATGCCGCGTTGCTGTGCCTTCGGGTGCAGCACACGGGAAAGAGACGGCAAGCGACTATTCCGTATTCCGTCTGCCATGCGAGACGCGGCGCGGAGGGCTTCAAAGAATCAGCCGGGCTGATTTCAAGCCAACGCAAGGTCCCGCCTCTGCGAGGTAAGCGAGCAATTCATCGCTCATCTCGTATGCAGCCACTTGTATGCGGCTTCGTTAGTTTTTCGCTCTTCTACGTGCCGCACGTTCGCGCTGCGTTTATCTGCAACTTTCATGCCCGACGTCAATCAAGTAGTCTTCAAACGCTTTTTGCCGACTCAGTCATGCATTCCATGGCGTTGTCTTCCATGTCATACATTCTATGGCTCCTATCTCAATAGATGTAAAAGGAGAACTCGTTTTTCTCGGCAACCACGAAATTTGAGTTCTTTTTGTATTCAAAGGAAAAACTTAAACTCTGGTGGCTATTGGTTTCGTATTTTTGATTCAAGTCGTGAATTTTGTATTAAAATGTGGCAGAAATTGCGAATATTCAGAAAACCAAAGTATCAAGTTTACAACCCTGTAACTCGGCAATGGAAGATGATATCAGAATTATGTTCATTTCTTCTAATATTACATCTAACGACTTAACAACCTAAGGAATTCACGTAAGATACAAATTGACTCATCCAATTTCGTCCGCTTTGAATGATCTAATAGATGCCGTTTACAGAACTCTGATAGCTATTCTTGATGCAGAGCTATTACTTTGTAATGATGATGATGAGTGGTTTTAAAAGAGAAAATGGAACAGATAAGTACAGCGCCGTTTGTAAACTTCGTGCTGCTGTATTTTTTTCAAACTTCCGAATTTTTGAAAACCTTTTTAACAAAACTCAGACCTTAAATCAAAATTCCACTTTCAACTGTCACTAGAATTTAACTTTCTCTCTCAAATTCAACACATTTCATTAAAATCGGTCCAAGGGTTATCTCAGAAAAACGTTTCTGCGTTTTACATTTATTTGAATAGGCCGCATCGGAGTTGGGCCCTAGCTAAAGCTTCCTCCTAACTTTGTCCGTTGAGTGTAACACCAATCGAAATCCATATCACTGTCAATGCGTCGACCTTTTCGCGAAACTGGCTTATCTTAATAATAATATTTGGGGTTTTACGTGCCAAAACCACTTTCTGATTATGAGGCACGCCGTAGTGGAGGACTCCGAAAATTTCGACCACCTGGGGTTCTTTAACGTGCGCCTAAATCTAAGCACACGGGTGTTTTCGCATTTCGCCCCCATCGAAATGCGGCCGCCGTGGCCACTGGCTTATCTTCCCCGGAACCTCGCGTCACTTACTAAATCCACATAAAGTTTATTTTCCTCAACTGACGCCAATACGGGATATAGTCCCGTGTGACCAGGCCATCTATGCTTTCAGCTATCGACGTCGCATTCCGTGTCCGCCGAAAATCAGTCTGCATGCAGAAATCTTGAGAATATTCGCAATAATTTCCTACGTTTGTTACTTGTCGCAAACAAAAAGACAAATACTCATTATTTGTTTTCGGCGACGCAAACATTTGCTTTTGTACACCCTCCTTGATTGCATATCGCTTTCCTGCATAGCACTGCGTGCTGACTTGGATGAGCGCAAATTAAGCTGAAATCGCGTAGGCAGGCGCTCAATTAGCGCCTGACGTTTGCTGTGTAGATCAAGCGCCAAAGCAAATGATGTGCATACACTTCGCAGACCAGCTTCGCTCACGTGGACATCCCGAGTGGCGTGGACTACCCGCGACCGGCCCCCGTCGCGCTCAACGTCAGCGGGGCACACAACACGCGCGCCGATGCGGTCGTCGTCGAGGATAAGAAGACGCTGCTGCTCGAGAATTTCAGCTACGATGGCTCAGCGCCAGGTATGCATTCTGGAGCTCTTATTGGATAGCTTGCAGCTTCTTCACGAGCACCGAAATTGCAGGAACAACTCGAGCAAGTATTTGTTGCACGGCATAAGTGTCGTCAAACAGTGCGAAAGTCAACATTATCAGGAAATGGGAATCCCACAAAGTACAGAAATGCCGCATAAAAGGCCACTGGTACTGACCTCTAAAGCATTTTTCATTCTGGAAAGAGTATACAAAAAATATACTATGGAGTGTCATTTTACAAACAGAGGGAAACCGAAAATAGAGGAGAATTCAGAAATATTGTAAGCCATGCAACAGACTAAAATTACAGATAATGGTGTTCGTCACGCGACAGCGTCACTGATGTTATGCTGATTAACTTGCATTGTTTAAGCTGAGATCGTACATGATCCGCAACATGCCCGCTATCCCCTTTTAAACTGAATGTCGGTGCCCGATTTAATTGTCTTGTGACATCAAGGTGCACGCTGCGTATAACACCTCTAAATGAAGAAAAACATCAGCGTTGGCCACCCTGGTTAAGCGAAACATTCGAGAGAGCATCATCACCCCCCCCCCCCTCCCCAGAAACTTAGAGGCTCAGTACAGTTGTGCAGGGTCAAAACGTTTCCTAACGTTTGGCACTATAGAAAAAGATTGTTTCTAACGAGACTTCCAGCTTGGACCGCTTCGCTGTAGACTTGCAACACAGACCTTGCAGTGTTTTTGAGGAATGGAGAACATAAAAAGTTAACTTTGATAAGGATGCCTTTTATCCCGTTGTTATTTGGGTATGTATTTTTTTTTTTGTAATCGCGAATATCACTTTTTTCTTGTGGTTCAGTGTTATTAGTGTTGGAGAGCGCTTGGACGGTGAAGAGGTCTTCTGTGCATTTGTTTTTGTAAGCAGCTTCACATGTGATGCCAGTTTTCTTTTTGTGAGAACTTATCCGAAGCCCTAGGCTACACTGAGGCCTGTTGCTTTATGATGTTAAAGCTCATCAATACATTGCCAGTGCATCTTACATGTATTTTTCTAATATTCGACGTCGTCGCACCTTTCATCGCCGCCGTCGTTGTTCTACGAAGGACATTCATTGAAGATTCCCCCACTCGCTGCGTACTTACAGCAACGAAACTTGGCGCACCACTTAGGGACGTACGCTTCTGCCATCTCTTTATGCAACTGTAAAAACCTCTCTTGTACCAGTCTACAGGTTGCTACAAAAGCCACGTTGTGACTTCGTAAATCCAAGTCTCGTCATCAGGAAAATGCTTGCCCTTCAGAAATCACTTTATTATTGGAGAAAGGTGCAAGTCCGATGGTGAGACGCCGGGTGAATAAGCGGGATGACGGGGAATTTCAAGAAGCATCAGTGGTCTTCCATCTGGATAAAATGTGAGTCGTGAACTGGGGCGCCGCCTTGCAGAAAGCGGATTACACATCCGGTGAGCATGGCACGTCTCTTAGTTTTGATGACTCCCAAAACTTTCTCAGCAGTTAAGCATATTGCACCTCAGTACTCGTGGTACTGTTTGGTAGGAAAGTCATCTTCCGTGCTGGTCCTTAAAGACTGTGAGCATGACCTTGCCTCCCGAGGGTTGTGCCTTCTTAAAGGCCTTCATTACATTGACTGGACTCAGCATTACAGTAATGAAACCAGGTTTTATCCTGTGTGGTCAGTCTATTGAAAAAGTCCTGGTTTCCATGGCACACCGCCAAAAGGGCCAGAGAGCGTCGTTCCTGCTTCCAGAGAGGTGTCAGTAGCGGGGGAACTTAGCAAACGGATAGCTTACGTATATGAAGATAGCCTTGAATTACTTTTTACATCTACCCCGCACTAACCTCCACATATTGCGCTAGGTCTCGAATGGCTATGCGATTTTTCAAAATTACAGCCTCCACTTGCTGGATTGCGTGTTCATCAATAGCGGAGTGGGGTTGACCTCCAATAGGAGCCGTTCCCACCCAAGTCCGAACAAATTTGAATCCACGAATCGAGTTCTTGACTATATCATCTGATGGGTTATCCTCCCCATAAAACTTTTTCATCGCATCGAACGTCTCTCTTATGTGCGCCCTTTCAAGTAAAGAAACTTGATGACTGCTCTGTAGTTACTTGGTCCATAATCACACCTTGCACCAATTGAGCACCGATAAAATAAAAACCCTTATCAGTTCAGATTTGCAAATTGGCACGTAACCTATAAAGAGCTGTACGTACGTGTCTACCTAGTCGGCACGTTCATTTTGTCTGCTGCTGAACTGCTGATTGGCTGGTGGCGCTGGCCTCGTTCTCATGCGTACCCCAGCCCAGCCAATCAGCAGCAGACGAAATAGGCATGTCCACTAGGCGGGCACTTACAGGATATCCCTCCTGGTGCAAAAGCTTGCCTTTCAGGCACGATCAAGACGAAACCCGGCTCATTTTGCGCCGACCCACCAGAAGTGTAGTAGCAATCACAGCGTTGCGGGTTTCTCTACCAGATGCATTCTTCCTCGTCGGAAAGGGAGAGCGGCCGAGACCCGATGGCACCAAGATCCCCGACGAGAATGGAAGGTACGAATTGCATTGGAATATTTCGTAGCTGAGAAAAGCAATGAAGCACCTTTCATTGAGCAGATCAGGCAGCAGTTGTGCCACAAAACATCGCGTGAATATTTTTGTAAACGTAGACACGTACTTTATATTAAGTTATGGGCAACTCGTGCTTGTTATATTGGAGTATTTTAACTACAATTGCGGCTAGCAACGCTGTGTAATTTTTTAGAGCACTTGTCGATGTCATATTACCGTCGATTTTTTGTTTTTCAGAGTGCGAAAGCTTAAGGGCTACGTGAACGCCAATGTGCGCCTTACTCTGCCTGGAAACCTGACGGTCGACGACATAGATTGGTTCTCTGTCTACTGTATCACTTACACCGAGGTCTTCATCATGGCTGAGATTCCCAAAAAGCTCAACGTTCCTCCCAGCATAGGAATGCTCATGAAGGAGGTGAGTGAGCAGGCTTGCGCGCTGCGAAACCCCGGATTGGACCATTGATTGTCTACAGCGTTCCCACTAAACGCTTAGTCACTCGCCACAGCAGAAACACGTCAGCACTGCTTGTAAACAAACACAGTGGGCTTCGATAGCGCAGACGAGGGCACGGCTAACGCCACTAGATGCGCATTTTAGAGCGTAGCTCTTAATGGCCCGTTCCTTCGGCAAGCGCCGGCGGCGTAACCGAGCGAACGAGCACAAGAGCCAAAGATGAAAGAGCGAACATGGAGCGGCAGATGAAAGACGTGAACCGCGAATGGCGGCGACCAATAAGAGCGGCCCCTTCAGTGGCCTGCGCGCGGGGAAACTGGTTTCATGTGGACACGCCCAACCGCTCGATGCGTACTCGTATTTGGTCTCAGCCGGGACGTTTGTTTCGTACTATCGTCTGCTCGCGTCAGCTCTCGCTTGCGCTTGTTCGGTTTGCTTGGTGTAGTTTTGGCGCTTGTTTCGATTGTCATGGTTTGCGGTTGTTTTCTTGTCTAATTGTATGCGCGACGCGAATTGTGTACTACTTTGTGGAAGCCAAGCGGCACCAGCGATTACACTGGAACCTTCGACGAGTCATGCATAAGGTCGACGTGCTTGGCCCGCAGATGCACGGACGCTATGCAAAATATGCCAAACTACCGTACAGATGCGCATCAAGCTCCTGTCAAAACAGAACGGAGGTTGCGGCGTCCGCGAGATGGCGCTCTCTGCGAAGAGGTTCCTAACGCGTGTGAAGTTCATGCGCATGCAGTTTACTCCCTCCAGTACCTGGTTTTAAAGCGATAGCGTTAAGGAGCCCATATCGCAGAAAATCCCGCGTCAGACGTCGCATCCTCGAAAAGGTTCTCGAACCACACATACCAAGGCCGTTTATGTGAACCAAAGAATTCAGTAAACTAATTGAATTTCTCAAGCTATGATACGCTGAAAAATCGTGAACTACGACTTACGCACAACCTACAGACATGATAGCTCGCGGACTGTAATTTGAATATACGAGAAAACATAATTCTCTTACGCGAAAGCTCAAACCCCTTTTCCAGCGTTCCTACAGTGCTCAGACTGGAGACGGCGTCTGCCATTTCCACACGCCGGCGCGTAAATATCTCAGAGTCCAAGGAGCAGTGTGCCTGCTTCCTTGAAACACTTCCAGATGGCGCTCGCCTCCGCCGCATCGCGAGCACCAGCTCTTGCTATAATAGCAAGAGCTTGGCGGCGCAACCCGTTCCAAAGGGGACGCTCATACCATCGATCCATCGCGGCCCCTGCAAGATGCCGCGTTTCGACCAGAAAACCCGCCTTCGTGCATAGCGTTCGCCACGAGGGTTTCCCGGCAAACACTGCGGTTACATGCACTGCAGTTGCCAGGAAGCGTGAGAAGCAGTCAGGGATCCTTGAATGGTATTACCTTCCACTCTTGTCCTCCAAATTTTTTTATGCTGTACTACAGGGAAGCATCGTCAGGGCAATTGCTTTTTTAAATGCGTACACATTTCTATGGCTACCTAGCGAAAAAAACCTGTCCGTTCGTCTTTCCGTCCGTCCGTCCGCCTGTCGCGTAAGACAAATCACTATAAAAATTTATTGTATAAAGCAGATTAAATTCGAAAGGAAAAACGTTGCGGTGCTTAATAAAGAGTCAGTGAGTTCATAAAGATGATAAGGAGTGATGAGTGGTTAGATAGGTCTTATTACGATTGCTAATGGTTCGACGCGGATGGATAAGGTGTTAAAGAGCAGTAAGGGCATATGATGGTATACGATCAATTCTGATAAGGATAATCAACAGCGATAAGGGTTGATAGTGTCGGATCATGCCGGATAAAGACAGATAAGGATTGATAAGAATCGGACCGATTGCGATAAGTTTGATACCGACCGATAAGTGTTGATAAGGCTCAGATCGAGTCCGATAAGTTTGATAACAGCCGATAAGGGTTGATAATGGTCGGATATATTCCGATAAAGTTATTATCGACCGGTTTATTCTGGTCGGATCAAGTTTCATAACATTGATAATGCACCGGGCTACGTGGAGATGAGCAATTGGCACAATGCTTATGCATACTGAGAAAACTCCCAGATTAGTTTATGCATGAATTTTTTACTTTGTACATCAATGAAGTAGTCAATATAAATCCATCTGCCTAATGCCCTGTGCTTTTTATACCTTGCAGAATTTTAAAAAATCGCCTCAGGCAGATAGCATAGCTCTAATCGTTGATCTGGAATGCTCAAACAGGCATGCATTACCTTCACGAGAAGCAAAAATGAGTATTCCACTGAATAACAAAAAAACTATCTAATCAACTTTTTAATTACGTACTTTACGGCACATATAGCAATTTACGTTTTGCAGCCGGTGAGCTCTCCCTCGGAGCAAATTTTCAGGATGACACAAGTTTCGAGATATTAATTTCCAAAGTGTGGGATGAAATACATCAGCGTTCCAGCAACTCGTGGGTGAATGCACAAAACGGTAGTTTGTTTAAAAAAAAGCAAGTAGTGCATTTTTACAGCACGGCGCATATCTCGAAGCCCGTGCGATCCTTGTTTACATTTCCAAATGGATATGACTTGCAAATGCACCGGCTGCACTTCGTAAATTCCAATGAGTGTCGTAAAATAAATAATTCAAATATTAATTAACTATTTTCGTTAAACATTTGGTTATGCGTTTTGATTTCTCGCGCACTTAATGTCCAGCGCTTCGTGTAATCCAGCTCAAGGACTACACTTACGCTATCTTCCACAGGCGAGTTCTAAAAATTCTGTGTGTTCTTAAGTCACGCCGTATATCACTTGGGCAGAGAATGCCAGCTTGCTTTTCTCCCGTCCTAAAGACATGAATAGACTAGTAAAGCCAATTAAACATTAAGGGAACTTGAAAGCTGCGCGGCTAAACATCTGCATGCTAAAATTATTACTAGCAATAGAAAGCAATTCTGTTCCCTCACAAGAGGTTTGAATATGCACTTGTTATTATTATAACTCAGCTTATTGAACGTAGCTTTGTTAATGGCACATAGCTAATTAAAACAATGAAAAATAATGTTATTGCACCGCGGGTACACAGCGGGTAGTGTATGTGTGGCTTCAATGCAGGCGCAGCAAAGACCGGGTGATTTCAGCAACTGCGAGGCCATTGTCTCCAACCGAATACAAGTGGGCTGGCACCTGGAGACAGACACCATCACATTCCACGTGCGAGCGCAAACGAGTGAGTTACTAGGTTGATGCTAGGTTGATGTGCTTCGTTGTCAGTTCTGAACATGTTCGGTGCCAAGAATGCGTTAGCATTATATAGGAGCGTCAAAGTGGAAAAAATTGTATGTGTCGAAAGCCGGTCGCGTGGTATATCTATTTTGACGCTTCGGCCCGGGTCCAGCCTACATCAAGAGTGTGATTTCAAGCTCCCAGGCAACAATTTTGCGCATTTTCTCGACCCATAAGAGTATGTTATGATGTTTCCGGAGGATACGATTTATATTAGGAGTTGATGCAGAATACCTGAGGACAAGGTCAATCCGTGAATCTGCGCGAGCTGGTTTGCTGCTGATGAGCCCATGACAATCCAGGTTGTCTGCTTCTTGAATCGCGACGCATATAACGGAGGGGACGATAGCGATGGCGTAGTAAGTCGTCACGGCTATGTGCGCAGTTGCATGCTTATCAGTCGGTTTTCTGTAAACTGCTGCGACAACCTTGTTGTCCAAGCTTACACTAACAACCAGAAAGGTGATTGCGGAGTCCGAATATGGATGGGAGAATGAGAGGTTGGATGTATTGCATTGAATTGAGAAATGAACTTGAATAAATTCCTCGCCCTAGGTCCATATTTGGAATACGTCGTCAGTGAACCTTTGGAACGCGCGGCTCTCAAGATACTCTGATTCCAGTAGGCCCATGAACATCTTGGCGTGTAGTTCTATATACATACATGATATATATATATATATATATATATATATATATATATATATATATATATATATATATATATATATATATATATATATATATATATATATAATGTTGCGGACCACCGTCAGCTGCTCTTCGGCGAGGACGTGTGTGTCGAGAGTGAGCTCCTGAACCACACTTTGCAATGTGGTGAACGCTGTTTAAATCATGGATCCGCGAAAGTGGGACGTAATTCTAACGCATTTCTCTCGATTTCACAGCTGAATCACCAATAATTTTTTTCGTTACCTCTCCTTCCGCTGCTGATGCTTTCGCTGTCTTGCACGCCGCGTCGACAGGTGGTTCAGAGCGTGCAAAAGCACAGCAGAAGAGGGGAAAGACGACGTGAGAAACCCGGCCTTTCTGTCGCGTTGAACGTGCACAATTCTCTCTGCAGCTCTCTAGGCGTCTCTACAATACCCCTTGACAGCTGTAACTATCCCTGACCGCCCGCAAAAGCGTTGCAGAAGCGGCAGCGCTTATTTTTCTACTAACGTGCAACAGTGCAGAGGGGAGAGAGGAGGTTGGGAGAGGAGGCAGAGAGTGGAGAGAAGCAACATAGGCACAAAACGACTGACAAATAACTTTACCATTCTTCGCTCGCCGTTCCCGTACACAGGAGGGGGGGGGGGAGGGAAAAGTTGACTTGCGAAGGCCAGAAAACGCTCCTCCTAGACAGCACTGTGGTTGCGGACAAACTGAATAAATTGAAGGTACGGTACAGTACGTTTCAGTTATTTCTCAAAAATAAACGCAATGCAACATTGTCAAGCGGAATACTGACGTGCGGACGCAAAGCGGTGCACACTGCTGGGCCCGCCGCGTGTATTCGAGGCCGCGGGTTCCCACGCGGCGAAAAACTCTCGTGTGCTTAGATTTAGGCGCAAGAACCCCAGACGGTCAAAACTAATCCGGAGTGTACCTATACGGCGGGCCTGAGAATCCAACTGTGTTTTGGCACGTACAGCCCCTTATTACAATTAAGGTTTAACGCTTCTGCCAGGATGCGATGTGCCGTGGAAAGCAATGACAATGCTCAACCTTCTCATAGGCAATAAACAATGGCGCACAGCAGCGGCTCAAGCAAACACTGCTATCTGCGTGTTCCGTGCAGTACGCATATATACAGCAGTGGTGAAGGCAAGGTAACATTTAACATCAACTCACCACTTTCGTATTGGACTAAGCGCTAAAAACACAAACGATTGCCGCCAACGTTCATCCATTTATTTATTAATACTGTTAGCCCATACTTTGGGCCGTTACAAGGTGGAAAATATTTGTTACAATGCTGAAAATGCTTTGGCAATCACAGCCTTGTAGGCATACAAAAATAAAATTAATGGGCATAACCTGCGACTCGCAACAAATTACAATTGCGGTAGTAGAAGCACGCACACAAACATCAATATTTTCCGAGTAGTTGTAATTCTCTACAAACGAACTGTCGTGATTAATTTGGCATCACAGCTGATTATCGTCAATTAAAGTAAACAGTACAGAAAGCTTCGCTTACATCGATTGCCACAGTGAGTGGAATCCGCATATTTGTATTGTGATATCCAGAAGCCAAGTTGAATGCTATGTGGGATTTTCTTTGTGTAAATGTTTCGGTGTTTGCGCACTTTACATTTTCGTGCAGACACTCCTAGTTGCTCACACGCCCTACTGACCCTGTGGGTGATGTTGCGCTAATAAATAAAAAAAACATACATAAAGGCCACTGTGAACACTGTTAACCGCAGTATCTGCTTTTAAAACAACCTATTATATGGTCTGGTGCTGTGAATCTTCGCTATGACTGCCTTGTTCAGCGTTATGCGTAAGCGAGCAGGCTACGACTGCCATGTTCATCGTTATGCGTAGACAAGCGAGCAGGCAGTTTCCGCTACTTCCCGCGTAATTATCGTTACTTGAAATCTTTCAAAAGTGTATTTGAAAAATGTACCATCAGCATAATTTGAACAGCAAATAACGGATCACGCTTAATTGCCGGGACTCGTCTGTAGCCGGTTTCTAACAAAAATTCCTGCAGAACCCATCTCACGCTAAATGTCGGCGGTAATGCAACCAGCATGGAAGCAATGCAGTGGCACCGGGCATTGCCAAAATACGAAACGTGTTTCGAGACCGGCTCGTCTCTGGATGGATGTTACGAGGGTCCCCTTTGGAACGGGCTGATGGGTGGCGCCACCCATCGCTTGCTACGATACTGCCTAATGTCCTACCTAGGTTAAAAAGAAATGGAAAAACTCACGATGAATTCCCATAACCAAATTTTCTGGCGCCCTATTGTGAACTTTGTTTTTGTACGCATGCGTTTTTTGTCGTTTCCCTGCTTGCGCCAATATTCCTATCGCCTCTTACTAATCTATATTGCGGACCTGTTTAGTTTCGCTCTGCATTCGCTGAACCCACTGGGCAGATATCTTCACATTATAATAAAACATGCTCTATCGTTTCCCTAGCTTTACTGCAGCAAGCACATGCTTCTTCCTTCGTATATCTCACTTGATAGGTGCGTGTTCTAAGGGTTCCTGTTCTCGCTTCGAAAATTAATGAGCTTCTTTTTGAGTCATCATAAATACTTTTTTTTTCAAATTTAGTATTTTCCTCTTAAGTAGTTACTCATAGCATATTTCTTTTCCCTTGCCGCCACCCACGAGATTATTTCAGTCTCTCTGACTTTCCGCTTGACGTTCTTTGTTGCTGTATTGCGCACATGACAGGTTGCATATTTGCTGGTAAGCTACCTAGTTCTTTTCCTCCACTGTGAATCAATGTTTTCCCTCTACGAATACCTCAACACTCTCCCAGCTTATTTCCATATTCCTCAGTCGTTCTTCATAATCAATTTAGCTGTGAGCTTCCCTCACCTCAAAACTAGTCCCGCCCGTATCACCCTGCACAGCTTCATTTGTAGTCTACCCGTGAGCGCCCAATGCGAGGCGTCATACTGACCTTTGGCCCCCATCGAGTCCTTACTGTGCCCCTGATTTAAAGCAAACAACTGCATTTCCAAACGTAAGTCCTAGAACCATTACGCCTTTCCACATACCCCGGAGCCCCTCGTACCTATTGTATCCCTATAGCGTTAAGTACTTCATTATCGCTGCATTTCTCTTCCCCTATACTGTTATTGTTTTTCCTTTGTTTCCATTTATCTATTGCCTTAGTTTATTCATATACCCAGATATTTATATTCTTTTACCCGAGGTATTTCCTGGGCGTGTATTGCCGCTGTCTCTTCACTGTTTTGATTAAATACCATAACACCTGATTTTCTAACAATAAATTTCAAACCTAAATTGTTGCCTTCCTGCCCACAGATATTAGCCAGACGTTGCAAATCACTTTGCTTGTTTCCTAGCAACACAATGTCATCCGCATGATATAAAGCTGGAAGCTGCTGCTCTACTACTGTACCCGCCTGTTTGTATGAGAGATTAAACCCGATATTACTCCCTTCTAGCGTCCTCTCCATGTTCACCATGTACATCATAAGCAACAGTGGGGTTAAAGGGCACCCTTGCCTCAGTCCCTTGTTGATATCAACCTTCTCCTCGCTCCCCATCCCTTCTAATTCAATGCAAACGGTATTTTCTAGGTAAATCTCTCTCAAAAGCTGTAGACAATCGTCGCCTAAACCTTCCCCTTCCAGAATATCCCACAACATGTTGCGGCCTACGTTGTCATACGCTCCTGCAATGTCGAAAAGGGCCACATATAATGCCTGCTTTCTACTCTTGATATTTCTATATATTGATTAAGAACAAATAAGTTATCATCCAAACGCCTACCTATATTCTGAAGCCACTCTAAGGTTCTCCCAAAATACCATTTCTCTGCCCATGCTTGCAGCCTTAATTTGATTGCTGCATTTCTGACCTATATATTACCAATCTAATGGTGAATGGTCTATACGAGCGAATTCCATGTTTCTCCCACTTGCCTTTATAAATTAAATTCATTCTACTTTGCCGCTAACTGTCTGGTGGTATTCTATCTAGAATGTATACACTTAAAAGAAATTACACCCTTTGGGGCTTATCGTGTCCCAGAATGATAATCGTCGTCTGTCTTACCCGCGTTTCCTTTCTTTAATGCTGCGAGCCCAGTACTTCCCGATCACTTACGGCTTGCGCGCCATCAATGTGGCACAGCATTCTCGACAGGAAAGTAACGAGCGCCGGGTTTTCAAGAAAGGAAACGCAAGCAAGGCAGATGAAGATTATTGTTGTGCGACAAGATAAGCCCCGAAAGGTGTAAACTTTCTAAAAGTGTACCTCGAATTTTGCAATCGTGCTCGGTCCCTATTCGTAGTGGGCCGGTTTTGTGTGCAGAGCCATAGAAATGAGCTTGGTGGCACCAGCGACTGTCCTGCGCCGCACTCGCGGGTGCTTGCTGTGCTGGCAGCGGACACGATCCGCCGTTGACAACAAGAGGGTTGTCTGGTCGGGAGCAGCGTGTGCACTTTGCTGGCGTTCGTCAGTACCATGGTCATCTTCCAGTGCGTCCTGGATGTCCATCGACATGACCAATGCGGCGACAGGTGAAACATATCGGCTGGTCGTCCGTAGTCCTCCACTCAGTCGGGTTGCGATAGCGCGGAGAGAAGCGTCGGGGTGGAGCGAAAATAGTAGAAGGGCAATCGTTGGCTCTGGGGTTGGCGACAGCGCAGACAGATTGTAAACCATTGTTTTCAAGTTCCTGGCGAACGATAGCTTGTACGAGGGGAACTGAAAATCTGGTAGCGTCAGGGCTACGCAAACAGAAAGGTGCAGGCAGACAGAAGGAACCGTATAACCGGCCTTTCAGTATTGCGGAGTTGAAAGCTGCCTTGATGGCATGCAAGAGCTTCAAAACTTAATGATCAAAAACTTACACACTCACACACAAGTTGCACTACTCGCACTTTTCAACACTATTTGGGCTGCCGGATACCTTCCATCAACATGGAAAAAAATTGGAGGCTTAACAAGGTTCAGCCCAGCGGATGCTTCGCATCCACTGGGCTTAACCTTAGTGTATCCTTAGCGTTTGGAGGCATCTTGACCGCATACCGGCGCAAAGACGCTGGCGCGGTTGCGGGCACAGAGACTGACGCGACGGCGGGCGCGCGCCGCTTCATCCCTGGCGTGGCGTCACATATCACGTGATGCAGCGATGGTGGCGCCGCCGCCGCGTCGCGCGCGACGGCGCGAACCGAAGCGTGAAGGCCTCCGCCGGGCGACGTCCGACGGCGCGATATGAGGCCCCATCTGCAGCCTGTGTGACGTCATCACGTGACGTCATGTCACGTGAACCCACTTCAGGGTCAATGGTGGTCACCGCCGGGCGTCGCGCGAAGGCCCGAAACCTACGTTAATATGCTTCGCATAAAAAGCGATCGTGTTCCATGTTTTGAAGCAGGGTAAAGGCCCTTCCTTGGCAACAAGCTATCGCCCGATAGCTCGTACAGGTTGCCAGTGCAAGCTTTTTGAAAAAAAAATTATTTATCGTAGACTCGTACATTTCTTTGAACTCAACAATATGCTTGATCCCTATCAGTGTGGCTTCAGAGAAGGGAGGTCCACAACTGATCATCTTCTACGCATGCAAGGATATATCAGCGATGCATTTGTGCACAAACAGTTTTTCTTATGTGGAGAAGGCGTACGACACAGCGTGGCGTTACGGGATCTTGCGAGAGTTGTCGGGAATGTGCATCCGTGAAACTATGCTAAACTTAATAGAAAGCTATTTGCCGAACCGTATCTTGCGCGTTAAAATTGGCAACGTATTATCGCGACTTTTTGTACTAGAAACCGGTGTACCTCAGGGAGGCGTGCTTAGCAGCATGCTCTTTATCGTGAAGATGAACACGCTTCGTGCATTTTTACCACCAGCCCTTTTTTGTTCCGTCTTCGTGAACGACATTCAAAGAGGCTTCATATCCTGTAACCTCGCAGTATGGGCGAGACAGGTAAAGGAAGGCTTGAACAAGGTGTCCAAGTGAGCAGACAAAAACGGATTTCAAAAAAGAGAGGTCTGGTTCCAGATCATTGTATAGAACTGTGCTGGCATCAAATGCCTGTCAACAAAGAACATAAATTTCTAGATACTATACTTGACCCCAGGCTTACTTTCATTCCACACATTAAATATCTTAAAGAAAAATGTCTAAAGACAATGAACTTACTGAAAATTCTATCCCACACAACATGGGTTAGTGACATGAACTGTTTGGTCAATCTTTATGAGAGCCTAATTCCATCACCATTGGGCTATGGTGCCTTCGTATATAACTCTGCCGCCCCGAGCGCGCTAAGGACGCTAGATCCTGTCCGCCATCTAGGTATCCGCTTAGCTACTGGCACTTTCAGGACAAGCCCGATTGAAAGCTTATACACAGAATTGAATGAATGGTCACTCCATCTGCAGAGAATATACATCAGCCTCACATATTTTCATAAAATACGCTCCAATCATGAACATCCATGTTTTGCTACCGTTAACGATATGACGTATGCTTCAATTTACCGCAATCATCCCTCTGTAAGATAGCCTTTCTCGCTGCGTGTGAGGGAGCTTAGCGATGAAATGCATGTCCCACTCCTTGTGCATCGCTTAATGCATCCAACCAAGCTGTTACCTCCTTGCGAGTGGCAGGTGGTAGAATATGACATAACTTTTCTAGACGTTACAAAGCACGCACCAGAGGTCGAAATCCGAATGCATTTCCTAGAAGTACATGGAAGCACTCCTGCACAGAGTTCTACACAGACGCTTCGCAGTCAAATGACGGGGCGTCCTTTCCATTCGTCGGTCCATCCTTCTCGGAATCTGATGTACTGCATCCGGAAACAAGTATCTTTATGGCCGAGGCCTGCCACTATTGTCAGCTGTGAAGCATATAACGAAATCAGAACTCCAAAAAGCAGTTATATATACAGACTCCCTAAGCGTCGTGAAGGCCTTGATGTCACTCTGTAAGCACAAAAGTCCAGTCCTTATGAACTCTATTCTGTCCTGTCTACAGCGTGTTTCTAGCCAGCATGTCATTAAATGCTAGGTGCCTGGCCATAGGTGCATCAAGGCTAATGTTATGGCGGACGAGATGGTCACGTCAATTGCATTGCAAGTTATTAAACCTATAGCTGTTGTCCCTGCCACAGATCTGAGGCCTTTCATACGAAGGAAACTGCGAAACGACTGGCAACGCTTGCGGGAGGCGGAAACAAATAATAAGCTGCACGTGATAAAGTCACTGTTAGGTTTCCGGCCCTCCGAAACGAAATCACGCCGAACAGACGTCCTATTCTGCCGCCTCAAAATAGGACACACATTTGGTACCCATAATTTTCTGCTTACTGGAAATGAACCTCCTAGCTGTTGTAGATGCGTGGAGAGGCTGACCATCTTCCATTTCCTCATGAACTGTCGGGAAGCCGAATCTGAGGTAGATATTTTTCCCTAGCATACCGGCAGCACAACCCTCTTCATCCTGCCATGTTTCTGGGTGCAGAACCGTTATTTGATACTACTACAGTCCTAGGTTTCCTGAAAGATATGGTCTTACATGTTACTAGCCCCATACATTCGTAGCGCTTCCTTTATTCAGATGATGCCGCTTCGATACTAGTGTTGTATAGCACATGCCTCCAGGCCCTTGTGTTTCAAGGACTCTGGTTAGACAGTAGTGCTGTGGCCAATCTTTGCATCTGACATGTTTTGTAAATAATATCATTTTTCGCAACGTACTTTAAGGCTCATAGTACACGTCATTAGTCATCGCTGTAATCTAATTACACGTAGATGTTACGCACTTTACAGCGACTATTTTCAGGCCCCTTTACAGCCACGTCACATCAACATCATATAACTCATCATTCCATTGCGAAATCACTAACAATGGCATGGCGCTCTTTGGCCATACCTTGCCCTTACGCCACTAAACAACACATATTCATTCATTCAGCCTGACATTCGATATTCAGTTGGGTTTCGATAACGCACTGGTGCGTACGGCAGGCTCGGCGCAGCTGAAGGGACCACCGGAGCATTTGGGAGCGGACGGTTGCTTCCTTGACAGGGGAGACCCACATTAGCAATCTCTCGTCGGACGACAGATTCAATGAGCGATACGGTCGTCACGTAATTGTCGAGCGGTGGAGAATAACGGATCGCTGGAGCTGCGGCTTCCAGTTCCCGATCGGCGATCTATGTCGCAGTAGATGCACTTGACGGCTGACGAAACGTTGGAACGTCGATGCAGGAGGAAGTGGAAATGCATCAATCCTAACCCCATCAGTAACATAACACTGTGTGACGATGATAATAATCCAATTGAAGATCATGACGTTGCGGAAGTTTTGAATTTATCATTCAGCTCAGTTTTCACCCACGAACCGGATAACGAATTACCTGATTTCCCTTCCTTTAACTTTCCACCTATGCCGGGCTTCAGCTTCGAACCTGATGGCATTGTCAAAATAATCGACTCTTTGAAATTAACCGCCTCAGCTGGTATCGACAAAATTAATACTAAAGTGTTGAAAAATACAAAACATGCAACTAGCACCATACTGTCTCATATATTTCAGCAATCACTTTCATCAGCCATTATACCTCATGACTGGAAAATAGGCAAGGTCATCCCAGTCCCCAAAAAAGGGCCTTCATCTTCTCGCCATAATTATCGACCGATATCTATCACATGTATCACTTCCAAACTAATAGAACATATAATTTTCTCTCAAATTATAAAATTTCTAGTATCCGTCAACTTCTTCCACCCTAACCAGCATGGATTTTTAAAAGGTTTGTCTTGCGAAACACAGTTAGCCCTCTTTATTAACGACCTTAGCTCTAGCATTGACCTTAACATTCCTATTGACGCCCTCTTCCTCGATTTTGAAAAAGCTTTCGACAAAGTTCCTCACAAACGACTATTCCTAAAACTTTCGCGTCTCAATCTTAACGAACATGTTTTTAATTGGATATGCAGCTTTCTCACTAATCGGCTGCAGTGTGTCTTTGCTAATAAATGTTCATCTTCTTATTCCTCTGTTATATCTGGGGTACCTCAGGGCACCGTCTTGGGCCCCCTTCTCTTTCTCATATATATTAATGATCTGCCTGCTAACATATGTTCTAACATCCGCATATTCGCTGATGACTGCGTTATCTACCGGCCTATTACTAACACCGATGACATTTTGTTTCTTCAGTCTGACATTCAGCACGTACTAACCTGGTGTAATTCATGGCTAATGTCCTTAAATGTGAAAAAAACATCTCTGCTATCATTCCACCGACGTCACTCACAACCATCTTCAAAATACCTAATCGGGAATGCAGAAATCGCTTCAGTATCAACTTATAAGTATTTAGGCATCCATTTGACATCTGATCTAAATTGGTCTTTTCATATTTCACAGATTACTAACGAGGCAAATCGCGTCCTCGGTTACTTTCGACGAACCCTGCGACTAGCACCCCCGTCAGTGAAATCCCTTGCTTACTTAACACTTATCCGCCCCAAATTAGAGTATGCATGCGCGATCTGGGACCCTCATCAAAATAACCTTTCAATTACTCTTGAATCTGTACAAAATCGCTCAGCTCGTTTCATTTTCTCCGCCTATTCCTACCATGTAAGTGTAACTGAACTAAAACGTAATGCTCATCTCACAACTTTAGCTAACCGCCGGAAAATTTCCAGATTGTGCCTGTTTCATAAATTCTTTTATCATCCATCTTTGAACTCCATTATCAGCCCCGCCCATCGCATTTCAAGTCGCACAAACCACGGGAAGGCCGTCTACCCGCCCCCTGCTCGCACTTCTGCGCATCTGTCATCATTTTTCGTCCATACAGCAAGGGACTGGAATGACCTGCCAAACGCCATCGTTGATCAAATCGACTCATCGTCATTCAGATCATCCATAGAAGAAATGTACTGCTGAAATTCCACCCCCTCATGTAATACCCCTTCAATGGGGCCTTTGAGGTACTAATAAATAAATAAATAAATAAGAAGCCACGGTGTTTGGCAAGCGATGGAATCGCTGAGAAATACGTCGGCTTCTAGCTTGTTTGAAGCGTCAGCACGCCGTAAGGATGGCATCAACTGTCGCACAATCCTTGCACAAAAGCTAATTGAATGCGTCGTATGCAATTTCCTTAAGCACATGACCGACTTTATCCGATTCCGGCGTGTCTCTGTCATCTTTTCTAACAAAGAGCCAGCAGTTCCTGCGTATAGGAAAAATATGACTCTGTGGACGACAGAGCCCGTGTCGCAAGCTCTTGCCTGGCTGATAGCTGGCGTCCGGCAACTCTCCCACATACGTCACGCACCTTTTGTTTGCAGACTTCCCAGCTAGTCAGGTCTTCTTCGTGTGTGTCACACCACTCGCGAGCCGTACCTTGGAGGTAGAAGATTATGTTGGCAAGCACGAGTGTCGTGGCTCATTTGTTATGGTCGCTGACAGATTCATACCAGGTGAGCCAGTCTTCCACGTCCGTGTCATTTGAGCCGGTGAAAATCCCTGGATGACGAGGGTGCGATAGCACTAAATGTGATGAAGCCTGGGTGGATGCGGACGGAGCGACGTCGTTTCAAGACACCGCTACGGAACTGGTGTGGCCACCACTAACGGAGATCCAGCGTAGCGTCGTAACGAGCGTACATCGCACCTCCACCAAATGTGACGGTGTGGGAGTTCTGCACCGGTGTTTAAATAAACGCAGCAGCGAGGGCTCGAACCACTGTATCTGAAAACAGTCAACCTCGCCTTCTTTCGTTTTCGCGCTACTGGCACATACCATTCTGTAACAACCTAATTGCTATCGCAATAATAATCATAAAAAGCTGTTCCTCGCATTGATTCGTACAGAGCGATGTGAGGTTGCACATAAAAAATTGATTTGTTGCCTGTGTACACACTTCATAAAAAGAGCTCTTCGAATTGGGATACCATATTTCCTTATATACCGTACTTTCAGTGTATCCTCATTCATTCACGTTTCTCATTTTGAAATCAATTTTGTTGGGGTGTGTATTTTGCCGTGCGCGACCTTTTCTGTATGATTGTTTAAAGATGTCATGTAAACTTCTTATTTTGTTTATGTGTGACTTTATATGTGTACTCTTGCATGTTTCTCGAAGCATGTGAACTGTCACGAACTGTGGAGAGACAGGGGCCTTTGTCAGGCTTCATTCCTTTAGCCCTTGCCCCTGCAGTGAGCTTTGTAAATTCCTTACTGTAAATAAAGTATTTACTACTTACTTACAAAATACAAACATTAAGAGGCAATATTTGTTTACAACTCTCAACATCCTTAAGGTTTCAAATTTAGCTACTTACAATTTCGACTCCTCCCTTAAGCATCTAGCAGTTAATGAACAAGTCACCTTAACAGCGAATCTCGCTTCGCCCTTCACTTCGTACTGTAGAGAACCCCTCTCACGATGGTTTTTATCTGCCTCGGATAACAAGTAATTATTATCCAACTACATTAGTGTTTACCTTAGTGTGAAATAGGCCTGACAGCAACCAAACTCTACCAGGAAGATTGCATTCCTTTCCTAAAAACTAAAGCAATCACGCACTCGTAATGCACTGCGCGTGCATGCCCACATACTTTTTCTTTTTTCTATGACGTATTAGACGACGCAAAAAGGAAATTGTTAGAAAATTATCTTTTGTATAAAATATCCTGTAAACAGTATTCCTCTTCCTTACTTATTCAAGCTTTTTTTATACGACGTAGTGAAAACAGCAGCTATCATAGAAGAGTTTTTCCTTAGTAACAATTGATACTGACCTTTTAACAAATTTGTTGGGTCTCACAAGTGTGTACTTCCTAATTGTACAACTTATTCGTGTTAGATAAACTTTAAAAGTAGCTGATTGTTCTTTCGTTCCTGTAAAGTGGGAGAATACCACACAAAAGGTGCGTTTCTGAAGAGTCACACGCGGTTACACTCTTGGTCAAGGCGTGGATAATATCGTGCACACAACCGGTACTTCACTTTAGCCGCAAAAGCCCATACAGGCGGCCCTCAAAAGTGGCGTTGAACGTAACCTAACCTTACACAAAAGGCTCATGTCTGACGTGGAAGCAGCACTCTCAGAAATGGCGCCCAAAACGCTCGCCACAGCAGTCGTGGTTCTGCAACCACTGGCATCGTTAGCGGCACCGCTATCACCTCGCCCTCCCCTTCACGGCAGCCAACGCCGCTCACATCTGCCGACGGCGTAACGCATGTGAGCACCGCTGGAGCACCACGTGTGCGAGAAAGACCATGGGCACCCACAGGCAAGGAAGTACAGGAAGGACTACGTTAAAACATCATCATCATCATCATCATAATCAGCCTATTTTATGTCCACTGCAGGACGAAGGCCTCTCCCTGCGATCTCCAATTACCCCTGTCCTGAGCGAACCGATTCCAACTAGCACCCGCAAATTTCACCATTTCGTCGCGCCACCTAGTCTTCTGCCGTGTTCTACTGCGCTTCCATTCTCTTGATACCCATTCTGTCACCGTAACGGTCCAACGGTTATCTAATCTGCGCATTACATGACCTGCCCAGCGCCATTTCTTTCTCTTAATGCATATCAGAATATATTCTATGCCCGTTTGCTCTCTGATTCAAACCGCTCTCTTTCTGTCTTTTAATGTTACGCCTAGCAATCTTCGTTCCATCACTCTTTGCACGGTCCTTTACTTGTTCTCATGCTTCTTTGTCAGTCTCCAAGTCTCTGCCCCATATGTCAGCACTGGTAAAATGCACTGATTGTACACCCTTCCTTTTCAATGATAATGGCAAGGTTCCAGGCAGGAGCTGACAATGCCTGCCATGCGATCGAACCCATTTTTATTCTTCTATGAATTTCCTTGTCATAATCAAGGTTCCCTGTGATTAATCCACATAGGTAAACGTACTCCTTCACAGACTCTAGAGGCTGACTGGCGATACTGAACTCTTGTTCCCTTGCCCAGTTATTCATCATTATCTTTGTCTTCTGCATATTAATCGTCAAGCCCACTCTTACACTCTCCCTGTTAAGGTCCTCAATCATTTGTTGTCACTGGTCTGCAGTGTTGCTGAATAGAACAATGTCATCGGCAAACCGAAGGTTGCTGAGGTATTCGCCGTCGATCCTTACTCTAAACGTTCTCAGTTTAATATCTTGAACACTTCTTCCAAGCACGCAGTGAATAGCATTGGAGATATTGTGTCGCACTGTCTGACCCCTTTCTTTATAGGTACATTCCTACTTTTCTTGTGTAGAATTAAGGCGGCTGTAGAATTTCTAGATATTTTCCAGGGTATTTACGTAAGCGATCTGTACTCCATGATTACGCCATCCCTCTATGACTGCTGGTATCTCAACTGAATCAGATCCTTTTTCATAATCTATGAAAGCCAAATGGTCAGGCCTATTCTACTCTGCGGATTTCTCGATAACCTGATAAATGACATGGATGTAGAGTATCCATTGTAGAGTATCCCTTCCTGAAGACAGCCTCCTCCCTTGGTTGACTAAAGTCCAGTGTTGCCCATATTCTATTGGAGATTATTTTGGTGAATATTTTATACAATACTGGGAGTAAACTAATGGGCCTATAATTTTTCAGTTCTTTAACGTCTCCCTGTTTGTGGATTAGCATAATATTTGCATTCTTCCACTTTTCTGGGACCCTTGCAGTCGATAGACACTTCGTAGAGAGAGCCTCCAGTTTTTCTAGCAATACCTCTCCTCCATCTTTGATTAAATCGACTTGTTCCATCTTCTCCTGCCGCTTTTCTACTTTTCATATCTTCAAGGGCCCTTCTGACTTCATCTCTAGTTTTAGGAGGAGTTTCTGTATCCTGTTCATTATTGTTTCCAATGGAGTACTCCTGGGTACTGTACAGGTCATTATAGAATTATTCTGCTTTTTTTACTATATCTTCAAGATTGCTGATGATATTACCCTGCTTATCTTTCAGTGCATACATCTTGGCTTGTCCTATGCCAAGTTTTCTTCTCACTGATTTCAGCCTGGGTACATTTTTTACGGCTTCTTCAGCCTTTCTCACGTTATAATTTCGAATATTACTTTTTTTCGCATTGTTAAGTTTTGACAGTTGCGGGAATTCTCTCTTATCGCTTGAGTTGTACATTTCCATTCTTTGTCGTTTCTTTATTAGGTCCTTTGTTACTTGGGAGAGCTTGCTACTTGTTGCCTTGGCGCCTTGCCTCGCACTTCAATTGCTGCCTCTGAAGCCAGACTAGTTACGGTTTCATTCATTACCTCTATGTCACAATCATCGTCTCTCTGTTCTAAGGCTGCATATTTGTTTGTGAGTACCAGCCTGAATTTGTCTGCTTTTACCCTTACTGCCTCCAAATTGACCTGTTTCTTCTTGACGAACTTTACTCTTTCTCTCTTCAAATTGAAGTGTCCTACCCCTCGCTAACCTATGATCACTGCACTTTACCCTATCTATAAATTCTACATTCTGCACTATGCGGAAGTCGGCAGAAAGTGTGAAATCAGTTTCATTTCTTGTTGCACTATAAGGGCTTTTCCAGGTCCATTTTCTGTTGGCACTTCTCCTGTAAAAGGTGTTCATTATTCTCAGCTTATTCCTTTCTGCAAATTCCTTTCTGCATTGAAGTCACCCATTACTACTGTATTCTGAGTTATCTAAAAAAACCGGGGGGGGGGGGGGCGGGATTTGAACTGCCGACTACCGCAACGGAGCATTCGACATAGCTCAGTAAGATAATCAGGCAGGTGACTTGTCGCCGTAAAGTACGGCCCAGAGGGCCCTACATGGCTAAGAGATCCGTTGATTTGTCCACCCTTTGCGGTTTGCACGATATAGTGTCAATTCTCCGTGGTCCTAACCTCTTGTTTCCCGAATCACGCATGCACACAGTCGTGAACGCGCCCATGTACATGCTATATTTTCGCTGAGTTTGACCAGCATTTAACACTTGTGTGTAAAAATTAAAAAGGGAATAGTTTTCAGCGCTTACCGAGAGCGCTTACTGTTGCGGCTTAGCGTGGCGTTATTACAGTAAGTCAATCAATCAATCATTTTATTTCCTTAAAGAAGGAGGAGTACAGGACTACCAGTACCAGTACAGTACAGGAGTACCACCAAGCCTATCAACTTGTCTGCCAAGTTGTAGACAGTGAAGGGAAAATGTTTATTAGCTTAGATACACGGTTTTAATACGGAAGCCCACTCCATACAGGAGCACGATAAACGTTCGAGTTCATATCAGGACCCACTCTCCTCACTGCTTGAAAAGTCTCCAGTTAAATCCTATTGCCTTCCCTAGGCGAGTAGACTGGGGAATCTGAGCACTGTTCAGCAGCAAATCACAATCTTTGACTCCGTTGTGGTACCACGCCCATGCTCGAAACGCTCCGCAGTGGCTCCGCCATGGCTCCGCAGTGCTTTTCCGAAGCCCGATGGTTAGGAATATGTGGCAAGAAAGCAACCTGCGACTCTCACGTCGCCGTCGTTGTTCCCCTCCTTGTCATCCTTCGCTCAGACAGCTAGGTAATGGTCGGATGATGGCGTTTTGTGGGACCCGTCAAAACTCGGTGTCCATGCTGCGTTGACCTCTGGATGGACACTGATGGATTGGTCGTGGTTTGATTCGTGGCAAACGTCTGAGTCACTGTGACTTCTAGGTCGTCGTCGTCGTTCCCGTCTTTTTCATCCTTCGATCAAGCTGCCAGGTAATGGTGGGGTGATGGCCTTTTGTGGGACCCCTCAAGAGTCGGTGTCCATGCTGCGTTTAGCTCTGGATAGGCGCTGATGGATGGGCGGTTTTTTGCCTTGTGGCAAACGTCCAATTAACGTATTTGTGGTGTTGAGACGTAACAGCTCCCTAGAGGGCTCGTAACAACTTCCAGCATATAACCAAAATTTGCTATTCGGCCTGGTTAGGGGCCCTTTCAACGTAAGGGCGTGGAGGCACACACGTGCCAAGTGGTACTGTCACAGCAATAGCCTCTAGTGAGAGGTGCAGCAATCTCCTGGGTTCATGACCTGATATGTGCTAACATCATGTAAAAAGCTTAAAACTGAGTTAATGCAAAGAGTTCACGCTGAAAGTCCACTGTAGTTGTCCAAATATGCGCAAGCGCCGCGCCACCTGCCCATCTCCACCCAGCCCGGTGTCATTATTAATCTAATCAAACTTGACCTAGCCAGCACAAACACCCACCAACCCCCATCTGTCATCAACCTTAACGGGCTTGATCCGACCTTTATCGGTTGTTATCAACCTAATCGTATTCGAAATGACACGTCCACTTATCAACCTTATCGGCCATGATACGACCCTCAAGGGCCGTTTAAAGTCCGACGTAACGCGCGCGCGCGCGCGCGCGCTCGCGCACGCTACGTTACGTTGGCGAAAACTCCTTCTATAGTCCGACGCACTGCAGCGCCGACGTAACCGGCGGCTGCCAGCGCGCGCCGACGGGCCCGGCGCAAATTTGGCTCCTGCTCCATTCGCACGCCGGCACCGCCGACTGCGTCGACCCACAATGCATTGCGCGCGAAGAAAAAGGCGCCAACACAACTCCGCAGACGGCTTTTGCGGACGGCGCGCGACTTGGCGAACCTCCTGCGCATGCTCCGGAGATAGCAGCCGCCGGCGCGCGCGTTGAAGTATAGCGAGGATGGCATCTCGGCTGGCGCAGCGCAACCGACGTAGCGTGACTGACCGCGAACGACGCTCGCCCGCGCGCCGATAACGTCGGACTATAAACGGGCCTATACCAACTATTATCGGTCCTTATCAATGTTATGGGAATTGCTGCAATTATTAATTATAGGCCCGTATCGATGTTTATCAACTTATTGACTACTTATCTGCGCGACGCGAAGATATCGATCACATTTCGGTCGGTGAAGGAACGCCCCAACGGAAGGCACATCCCGCGACCACCGAAACGCATCGGGGATGTGGTGTGTTTGGCGTTAAGCTTTCGCAAAGTGGGAATTTTCCTGATGTCTATAATGCTCCAAGTCGGCTCTACATGTTGTCCTAGAGATGGCCTTTGTTCAACCATCACCATATTTTTCAACAAAGCCTTCATAGAAACTTTTTTGCTTTAGCATTTGTTTTGTACTGCCGGTATGACGCATTCATATTGACACCTGTACTTCTGTACGCATTTAGCATTTACGCCACTATTTCGGACCCTACAAGGTCATCTGACGCATTGGCGCACTCGACTATGAGTGCGTATAAGACGGCATCTCGCTATCACAGCGGCACCGCTCAGGACCTGAAATAGTCCATGTTGTGCGACTTAAGCAGTTCTACCAGAGCTAAAGGCCCGTTTATAGTCCGACGTTATCGGCGCGCGGGCGAGCGTCGTTCGCGGTCAGTCACGCTACGTCGGTTGCGCTGCGCCAGCCGAGATGCCATCGCCTGTATACTTCAACGCGCGCACCGTAGGCTGCTATCTTCGGAGCATGCGCAGAAGGTTCGCCAAGTCGCGCGCCGTTCGCAAAAGCCGTCTGTGGGGTTGTGTTGGCGCCTTTTTCTTCGCGCGCAATGCATTGTGGGTCGACGCGGTCGGCGGCGCCGGCGTGCGAATGGAGCAGGAGCCAAATTTGCGCCGGGCCCGTCGGGGCGCGCTGGCAGCCACCGATTACGTCGGCGCTGCAGTGCGTCGGACTATAGACCAGAACACGCTAGTCTCGCACCCAGACTAACCGAACGCATACTCTCGCACCCGGGTTGCCCGGTCGACCGGCGCCGTTTTGTACTGGGCTGCCAAAGTGTGTTCGCCGGCGACCAGTAGACATGGCAAGCGCCAGCGCTCCAAAGTGCGGAAATGTGCCCGTTCACACGGATCCAAAGTAGAAGAAGTCATCTGGGCATCATTGCGTCGTGTTTGGATGCCAAAACAACCAGCGGAAAAGGAGCAGGTCGCTTAGCGCTGTTTGCGAAGAGCACAACACACGTAGGGAATCGTGCCGGTGCGGTGTTTTCAGCCTGCGCCGATTTCCATCCGCAACGAAGAATGCCAAGCTTCGCCACCGGTGGATAGCTGCAGTGAATAGGAAGAACTACCAACCCAGTGAAAATGCACGAGTGAGTATTCGATCTGTGTATATTTTGGTGCCACGTTCAACTTTGCGCCCTACGAACGTAATACGTGTAACACGCAGGTTTCCTCCGAGCACTTTCTGGGCAACAAGCCTACAGAGCAGAATCCCGCGCCGGTGCTTCGCCTTGGCTATAACAAAAAGGCAAGCCTTTTCGTGTTTTCATTCAGGCAGAGCTCCCGACGGTTAAGCGGAACAGTTGAGTTTGCGGTTAGCGATACTTGCAGCTGGTGCACGGAATGACCATTAAGCGTGAACGACAAGTTGTAGGCCTTGCTGGTGAGCGTTATTGCTAGTGAAAGTAAACCGAAGTCTGCTCGTCACGTAGCATGCGTCCACAAAAACGTAAACGACGACTACTCGTCGCCGAAGGTGTTCTTGCAGCGCACCTACCTTTACGAGCTGGTGTTGCAGGTGTCATTCGTAACGAATTCATTTGAGCCTCCTGAGCTCTAAACTGCGTGCGGGCTGTTATGCGTGGCAAAGCGCAAAATATTTCCGTTCATATGGCGAGGAAAATAAAGTGCTTAATTATTCTTGTATTTTGTAACAAAATTTTGATCGCTCTCACTAGTTTTTTTACTGTTTTCTTTTCTAAGGGAGCGCCAACAATCCGATGGCCTCGCACAAGCGAAACAGGTCTGGTACCAGGTAGCTGCAGTTGGTGGGGCTAATTTCTTGGAATGCAGGTGCGGTTGTTCTCTTGTACCAAAGGGGTCCTGATGATGCAGCTTTAAGTAGGGATGGTAATTTTACGTGCCCTGTCATGCTTTGTGCAACTGTACAACACCTGCATCTGTCATGCTCGCCCTGTTATACGGGCTTTGAATGCACATGTAGTTGAACATTATAACTACTGTAGTACCTCATTTTCCAATGAGTGCAGGTTTAGCATCATATGCTGCTTGTTCGAGTGCTGTAGGCTTTTGTTCTGAATGTTGTACTCTTAAGTGGTTGCAGGATACAATTGGCCTGGTGTATTTTCTATTTCCTTTTGAGAGGACTTTATATCTTCGCAACAGTGATGGCATGGGAAAGAACTACAGCCCTTCTTACTATAACATCTATTTTGTTTTCAATGTGCAGGTGGTGAAGGGCAGGCGTCTGCTAACCAGGCAGTCAAACGACCTCGCCAGTTGGTTGCCAAACGCGTCCAAACCAGTAGAGACCATGACAAACAAGACCAAACTGAAAGTGCAGATGACAGTGTTCTGCGTGCTTTAATAATATATGGCACCAACACAGTGCTGTAAATTCCTTCACAGGTCACGTGCCAAAAATCCCACACGTGTTCTAGCATATAGCGCGCGGTTTGTACAAACGTAATAGCGTACCTACCCGATGTATTCGCTTCTGCAGTCTGCACAGCACTCAGTGTGGCCATTGCGGACTTGCATGAGGTCTTGAAGTTTGATAGAATTCAGATAGCGAAAATGACAGGTTAGAAAAAACGCGAAACACGCCTTCTGCCCAGCTAAAAAGCCCAAGTTTCGCTTTCGCGCCGGGTCGCATCTCCCGCCGTGGCAGCCCAGGCCTGCTACTTCGCGGCGCTTGGGATAGATGGCGCGACCAGCGCTCATCAATATGGCGGCGCCCTTTGAATTCACGGTGTTCTGGTGTATAGACGACCGCACGCCAAGTTTCATCCTAGACGCCAGCGCTCGTTTCTCCCCTGGCGGAGCGATTTCATCTCCAACGGGTGTAGGGTTCCGTCGCCGCTTCCGTTCGCGGTCGCGCGCGCGCTCAGTTCGCGCTGCGCGCGAATCGTCTCTTGTTTGCGACGGCGCCTTTCGAATAACCGGAAATTATTATTGTGTTGTTAACTGTCACGACAGCAATGTAAGCGTGAAATGGTTGATGCCACCAGTGAAATCCTGCCGATTCACAAGAAAATGGTACGAAAGAAGCAGACGACAGACATGGATTACTGCGGTGCGCCGAGCGAAGTAAACAACTGGCAAACGAAGCGAGCTCGTTCATTGATCACTCCTGAGTGTATGACGGTTTCTATATGCAACTCACGTGAATTTAATAATTACTCGGTACATAATACTTTTATTCATATAAAAACTTTAAGTTCAACGAGCGCTTGTCCTGTCTTCTTTCTCGTGTTTCGTTTGTGTGTGCGCTGCCCAAGAATGGAAACCACGTCTGTTGTATGCGCTAGCAGTGGCCGAAGTTCACGCGTGCCGAGAAATTGAATATGTGCATGATGCATTGAACATGACCGGAGTTCATTCCCGCTTCACCACTGCACCGATCGATCGGGTTACTGGACGATACACACCCGCGTCTTGGTCGCGCCGGCATTGCTGAAGCAGGAATGATTAATAATACTTTCAACTTCCGTCTCTTGAGTACTGTTAAAAAATGGCCAAGCTGTCTACATTGCTGCCTCTATTCCATATTGTAGGAGACGTACTAGTTAAAGTTGTGTGCGCATGTCGTACTTGTGCTATGCAGCGATATATCTTGTTTATTTCCGCACAGTGTCGATAGAAGTCCGTTGTCGCCATTAGATACAACACGGATTTGTAGCAAACATAATGTGAGAAACTACAAAAATGACTTTAGCTCGTAGGTGCCGTATGTATGTGCCGCATCGTATGTGCTGACGATTTTTTCGCCGGCACATACGATGTCGTTTCCAATTACCTGCTCAGCGTCACTTTACATGGTTAAGCAGACGCTGCCCTATCGCCGCATTGCAGCCATAAAAATAATCGTCAAGCGTACCGATCTTCTTAAAGGCAAATATAGCGTGTGCAGTTTGTTTCACACTAAGGGGAAAACTCGGAACGTATTGCATCGCGATGCGGCAAGCAATGGAGTCGTGCGACGGCAGCAGCTCGAGCAGGCGCACACGCTTGAGGGGCAGTGTCGTGATCTGCGTCGTCTGCTACGGCGGCGCCCGCTGGCCGCATTTTCGGGAAGCGTGGAACTGTCAGGGGCAGTGCACCGATTTCATTGGTACTGCGGGAACTGAGCTGATATTCTTTACTAAACGTTGTGCGTCGCCAAACTCTGATCCTTCATTGGCGATAATGGAGTTCCACAAACTTCTTTTGACAGCATGGTTCATTTGTTCTTTCGAAAGGCCGGAGTACTGCGCGTGTGCACGTATATTTCTTCACTGTGTGTGCTACCGTAATGAGCAGCGACAAAACGAAACGCACCAAGATGTGCGCGCAACGTGCTCAGTCTTTGTTTGGCTCGAAAAGAAAACAGCACTCAACAATGGGAGTCGAACACGATGAAACAAACGGATACGATTAAATGAAAGTTTTAGGTTCAGAAAATGAACTGGAAGTGATTTTTCTCGACAATCATTCGCTACACCAGAGAGACCCTGCTCGCCGGTGGGGAATTGGACACGTCACGCTCGGAACTTAGTTAGTATCTCGTCATGTCCCCAGCGGCAGCGATGACAGCGCTTATCCTGGAAGGCAGTGAAGTGTAGAATGACTTGATCAGGGATGTGTTCATTCGCAGCACGTCTCAGTCGCTGACGATGGTGGATCGAAGCCTATCCTCGGGCGAGTGATAGAGGGGATGTTGCGCCAGCGATACTTTCAACCAGCCCCAGACATTTTAAATGATGTTGGCGCCCGGGGATTGAGGCGGCCGCTCCAAGAGAGTGACTGCGCGCTCATCTAGCAGTTCTTGCACAGCACGAGCAGTGTGGATCGGCGTCCTATCGCGATAGAATATATAGTCGCCTTCCAGAAACGGGCCGTCAAGAATGTATGGAATCAGTACGTCGTCTATGACTGCCCTGCAGCGATGAACTTACATTCGAGGCGTATCAGTGGGCGTCGCGCAACGCTTAGCAAAGAATACCGGCTCATTTCAGGCAGTAACGATGTGATCGGCGCCCTGCACCTGACAGTAGAACGTTTCCCGACAATGCGGCCAGCGCGCGCCGCCGTAGCAGACAACGCCGCTCAAGATCCCGCCCCTCGAGCACCTGCGCGAGCTGCTGCCGCCGCCCGACTCAAGCGCTCGCCGCATCGCGATGCAATGCGCTTCGAGTTTTCCCCTAAATGTAAAACAGACTGTACACCGCCCTTCGAAGGAAATGTCCACGCGCACACACGTAGGCACACACCGCGCGCGGCACGAGACGTGCCCAAACACGCGCAGTGCAGGAGGAAATCAAGGCGGCGCGAACGAGAGATGGGAGAGGGGTACCACCCGCTAATAGAATTTTGTTTCGCATGCGGCGCTCTCAACGCCGGCGCAGCAGCGCCGCTCTCGGTGCCGTTCTTGTCTATAGAAGGAGTTGTTTTCGCCAACGTAACGTAGCGTGCGCGAGCGCGCGCGCGTTACGTCGGACTATAAACGGCCCTTATACACCAGAACACCGTAAATTCAAAGGGCGCCGCCATATTGATGAGCGCCGGTCGCGCCATCTATCCCAAGCGCCGCGAAGTAGCAGGCCTGGGCTGCCATGCCGGGAGATGCGACCCGGCGCGAAAGCGAAACTTGGGCTTTTTAGCTGGGCGGAAGGCGTGTTTCGCGTTTTTTCTAACCTGTCATTTTCGCTGTCTGGATTCAATCAAACTTCAAGACCTCATGAAAGTCCGCAATGGCCACACTGAGTGCTGTGCAGACTGCAGAAGCGAATACATCGGGTAGGTACGCTATTACGTTTGTACAAACCGCGCGCTATATGCTAGAACACGTGTGAGCTTCTTGGCACGTAACCTGTGAAGGAATTTACCGCACTGTGTTGGTGCCATATATTATTAAAGCACGCAGAACACTGTCATCTGCACTTTCAGTTTGGTCTTGTTTGTCATGGTCTCTACTGGGTTGGCCGCGTTTGGCAACCAATTGGCGAGGTCGTTTGACTGCCTGGTTAGCAGACGCCTGCCCTTCACCATCTGCACATTGAAAACAAAATAGATGTTATAGTAAGAAGGGCTGTAGTTCTTTCCCATGCCATCACTGTTGCGAAGATATAAAGTCCTCTCAAAATGAAATAGAAAATACACCAGGCCAATTGTATCGTGCAACCACTTAAGGGTACAACATTCAGAACAAAAGCCTACAGCACTCGAACAAGCAGCATATGATGCTAAACCTGCACTCATTGGAAAATGAGGTACTACAGTAGTTATAATGTTCAACTACATGTGCAGTCAAAGCCCATATAACAGGGCGAGCATGACAGATGCAGGTGTTGTACAGTTGCACAAACCATGACAGGGCACGTAAAATTACCATCCCTACGTAAAGCTGCATCATCAGGACCCCTTTGGTACAAGACAACAACCGCACCTGCATTCCAAGAAATTAGCCCCACCGACTGCAGCTACCTGGTACCAGACCTGTTTCGCTTGTGCGAGGCCATCGGATTGTTAGCGCTCCCTTAGAAAAGAAAACAGTAAAAAAAAACTAGTGAGAACGATCAAAATTTTGTTACAAAATACAAGAATAATTAAGCACCTTATTTTCCTCGCCATATGAACGGAAATATTTTGCGCTTTGCCCCGTTTTTGTGGACGCATGCTACGTGACGAGCAGACTTCGGTTTACTTTCATTAGCAATAACGCTCACCAGCAAGGCCTACAACTTGTCGTTCACGCTTAATGGTCATTCCGTGCACCAGCTGCAAGTATCGCTAACCGCAAACTCAACTGTTCCGCTTAACCGTCGGGAGCTCTACCTGAATGAAAACACGAAAAGGCTTGCCTTTTTGTTATAGCCAAGGCGAAGCACCGGCGTGGGATTCTGCTCTGTAGGCTTGTTGCCCAGAAAGTATTCGGAGCAAACCGGCGTGTTACACGTATTACGTTTGTAGGGCGCAAAGTTGAACGTGGCACCAAAATATACACAGATCGAATACTCACTCGTGCATTTTCACTGGGTTGGTAGTTCTTCCTATTCACTGCAGCTATCCACCGGTGGCGCAGCTTGGCATTCTTCGTTGCGGATGGAAATCGGCGCAGGCTGAAAACACCGCACCGGCACGATTCCCTACGTGTGTTGTGCTCTTCGCAAACAGCGCTAAGCGACCTGCTCCTTTTCCGCTGGTTGTTTTGGCATCCAAACACGACGCAATGATGCCCAGATGACTTCTTCTACTTTGGATCCGTGTGAACGGGCACATTTCCGCACTTCGGAGCCCTAGAGCTGGCGCTTGCCATGTCTACTGGTCGCCGGCGAACACACTTTGGCAGCCCAGTACAAGATCGCGCCGTTCGACCGGGCAACCCGGGTGCGAGAGTATGCGTTCGGTTAGTCTGGGTGCGAGACTAGCGTGTTCTGGTCTATAGAAGGAGTTGTTTTCGCCAACGTAACGTAGCGGGCGCGAGCGCGTGCGCGCGTTACGTCACGTCGGCGAAAACGACCCCTCTATACACCAGAACACCGTGAATTCAAAGGGCGCCGCCATATTGATGAGCGCCGGTCGCGCCATCTATCCCAAGCGCCGCGAAGTAGCAGGCCTGGGCTGCCACACCGGGAGATGCGACCCGGCGCGAAAGCGAAACTTGGGCTTTTTAGCTGGGCGGAAGGCGTGTTTCACGTTTTTTCTAACCTGTCATTTTCGCTGTCTGGATTCAATCAAACTTCAAGACCTCGTGCAAGTCCACAATGGACACACTGAGTGCTGTGCAGACTGCAGAAGCGAATACATCGGGTAGGTACGCTATTACGTTTGTACAAACCGCGCGCTATATGCTAGAACACCTGTGAGCTTTTTGGCACGTAACCTGTGAAGGAATTTACAGCACTGTGTTGGTGCCATATATTATTAAAGCACGCAGAACACTGTCATCTGCACTTTCAGTTTGGTCTTGTTTGTAATGGTCTCTACTGCGTTGGCCGCGCTTGGCAACCAACTGGCGAGGTCGTTTGACTGCCTGGTTAGCAGACGCCTGCCCTTCACCACCTGCACACTGAAAACAAAATAGATGTTATAGTAAGAAGGGCTGTAGTTCTTTCCCATGCCATCACTTTTGCGAAGATATAAAGTCCTCTCAAAATGAAATAGAAAATACACCAGGCCAATTGTATCGTGCAACCACTTAAGAGTACAACATTCAGAACAAAAGCCTACAGCACTCGAACAAGCAGCATATTATGCTAAACCTGCACTCATAGGAAAATGAGGTACTACAGTAGTTATAATGTTCAACTACATGTGCAGTCAAAGCCCGTATAACAGGGCGAGCATGACAGATGCAGGTGTTGAACAGTTGCACAAACCATGACAGGGCACGTAAAATTACCATCCCTACTTAAAGCTGCATCATCAGGACCCCTTTGGTACAAGACAACAACCGCACCTGCATTCCAAGAAATTAGCCCCACCAACTGCAGCTACCTGGTACCAGACCTGTTTCGCTTGTGCGAGGCCATCGGATTGTTGGCGCTCCCTTAGAAAAGAAAACAGTAAAAAAAACTAGTGAGAACGATCAAAATTTTGTTACCAAATACAAGAATAATTAAGCACCTTATTTTACTCGCCATATGAACGGAAATATTTTGCGCTTTGCCCCGCATAACAGCCCGCACGCAGTTTAGAGCTCAGGAGGCTCAAATGAATTCGTTACGAATGACACCTGCAACACCAGCTCCTAAAGGTATGTGCGCTGCAAGAACACCTTCGGCGACGAGTAGTCGTCGTTTACGTTTTTGTGGACGCATGCTACGTGATGAGCAGACTTCAGTTTACTTTCATTAGCAATAACGCTCACCAGCAAGGCCTACAACTTGTCGTTCACGCTTAATGGTCATTCCGTGCACCAGCTGCAAGTATCGCTAACCGCAAACTCAACTGTTCCGCTTAACCGTCGGGACCTCTGTCTGAATGAAAACACGAAAAGGCTTGCCTTTTTGTTATAGCCAAGGCGAAGCACCGGCGCGGGATTCTGCTCTGTAGGCTTGTTGCCCAGAAAGTGCTCGGAGCAAACCTGCGTATTACATTTGTAGGGCGCAAAGTTGAACGTGGCACCAAAATATACACAGATCGAATACTCACTCGTGCATTTTCACTGGCTTGGTAGTTCTTCCTATTCACTGCAGCTATCCACCGGTGGCGCAGCTTGGCATTCTTCGTTGCGGATGGAAATCGGCGCAGGCTGAAAACACCGCACCGGCACGATTCCCTACGTGTGTTGTGCTCTTCACAAACAGCGCTAAGCAACCTGCTCCTTTTCCGCTGGTTGTTTTGGCATCCAAACACGACGCAATGATTCCCAGATGACTTCTTCTACTTTGGATCCGTGTGAACAGGCACATTTCCGCACTTTGGAGCCCTAGAGCTGGCGCTTGCCATGTCTACTGGTCGCCGGCGAACACACTTTGGCAGCCCAGTACAAAAAAGCGCCGGTCGACCGGGCAACCCGGGTGCGAGAGTATGCGTTCGGTTAGTCTGGGTGCGAGACTAGCGTGTTCTGGTCTATTGGCGGCGAGGAGTTACGGAGTCGCCCTCTATCGGAAGCGCCTCGATGCCGTAGTATGAGGGATCACGTGACGCGCTCCTCATAGGTTTTGCTGTCAGCGCTCACTGAAAACACCACGCGCGAGCTCTCCCGGACATTTCTGTAAGTACTTTCGAAACGAGAGAAGTTTCTTACTGTCTAAATAATAATCTTGGGCAAGCTGAAAGCACACAATCGTTTACAGCCGCTATCTTTTTACCGAATACGTACAGTGAACGCCACTGCGCGCGGTCGCCGCGATGGAGTCTCCTGAACCGGCTTCTTGCGTGAAAGGTAGGTAAACGCCGAGAGTAAACTATGTGAAATATGTTCTTATAGTGTATGTATAACTAAATGGAGCGTAATAGAATGAAGCCTCAATGCAGCGATCGCGCAGATTCGCAGCGACCGACTGCGCGTCTGCATGCTTGTCTGCGCACTGTTTCGCTTTCTCCGCGCGCGCGTTTTCGCACCGTGCCATGAGCTTTAGGCGGCAGAATATGAGCATTTGACAGTATACAGGCAACCATTGTTGCGTGGGCGCTATCAGAGCTGTTCAAAAATAATTTCATTGTAGAGACTTCGACGCCTACGGGGACTGTGATGTGCCGTCGCGAAGATGCAATCTTTTTTTTCTTCTAAATTCTTTGACTTTTCAATACTATTTTTCGAGTTGCGTCGCACTGTATGTTTATCGGCGTTCTCAGCGTGCAATTTCCCGCTGCTCCTTTTTTGTAATCCAGTGCATTAATTCATAACACAAACATGACTATATGCTATGCATTCTCTAAATGTGCTTCTCACCGCTGCCTTTCCACTCCACTGAACTTGGCAGTCTCTATAGTATCGACAAGTTCATAGACCAAACCGTCATGACATTAGTCGGGCAGCGGACTCAGGCGAGCGTCTCAGTGCGCGTTTTGAGAACATCGCAGACCGGGCGCCGTAGCAGAAATCTTCCTCGCGTCTGTGCTTGCTGCATACCCGAGTTGTAGCCGATGACTGCCGGTTTTATGTTTCGCGAGCCAAGCTTCACACAGCTTCTTGTCCTGCGGCTACGTGTGAATAAGGCCGACACCGGACTCCGTCACGTGCGTCCGGCCCTGCGGCACCGAGCAGTAGCCTACCATGTTGCGCGCCTTCAAAGGCAGCCACTACCTATTGTAGTGCTTTCAAGCGTTGTAAAGGAGACACTCGATGCGGGAAAATTTCGCCACTAAATGAAAACCGCAGCGTACGAGGGAATTTAAACTCGCTTTCAGCTCGCTTCGGCGCGCCCGAAGCAGCCGACGCGGCCGCTATGTCCACGTGATCCCTCCTAGCACGTCACGCCGACGGTGGCGCCAGCTTTTCCAGTGGTGGAGCTCGAGGCCAATAGTCGGGCGCACCGGCGCAGCTAATGTAACCGGCGGCTTCCAACGCGCCCCGACGGGCCCGACGCCAATATGGCTCCTGAGCCATTCGCGTGTCGAAGTCGGCGGAACTCTGGCACCACAATGCATTGCGCGCGAAAAAAAATGCGCCAACACAACTCCGCAGACGGCTTTTGCGGACGGCGCGCGACTTGGCGAAAGTTCTGCGCAGGCTCCGAAGATAGCAGCCGACGGCGCGCGCGTTGAAGCATAGAGGCGATGGCATCTCGGCTGGCGCAGCGCAACCGACGTAGCGTGACTGACTGCGAACGACGCTCGCCCGCGCGCCGATCACGTCGGACTATAATCGGGCCTTTAAAGCGTGAAACCACGCACCACGGCCAAGCTGATTTTCGCTAACCGCGTCACAGCGCCAGGCGCGCCCACTGCGCTCGAAAGGTACCCCAAAAAGTAATGAAATTAGTTTCAATAATGTTGGCAGTCAGAGAAAGCGCCAGAACTTGTCGCAGTAAAATTCAGTGCACGTGAAACTGCGTCACAGCACCCTGTGCGACTAGCGTGCCCAAAAACTACAAAAATTAGTTAAAATAATATTGGGGCTCGTAGAAAGCGTCGCAAACATCTTCCAGTACGATTCATTAATTCAAAGTAACTGCTCCACGACGGCCACGCTGTTTTTCGTTATGCGTGACAAGTCAAGCCGAAGTGCCGGGCAGTAAGCTTAATTGCTTGAAGTGCGTCGCAGACTGTCCAACAAAGTTTCTTACCTTGCCGCAGTCCAATAGTGCAGTGGTGCCATGTCGAAGTTCCGAAGGAACGCAATAATTCGCCGGCAGGCCACCAAACCAGGCTAAATCCCGAAATAGAAAAGCAGGCAGACGGGTGCCCGAACAGTCCAACGCTCAGATGCGCGGCCGGTCTCTCTCGCTTGGCATAGAATTTCTTTCTCTATGCTTCGGCGGTGTGTCTGACGAATGACGCAAACATCTGGTTCGTCATTCGCCGGTTCGCCTGTCGCTAGGTAACGGAAGTAAGCCGCAAAGTTTAATTTAGTTTATACGCAGATATTTTTACTTTTTCCAGGAAAGAATAAAAAAAATAAGACAATCTGTTAATCTCATTCCACATTCAGTTTTTTTTTTTTTTTTCGATGCTCGCGGCCCCAATTCGTCGGACTATAGCGTGACGTGTTTCCCGTTTCCAATTCTCGCCGATTGTCCGCTCTTGTTCTATTCCTTTCTCTATGGTCGTAGTATTCGCTTAGCCGTGCCGTCACTGATATACTAGAAAGCTCTGAGCAGCCGGCGCGCCGATAGACGTGTCGCCTCTCGTCTAGTGAACACGCGTGTACGACTACCATGGGGCGACCGGAGAAAGGCAAGACTCGGTCCCGAGGAAGAAGCCGCCTACAAGGAAGCTCAGCGCATGGCTCAGCGGAACTACGATCGACGAAGGACAGCCGATTCTGCCCATCGCGCCGAGGCTGCCGCCGACAAACGCCGTCGCCACGCCGAGGAACTCGAGTTTCGGGTCAGAGACAACGAACGCTGCCGGCTTAATGCACGGCGCCGCCGGGAAACGGTTCCGGGCCTGTGCGTCACCGAGAACTTCCAACGCCAAGCGCGCAAATCCATGGGAGGTGCGAACGGCCGCTGCCAGCTCGAATTCCTCAACATAGAGTTCGGGCACAGCTGTGACCAGCGCTGGTTCGACGTGGATCTCTCCACGGTGAGGTCGGTGCGGAACTTTGAGAAGAGCTCTGCCTTCCAAGTGCTTCGCGAAGCCCGACGCCACCGGCCGCGACGAGATTAAGGTCTGCCGGACGTCCCGAGAGTCGCTGCTGAACGGCAAGTGACTGCAGTCCAGTATCACAAACGGTTTCCTCCCAAGCCTGCTTCTCAGCCATGCCTCGCCTCGACAATCTACAGGTGCAGCCCGGGCGGCCATTTGAGCAGCAGGACGACGAGATTGTGGAAGTCTACAATGGCGAAGATGCGCTTGGCGAAGACCTACCGTTTGCCCATACCTGGTCGGACGTCGAGGACCAGATCGACCATGAAGACGACTGGTACTGAAGCGCCGCACATAATAAATTGTGATGCACGTACTGTGGTTTGTATGCGTGTGACTTGCTGGGGCTTGTGTGGCTTACCGGCCTGGCCGTGTATGACCTTGCAAGAACTTGGCGAAACTTAGCAAATCCTTGCGACTCTTGGTATGAGCACAACTAAGCCATGCATAACCTCGTAAGACTTAGCAAACCATAGCCAAACCATGCATAACCTCTCAACACTTAGTATGAACCTACCCAAGCCATGTATAACCTTGCCAAACTTAGGAAAACCTAGCAACACTTCGCAAAAGCCGGAACTATCTTCGCTGTGACCTAGCCTTGCACCACTAGTGCAAAGTGCCCGCATTTTTTTAGTTTCCAAGTTATATTTACACATAAATTTCTTTATAACGTTCAAATCTTTACTATATCTATAGCGTTCAACTTTCCTTACTGCATTCAAATCTAGTGCTCGTTGTTCTACTTGGTAGTGTTTGCGCATTCTCGCGGTGCAGTGTCTAGGCAATTTGTAACATGCCGAAGTTGTCCTTAATACTTTTATGGTTTCACGGACGGGGAAATGCGATTTACGTAACACGTATTTGCAACTCAAAGGAGAATAAATATTGTAGGGGGTTAATATGTCGAATGGTGGAATTACTGCTCGTTTTCAATCACAGAATATTTATTCTGAATCAACGTTAAGAAAGAAAGAAGCTGCACGTGCAAGCTGTTTGAACGTACATAGTCGGAAGTCTTGTGGAACATTAGCTGCATACTATTGTCATGTCAGGGCTTTAAATCGAGTGTACAGTGGGGAGCCGGACATCTTGTTGACTTCAAATTAAAAAAAAGTATTCGAAGGGGGGGGGGGGGGTACACAATGACGAAAGGAAATGCTGCTTGGTACTGATACGATCTCGACCGGGTGAGGTAGGTCTTCACCGCAAGAATCGCGAAACGCCGACGAAGCCGGGCATCGTGAAGATGAAAAAAGTAAAAAATTACCGACGATTACGTTACTTCCTAATGCGAAATTTGAGCGCAGCAAATAAGCTGTTTCACCTTTTCGATAGATTGAGGCAAAGAAATCGAGCAACACATGTATGCGCTATCACAGAATTTTTTTTTATTTTTCACACGTATTCCTTTAACAAAGACTCCACTAACAGTTCTTGACAGTCATGAAGGAAGCTTTGTGGTCGGAGAAATAGACTGATATATGTTCGACTTGGTACACCAATGCTTGATTCTCAAAGACGAGATCTATACAAGTGCCTCGCGAGGTTGTCACAGCCGTGGGACGCGTTACGAGCGAGAGGAACGGGATGTTCTCCCGCATAAGTGTTAGGAAATTGCTGTTTGTCTTTATGTCAACATTAAAGTCCCCCACTACTAACATCGGTGTGGATCGATGGACGGTTAATCCGAGTTGCAGGAAGTGCACGACGTCTTTCGTGAGTGCGGTAGCGGACTCACGAATGCGGTATCAGTCGGTCGCTGCTAGCGCTGGGGGGATGAAAGGGGGGCGGAGCTCGTTACGAGGCCGACGACAACGCCGACGCGAAACCCAGGAACGGACGCCAAAGAGCCATTTGTGTAGCCAGCCCTCCTCCACAGTCTCTCCTCCTCCCTTCCATCATCCTCCCTCGCCCGGAGAGCCGACAGCGCGCATGCGCGGCGGCGGAGCAGATTCGTCGGCGAGCTGGTTACGAGGCCGACGACAACGCCGACGACAACGCCGACGCGAAACCCAGGAACGGACGCCAAAGAGCTGCGCTCTAAAAAGAATGTATTCATTTCATTTGTACAGGGTTGTGACTCTCATCCGAGTCTCGAGCGGTTCTGATTAACACGGGGGCCAGGACGGCCTTAAATAACACCTCTTTACCTCGTTAAGGGAATCCACTGGCGAAACACCAACGCCGAATCGTTCACCACCTCTATCGCCCCTCGCCGGTCATCATCGTGCTCCTCGGACACGTTGTGCACCGGTTTTCATCGTGTCACAATAGGAGGCAACCAACAGCAATCGATGCTTTTTCTCCGGGAGTTCTCGACGAGGACCCTGTCATCGATAAGTGGATACTTCGTGACGGTCAGCAGGGTGACGTTGCTCTCTTGAAGCGAGATGAGTGATGAGGCGTGAACATCAACCGTGAAAGCTGCGTGTCCCTGGTGGAGCATCCCCTGCAGCCAGATGTGATAGTCGGTGGCTTCTTGGAAAACTTGGGGAAGGTCGATTATAACAGCCCGTCCGCCGCCACAGGAGGTCTCGAAGGGGTTGCAGTATCCAAGCACCTCTGAGAGACCTGTAAGACCTCGAATTTCTTCTTTGTTTCTCCAATCGCACCAAGGCCTGCCAGGTGACACCTCCTGGAAACAAACCACACGAAGCCCAAGGCACAACAAACAGAGAGAGCGAGCATGCAACTAACCACGAAATTCACACGTTCTTCACATAAAACCCTCTCATTACCTGCCTATACCCTCGTTCGAGATTCCTGAAAACTGATAACGGAGAAAACCAGACTTCAGTGCGTATTTCAACCAGCCTTCGATGCTTCAAAGCGGAACAAAAGCGCCTCTAGTGAATGCGGTGTTGCCTTAGAAACGTGCCGTAGAAAGTTATACTGCGGTGTATATCGGTAATTATGAGCATGTAAATTGCAGAAGTCGCAGTTAAACGCGTTGCGAAGTACGTTTCCGCTACATTTCTTCTGCGCGTGACATACACGCAGAGCCATCTTGCGGCAAACACAGAAGACCCCCTCCTCGCAATGTACGGCCCTGCCCCGACAGCTGGCGCGCCACTCGCCCGCTTCTAGAGGACGATCCCATCGAGGCGCAAGCCCCATGATCGCGTCCGCCTTCATGGCGCGTGGTGGCCTGGCTGTCCTTGCCGATCACGACGCTTGGCTCGCGTAGATCGTTTCTCCCTCCGAGACACCGAGTTCTTTGGGTCGTTCTGCTTGCTCAGGCGCACGTTTCGTCTTTGTGTAACTCAAGAGCATGCCGAACGAATTAGTGGGCGGTGCGAACGGGGTGCGATAACGCTATCGCGTTCCACTCTTGAAGGCGAAGCTTAAGCGTCTTCCAAATTTTGTGTTTCTCCTTGCCGAGAATGCCACGGTTATTGAGATACTGAGAACGCATTGAAAGTAAAACTAATAAGCTCTTGATAACTAACAAACGAAAAAAACTTGCATCGCGCTCTATTTATGAACAAGAAACATGGATGCATCGAATTCGACCATTATTACCTCTTAATGCATACTCGATTGTATCGCTGCCTGACGGCCTTCGTGCCTTGCCGAGGCCAACAAACGATGGATGGATGGATGTTATGAGCGTCCCCTTTGGAACGGGGCGGTGGGTTGCGCCACCAAGCTCTTGCTACTATACCGCCTAATATTCTACCTAGGTTAAACAATGAAAAAAGAAAAAAAAAACACTATGAACTACCACGCCCAAATTTTCTGATCCCCTATTGCGAACTGTGCTTTTGTACGTCTCCGTCTTTTGTCGTTTCCCTACTTTTCTTCCACCAATCCTCCAGTCGCCTCTTACTAATGTCTATTGCGGACATGTTTGCTTTACCACTGCTCCCTCTGAACCCAAGGGCTTCAAGGAGGCCAGTGGTGCCTAAATCGACCGCTGGGTAGACGTCCTCACATTCTAATAAAACATGCTCCGTAGTTCCCCTAGCTATACCACAGCAAGCACATGCTTCTTCTTCCTTCTTATATCTCGCTTTATAGGTGCATGTTCTAAGGCATCCCGATCTCGCTTCGAAATGTAATGAGCTTCCCTTTGAGTTATCAATAATGGTTTCTTTCCTGATTTCATTTTTTCCTCTTAAGTAGTTACTCATGGCAGGTTTCTTTTCGATTGCCGCCACCCATGAGATTAATTCAGCTTCTCTGACTTTCCGCTTGACCTTTGTTGTTGTGTTGTCCACCCTACAGGACACATACTTGCTGGTAAGCTTCCTAGTTCTTTTCCTCCACTGTGAATCAATGTTTTTCCTGTACAAATACCTGAACACTCTCCCAGCCCATTTACTTTCTTCCATATTCCTCAGCCGTTCTTCATACTCAATTTTACTGCAAGCTTCCCTCACTTCAAAACTAGTCCAGCCCATATCACCCTGCACAGCTTCATTTGTAGTCTTCCCGTGAGCGCCCAATGCGAGGCGACCCACTGACCTTTGGTTCCCGTCGAGTCCTGATTGTACCCCTGATTTATAGCAAACAACCGCATTTCCAAAAGTAAGTCCTGGAACCATTACACCTTTCCACATACCTCGGAGGACCTCGTACCTATTGTATCCCCATAGCGCTCTGTGCTTCATTATGGCTGCATTTCTCTTCCCCTTTACTGTTATGGTTTTTTCCTGTTTTTCCATATATCCATTGCCTTCGTTTATCTATATACCAAGGTATTTATATTCTGTTACCCGAGGTATTTCTTAGCCCTGTATCTCCACTGTCTGTTCACTGTTTTCATTGAATACCATAGCACCTGATTTTCTAACACTAAACTTCAAGCCTAAATCGTTGCCTTTCTGTCCACAGATATTAGCCAGACGTTGCAAATAACTTTGCTTGTTAGGTAGGAACACAATGTCGTCCGCATAAAATAAACCTGGGAGTTGCTGCTCTATTACTGTACCCGCCTGTTTGTATGAGAGATTAAACCCGATATTACTTCCTTCTAGCGCCCTCTCCATCCTCACCATGTACATCATAAACAGCAGCGGGGATAAAGGGCACCCCTGCCTCAGTCCCTTGTTGATATGAACTTTCTCCTCACTCCTCATCCCTTCCCATTCAACGCAAACGGTATTTTCTAGGTAAATCTCTCTCAAAAGCTGTATACAATCGTTACCTAAGCCTTCCCCTTCCAGTATATCCCACAATATGTTGCGGTCCACGTTGTCGTAGGCTCCTGTAATGTCTAAAAAGGCCACATACAACGGTCTGCTTTCTGCTTTTGATATTTCAATACACTGAGTAAGAACAAACAAGTTGTCATCCAAACGCCTACCTATTCTGAAACCATTCTGAAGCTCTCCCAAAATGCCATTATTCTCTGTCCATGCCTGAAGCTTTAATTTGATTGCCTGCATTGCTAGCTTGTATATTACCGATGTAATGGTCAACGCAGAAGGGCAGCGGATTGGGCGAGTTGGTGTTGCATGGTAACTATAAAAATTCAAACAGCGCATAAACGACGGGACCAGAATGAGGAGGAGACAGCGCAGCGCAGTGTTTGTCTCCTCCTCATTCTGGTCCCGTCGTTTATGCGCTGTTTGAATTTTTATAGTTACAATGGTCAACGGTCTATACGAGTGAATTCTGTCTTTCTCCCCCTTTCCTTTATAAATCAAATTCATTCTACTTTGTCGCCAGCTGTCTGGTAATTGTCTATCTTTTAAAGTTCTTTCCACTGCTTTCACCAGAGCTTCCTTACTTTTTGGTCCTAGTTCATTTATCAGCCTAATGTGAACCTCGTCTAGCCCTGTGGCTGTACGCTTAGGAATTTTCTCTTCCGCTTTCTTCCAGTTTAAATTTGTTAGCACCAGCTGCTTTTCCCCTTGGGTCTCTTTCATGCTCTTTTTTTCAACAAGTATAACCTCGTCATTGCCTTGGAAAGATTCGGCTGTTGCTTTTCGGATGTAATTTATTGCCGCTTCTCCTTCGAGTCTGTTTTCATCTTCGTCTAGGATATGTTGTTGTATTGTTTTTGACTTCCTGCCTAATAATTTTGTGTGGTTCCAAAATATTCTAGGTGCGGCCTTCTGTTTCTCACGTATTTCTGACAACCAACGTTCACTTTCACCTTTTGGTTTTGCTTGCACCAGTGTCACGGCATCAGGCATACGCTGCCCTCTATCGTCGCCTGCCAAGTTGTGTGCCCTCGGCTTGCCTTCTTGTCCCTGAAGGGGAGGCCGTAAACGCGGGAAGAATAGCCATTCTCCCTTTGCCCTCGCTCTCGTGGCGTATTCTACTGCAGTGACTGCCTGACTGACCCTGTTTGTACACGCATATCTAAGCCCGGTTGAACCTTTCGACCGCACCCCTACTCGCAGAAACGCGTCCCGTTTTCTGGTTAGGCGACGCCTCCGTTTTATCAACCGTCACATCGAAGCTTTTGACGTTTCGCGCGATGGCCTCGTTCCCTTGTCTTGCGGGCTGCGGCGTGGCGTCTGTCTCGATTTCTCGCTACGTCGAATACTTCACTCGTTTTAACTTACGCCATCTGAAACATTTTTGCCATGCCAGGTGGTGACCGAATGTGCCTTCGAAATACTTGAGCCTCGAGTTCCTGCCCTGCTTGGCCGCCATGAAATTCTCCTTTTCCGCTTCCGGAACGTCGCTCAAGTGCGGAGGTATGAGGAAGTTTTTCAGCGCCTTCTTGACCTTTTTTGGGCTGCTTAAACAAGCCTCATCTCCGCAATGAACGTCCTCCGGATTAGTCACTCTTTCTACTTTCGCGACATAATTGTTCTCTTCATCTGCCGCGATTCGTTCTTTAACAACCTTCAGTAAGTGTAAACAGCTTTCCGAAATGACATGACAAATTAGTCTCCAATTCTGCTAGCCCTTGCTACGGAATTCTCGCTGACCCGGATGCCTCCTCGCCAGCGCTTTTTCCACCGATTTCACTAGCTATGTGCTGTGTTTCTGTCACGAGGCATAATTTTGGCTTCGTTGCCCTGATTTATCTCCTCCGCAATCTCTCAAGCCTTGGAACGCGTGAGAGCTTGGACCGTATTGTCGCCAAAACTCAGACCCTTCTTCTTCAACAGCATTTCCGAGTGATTTGAAAATAAGTAGTGATAACGTTTCGACAGATTTGGCGATGCTGCTGCTTCAGTCAGCAATAGTTCAAATGGCTCTTCAATCTTCACGCTTGCTATGGGCAAACAAATACTATTCTTCTCAACTATGATAGAGTGTATAAGCGCGACTTAAAGACGACGTAAATCTAAAGAACGTAAATCTATAGGACGTCTAGACGGCGTAAATCTATAAATAATATTCATAGTTGAAAGTGAAGCGCTGTCTCTGTGCATCTGTTTCTTTCTACGTCCTCGTTCAGTCGCGCTTATGCACTATATCATGGATTCTAACCAACTAGCCCGCCAACGTGTTTTAACCAACTTCTCGACTACCTACCGCATCCACGCATATTCCCTGGTGAAATACTCAGGTTTCACAAACGCAGGGTGGACAATGTCCATTGTCGCAGCTGAATCCCTAAGTACTTTGCATGGCATTCCGTTCACTACGATGTCGCAAAGGTAGGATTCTAAGAGGGCCAAGTAGTCATCGCAGCCTTTCACGAAAGAAAAAAATTGTTCTACGCTTCCGACAGCCGATCGCAAGGTGTCCAGGCTCCTGGCAACCAAAACAGACGAACGCTTTTCTAGCCTCAAAAGCTTTTTCTGTTTTTCTTTTGTCTTTTACTGCGGTGTTATTTTCTCCTGAATTATCAGGATGCACGTATTTTGTCCCATCTCCAGCTTTTCCGTGGCGAATAGGGCGCCTCTTTTCCTCTTTGATGAATTTAGTGAATGTCATTCTGACACGTGTTTTCTCGGATTCGCGACGTGAGACGAATTCATCTGCTAGAACTGCAGCACGTTCCAAGCCCTTTTCGTCCGATCTATCTTGAATCCATCAGCGCATCTCTTCGCTCAAAGACCCATAGAAGTGCTCCAAGGAGATTAACTCAACCACCTTGTCGTGGCAACCGGACGTATCTTCCGCTTTTAGCCACTCAATTAAGTTGGTTCTCAGCTTGTAAGTGAAATCTTGAAACGACTAGCCCGGTGTTCTAGCTGCCTCGTGAAAACTACAGCGGAAAGCTTCCGCTGAGAGCCCATCTTTCCTTAGCGACGCAGCTTTTATTTTCTATAGTCATTTCCATCGTCTCTCGTTACCCTTGCAATTATTTCGGTTGCTTCGCAAGGAAGGACAGTCAGAATTTGTTGCAGCCAACTCTCTAGTGCAAACACGTTTTTTCTATCAGGTTCGTTCAAAATTAACAAGAAACAATCCCATGCCATTGTTTACCTTCTACGACGGCGTGAGAAACATTATCTTCACTCCTGCTTCACCTCAACGTCTTTATTTGTTGAGATGTTATTTGCCAACTGCCTGGCCTGATCCCGCTGCAAGTCTAGTTATATTAGCTGCAGTTCATGAGCTCTCTGCTCCTCTCGTTCCTTCCTTTATGCAGCTTCCTTTTGGCGAGCGCCCTGCCTGTCTTCTACCGCGTTTTGTTCAGCTCCTTGCCTTTGTTCTGGCGTTTTGTTCAGCTTTTTCAGCTTGTTTCTATATCTCTTCCTATGCTTCTCAAATTTCGTCCTCAAGAGCCCCGTACTTCTCAATCGCCTCAATAAGCTGCGGCTTGATCTGACTTCTCCCGATCTGAATTCCCAGCTCATCACATAGCGATAACAACTCTGCCTTTTTTCCGTTTGCTTAAATCCATGGTCAATCCAGAACGAGGATTTTCTTACTCTGTTGTGACGTGAGGAAGCTTTCAACAGGAGCCTGCACATGCAGAAACTAATTTGCAGTTTTGGAAAACACACAAGCTAAAACCTGGCAAGTCCTCAAAGGCTCATCATTCTGCCGAATCCAGAACGAAGGGTGGAGTATCCCATTGCTGCCAACCATGCTGATGCGACGGATGGCGTCTTTCTGTTTACGCGCAGTGCTCGACCGCTGCACCGCCATGCGCCGCCCACACGTACCACGTTTGTAGGCATATGTGGTTTCACTGAAACGCCATGGCACACGCCCTAGATTCTTCTAGGCATTTGGTTTTGCGTGCCTGGCTGTGCCTGGGCGCGCAGTCTGCCCGGTCAGCATGAAGGAGGCACTGGCTCGGCCCAGCCCGCATTCGCAGGGTTTAGGTGGTGTAGGAAAGCTTTAATTTTAAATGCGTAGGCGTTTGCATGCTTACCCAACGAGAAAACCGCTTTCGTGATAGTGCCCGCAGCAGCGTGCGAATTTGCCTTTGCGCTGCCCCTTGCTTCAACGCCAACGAAGCGGCGAAAACACAGCGCTGACGGCGCTCTCAGCAAACGCCTCACTCTGCCACTTTCGCAGATCGCAGCCGCCGCCTGAGTACGTTCACGTTTAATAGTGGTTCGACGCGGATGGGTAAGGCGCTAAAGTGCGATAACGGCTTATAATGATCGGAACGTCATCAGCACACCTCGAGCCTCCACCTGCAGTACTTTGCTTGCGTCATCAATGCTCCTTGCGCCGCCGTCGGCACCAGTTCGTGTCGCCACTGCGCTATCGTTCGTGCGGGCTAATCAAGTTACATAACATTGGTAATGACACCGGGCTGCACGAACGTTTTTTCGTAAATAAAGAACGGTCATTTCCGTAGAACGGACAGCTGTAACAGAGAGACCGTAATACAAAATACCAGTCCTTTCGTGTCTAGAAAACGGAAGAGTCTGTATGCTGAATGTGTACTATATCCGTTAAAGTACAGGTGCTTCCCGTATTTCGTCTTGCAGAGCATATCCATTGTCTGTAGAATGTACCCTCAGGGACAGAATTGCCCAGGACGCGCGAGAGTCGACAGAATTTTATTGGTGCGCTATTTGCTTGGATCAGCCTCGCTAAAATCTGCATTCAGAATGTGCATACACGACCCACTCTTTCCAGCGGTCTTAGGACGGCTCAGAAATTATTTCCTACGCTTCTAACTAAAGTTGGCGCACAAAAATGTCGCACATTTCAGTTACCACGTCCCTCCTTCCATTTCCACAAAATATTGTTGCGTGTGGAAAGACACAGACAGAAAAGGCTATTTACAGGCTATTTACACTGGAGCCAGGCTGACACTCGCTCGCGCCAAGCGCACCGACCAACTTCGTCGTCGTTCTCGCGGCGGCTCGTTTCTTGGGCATCGCTTGAGCATATCGTAATACTACCCCCCGGCGACAAAAAGCACCGTCACGCTGCTGTTAAATATCCAAGGCGCGTGGAGAGTTGTAGGGCTTGAGTCGGGCGACGTGGACGACGTCACTGGTTGTCACAGCGGAGGACGTAGTTGGCGTAGCTAAAACGATTTCACAGGTGACTTCGGTCACTTTGCGGAGCACGCGATATGGGCCTGTGTAACAAGAAACGAGTTTTCCACATAGGCCAACTTTACGCGAAGGTGACCAAAGCAACACGAGGCTGCCGGGCACAAAATGGACATCACGGTGACGGAGGTCGTAGCGTTGCTTCTGCTTGTCTTGCGACACTTGTAGACGACTGCGCGCAAGTTGGCGAGCGTGGTCAGCATGGGCGATTGCATCACGGGCATAAGCGCTAGTTGAAGCTGTGGCGGACGGAAGCACAGTGTCCAGTGGTAGCGTTGGTTCGCGGCCATACAAGAGGTAAAACGGGGAAAAGCCAGCAGTTTCGAGACGGGAAGAGTTATATGCAAAGGTAATGTAAGGTAGAGCCAGGTTCCAGTCACGGTGGTCGTCGGAAACGTATTTGGATAGCATGTCTGTAAGGGTGCGGTTCAAGCGCTCAGTGAGGCCGTTCGTTTGGGGATGGTAGGAGGTGGTAAATTTGTGGCGTATTGAGCAGGCACGCATGATGTCGTCGATGACTTTGGCCAAAAACGTACGGCCACGGTCTGTTAGCAGTTGACGCGGAGCACCATGCATCAAAATAATATCATGTAGGAGGAAGTCCGCAGCATCAGTTGCGCAACTGGTCGGAAGAGCACGGGTTACGGCGTAGCGGGTCGCGTAGTCCACCGCGACTGCAACCCACTTGTTTCCTGATGTAGATTCCTGAAATGGGCCGAGAAGGTCTAAGCCGACACGATGAAAGGGCTCGGCAGGAATGTCGAGCGGCTGCAGGTAACCAGCGGGGAGCTGGGAAGGCTTCTTGCGTCGTTGGCAAACTTCACAAGCGGCGACGTAACGACGTACGGAACGGGCAAGACCAGGCCAGCAAAAACGGCGACGTACACGGTCATAGGTTCGAGATACGCCGAGATGTCCTGCCGCTGGTGCGTCGTGGAGCTCTTCTATAACGGTGGAGCGGAGGTGTTTAGGTATTACAAATAGGAACTCAGAGCCGTCCGCATGAAGGTTACGACGGTACAGAGTACCGTCGCGGAGGACGAAGAGGCGTAGAGTAGCATCGTCCGGAGAGTGCTCAAAACGGTCGATGAGTGCTCTGATGTAGGCGTCATGGCGTTGCTCGTCGGCGAAATGAAGCAGCTGTGAAACAGAGAATACGCAAGAAGCACTGGCAATATTAGAGGAGTCAGAGTCTTCAACAGGGTAACGCGACAAGCTGTCAGCGTCTTGGTGCAGGCGGCCACTCTTGTACACCACGGAATATGAAAATTCTTGTAGCCTCAAAGCCCATCGACCAAGCCGACCTGTAGGATCTTTTAGCGAAGAGAGCCAGCAGAGAGCATGATGGTCAGTGACTACGGAAAAAGGGCAACCGTAAAGGTAAGGACGGAACTTCGCAACCACCCAGACTACAGCAAGGCATTCTCGTTCCGTAATGGAATAGTTGCGCTCCGATGGTGTGAGGAGGCGGCTCGCATAAGCAATTACGCGATCCTGGCCACGCTGACGCTGGGCTAAGACGGCACCGACGCCATGACCGCTGGCATCTGTACGCAATTCTGTAGGGGCATCAGGGTCGAAGTGGGCGAGAATGGGTGGCGAGGAGAGAAGAGTAACGAGACGAGAGAAGGCGGCGGCTTCTGCAGTACCCCACGAGAATTGTACGCCCTTCTTCAAAAGATTAGTGAGGGGTCTAGCAATTGCCGCAAAATCTTGAATAAAACGACGAAAGTACGAGCATAGCCCTGCAAAACTTCGTCTGCGGCTGTCTTCGGAACCGGAAACTCTCTGACAGCGCGAGCTTTGTTGGGATCAGGCAGTACTCCGGAAGCATCAACGAGATTGCCCAGAAGAGTAATTTGCCGGTGGCCAAAACGACATTTGGACGAGTTAAGTTGCAGCTTCGCCTTTCGAAATACATCAAGTATAGTTGTGAGACATTCAAGGTGAGTGTCGAACGTTGGCGAGAAGACGATGACGTCGTCGAGGTAGCAGAGGCATGTGGACCATTTGAAACCTTGGAGCAAGGAGTCCATCATACGCTCGAAGGTGGCAGGGGCGTTGCAGAATCCAAACAGCATTACTTTAAATTGGTATAGGCCGTCAGGTGTGATGAACGCGGTTTTTGCTCGGTCCATATCGTCAACAGCAATCTGCCAGTATCCCAAACGAAGATCAATAGACGAGAAATAGCTGGAACCGTGCAGGCAGTCAAGGGCGTCGTCTATACGAGGGAGCGGGTAGACGTCCTTCTTAGTAATGTTGTTCAGATGACGGTAGTCTACACAGAAGCGCCACGTGCCGTCCTTCTTCTTAACCAACACCGCAGGTGACGCCCAGGGACTCGAAGAAGGCTCAATGATGTTTTTATCGAGCATTTTCTTGACTTCGTTTTGAATTACTCGGCGTTCTGACGCAGAAACTCGATACGGTCGTCGGTGAATAGGCGTAGCATCGCCAGTAAGAATACGATGCTTGACCGCGAGCGTCTGGCCTAAAGGGCGATCGTCGATGTCGAAAATACCTCGGTAGGACGATAATACTTGGCAAAGCTCTTCATCCTGTGCCGTGGACAGGTCCGTCGCAACCATTTTCTTTATATTTGGATCGGCACCCGAGGCTGGCGCGAGGGGCCTGCTAAGCTCGCGAGAACCATCGGTCGATAACGCTGCCACGTATTGGTTGCCGAGACAATCAACGGTGGCAAGGCAAATACCTTGCGGTAGAATTTGCTTTGCCTATCCAAAGTTACAGAAAGGCATTCGAGTACGGTTCCCAGTAATATTAAATATACTGTGAGGCACTGTAACGTCATACCTTATTGGAATGTCGGGCAGAGGAGTGACGAGGTACTCGCTCTCAGGAACTGGTGGGAAAGACAACAGTTCAATGTAGGCTATTGACTTTGGCTGCAGGCGAAGAAAACCGGTGGGACGTAGCGGCAGTGGGGTGCGCCAGAAGGTTCTGCGAGCATCGGCAACTCAAGGCGAAGGTTACCGGAAGAGCAGTCAATAAGAGCAGAATGTGCGGAGAGAAAATCGAGGCCTAAAATGAGGTCGTGGGGGCAATGAGCAATTACGGTGAAGAGGACAGGAATGTGGCGGCCGGCGATGCTGACGCGTGCCGTACACATGCCGATGATAGGCACAGTACCGCCATCCGCAACGCGTACGACACGGGCCGACGCTGGAGTGAGGAGCTTTTTGAGTCTTCGTCGAAAGGCAGCACTCATAATTGAAAGATGTGCTCCTGTATCGATGAGTGCCGTGACAGGATAGCCTTCAACGTCAACGTCAAGAAGGTTTCGATTCGTGGGTAACGTGAGCAGAGGATTTGAGGGCAGGGTCGATAATGCAGCTTCACCTCCAGAAGCCGCAGTGCCTAGTTTTCCGGCTGGATCCGGGAGGCGATAGGCGGCGAAGAGAAGCGACGGCGTTGGGGCGAACGAGACTCATCTCGATGGCGTCGAGGTGAGGGCGAGCGGCTGTACCGAAGGTTCGGAGCAGGAGCATCAGCGGCAGTGGATTCATGGCGGCTGGTATAGGGAACGGAAGGTCCAAAGGTGCGGAAATAAGCGGCGCTGTATGTTCGAGGAGGTGGTGGCCATCGGTTGCGGCAGTGACGAGCGACGTGGCCGATGCGACAGCAGTGGAAGCAGATCGGCCGGTCATCAGGGGTACGCCAATCGGACGCGTTGCGGCGAGATGTGGCGGAAAAGGACTGCCGAGGAGGAGGAGGGCCGCTAGCGAACTGGGGAACGCTGGGTTGAGACGTGGAACACACAGAGTTCTGACCCATATTCTGAAATTCCTGTTGGACGATGGCCTGGATCATCGCAATGGTGGTTGCTGGCGGATCGGGAGGCGTCGTGGAGAAAGCTGGCGAACAGGTGGCCTCGAGTTCGCGGCGAACAATACTGGTGACGTCGTCACAGGTGGTGGTCTGATGTGGTCGACCCTCACATGTCGACGTAGCAGCTGTGTTGGGTAGCCGTGTGATGTGGTGTGTAATCGGCGGCTCTTAGCTTGCTCAAGGCGACGGCATTCTTTGATGATGGCGTCGATAGTCGAGACGTTGCCGAAAACAAGCAAATTGAAAGCGTCGTCGGCGATGCCTTTTAGAATATGTGACACTTTATCGCCTTCGGACATACCATCGTCAGCTTTGCGGCATAGAGCTAAGACGTCGAGGATGTAGGAAACGTACGGCTCCGTAGATGACTGTACACGAGACGCAAGAGCCTTTCTCGCGGCAGCCTTGCGCCCAATGGTGTCGCCGAACAGTTCCCGTAGCTTCTCTTTGAAATTGTCCCAACTGGTTATCTCGTCGTCATGCGTTTGGTGCCATACGCGTGGGGTGCCGCCGAGATAAAAGATGACATTGGCGAGCATAATCGTTGGGTCCCACCTGTTAGCACTGGCGTGTTCATAGAGTTTGATCCAGTCGTTTACATCCTGGCCCTCCAGGCCAGAGAACACACCTGGGTCGGGATGTGGGGCGACCGTGATGATTGGAGCAGTGGGACATGCTGAAGCCGTTGCAGAGGTGGGCGCGTCACTGGGAGGCGTGGTGACAAGCTTGGTGTGCCGACCACTTCTGAGTTCCGTGGTGAGGACGGGGATCGCTGCCCTCCACCAGAATGTTGCGTGTGGAAAGACACAGACATAAGAGGCTATTTACAGGCTATTTACACTGGAGCCAGGCTGACACTCGCTCGCGCGAAGCGCACCGACCAACTTCGTCGTCGTTCTCGCGGCGGCTCGTTTCTTGAGCATCGCTTGCGCATATCGTAATAATATTGTTACAAGCACGGGGAAAAGGGGTTTATTCAGGCGTGCGAGAGCAGGAACGGCAAGCTACGAACAACAGGAATGGCCGCTGCACAGTCTTCGTTCTCCTCTTCCTCTCTCTTCTTGATCCCCGCGTCCCTTTGACGCGCTCGGACGTAACATACCTCCCCTCGCAGACAAAGCCCCCTGGGCGAGTCAACTAGCTTGTCGTGGCGTGCATGATTTCAACCGTGCGACATGCGCGACTTGTGTCCTAGCAGAACGTCTACCAGTGTTCGTGAGGCGCGCGAGAGTATAGTTCACTTCGCTGACTTTGTCGATGACAACATACGGTCCATCGTAGTTTGCCAGCAGCTTTTGACACAAACCGCGCTTCCTTGTGGGAGTCCAAAGCCAAACGAGATCACCAGGGTTATATGTAACTGGCCGATGTCGTGCGTCGTAGCGGGCTTTGGAGTTTTAACGCGATAGCGTTAAGGAGCTCGTGTCGCAGAAAAGCCGGTGTCGTCGGCGTCGGGTGTCGGCGTCGGCGGCGTTGACCGTGAGCGATAAATCACGGCAGGCTCTTCATAAATAAAAAGCAACTTCCAAGATTGGCCCGGTGGGAATCGAACCCAGGTCTCCGGAGTGTGAGACAGAGACGCTACCACTCAGCCACGAGTTCGATGCTTCCAAGCGGTGCAAACGCGCCTCTAGTGAATGCGGTGTTGCCTTCGAAACCAGCCGTGGAAAGTTATACTGCGGTGTATATCGGTAATTATGAACATGTAACGTACAGAAGTCACAATTACACGAGTTGCGAAGTGCGTTTCCGCTGCATTTCTTTTGCGCTTTCCGCACACGCAGAGCCATCTTGCGGCAAACACAGAAGACCCCCTCCTCTCAATGTACGGCGCTGCCCCGACAGGAGGCGCGCCGCGCGCGCATTGGGACCGCTGCCAGGCGCGTCGCGGGACTCCCTCTCCCCTGACGACGCTTCGCCGTGCTTCCGGTTTAGATTACTATCTCTCTGCCCGTGCCGATCACGACGTTTGGCGTGATCGTTCGCGTAGATCGTTTTCCCTCCGAGACACCGAGTTCTTTGGTTCGTTTCGTTCGCTCAGGCGCACGTTTCGTTGTCGCGCCGAACGCTGCGTTGCTCGACGTTCACCGCGTGATAGGTGGGCGCTAAGTCCGATGCGGGGCGCATCGTAAGTGATTGCTGTGCGTAGCGCATTGTCTTATACCCCTTGGCGGGTCGACGGGAACGCTGTCGCGTCCCACTCTTGAAGGCGAAGCTTAAGCGTCCTCCAATTTTTTCTTGTGATGCCAAAGTCCGAAGACGCGCAAGTCTCCGAGCCTCTTCAGCGAGGCACAGCGTATCGGCGACCGTAGGATTGTCGTGGTGGTAAAAAGGGAGGACAGTGTCGAGCGTATACCGGGGCGGCCGAGCATATAGAAGGAAGAAGGGGCTGTAGCCGGTTGTCTCGTGCTTGGCGGTGTTGTATGCGTAAGTAATAAACGGTAGAACTTCATCCCAATTCTTGTGATCGGACGCAACATACATGGAAAGCATATTTGTGATCGTTCGATTGGTGCGCTCAGTGAGGCCGTTCGTTTGCGGATGATATGGCGTCGAGTGCCTGAGGTGCGAGTTACACAAACGCACAAGCTCTTCCACGATATCCGCCGTGAATTGACGTCCCCGGTCGCTTATGATAACACCAGGTGGTCCATGTCGTAGAACAATAGCGTGAAGTAAGAAAAGTGACACTTCGGTGGCAGTTGCTGATGGTATAGCCGCCGTCTCGCAATAGCGTGTGAAATAGTCGGCGCAGACAATTATCCAGCGGTTCCCCTGAGATGACGTTGGAAAAGGGCCTAACAGATCAATTCCAACTTGCCAAAAGGGTGAGCTGGAAGGCGGCACAGGTTGAAGGAGACCAGATGGGGCAGTGGTTGGGCGTTTCCGACGTTGGCACTGTATGCAGCTGGCGACATAAAACTCAACTGAATGTCGCATCCGGGGCCAGTAAAAGCGTTCTTGAATGCGATAAAGTGTGCGCACAGTGCCTAAGTGCCCGGAGGTAGGGTCATCGTGCATAGCCTGAAGGATTGCTGGCCGGAGACGCTCCGGCACCACTAGAAGGAAGCGTGCACCCGTGCTTGAGTAGTTCCTTTTGTACAGGAGCCCGTCACGTACACAGTAGCTGCTTGTTGCACTTGAATGGGCAGAAGTAAAGAGTGGCTCCAATTTAGTGTCTGTCCGTTGTTCTGTTTTGAACGCATCGATATCTGGAAAAGCGGGTGTCACAGAAGCGACGAGATGATCAAAATCGTCTGCGTCGCAGTCCGTCGTGGCAAGCGGCATACGGGAAAGGCAGTCTGCGTCAGCGTGTTTTCGGCCACTCTTGTAGGAAACAGTGAAATTATATTCCTGCAACCTCAAAGCCCAGCGCGCAAGGCGACCACAAGGGTCGCGAAGGTTCACGAGCCAGCACAGGGAATGGTGGTCTGTGACGACTTGGAATGGGCGTCCGTACAAGTACGAGCGAAATCGCTGAACCGCAAAGATTACAGCGAGGCATTCTTGCTCTGTCACCGTGTAATTCCGTTCAGGTTTGCTTAATGAGCGGCTTGCATAAGCAATCACGTGCTGACGGTCGTCATAGCGTTGGACCAATACGGCACCCAGACCAACGCCACTAGCATCTGTGTGGATTTCTGTCGGCGCAGCAGGATTGAAGTGGCGAAGAATAGGTCGAGAGGTTAACAGGAACTTCAGCTGACGAAATGCAGAATCGCACTCGGGTGTCCACTCAAACCGTGCGTCTTTATGTAGTAGATTTGTCAGAGGATAAGCGACGTCAGCAAAACCAGGAATAAATCGGCGAAAGTAAGAGCAAAGACCCAGAAAACTACGAAGTTGCTTCACTGACTGCGGTGCACTGAATGCTTCGACAGCTGCCGTCTTGAGGGGATCAGGCCGGATACCGTCTTTGTCAACAAGATGACCCAGCACAAGGGTTTGACGGTCACCAAATTTACATTTCTTGGAGTTCAGAACCAGGCCGGCGTTTTTGATGCAGTCGAGGACAATATCCAGGCGCGTATTGTGCTCATTGAATGTGCGCCCGAATATAACAACGTCGTCAAGATAGCACATACAGATGTTCCATTTTAACCCACGCAGAATGGTGTCCATGAACCTTTCAAAGGTTGCTGGAGCGTTGCACAACCCAAATGGCATCACATTGAATTCGAATAATCCATCTGGGGTTATGAAGGCTGTTTTCTCTCTGTCTGTCGGGTGTATCGGGATTTGCCAATATCCTGAGCGCAGGTCCACGGAAGAAAAATAAGAGGCCGAATGAAGGCAATCAATTGCATCATCAATCCGGGGCAGCGGGTAGACATCCTTCTTAGTTACGGCGTTCAATCTTCGATAATCGACGCAAAATCTCCAGTTACCGTCTTTCTTTCTGACGAGTATGACCGGAGCTGCCCAAGGACTCGAGGACTCTTGTATTATCCCATTTTTCATCATGTCACTCACTTGTTCACCGATTATTTTGCGCTCGTTAGGCGACACGCGATAAGGCTTTTGCCTGATCGGGCGCGCAGATCCCGTATCGACAGTATGGCGCGTTCGTGACTCGGGAATCGAGAACGCTTTGTCCGGCTGCGCAAAGTCAAACACTGACAGATGCTTAGAAAGCGTATCCACCAAGGTATGGCGCTCCTTTGTGCTGAGCGACTTGTTTATCATAGACAGAAGCTTTTTGTCTGAGACTTGGCGAAGGTCAGTAGGTTCACACGGCGAGTCTGTTAGTACGGCTATGGACGAAGACGTGTATTCTGTAAAGTAGGCGAGTTTCAAGCCGTCTGGAAGCAGGACGGGTTCTGCCGAGCAGTTGGCAGTCCACAAGCCAGCACGCCCGTTGCCGATGGATACCACACAATGAGGGACAAAAACGTTCTTCTTCACACAATTTAGATGCATTGGCTCTACGGAGGCATCGAAACTGTCTGGAACTGCACCGCGACATACAACCGGCACGCACACCGAGGTGGACGCAGGCACAACAGTATCTGCAGACACACAAAGTTCACCTTGACTGCAAGTCTCCTCTAAGAGCCCGGACGAAACATGGCCATCGACGCAAACTTCCCCCGTGCGACAATCAACGGTCGCACCACACTGCCGCAAAAAGTCGATGCCCAAAATCACTTCGTGCGTCGATCGGGGAATAACTACAAACTCCGTCGCGAAAACTCCACCAGCCAGGGACACTTCAGCAGTGCACACACAAACAGGGCGCAACGACTCGCCGCTCACTCCACAACACGTTGCAGCCTGGTCCCACGGAAATACGACTTTGCGCCCCAACCGCCCTTTAAAACCGAGACTCATTACGGATACAGTTGCCCCGGTATCCACTAAAGCCATTGTAGGAACACCATCAACAAGTACATGCACTTTGTTCTTAATCATAGCAACTGCAGGGGGCATTTCTGTCGATAGCACGTGTCGAGCGACCTCACCCCCATCGGCCGCGCTAGCTAGTTTTCCGGTTGTGAAGGCGAGGCTGAGCGGCGTACTGGCGATGGAGATTGACGTAAACGCGGTGCACGAGAAGTTGGCGGTGGCGTCAAACTCCTGTCAGATGCCGGCGAGCGGCTCCGGAAGCTTCTCTGCCAGTAATCGTTGCCAGGAGGGACGCCAGCTGACCAAGAGGTGCATGGCTGTTGAGTTGTCCTCGTAGGTGGTGTGGTCCTTGTTGAAGACCCCGATCGACGATTCCACGTAGTTGGGCGACGATTGCAAAATCTCGCTATGTGGCCCGCGACACCGCATTGGAAACATACTGGCAGATGCCGCAAATTTCGATGTTCTTGCACGTAGTCACGCATGTTGCTGTCGACTGCATAGCCAGCAGGTGGGTCCCATTCATCATGGCTAGGCATCGGCCGCCCGGAGGCATGCGTGCGGCGAGGGCGTTGGTCGTAGTCATGATCTCGATAGCTTAGGGTCCCTCTCGTTTGTGGGGTAGACCTATACTCGACGGTCGCTGAGTGAACCGTGGGTTGCCATGCGGTCGAAACGGCCGTGTTTCGCATCTCGTGTGGTAAGTACGCACCAGCGATGCCGGGTGTGCAACGGTACATCTCTTCCCGATGGAGCAACTCTTCGCGAACAATCTGCCGTATTGTTGATGGAAGGTCAACACACGAACTCGGGTCTACACTTGCCACCGTCGTGACATTAGCCAGGCGACCAAACTTCGGTATTATCCGTCGCATCTTCAGCGTCTCAAAGGTCCTGCAGTGGCGAATGACGTCAGACACGGAATCCAAGCTTTCTTTGCCGATCAAAAAATTGTAGACGTCTTCGGCTATCCCTTTCAACAAATGTCCAACTTTGTCCTCTTCAGACATTTGAAAGTTCACTATTTTGCACAGTTTCAGCACTTCTTCTATATAAGTCGTACAGGTCTCGCCGGGAATCTGAGCTCTTTGCGAAAGCGTCTGTTCGGCGCGTTTATTTTTTGCGCTAGAGTCTCCAAAACACGCTCTGAGCTCCTCTACGAAAAGCTCCCATGAAGTGAGCGTGTCTTCGTGATTCTCATACCAGACGAGTGCTGTGTCGGTAAGGGAAAACACAACATTTGACAACTGCGCGGTCGAGTTCCAACCATTAGATCGGCTCACCCTTCGGTAGTTCGTGAGCCACTCGTCGACATCTTCTCCGGCTTTTCCTCCGAAAGTGAGTGGCACCCGGTAGTATTGCCACGGAACGCCAGGTGCTGGCCTTGAAGCCGCGTCAGAACCTTCGGGGATCTGGCAGGCGTATTCAGTCATGTCAGGTGATGGTGGCGGAAGTCCGGCAAGTCGACGGCTTCGGCGAAGTTGTAGCAGCGTAGGCTCCGTGGTTACGAGGTGTACCCCGCACCTCCACCAATTTGTTACAAGCACGGGGAAAAGGGGTTTATTCAGGCGTGCGAGAGCAGGAACGGCAAGCTACGAACAACAGGAATGGCCGCTGCACAGTCTTCGTTCTCCTCTTCCTCTCTCTTCTTGATCCCCGCGTCCCTTTGACGCGCTCGGACGTAACAATATTAATGGCAGTTCTCCTGGGTGGGCTTTCACTCACCAGTAATTTCCACAGGTGTAAACTCAAAATTTATTGGTCTAAATGGATCTTAGCTCCTAGCAAACCATTAGCTGGTCTTTTCTTTCAACACAGATGCCTACCCATAATATATGTTGGCAGGAGCGCTAGCGACCTACATTATACTTGTTGCCAAAACAAAGGTGAAGCTTGGTAACAATTATTGAAAGAAACAGCATTCCACAATACTGATTCAAGTCATCCGGAAAAGTTGCTGAAGTTATTGTACACCCCCCGCCCCACCATACACACAATTATACACCCCACTGATTCTCATGTTGTCAACCATGCTATTATAACACTAGGCATCAAGCGAGGAGAATTAGGGGATAAGACGGCACAATTCTTTTTGTTATAACGTCAAATGTGCTTTACGTTATTGCTACATTCCAACCAAGAATTAACGTCCGATCAAGATGCCTGAACATGCGCAAACATTCGCAAAAAGAACATGCGCAAAAAGTAAACAAAAATGTAGATAGAGGAGCGCACCTTGTGGCGCATATAAACTCTTGCAGCAATTGTGAGGCCCACTTGATCGGACATTAATTCTTGGCAAAAGCAAGAATGAGCATGCGCGGCTTGCCTTAGAGGCCTATCACATAAAAAGACAAGGCGATAATTGCATCAGTGACATATCTTTGTCCCTGCACCCATCTGAATTTGAATTCCTAAGTTTGCATATGCGATAAGTTGGCAGATCTCAGTAATGTAATCTGTGCGCCGGCGCGGTCGTTTGGCCTAGGCTTTATATATATGTATCGACGACGAAGAAATGAAGAAGTTGTTAGTCAGCGCCAGTGTGTGTCGTGTCTTCCTTTTGTGGTTCGTCTTAGGTGTTTGTTCTGTAAGTTTAAGTACAGACAAGGAGAAATGCTTATGAAGTTTATGCAAGAGTATACCCTACAAATTGCACGCCATTTCACATTTCAATCTTGTAGAGAAAGAAGAGGTAAAAGCCTATTTTCTGGCGGAGGATGCATATTTCAGAGGAGAACAAACTAGTGTACCCTAACCATTGACGTTGCCGATGCCTGTACACTAACCGTTACATAAAATATGGCTGTTACATTTGTTTTTCCACAAGCACTGCAAGCTGCTGCCAGTTTACCAGTATACAACTGTAATACATTTAGGGCAAGTTAAAGCTCTCTGATGAATTTATCTCATATGACACAATTGGAATGCAATATTCAGCAAATACGTGATGCGCTATGTGCCAGCCCATACAATGAAACACCTTTAAAGAACCTGAATCGCCACCTGGGGCGTGACGAGGTAAGGAGTGTGCTCTGTGTAAAGTAGTGCACCTGTATAGCCTAAAGCTGTAGAGAATGCATTTAGTATCAGTTGTGAAGGTTTCTAATTTAAATTACACACAATAAAAACCACCATGTAGTTTTGCAAGATGCAAACCCCCCACCTTTTTGTTGTTTGAAGCTGATGACACGTAGGGCCATAACATGTACATTATGGGCTTCATTCCCAAACAATCAAAGCGAATAGCACCACCCTAAGTGTTACGTGCCTTCTGTGTCGCATTTGCTGTCAAAATTGTTATTGTCAGATGCTCCGATCGGCAGAGATACTGATTTCTGGAGCAATATAATGTATTGAGTACTGCGACCTCAATTCTTTCCCTGCTGTTTAAGCATCATCGCGTCTTAAAGTAAAAAAATTGGAATAAATATAACATGTATATTTCACGTCGCAACCCTCATGAGGTATTTAGTAGTCTATTACAAAAGATTCCAGATTTACAACGCAAGACAGATCTTGTTCCACTGAAAGAATGGCATCATGCCAATGATTCTTGCGTTTGGTGCTATATTTATTTATATTTATTTCAGTTGGAATGTGTGTGCATTGCCAGCGATATCGTTTGGCATGTTTTAGATTGACTGTTTTCCCAATTTAGAGAAGTTCGTAGTCGCAAGTAACCTTGTGGATGACACGAAGAACTTGCTTAGAAGGAATAAGGTGCCTCAGAAAGGCTGGTCAACGTTTCGATAGAAAGACCTATCTTCGAGGAAGATAGGTCCTCCTATTGAAACGTTGGCCAGCCTTTCTGTGGCACCTTATCCCTGTTTACAAACTTTATACCACAGTGTGCTATTCCATCTGTCCGCCCCTTTCTTGATTTTGCTTAGGAGGAGTATTTCTAACATTTGCAAGTTACGAGGCTCTTGAATGCATATCTAAGCCTGAGGTGCATGCCACCCTCTAATCTCATCAGCAAGTTTCTGGAAATCATCTACAAGGTTTCTTATGATGAGTGTAAATTTGCTTGCACGGGAGAAACAGGGAATTTAAACAGGTGAATTATGGAGCATAAGAATGATGTCAGCACGAGTTAAGCATCAAGAAGCACTGTCGCTTGATGCGCATAGGCTATCAAACACAAGAATTATTTGGGATGATTTATAATTCTGGCAGTGGAATGAAATATCTCATTTAGTCTATATCAAAATTCTTTGATTATTCACTCTACTACCACTACCTTCATCAGAAATGTTCATAAACATTGTCATATCTATGCCAAATCCTCCTTGCCAATATTCAAGACTTCATAAGCTGCTTTTTTTTACTGCTACTTCTCTGCGGGAAAGAGGCAGCAGTCGTCTGCAAGAGCAACAAGCGTGAGTAAGCCTTCCTCGGTGCGATGTCATGCCCAAACAGAAAGGCGGGAAGCGGCCCTTTATATCCTCCGCCAGTCGCCTCAGTCGCCTTGGAAGTGGGTCCGTTTTGCCAGATAAGCCAGCTGCTCTCATCCAGAAGTGGCGTCCGGTATGATTGAAGAATTCTTTGCGTAAACTTGACGACAGGCGGCTCTTGTCTCCACCCGAGAAAGGCAGCAGAGACCGCCCCGGCAGCAGTCGTCTGCAAGAGCGACAAGCGTGAGTAAACCTTCCTCGGTGCGATGTCGTGCCCCAACAGAAAGGCGGGAAGCGGCCCTTTATATCCTCCGCCAGTCGCCTCAGTCGCCTTGGAAGTGGGTCCGTGTTGCCAGATAAGCCAGCGGCTTTCATCCAGAAGTGGCGTCCGGTATGATTGAATAATTCTTTGCGTAAACTTGACGACAGGTGGCTCTTGTCTCCACTCGAAAATAGTGTTCCTGTATATGCTCCCTGCGGGAGCATATACAGGAACACTACTCGAGAAAGGCAGCAGAGACCGCCCCGGCAGCAGTCGTCTGCAAGAGCGACAAGCGTGAGTAAGCCTTCCTCGGTGCGATGTCATGCCCAAACAGAAAGGCGGGAAGCGGCCCTTTATATCCTCCGCCAGTCGCCTCAGTCGCCTTGGAAGTGGGTCCGTGTTGCCAGATAAGCCAGCACCTTTCATCCAGAAGTGGCGTCCGGTATGCTTGAATAATTCTTTGCATAAACTTGACGACAGGCGGCTCTTGTCTCCACTCGAGAAAGGCAGCAGAGACCGCCCCGGCAGCAGTCGTCTGCAAGAGCGACAAGCGTGACTAAACCTTCCTCCGTGCGATGTCGTGCCCAAACAGAAAGGCGGGAAGCGACCCTTTATATCCTCCGCCAGTCGCCTCAGTCGCCTTGGAAGTGGGTCCGTGTTGCCAGATAAGCCAGCGGCTTTCATGCAGAAGCGGCGTCGTGTATGCTTGAAGAATTCTTTGCGTAAACTTGTCGACAGGCGGCTCTTGTCTCCACTCGAGAAAGGCAGCAGAGACCGCCCCGGCAGCAGTCGTCTGCAAGAGCGACAAGCGTGAGTAAGCCTTCATCGGTGCGATGTCATGCCCAAACAGAAAGGCGGGAAGCGGCCCTTTATATCCACCGCCAGTCGCCTCAGTCGCCTTGGAAGTGGGTCCGTGTTGCCAGATAAGCCAGCGGCTTTCATCCAGACGCGGTGTCCGGTATACTTGAAGAATTCTTTGCGTAAACTTGTCGACAGGCGGCTCTTGTCTCCACTCGAGAAAGGCAGCAGAGACCGCCCCGGCAGCAGTCGTCTGCAAGAACAACAACCGTGACTAAACCTTCCTCCGTGCGATGTCGTGCCCAAACAGAAAGGCGGGAAGCGACCCTTTATATCCTCCGCCAGTCGCCTCAGTCGCCTTGGAAGTGGGTCCGTGTTGCCAGATAAGCCAGCGGCTTTCATGCAGAAGCGGCGTCGTGTATGCTTGAAGAATTCTTTGCGTAAACTTGTCGACAGGCGGCTCTTGTCTCCACTCGAGAAAGGCAGCAGAGACCGCCCCGGCAGCAGTCGTCTGCAAGAGCAACAAGCGTGAGTAAACCTTCCTCGGTGCGATGTCGTGCCCAAACAGAAAGGCGGGAAGCGACCCTTTATATCCTCCGCCAGTCGTCTCAGTCGCCTTGGAAGTGGGTCCGTGTTGCCAGATAAGCCAGCGGCTTTCATGCAGAAGCGGCGTCCTGTATGCTTGAAGAATTCTTTGCGTAAACTTGTCGACAGGCGGCTCTTGTCTCCAGTCGAGAAAGGCAGCAGAGACCGCCCCGGCAGCAGTCGTCTGCAAGAACAACAAGCGTGACTAAACCTTCCTCCGTGCGATGTCGTGCCCAAACAGAAAGGCGGGAAGCGACCCTTTATATCCTCCGCCAGTCGCCTCAGCCGCCTTGGAAGTGGGTCCGTGTTGCCAGATAAGCCAGCGGCTTTCATGCAGAAGCGGCGTCCTGTATGCTTGAAGAATTCTTTGCGTAAGCTTGTCGACAGGCGGCTCTTGTCTCCACTCGAGAAAGGCAGCAGAGACCGCCCCGGCAGCAGTCGTCTGCAAGAGCAACAAGCGTGAGTAAACCTTCCTCGGTGCGATGTCGTGCCCAAACAGAAAGGCGGGAAGCGACCCTTTATATTGTTACGTAGGGTGACGCAGACGAAAAGCTATGTACAAATATATTTACAAGGAAAATACGCTGCGCTAGGCCAAGAGGCAACAGCCCGCGCTAGCATCTAATCGTCGTCGTCGTCTTCACACTGCTGGCCTTTCGTGATCGCACATATTGTGCCGTAGCACTACCCCCGGCTGCAAAAGCGCCGTCCCGGAGCGACTAAAAATCGGACGCGGAAGCAGTGTAGTAGGCCTTGAGCCTACTGACGTGTACGACATCACTAGTTGCCACAGGAGAGGACGAGGTTGAGCCCACAGGAGCAATTTCGTAAGTCACAGGCGTCACCTGGCGCAGCACGCGGTAGGGCCCTGTGTATCGCGAAAGAAGTTTCTCTGAAAGTCCGACGTGACGATAGGGCGACCACAGGAGCACGAGCGCACCAGGTGAAAACTGTACGTCACGATGGCGGGCGTTGTACTGACACTGCTGAGTGGTCTGTGAGGCCGTAAGCCGAGCACGGGCAAGCTGGCGTGCATGGTCGGCGAGGGCGATGGCGTCGCGCGCATACTCGCTTGTTGAGACCGCAGCAGGAGGAAGTGCCGTGTCTAGGGGCAAGGTAGGTTCGCGACCGTACAGGAGATAAAAGGGAGAAAATCCGGCGGTGTCGTGCCGGGAAGAATTGTACGCAAATGATACGTAAGGAAGGGCAATGTCCCAGTCGTGGTGGTCCTGGGAAACGTATTTGGCCAGCATATCGGTAAGAGTACGGTTTAACCGCTCTGTCAGGCCATTGGTTTGAGGATGGTATGAAGTAGTCAGTTTGTGTTGAATGGAGCAGGAACGCACAATGTCAGCGATAACTTTCGAGAGGAAGTTTCGACCACGGTCAGTAAGCAGCTGTCGCGGGGCGCCATGAAGCAAGATAATGTCACGCAAGAGAAAGTCCGCGACGTCAGTGGCGCAGCTGGTAGGGAGACCCCGAGTGATAGCGTATCGGGTGGCGTAATCAGTCGCGACGGCTATCCATTTGTTCCCAGAGGATGACGTGGGAAAGGGACCGAGCAGGTCTAATCCAACACGAAAGAACGGTTCCACAGGGACGGTGATCGGCTGGAGATGACCGGCAGGTAGCACCTGAGGTGTCTTCCGACGCTGGCAGGGATCACAGGCAGCAACATAGCGTCGAACGGAGCGAGCGAGACCAGGCCAATAGAAGCGGCGGCGGACGCGGTCGTACGTGCGGGTTACCCCAAGATGTCCTGCAGTGGGTGCGTCATGCATCTCAAAGAGCACAGCCTGTCGTAGATGTTTTGGCACGACAAGAAGAAGATCAGGGCCATCAGGGAGGAAGCTCCTTCGGTACAGAATGCCGCCCTGGAGGACATATCGGCGAACGGATGCGTCGGTAGGTGTAGAGCGCAGACGCTCGATGAGTACTCGCAGCGATAGGTCTCGGTACTGCTCATCGGCGATGTTAGCGAAGGCAGACACAGAGAAAATGCCGTCGGCGGTACTACTGTCGGCGTCGTCAGGCTCGTCTACCGGGTAGCGAGACAGGCAGTCAGCGTCCTTGTGTAGTCGGCCAGATTTGTAGGTGACAGAGAACGAATATTCTTGGAGGCGTAAGGCCCAGCGACCAAGTCTTCCTGAAAGGTCTTTCAATGAGCATAACCAACAAAGCGCGTGATAGTCTGTGACAACGGAAAAGGATCGGCCATATAAGTATGGGCGGAATTTCGCAACCGTCCAAACTAGGGCCAGACACTCACGCTCAGTGATGGAATAGTTGCGCTCCGCGGGTGAGAGGAGCCTGCTGGCGTAAGCGATAACACGGTCGTGGCCACGCTGGCGTTGTGCTAGTACTGCTCCAATTCCGTGACCACTGGCATCAGTACGGACTTCGATAGGCGCAGAAGGATCGAAATGGGCCAGAACGGGGGGCGTTGTGAGAATGTCGATTAGATGAGAAAATGCAGAGGCCTCGTTATCGCCCCACTGGAAAGGAGAGTCTTTTTTCAAAAGGTCGGTTAGTGGTCGTGCTATGGCGGCGAAATTCCTCACGAAACGGCGGAAGTACGAACAAAGGCCGATGAAGCTTCGCACATCCTTGACACACGTCGGAACAGGAAAGTGCGTAACAGCATGGATCTTGCCTGGGTCCGGTTGCACTCCGTTCGCGTCAACGAGATGTCCAAGGACGGTAATCTGGCGACGGCCGAAGTGGCACTTCGATGCGTTGAGTTGCAGACCGGCTCGCCGAAAAACGTCCAGGACTGCTGAGAGGCGCTCGAGGTGCGTAGCGAACGTTGGGGAGAATACGATAACGTCGTCCAAGTAGCACAAGCACGTGGACCATTTGAAACCGTGAAGAAGGGAGTCCATCATGCGTTCAAAAGTGGCAGGAGCGTTACATAGGCCGAACGGCATCACCTTGAATTGATAAAGACCGTCGGGTGTCACAAAGGCAGTCTTCTCGCGGTCGAGATGGTCCACGGCAATCTGCCAGTAGCCGGAGCGAAGGTCAATAGAGGAGAAATAGCGAGCACCGTAGAGGCAGTCAAGGGCGTCATCAATCCGAGGTAGGGGGTACACGTCCTTTTTGGTAACCCTGTTAAGGTGCCGATAATCCACGCAAAAGCGCCATGAGCCATCCTTCTTTTTTACCAGCACAACCGGTGACGCCCAAGGACTACATGACGGTTCAATAATGTTCTTGGCAAGCATTTTGCGAACTTCTGCGTGAATAACTTGACGCTCAGCTGGTGACACTCGATACGGGCGGCGATGAATAGGAGGGGCATCGCCGGTATTAATGCGATGTTTGACAGCTGTAGTTTGGGCTAAAGGACGATCGTTAAAGTCAAAAATATCGTGGTAGGAAAACAGAACGCGGTAGAGTTCACGAGCATGCTCGAAGGGTAAGTCGGGCGCAATCGTTTTCCGTAAGTCAGCGATGGAACAATTTGTCAACTGCGATGGTAGAGAAGTATCGGATGAAGTGTCGTCTACTGCAATGGATGCTACTGAGTGATCCTCGAACGAACAAAGCTGGGCCAAAGACATCCCACGTGGCAGCACTTGTGTCGTCAAGCCAAAGTTGACCACCGGCAGGCAGACGCAATTCGCCGTAATAGATAAAACTGTATGGGGTACTGTGATCCCGTGTGTAAGGAGGACGTCTTGCATAGGAGCCGCGATGTAGTGACCGTCGGGGACTGGTGGGGATGACACTAGGTCAACGTAGGTCAGTGCCGTAGGTGGCAAGCGAACGAAGTCGGCGGAACTGAGGCGACTGGGGTGTGGTTCAGTAGGATCTAGAACAGGCAGGTCAAGGCGGAGAGTACTGGCGGAACAATCGATGAGAGCAGAATGTGCGGAGAGGAAGTCTAAGCCGAGGATGATGTCGTGGGGACAGTGGGCGATGACTGTGAATAGCACGATTGTTGAGCGATCGGCGAAGGAGACGCGGGCGGTACACATACCAATTACGGGGGCTGTTCCGCCATCGGCGACACGGACAACAGGCGTCGTGGCGGGCGTGATAATTTTCTTGAGCCGGTTACGAAGGTCAGTGCTCATTACGGACAAATGCGCCCCAGTGTCTATGAGAGCAGACACGGAAACACCGTCGACGTGCACGTCAAGAAGGTTCAGATGAGTGGGCAAAGTCAGTAGAGGATTTGGCGGCGTAGGGAGCAATGCAGCGTCACCTCGAGGCGCTGCATCGTCTAGTTTTCCGGCTGGGAGCGGCGCCCGAAGGGAGTCGGCGAATAGGAGCGACGGGGCTGGGGAGAGCGAGATTGTCGTCGTTGGGGCGAAGGCGAACGAGAATAGGGGCGGTTCGTTGCAGGAGAATCAGTGTCGGCATTGTCGGAGCGTGCGGCATAGGGACGAGAAGGGCCACCTGAGGGGTGAGAGTAGGCAGTATAAGTAGACCGGATCGGGGAACTCCAGCGACTACGACAGTGCCGAGAAATGTGCCCGATTCGATGGCAGTGGAAACAAATAGGCTTGTCGTCAGCAGTGCGCCACTCAGATGGGTTGCGGAAACGTGGTGGGTAAGAAGATGCGGGACGGGGCGAAATCGAAGAAGCCGGGCGGGTATCAGGGCGATGGGCCGAGCAGATGGTGTGAAGACCCATGTTTTCAAACTCCTGGCGGACAACTGCCTGGATCAGTGAGACCGTGACTGCAGATGTGTTGGTGGGACTGGAGTCGAAGGCAGCCGGATAGGCGGCCTCGATCTCACGCCGGACGATCCTGGTAACATCGGCAGTGTTGTTGGGACGAGGAGCGTCGGCACAGGAAGATGTCGCTGGGGTGTTGGGCAGACGGGCAAACTGCTGGTCAATACGTCGGCTTTTGGCGAGTTCCAGGCGGCGGCACTCTTTTATAACAGCATCCACCGTGGCTACGTTGTTGCAAACGAGCAAGTTGAAGGCGTCATCGGCAATGCCTTTGAGGATGTGGGAAACCTTGTCTGACTCAGTCATGTGGGTGTCAACTTTGCGGCACAGAGCCAAGACGTCCTGAATGTACGTGACATAGGGCTCTGTTGACGTCTGCACACGGCCGGAAAGCGCCTTCTGCGCGGCAAGTTTTTGACCGTAGGGGTTGCCGAACAAGTCTCGAAGCTTAGTCTTGAGTGAATCCCAACTGGTGAGCTCATCTTCGTGCGTGCGATACCAAACTCGAGGTGTGCCACCGAGGTAAAAGACTACGTTGGCGAGCATAATAGTAGGGTCCCACCGGTTATTGCGGCTGACGTGTTCATAGAGGCTGATCCAGTCATCGACGTCTTCCCCATCGTGGCCCGAGAAGACGCCAGGATCACGGGTAGCGGGGAGAGTGATGTAGGTCGTCGAAGGGGCAGCAGGTGTCGGAGCCGGCGGAGTCGGGTTGTCGTCGCCGGGAGCCATGATGGAAGGCTCGACGTACCGTCCACTGCGAAGCTCCGTGACGAGGTACAGGGAACGTCCACCTCCACCAGATATGTTACGTAGGGTGACGCAGACGAAAAGCTATGTACAAATATATTTACAAGGAAAATACGCTGCGCTAGGCCAAGAGGCAACAGCCCGCGCTAGCATCTAATCGTCGTCGTCGTCTTCACACTGCTGGCCTTTCGTGATCGCACATACTGTGCCGTAGCAATATCCTCCGCCAGTCGTCTCAGTCGCCTTGGAAGTGGGTCCGTGTTGCCAGATATGCCAGCGGCTTTCATGCAGAAGCGGTGTACTGTATGCTTGAAGAATTCTTTGCGTAAACTTGTCGACAGGCGGCTCTTGTCTCCACTCGAGAAAGGCTGCAGAGACCGCCCCGGCAACAGTCGTCTGCAAGAGCAACAAGCGTGAGTAAGCCATTCTCGGTGCGATTCGGCAGCATGCATTTTCGCCGTAATCCAACGAGGGCCGACCTTGTTCACCGAACGCACACTTGAGAGCAGCAGGATACCACTGCGCAAGCGCTCCGTCACATGGTTTTTTTTCGTATTTCATTAGCTTTCTTTGCAACACGGGAAAAAAACTACGTGAGACGTATCGTAAAGGAAATAAGTCGATCGGTGGTTTCTGAAGGTGCTTTTCGAATCTACGTATCATACTTGGGGCCCTCAGCCAATAATTAAAAAGTTGGGTAAGTAAAGTTAATTATTCAGTAGGGGATGAGGGAAACAAAAAATGACTGATTTACTATAGGCTAATGCGAATATTATGCGTTCGGTTCAATTCCCTTCCGACACGCCTTTCATTTTGAAAGTCTTTGCTCAAGTTATATATGGGACACCTTATATACCAGTCATGGAAGTGTGGCGCTATACCAAACGCATCGACTATCATCAGAAATGAGGAAAACCTTAGACAAACCGGCACCTTCCAGAGACAGCGGCGGAGGACTCTCTATCTTTCAGTCCTAGCCTACGCACGGATGTTTTAGCACTTATTGCCTCCAATCCTCATACTATCATGCGCGACGTGGCCGTCCAGGTACCAATTTCCAAGTTCCCGGATTCTAATTCACTCGGCCTTTCACTCGTACCACCTTAACCAGCATGAATACTTCAAAGAGAGGGACCTGCAGAATCGTCTAGATTTCTTGAACTGGGCCCTCACAATAGCGGGTGAGTCACCGGACTTTTTGAACGAAATCATGTGCACACATGACGCAAATCTTTGCAGAAACCCCCAGGCAAATTTGCATAATGCACACAATTGGAGTGACTCCAATCCACCCTGGGTAAATTGGCCTCGGCACAGTACCAGTGCTTGTTCAATGTGTGGAGCGCAATTTACGCCGCTGCTATAATTGGTCCCATATTCTTCGATCACACACTGACTTGACAGCGTTACGTGGGCGAAATCCTTGAAGGAGTGGTAGATGGGTTTCTCAGCGAAGTCCCGCTGTCACGCCTTCCACTCCTGTGGTATCAGCAAGATTGGGCGGCAGCACTTTGCAGCAGCCGTGCACGAAACTGGCTGGATGCGACTTTTCATGCGCAATAGATTGGAAGGCACGGGCCTCTAAATTGGCCGGCTGGGTCACCTGACCTCTGTCCACTCGATTTGTTTCTGGGGGGTTATGTGAAAGATCATGCTTACATGATCGAGACGACGACCTGAGATGAGATCAAGGCAAGGATAATAGATGTCTGCCATAGAATTCCAGCGTCGGTCACTCAGTGTTGCATACCTGCAGAAGGACACTTAATCGAAGGCAGCAGTTGGTGTTCAACGGCGCTTAGGAATTCACAGATGCTACGGGCCACTAAAATATGATGGTTTTCTTTCTCTGTTTTTTTTTTGTGCAGGAATCCCGATTCCCAATTAGGCGCATTTAGAAGTGGTACATTTAATTACCTGAACGCATCGGTTTTGCCATTTCTCTACACATGGGTCGTTTCCCTGTCTCTTTATCTCGCTTTTATTTTTTGCCACGAGTTTGTTTTCACAGCAGGTATACACTCTCATGAAAAATAAAACTGTCACTTTAATTTGGCTTTGGTCCGAAGCACGATTATGGCGCCAAATATAGATACGCGCACTCTTTCGATGCGGTGCGAGCAGGGCCGGGATATTGACGCATTCCGTGCCTGGTCCATTGCTTTTCACGTATTGTGCATGGTGTTAGGATCGGCCTGCAGCTATATCAGCCCGCTGCAGGTGCGTCGATCAATCCGGGGTGGTGGCGCCCTTCAGAGAACCAGCGAGGATAGCGCTAACCAACCGTGAACTTTCTTTGGAGAACTGCGGACTACGGCAGCTCTGGAATGTAGAGGCGCCGGCTGGGTTCGGGCGTGACCACCTGACTACGGGGACGCCAGACAATGGATACCACGACGACTGCGCTGCAAAGGTCGTCGGCCCTCGGAGAGAGCACCGAAACATGTGTGGCATGTGTGTGTGTAAAACCCCTACCCTCTTCTCACAAAGGCGACCACGAGGACTTTCTACGGTCACGTCAAACGATGACGTCGAACGGAGTGGTTATAAGCGGCTGTTGTCGGCTGCTAGGGCGTGCTCGTTGTCGTGCTCGAAATGTACTCGTGAGCTGTGTGCTCGTTTGCTGTATGCTTTGTCTTGCGGGCTCCATTCGGGAGTCACGCTAGATGGTCGATGTATGTCTTGTTTAAACTGTAAATAATGTAAATAAACCCTGTTCACCTAGTTCCTCCCAAGTTCCTCTCGACGACCTTCAACGCTTACAAGTGATGACAGCGGCGAGATCGTCCGAGAACTTCTGCAATTGGTAACAGCGATGGCATCGTCCGACGGCTCTAATAATGGTCAGAGAGGCGCTCCGGCTGCGTTATGAAGGGTCTTTTCTTATCATTGTGATCAGTCGGCCTTGAGAGACAGATAATAAGTGTGACGTAGAAATGAAAGGAAGAAATAGCTAGCAAGCCGCGAAACCTGCTGTTGGTACTCCTTCCGTATCATGACCGAGGTGACGCGCTGTCTCTTTCTTCGGGTTTGCCACCAGGCGAAGCTGTTGCTTTCAATAAGTTTATTTGTGCGCGCTGCTTTATGATGCGGGCGAGAGTGCAGTCACGTGGTATTTTTTTATATTTCGTTGGGTTTCTTTACCAGTCGGAAAACATTAGTGCGCAATTAGGACATCGCTGAAAATACCGTACTTAGATGTCCCTTGGCTGTGCCTGCGAAGGCCCCATTGACACTCATAATTGCGACAGTACTTCTCGAGTAAGATAATCAATTGCAATTACCTAATTAAATCTCATTAACGAAAAAATTACTGGCACCTAGTGCACTGTACTGGAAACCATGTGCACTAGGTTTTCTTCGAGTAACGCAATTGCTTTTTATTAAAGACATGGTGCGTGATAGTTGGGACACCCTGTACAATTTACTCAGTAACCGAAATGAGTCTAAGCCGGCTCACTCGAAATCAGAATCAACAGCAGTCATGCGCAGCAGCGCTTATACTTGGACTCACATTAAACCAAACAGAGAAAGAGAGAAAGACTGCAGTTTCTCCAGAATTGCGAAGCAGTATTAGGGATAGTGAAGTATACGGCAATTCCATGAAGGAAGGCTACACCACCGAGAGACGCCAGATGCTTTGTGCTGCGAGAAAAATAAGGCTGTGAAACTGAACTGTCTCCTACTATGAGGTCTTGCAAGTGCTCATGTAAGGCCATCACACCTGTGAAAACAATTGTTAATATCATTAGAAGCCAACAAAGACACCAAGGACAACATAGAGGAAATTGTACTCGTACTGATTAATTGAATTAAAGAAATGATAAATTAATGGCAATGAACGCGGATGAAAAACAGCTTGCCGCAGGTGGGGAACAATCCCACGTTCATCCGCTTTCATTTCCATTAATTGATCATTTCTTTTATTCAATTACTCAGCACAATTTCCCTTATGTTATCCTTGGTGTCTTTGTTTGCTTCACATAATATCATATAATATTTATTTATTTATCATAAGCCCCGTTTACATTAATGCGACAGTGGCGCATCGCATTTCCAAGCGCATTTGGGAAAGGCGAGGCGACGCCGTTTACATGTAGCGCCTCAACTCTCGTGAGAACGTAGCGCCACATGGTGTCGTATAAGAGAAGTGCAACCGACTTCCGGTGTAATTGGTTTCCGGTAGTAGGCCGAGTGTACGTTGGTGGTTGAGTGCCGAGAAGTATAGAGTTTTAGTTTAGCGTACGCAACTTATAGCGTACGCTATAGTGTAACGCACTCAAAGCCGCGCACCTGTTTTGCAGCTTTAGTTGGCCAGCGAGATCTTCGGATCTCAGAGGCCATATGCCGTCGTTGCGGCTATTTTACGACTCTAGCGATAGGTAGCGCTGACATCTCGAATGTTTCTTTCGTTAGGCTTCGACTCGTTCGAAACGAGAAGCGATCTCGAAAACACCACAAGGGTATACATAATACTCTGTCGTCGAAGCGGCCTGAGACTAAGCGAAAGCCGTTAACACAATCATTTGCTGCGAACGAAGTGCATTTTACAAAAGCAACGCCAAATTCAATTCGAAGCGGGCAGCCGGGACCGCCGCCATGTTGATGGCTAATTCCTTCCCATCATTCCTAATGCGACGATCCTGCGTTTACATGCTCCGCGAGAGTCGACTCGCGCCCATAAATCTACCCTCGCCTGGCGCATTAATGCGATGCGCCTTCCTAGCGCAAAACTGCTGTTTACATGAATGTGGTGCGCTAGAAATGCGATGCGATGTGACACTTTCAAGGCCCGAAGGCCCTGCAGTAAGGAGTGGTAAGTAACAAAGCAAAGTAATATGCAGACAATGTTATAAAAGAAAGAAAAAACGTTAAGCGATAGCGTCGTAGAGTGCTATTTTCAATGAAGATGTATCTGCGATCTGTGTATCTGCGATTTGAATCATGGCAGCAGGAAGGTGGTTCCAGTCGACACTTCTGCGGGCAAAAAAGAATCATGATATTTGTTCGTTCGGCAGGTTGGGACGGCAACTTTATATTTGTGGTTAGAACGGGATGACACGTAGAAAGGTGGGGTGAAAAGTTGATTCTTGAGCACGTGGTTAGAGTGATAAACCTCGTGGAACAGACAAAGGCGAGCACATTTGCGGCGTAATGAAAGATCTGGCAGGTTCAGGGTTTTTTTCATACATGTTGCACTGGAATGGCGGGAATAGTTAAATGAAATAATAATAATATATGGGGTTTTACGTGCCAAAACCACTTTCTGATTATGAGGCACGCCGTAGTGGAGGACTCCGGAAATTTTGACCACCTGGGGTTCTTTAACGTGCGCCTAAATCTAAGCACACGGGTGTTTTCGCATTTCGCCCCCATCGAAATGCGGCCGCCGTGGCCGGGATTCGATCCCGCGACCTCGTGCTCAGCAGCCCAACACCATAGCCACTGAGCAACCACGGCGGGTAAATAAAATAAAGCGAGCGGCTCGATTTTGAATGGCTTCAGGGTTTACGGTTAGGGCTGCTTTATTGTTATCCCAAATGGTAGATGCGTATACTAGTTTTGAGCGAACTAGGGTTTTGTAGAGTGCCAATATTACCGAAGTAGGAACGGTGAAAAACTTGCGACAAAGATATCCTAACATGCGATTAGCATTAGCAGTAATATAATTAGTTTGCATAACAAATCATTAGTTATGTGAAGACCAAGATATTTGTGAGCGTTAGCGGACACTAACGAAGTGTCATTCAGTACATATCTACACTGATTGCCAGTGCTGGCCGTAGGTGATATGCCCATCGATTTACACTTGCTAGCGTTAAGTTTCAAGAGTCATTTATTAGACCAGAGTGACGCATTGTAAAGGTCCTCTTGAAGTTTATATGACTCATCAGGGTTAGTGATCTTTCGGTATATCACACAATCGTCTGCGAACAGATTAATTGATGATGACGTTACACAGTTAGGGAGATCACTAATATAAATCAAGAAGAATAATGGCCACAAGACGAAGCCTTCTGGCACTCCGGATGTAACTGTTGACATAACAGAAGCGTAGTTATTGGTTGTGACTTATTGAGTTCGATTACAAGAAACTCCTTAATCCAAGACAACATATGTTGGTCAATATTAAACTTATTAAGTTTACCCGCCGTGGTTGCTCAGTGGCTATGGTGTTAGGCTGCTGAGCACGAGGTCGCGGGATCGAATCCTGGCCACGGCGGCCGCATTTCGATGGGGGCGAAATGCGAAAACACCCGTGTACCTAGATTTAGGTGCACGTTAAAGAACCCCAGGTGGTCAAAATTTCCGGAGTCCCCCACTACGGCGTGCCTCATAATCAGAAAGTGGTTTTGGCACGTAAAATCCCATATATTATTATTATTATGATTAAGTTTATGGATAAGTACATTATGACATACGGTATCAAAAGCTTTGGCAACATCTAAAAAAATACACTCAATATCGAATCCTTGATCTAAGGCGGCGAATAAATTATTAGTGAAACAAAGTTGAGTATCGCATGAACAAGTTTTTCTAAAACCAGGTTGAGGTTGATGGAAGAACGAGTTCGCGAACGAGTCGCGAATACAAGGCTGTACAGTCGTCTTCCGAGCATTCGTCCATGTGGCATCCAAAGCACATAATAATAATAAAAACTCAAGAGCGTATTTTGCTTGGATGTTCTTTCACCATGTTCACATACACAATGGCAGTGAATTCATTACTTTTTCTGTGTTTTCCTCATAAAATTGAATGGCGCTGGCGTACGCCATGTCAAAAGCTTTCGTCTTCAACAGAACGAACGTGTTGGCAGAACCTATTTTGTGCAGACTGCTGACCTCTTAAATAGTAAATATATACTGTTGCACAAACCGTGGGGCTATTGCCATGGTGTCGCATCAAGCAGCTGTGATACAGGCAACTGACAAAACCCGCAACCTATTTCGGCCGCTGTTATCTACGTTGCAGTGCCGGGCCAATGGACAGCCTTCGGCACGAGTGGCGTCAAGGACCGGAGTGCCATGGTTGGCGCCGACGTGGCCGTTGTCTTTGTCCACCGCGACGGCCGCGTCTCCGTCGCCGACTACTACCTTTCGTCCAAGGCACAGGTAAACGACGCAGCGCGAATCGCTACGTGAACGGCTCGAGAAGGCGTCAACCCTTTTCAGTGCTCGAGCAGCGGCGGAGTTTGTCCGGACAACAAAGTTGGCGGCACCGAGGACCTGCAGCTCGTCTCGTCCCGATACATTAACGGCGTTGTTGACGTCGTTTACTCCAGAAAATTGGCCACAGGTACTGTAATCGTCGCCATGTCTTGGGGGCGGCAGAGGCTACGAAGGAGAATTAGTCGTGGAATCCCTAGGAGATTTGCACCGTGCAAATTACTAATGACCGCCAAGTACGCACAGTACAAAAGATAAAGAATGGTACGCGAAATTGTCGTATAGGTTCTTTACACAATATTTATTAGAAATGAATATGCAAATAAAATGTTATCTTCTATTATTATTATTATTAATCAATCGCAGAATAGTGTGGTTGTGTGAGTTTTACGTATTATTTCTACAACCATTTCGGTAAAACATCTTCTTGTTGTTTTTTGACAGAGTTCTTGACTAAGACATGATTATTTAAGATTTCTCACAAACGTAATTTGACATACTGCCTAACACCATGCTGTCTAAGCAAACCCAAATCTGAGCCCAGAGGCCTACCCCAAGCCGAATTCTTACCACGCATAATTTTATCTGATCGCTAACGGGCATCCTTGAAACGCGTAAATCCGGCCAAATAACACCACTACCCGATATATATTGTGGGAAGCGCGACTCTCACGCGTCCCCTGATATCTTGTTTTCCCGTATAGCCCGCGTCTCCGTGCGGCTGCGCCGCGTGACCCGCGGCGGTCGGAGTGGTACAAGCGCGGTGCGAGAGATGGCGCGAGTGTTGCGCTGCTAACGCCGCCGACAGGCGGGGTTACTTGTGCGCCGAGAGACTAGGGCTTCCTCTTTCCCGGCGGATCGGCGAACAGCGTGGATGTCCCGCGTGCGCGCCGAGCCATGCTTCTGCGAGACCGCCTCGCGTGGCCTGCATTCGAACGCGCCACCGTTCACGTGACCGTACGCGCGAACGACCAGGCGTTGGGATCCAGCATGGGGCGAACATATTCGCTCGCTATCTGGTCGCGGTGAGTCGGACTTCTAGATTTGTCGCGCGCCCATCGGCATGTTTTGTGGATAGCAACTCGGCTAGCAGGCATTGATCTATGAAAGGTGCAATAAATGCCCTTGTGATTGTTTGCACTACTGTGTTGTCGTTCCTTTGTCCCAAGAGCACGGGAGGAGAACCCCACATCTGGCGCCCAACGTGGGGCTCTTGGGGCATCGGACGATAGATTTAACAGTTTTGCTTCGTTCGAGACCTTTGTTTGAACCGAAGCGTAGGGCTAGCGCGTATTTTCATTGCTAGCGTTGGCGGCGTTCTTTCTTGATAGAGGCGACCGTGGCTGTAGTGCGTTTGAACTTGTCAACATGCTAAGCCTTTTCGCAAGTGTTTTTTTTATGACATTCGTCGGTACGAGAGCCACGTGGTCTGCATCCTGGGAGAGCGAGGCTTAGCGCCCGCGGAGCAGTGGCACGGCTGAAGTGAGTGAGTACGGAAGCCTCGTGGGTGGTCCGAATTTCTTATGCAAATAGCTTCTTCTATCTCTTTGACTCTGATGAAGTCGCGGCTCTGGGAGCCGGGTGGCCGCGGGCCACGGGTGCCACTACGGGCTTACTGGTATTGCGGCATGGCACCGGACGCTCCGACACCGTCTGGGACGTAGGGCGCCGTCAACTCGGATGCTGTGTGCACCGAGCGGAGTAGGACCACCTCACAGAGCTGACGTCTCCTCGAGGCTGCCTGTTTTGCGCTCATTTTGGGTGTTGTTTTTGGATGCCGGTTGTTGTCAGAGTAGCGACGCTTTAGGCCTAAGGCTTTACGAAGCAGCCTGTCGCACGTGGAGGGACACAACCTGGTGGACCGTGGCGTTGAGGTGTTCCAATTAGCTTCCTTCATTCTATTTAGTCTCGCACGAATTGAAATTACTCGTTCGACTCAAGGAAGCGAGCTTCGTTCACATGAACTTAGCATCTGAGTAGCTGCCTGATATTTTGCCAGCCGAGTTGAACATCGTACCACGTGGGCGATGCGCATGCAGAATTCCTCTCCCTTGCACTACTTTAGTGTTTGCCGAGTGTGTTGAGTGTACGCAGCGTGATTGGAGTCACCCCTGGCTTGCTATCACCTGCACATCGTCTGCGCTGCTGCCCCGGACTACGATCGAGCCACCCCGGGCGATGGTGATGCTGTGGCCAGTTTGGCGCAGCGACTTCGGCGGCCTCCTGTATACAGCTCACAACCCTCGGCGGCGGACAAAAGAGCCGGCGGTCACCGACAGCTACGGTGGCTCTTGCCAGCAGGGCGCGTCGGCGCGAGCGGCACTTGCTCGTACCGACTACTGCGTCGTCGTTTCCGGAGTCCTGGACTGGAATCCTGCCGTCGAGTCTGCAAAGCTGCTGCTGTGACCGGCGCACGCCAGCGGTGTACCCAAGGACAATATCGGCTCGCATGCTATGGACAGCGTGTGGACATTTCCTCAGCGCGGTCACTGTTGCATGTACTATCTTGTTCGCGAAGCACGGGTTAATGTTAGACCGTGTCACATGTTTCGCAGGAATAAGAAGTGATTTAAGGTTGGGGGGATGTGGGGATGCGCGACTCTCACGCGTCCCCTCATATCTTGTTTTCCCGCATAGCCCCCGTCTCCGTGCGGCTGCGCCGCGTGGCCCGCGGCGGTCGGAGTGGTACAAGCGCGGTGCGAGAGGTGGCGCGAGTGTTGCGCTGCTAACGCTAATATTCACAACACACTCCTTTGCATAATCACGTAACAACCACAACACCAACAACACGATACTCCCTGAAATACATAACACAGCAGCAACAGCAAGATACATCCCAGAGATACCTAGAGCTGTTCAGTGGGCTATACTCATCAAGCCGGCTCCAACGTTATCTCTGCCTTTAATATATTCCACTTTATTCCATCCTACAGTTTTCTTTCCACTGCACGTGGGCACCTCGGCAGCATCATCTATCTCCTCTGCCACTACCGCGCATGCTACGTCGGCGACGCACCACACGGGAACTCTTTCTTCGTGCTTTTTCAACATGTTTGCGTGAAAAAACTTCTTCGTATTATTTATCAATAACTCATAGTCCATGTCGTTTTGCTTCTGCGTCACAAGGTAAGGGCCCTTCTAGTGCATCAGTAGCTTATTATGATCCGTGGGTAGCAGGATGAGGACCCTGTCGCCCGGCTTCAGATTTCTGTGCGTGGCTTTCTTGTCATAGTAGCCCTTATAAAGTTCGCGCGCCCTCTTCAAGCCTTGATGTGCAAGCCTACATGTCTCCTCCAACGTCTCCCTCAACTCAAGAACGTATGTGTAGGGTGTCTTGAGATCTGACGCGATCGCTTTATTGGCCCACAGCTCCTTGAGTATTGTAAGTGGACCTCTAACGGTTCTTCCATACAACATCTCGAAGGGCGAGAAACCAAGACTCATTTGCGGCACTTCGCGGTGCGCGAACAAAAGAGCTGGGAGATATCTATCCCAATCCTGAGGTCTTTCCTGGCACATTTTCTTAATCATACTTTTGAGGGTACCGTTGAACCGCTCTACAAGCCCATTACACATGGGATGGTAAGGCGTTATCAGTAACTGCCTTACTGACAAAAGGCGGTTAACCTCCTTCATCAGCTCCGACGTGAAGTTCGAGCCCCGGTCACTGAAAATTTCCCTCGGGAACCCATAACGCGAGAACATCTTCACAAGACCCTCCTCCGCTTGGATACTGTCAGTAGTTTTCAATGGAATGACGTCAGGATAACGAGTGGTCATATACACCAGAGTAAGCACATATCTATTGCCTCTTGCGGATGCTCTGAAATGGCAGGTCGATGGCTGGCATCTTGCCCAGAGGTACGGGACCAACTATAGCCTTCAAAACGGTGCGCTGGCGCACGTCGCATCAGCGAATAAAGCGTTTCACATCACTCTGGACACCTGGCCAGAAGAACTCCTCGGTGATTCTAGACACCGTCTTTTGGACACTCTGGTGTCCAGCCATAATGGCGTCATGTCCTAAGCGTAACACTGTCTCTCTCATATCTTTCGGTAGCACCAGCTGTTGGTCCCGCCTTCCTGAGCTAAATATGCATTCCCTGTGCAGAAGACCGCTTACCAATAGATATTCGAATGACGTACGACTCCTCTTCCTTTGCACTTTTTCCCCGATTCTTTCGGAGCAGGTTTTCAAGCTGAGGTCTTCTCTTTGCCTAGTTGCAATTTCACCCGGTGTTATGCTCAGACACATCGTAACGGGAGTAGAGAGCGGACGCTGCGTTGCCCTGGCTGTCGCTTGAGCTCCACTGCCGACGACAAAGTGACTGCCCCATCACCCGCCTGAGCAGTCGTGGGCCTTTCCTCCTTTGGGTGTTCTTCAACGCCGAGCATCCTCCACTCGGGATCGAGGTCCTCGACACTTCTTGCACCCGTAATGTTTCTAAAGATGAGATCGTAGATGGGTTGCTCTACGCATTTTGCCACTACCTGTCCAGTTTAATATGGCGTGGACACTAGAATCCTGGCTTCAGGAAGGTACCTTACTCGGCTGTCTACAAGAGTGACGGCCGACGTTTCCCCTGTAAGACCCTCGTCCTTCACCAGGCTTCTCCGAACCAAAACTGTTTTGGCTCCGCTGTCTCTAAGCCCCAATACAGGACGGTCCCCTATTTGCCCGACCACCACCGGCATCGCTGCTTTTGACTTGGGTGGTCCACTCACCACTTCATTTCCCAGCGGCGTTTGTTCTCCTTTCAGCTGTGGAGCTTCAGGTGGTGTGACAAGTTCTGCCCGAGAGTCGACAACGCATGCAGCTCGGTCTTGCGTTCTATACCGGCACTCATCCACAGTGTGTCCTCTCCTCTTACAACCCTGACACACAGCCTGTGTATATTGAGCAACGTTACTGCTCCGACAGTCAACTGCACGGTGTCCGACCTTGCCGCAGAGAAAACAAATTACTGGCACCTCAAATGCACTGCCATATGCTTTTAGTTTTGTCGCATTTGTCTGTGGGACCTTCTGTGTCTCCTCCCTCCCCTTGCTCATATTTCTCAGCCCCTGAGCCTCGAGGAATCGGTCTGCAGTGTCGGCAAACTCTTCTAATGAACACAACTTCCTTTCTTTCAAGAATAGCGCCAGCTTTGAGCTGCAACATGCTAGAAATTACTCTGTGACCAGCTTGTCACGCACCCCTTCAAAACTCTTTTCTGTCTTGGACATATCGATCCACCTATCGAAATACTTGGTCAGCCTGCAGAAAACTGCTTAGCGGTTTCAGAATCCTCGGACTCCGCTGTGCGAAATCTCTCCCGAAAACCTTCTGCCGTAAGCCTGAATCTTTGGAGGAGTGCCTTCCTAACTTTCTCGTTGTCCATGGACTCAGCAGCCGGCATCCTTACAAACACATTCAGCGCCTCTCCGACTAAGCACATACTCAATGCCGTGACCCATTCACTATGCTCACGGCCTTGCCCCAAAGCTACCCACTCGAATCGTTGCAGATACGCGTCCAAATCATCTATTTTTTCATCAAAAGGAGCCACCAACTTTCTTGGAAAAACTCTGGCCGGTCTAGGAGATTCGGTACCCGCTAAGGAACGCTGATCATTGTCCGTGATCCCCTCATAGCCTCCTGCGATATGCGCGCCTGTTTCCATGAAAGGAACTCCTTCCCCCGTTCTATCCTTCTTTTCTCCTGTTCTTCTGCCTCGCGAGCTCTTCTAGCCTCTCGCTCTTCTCCTTCGCAAAAGTCTGCGCGTGCTTGCGCCCTTTCCTCTCACTGCCTTTTTGCCTCTTCTTTCTCGTCGTCACAGAGACGCATCACCTCTTCCTTGCTTAACCCTAGCTTGAGCGCAAGTTCAAGGGTTTTTTGCCAAATCCATACTTTCTGCCGTCGAGGGATCGGAAAGATCCGAGACAAAGCAAAAAAGAAAGAAGGAAATGAATCCTGGCAGGCTCGCTACTGATCTTTGTCACGGATCTCCTCCGGAGAACCCTCTGACCGAAAGAATGGACTAGGCGATAGGTGTACCCACACAGACGCACATTTAATACAACCTACGCTACAGAAACACTAGCACACAAACGTAACAAAACTAACACAAAATACAAAGGCTATCATTACACACAACCCGGTAACACTGCTACTAGCGTTCTACTGTTAGTGGTTGGCATTCGTGCTGACGTTTGGTTCGCTGCGGATGTGGCGTGGTATGGGTCCCGTAGCCGGCCTCGAAGTGGCGTTCGACGTTATAGAGCTGGCGTCGCTGGCGGCGTCGTTGGCTGCGTCGTACACGCTCCCGGTCCAAACGCCCGTGGAGGTGTTGCAGATGATGTTGGCGTTGGGGCACCACCTGGATGAGCGGCAACAGTGCTGAAGACACCCCTGGCCGTCGCAGGTGGTAGCGTCCTCCGTGGACTCCCCGGAACGGACTCAGCAATGGCAGGAAATCTGCGGTGCGAAGCCGTAGAACGTGAGCTCACCGGAGCAGTAGCTGGCGTCTATCTCTTCCGGCTGAACCATCCCTGACCCACCGTACCTCCGCTGCTTTGTTCTTTTTCTCTCGTGCCTCGCCCTTCCTCGCCCTTTTATAGCCTTGACGTTAGTCCACGTAATCCTTCTCTTCGTCTTCTTCATCTTCTCTTCTCCTCCACTGATCGCTTTCTACCTCAACAGATACTTCTTCTTCTCTTCTCCACCAATCATATCTTGCCACCTTACTGAATACTTCTTCTTTATCTTCTTTAGTCTTCGGTTAATCCACGTCATCCTTAACGCCATCCTCGTCGTCTTCTTGAAACCTTTCTTCGTTTATTATTTTATTTTAGCCTCCCTCTTATATGTGACACCGAGTCCTAAATTGCTGGCGTCTGTGTAGATGTCTGGTTCCGCTTCCTCATCAAAGTGCGCAAAGACCAGGTAGTTTTGATGTCGCTTTTGCAGCTCATTGAATGAATCTTCTTGTCCACTTTGCCAGACGAAAGGCACATCGTCCGTTAATCGCTTTAACGGCTCGGCAATCTTCGAAACATTTTTTGACGAAACGCCTGTAGTAAGCACAAATTCCTAGGAATTGCCTAACGGCCTTTTTACCGGTTGGTCTAGGAAACTATGCTACTACTGCGGTCTTCTCAGGGTGAGGACGGATTCCTTCGGAGGTAATCACATGGCCGAGGACAAGGAGCTCATGGAAGCTGAGGTGACATTTTTGTGGCTTTATCGTCAGCCCTGCTGAACTAATAGCTTTTAGCACAGTCATTAGTCGTTCCACAGGCTGAGAAAAGGTGGTACAAAAACTCATGACATCCATCGTCAAGATAAACCAGACTGGACAGCCACTTAACCCGGAGAGCACAGCGTCCATCATCCGCTGAAAGGCGGCAGGTGCGGAACACAGGCCGAACGGAAGTACCTTGAATTCGTATAGTCCGTCTGGTGTGACGAATGCTGTCTTCTCACAATCTCGTTCGTCCACTGCTATTTGCCAGTACCCGCTTTTGAGGTCGAGCGAGGAAAATAATTTCGCAACCCGTAGTCTATCGAGGGTGTCATCGATCCTCGGAAGTGGATAGACATCCCGCTTTGTGACAACGCTTAGCTTCCGATAATCAAAGCAGAAGCGCAAGGTCTGATCGTTTTTCTTTACCAGCACCACAGGCGCAGCCCACGGGCTGGTCGGTGGTTGAACTACGTCGTCTCTAAGTATTTCTTCGACTTGTTTGCTGATGATCTCTCTCTCCTTCGGTGATACTCGGTAGGGATGCTGGCAAGTAGGCCTCACAGCTTCGTCGACAATGATACCGTTTTTGGCGATGGATGTTCTCTGGACTTTCGATGTCGTTCAGAAACACGAGGCGAATTCTCGCGCAAGGTTCTCTATTTCCTGCTTCTGGCTCGGTGATAGTGCTGCTTCGATGTTGCCGGATGCGAGTATGGGGTCTACGTTGTCAAAATCCAGTAGTGCAGCATCGGAAGGGCTCAAATCCATAATCTGTTCGTGATCGTTAAGGCCGGCGATGACGGTTCCCTTCGCAACATGCTGGACTTCATTTCCAAAGTTAGTCAGGAAGACATTTGAACACCCGTCACGCAGCCGAACAAGACCCCTTGCCATACAGGTCCTTTTTTCGAGTAAGAGCACAGCGTTACTGTCTGCTATTCCTTCATAGTCACTGAATACGATGCTCCTTAGGGCGACGGCTATGCTGGATCTTGGGGGTATCACGACGTCGTGGTCTATAATCTGAAGTGCATCACATTGTTCTCCACACTTGAACGTCGCGATGGCGTGCTTCGTTGAGAACGACACCCAGGATTCCTGCAAGTTGATAACTGCACCGTTCGCCTGCAAAAAGTCCATCCAAATAATTAAATCTCTTGAGCATTCTGACAGGACAATGAAACTAGCGACATGTGTAAAGCCGCGTATTCCGATTCTAGAAGTACACCTGCCCACCGGGTTGATAAGGTGTCCTCCGGCGGTTCGAATTTGTGGTCCTCTCCAAGGAGTCAGCACCTTATTCAGTCTTCTGGCAAGTACTTCACTCATAACTGAATGGTCTGCGGCTGTGTCTACTAAGCAGTAATTTCGCAGCCGTCTATAAACACACATAAATCGGAAGCAACTTCACACTTTTTGCAACTGCTCTCGCATCCGTCGTTATATTTCAGAATCAGCGCTGGATGCTCTGTTCTTGCGTCGACAGCGGCCTCACCTCCACAGGTCGCCGGTATCACTTTTCCCGACGTGGGCTTTGGGGGCGTCGCCTTGGTGAGCTTGAGGATGGACGCGGGCTCGGTGATCGATACCTCAGCGGCACTGTTGACCGAGGCTGATGTTGCTGTGTAGTCTGTGGGCTTTGGCGCGTTGACAAACACTCCTGGATCTCGAAAGGACGTTCACCGTTTCTTGGGCAAGGAGCGTTTACAGAAAACCCCCGAAGTCCCGCTCTGCGGTATTCGCACGTCCTGTAGAGATGACCAGCTTCGCCGCAGTGGTAGCCCAGTGGGATTCTATTAGGAGTGCGCCATATATCAGCCTTCCGGAATCTCATCTCCGGCGGAGACGGCAAGAGCCGAGGTTCGGGTTCATGCGTAGTTGCCGCGACGAAAGTACGTCCTGGAGATCCTCTGAGTACCTCGGCGCACGATACCATCTTCCGTACCGATGACGACGCTTGCGGCTGTGCTGGCGGATGCTGTTCGCGGAGTGCTTGTCTCACTTCTTCGTGAACCACTACTGCTAACGAAGAGATCACTGTGGGGCCGTTGTTGAGCTGTTGCCTCTGGAGCTCTTCTCGAACCACAGATCTTACGAGTTCTGGTAAGACCTCGACGCTGTTCCCGAACATTGCCGACATCGCGTCCATAGAGGTGACGTTCATATCGCGTTGTAGAATTTCGCACGTTGTTGAAGCGTCCTTTCCATAGTTGTCACCTCGGAGCGGAATTCGGCGACGGTGAGTGGAGAGCTGCGAACCAAATCGGCAAAAAGCTCCTGCTTCACACCGCGCATCAGGTGCCGAAGCTTCTTGTCCTCGCTCATGTTCGAATCGGCCCGGCAGAATAAGCGGGACATATCTTCGAGATACATTCCCACGCTTTCGTTGTTTCGTTGGCTTCTTGCTTGCAAAGCGGTTTCGGCTCTTTCTCGGTGGTTTGTGCTCGGATACGTGTGCTCGGATACGTGGATACGTGGCTCCTGTCGGAAGTCATTACACGACCGGAGGACAGCTTCATGGTTTTAAAACCACGTTCACGCACAGTCTTGCAACGCGTAGTAAACGTTGCGGAGCTTCCGGTTTTCTTCCCATCCATTGTAGTCAGCGACGTGCTCGAAGCCTTCCCGCCAGTCCTCGGCGTCTTCAACAACGATGCGGGTTGAGCCTGTCTGGGATGTCATTTCATTATTGTCTGCTGCTGCTGTTGCAGTTTGCTCCGGCAAAAGAGGAAACTCAGGCGCCTCAGCACGTAAGCGACGGCTCGTGCGCTGGTGGACAGGCGTGAGCTCGTTGGGTCTTAGATGGCGTGGTTCCGGGCTGCTTTCTCCAGCTCGAATTGGGCTGGAAATCATTATCCCGCACTTCCACCAGAATTGTAACGCAGTTAAGGGAGTCCAGAAACAACTATTTATTGTGGGCTAACGTGTGCCCTGCGAGTAAATAAAAAGCACTGCCGCATTCTAAACAGGAGATAATGAATGCCTTCTTCTTCTTCTCTCTCGAGGATCGCTTCACCTCTTCTTCTTCTTGTAGACGCCGACAACGGCCACCTACGATGCGAGTGCGTTCGGCGACAACACGTGCCATTATTTTTGTCGCCTTTACCTCCAGTACGCCGTTGTCCGCTTGAGGGGGCGCAGGAACCTGCGCGCGTTGTTTAAATATGTTTTTGCCTTGTATCAATATATATATATATATATATATATATATATATATATATATATATATATATATATATATATATATATATATATATATGAACCTCCTATATGAACACATCAATCAAACCCCAGCCCTCAGTCCCCAGCAGCTGCCAAGCAATTAACCACGGCGGCGGTCAGACCTACGACGCAGCAGAGGGTGCTGAGAATCCCTGGCTCCGGACAGGCCGCCATTGGAATATGAACCTGGCAACGTTTAACGCTGGAACATTATCTAGTGAGGCGAGTCTAACAGTGCTATTGGAAGAATTAGAGGGCAGTAATTGGGATATAATAGGGCTCAGTGAAGTTAGGCGGCCAAAAGAAGCATATACAGTGCTAAAAAGCGGGCATGTCCTGTGCTACCGAGGCTTATCGGAGAGACGAGAACTAGCAGTCGGATTCCTGATTAATAAGAATATACTTGGTAACATACAGGCATTCTATAGCATTAACGAGAGGGTGGCAGGTCTTGTTGTGAAACTTAATAAGAGGTACAAAATGAAAGTTGTACAGGTCCACGCCCCTACATCCCAGGACACGCCCCTACGCCCCTACATGACCAGGAAGTCGAAAGCTTCAATGAAGACGTGGAATCGGTGATGGGTACAGTCAAAACAAAACAGACTATACTGATGGGCGACTTCAATGCCAAGGTAGGCAAGAAGCAGGCTGGAGACAAGGCAGTGGGGGAATATGGCATAGGCACTAGGAATAGCAGGGGAGAGTTATTAGTAGAGTTTGCGGAACAGAATAATATGCGGATAATGAATACCTTCTTCCGCAAGCGGGATAGCCGAAAGTGGACGTGGAGGAGCCCAAACGGCGAGACTAGAAATGAAATAGACTTCATACTTTGCGCTAACCCTGGCATCATAAAAGATGTGGACGTGCTCAGCGAGGTGCGCTGCAGTGACCACATGATGATAAGAACTCGAACTAGCCTAGACCTGAGGCTAATAAGAAACGCCAATGTATGAAAGCCTCTAACCCTACAGCTAGATTAGAACTGGCAGAACTTTCGAAGTTAATCAACCAGCGTAAGACAGCTCACATAAGGAAGTATACTATGGATATAATTGAACATGCTCTCAGGAACGGAGGAAGCCTAAAAGCAGTGAAGAAGAAACTAGGAATGGGCAAGAATCAGATGAATGCCTTAAGAGACAAAGCCGGAAATATCATTACTAATATGGATCAGATAGTTCAAGTGGCTGAGGAGTTCTGTAGAGATTTATACAGTACCAGTGGCACCCACGATGATAATAGGAGAGAGAATAGTCTAGAGGAATTCGAAATCCCACAAGTAACGCCGGAAGAAGTAAAGAAAGCCTTGGGAGCTATGCAAAGGGGGAAGGCAGCTGGGGAGGACCAGGTAACAGCAGATTTGTTGAAGGATAGTGGGCAGATTGTTGTAGAGAAGCTGGGCACCCTCTATACGCAATGCCTCATGACTTCGAGCGTACCGGAATCTTGGAAAAACGCTCACATAATCCTAATCCATAAGAAAGGGGACGCCAAAGACTTGAAAAATTATAGGCCGATCAGCTTACTGTCAGTTGCCTACAAACTATTTACTAAAGTAATTGCAAATAGAATCAGGGACACCTTAATTAGACTTCTGTCAAGCAAAAGACCAAGCAGGATTCCGTAAAGGCTACTCAACAATAGACCATATTCACACTATCAATCAGGTGATAGAGAAATGTGTGGAATATAACCAACCCTTATATATAGCTTTCATTGATTACGAGAAAGCGTTTGATTCTGTCGAAACCTCTGCAGTCATGGAGGCATTACGGAATCAGGGTGTAGACGAGCCGTATGTAAAAATACTGAAAGATATATATAGTGGCTCCACAGCCACCGTAGTCCTCCATAAAGAAAGCAACAAAATCCCAATGGAGATGCGATCTCTCCAATGATATTCACAGCGTGTTTACAGGAGGTATTCAGAGACCTGGATTGGGAAGAATTGGGGACAAAAATTAATGGAGAATACCTTACTAACTTGCGATTCGCTGATGATATTGCCTTACTTAGTAACTCAGGGGACCAATTCCAATGCATGCTCACTGACCTGGAGGGGCAAAGCAGAACAGTGGGTCTAAAAATTAATCTGCAGAAAACTAAAGTAATGTTTACCAGTCTCTAGAACAGCAATTTACAATAGGTAGCGAGGCACTAGAAGTGGTAAGGGAATACATCTACTTAGGGCAGGTAGTGACGGCGGATTCGGATCATGAGACGGAAATAATGAGAATAATAAGAATGGGCTGGGGTGCGTTTGGCAGGCATTCTCAGATCATGAACAGCAGGTTGCCATTATCCCACAAGAGAAAAGTGTATAAAAGCTGTGTCTTACTAGCTGTGTCTTACCAGTACTCACCTACGGGGCAGAAACCTAGAGGCTTACGAAAAGTGTTCTACTTAAATTGAGGACGACGCAACGAACTATGGAAAGAATAGTGATGGGTGTAACGTTAAGGGATAAGAAAAGAGCAGATTAGGTGAGGGAACAAACGCTAGTTAATGGCATCTTAGTGAAAATCAAGAAAATAAATGTGCATGGGCGGGACATATAATGAGGAGGGAAGATAACCGATGGTCATTAAGGGTTACGGACTGGATTCCAAGGGAAGGGAAGCGTAGCAGGGGGTGGCAGAAAGTTAGGTGGGTGGATGAGATTACGAAGTTTGCAGGGACAACGTGGCCACAATTAGTATATGACCGGGGTTATTGGTAAGTATGGGACCGGCCTTTGTCTGCAGTGGGCGTAACCACGCTGATGATATATATATATATATATATATATATATATATATATATATATATATATATATATATATATATATATATATATATATATCTTGCCGTGTGCCAGGCGAGTGTAGTTCGAATCATCCGTGAGGGAACCTTCTCGCGTTCGAATTAACGGACTTTTTTATACATAGACTGCTATGGAGCTTGGCCGGACCAAATCGTACAGTTCGAATTATCCATAAATTCGAATTATCGAAGTTCGAATTAACGAGCTTTCACTGTGTATATATATATATATATATATATATGTCAACCTATTTTATGTCCACTGCAGGACGAAGGCCTCTCCCTGCGATCTCGAATTATCCTTGTCCTGCAGCAACCGATCCCAACTAGCATCCGCGAATTTCCTTATTTCATCGCCCCGCCTAGTTTTTTCCCGTACTCGACTGCACTTCCTTTCTCTTGGCACCCATTCTGTAACCCTAATCGTACACCGGTTACCTAACGTACGCATTACATGATCTGCCCAGCTCCAATTTTCTCTGCATGTCAATAGAATAGAATACTAATATATATATATATATATATATATATATATATATATATATATATATATATATATATATATATATATATATATATATATATATATATATATATATATATATATATGTCATAAACGAGAAGAAAGGGGGTTAACCGAGGGGCCCGACTTTTATTAGTCATATCACGAGAAATAAACTGTAGCAGAACTGATAGTTGGGCGAGTTGGTACGAATTCATAGTAAAATATTCTTGCGCGCACAATTGACAAGGACACAGTGAAGCGCTCGTGTGTCCCCTTCACTGTGTCCTTGTCAATTGTGCGCGCAAGAATATTTTACTATGAATATCACGAGAAGCCAACAAACACTGACACCAAGGACAACATAGGGGAAATTACTTGTGCTTAATAAATGAAATAAAGAAACGAAAAATTAATGGAAATTAAACTAGATGAAAAAACAACTTGCCGCAGGTGGGAACCGAACCCACAACCTGCGCTTTCTTCATCCACATTAATTTACATTAATTTATCGTTTCGTTATTTCATATATTAAGCACAAGTAATTTCCCCTATGTCGTCCTTGGTGTCAGTGTTTGTTGGCTTCGCATGATATGACTGTATATATATATAAATATATATATATATATATATATATATATATATATATATATATATATATATATATATATATATATATATATACACACCTATATGATGGCTTCTCGTGCTATGATTAATAAGAATAGGGCACTTCAGTTAACCTCTTTTGTTCTCGTTCATAACATAAAGATATCACGTCGTACTCGTGACGCCTGCGGCAGAAAGGATGTTCCACATCCGCCACCGAGGTTTGTCAGTGGTGGCACTGGCTAAGACTCCTAAGGTTAGTTGTAGTAGTAAAACATAAATACCCAAGAAAGTGGATGGGAAAACGGCGCTGCGGTAGCTCAATTGGTGAGAGCATCGCACGTGTAATGCGAAGACGTGGGATCGTTCCCCACCTGCGGCAAGTTGCTTTTTCTTCCACTTTCGTTGCCTATAATTTATCAATTTTTTAAGTCAGTAAGTGCAAGTACTTGCCTCTAAGTTGCCCGTGGGGTCATTATTTCTTGGCTTCTAATCTAATGATTTATAAAAATCGGGCCCCTCGGTTAACTCCCTGTCTTCTCGTTTACATACATACATTATATATATATATATATATATATATATATATATATATATATATATATATATATATATATATATATGTCCTGAGCTAGACGCTCACCGATTGACCAACGGACGGAAAACAATGGTGGGCTAGCCAAGAAAAATCGCGCAGAAAGCATCACCGATGGTTGTCAATATCAGGCGCGCGAACCAACGAGAGCGAACTAATGTTTTACTTGCGAGCCCGTTCGTCGACCATCAACCACGAAAAGGGCCGACGGAGCCAAAGAAAGCGCTTCGAAAATTGCGGTGATCTCTTCGGAGCGCCACGGTTGGACGCCACGCAGAGCCAGCAAATGCGTTCAACTCATCCACTCCGCTGTAGGCGCGCCTTTGTAGCTACGACTAGAGTAAGTCGAAACCGAAGCGACGTATACAGCTTTTTTTCTTGCGCGCCACCACATTGCTACGCAGTGGCGCCATCTATGGGCAGTCCGCATGCTGGCTTGGGCGAGGGCTCCGTCTTGCACGGTAGGTTTTGGCGGCGAGGAGTTACGGAGTCGCCATCAATCGGAAGCGGCTCGCTGGCGTAGTATGAGGGATCACGCGGCGCGCTCCTCATAGGTTTTGCTGTCAGCGCTCATGGAAAACACCACGCGCGAGCGCTCCCGGCATTTCTGTAAGTACTTTCGAAACGAGAGAAGTTTTTTACTGTCTAAATAATAATCTTGGGCAAACTGAAAGCGTAGAATCGTTTTCAGACGCTATCTCTTTACCGAATACGCACAGTGAACGCCACTGCGCGTGGTCGCCACGATGGAGTCTCCCGAACCGGCTTTTTGCGTGAAATGTAGCCAAACGCTGAGAGTAAACTATGTGAAATATGTTGTTAGAGTGGGCTGTCTGTACAACCAAATGGGGCATAACAGAATGAAGCCTCAATGCAGCGATCGCACGGGTTCGCAGCGACCGACTGCGCGTCTGCATGCATGTCCGCGAACAATGTTTTGCTTTCGCTGTGAGCGCGTTTTCGCGCCGTGCCATGAGCTTTAGGCCGCAGAATATGAGCATTTGACAGTATACAAGCAGCCATTGTTGCTTGGGTGCTATCAGAGCTGTTCAAAATAATTTCATTGTAGAGACTTCGACGCCTACGGGGACTGTGATGTGCCGTCGCAACGATTGAATCTTTTTTTTTTTCTTCTGAATTTTGGACGTTTTCATATTATTTCTCGAGTTGCGTCGCACTGTATATTATCGGTGTTCTCAGCGTGCGATTTCCCGCTGCTTCTTTTTTGTAATCCAGTGCATTAACTCAGAACACAAACATGACCATATGCATGCTTTTTTTAAACGTGCTTCTTACCGCTGCCTTTCCACTCCACTGAACTTGCCAGTATCTATAGCATCGACAAGTTCATAGACCAAACCGTCATGACATTAGTCTGGCAGCGGACTCGGGCGAGCATCTCAGTGCGCGTTTTCAGAACATCGCGGACCGGGCGCCGTAGCAGAAATCTTCCTCGGGTCTGTGCTTGCTGCATACCCGAGTTGTAGCCCATTACTGTTTGCCGGTTTTATGTTTCGCGAGCCAAGCTTCACGCAGCTTCTTGTCCTGCGGCTACGTGTGAATAAGGCGGACACCGGCCTCCGTTACGTGCATCCGGCCCTGCGGGACTGAGCAGTAGCCTACCATGTTGCGCGCCTTCAAAGGCAGCCACTATACTTATTCTAGTGCTTTCAAGCGTTGTAAAGGAGACACTCGAAGCGGGAAAATCTCGCCACTAAATGAGGACCGCAACGTACGAGGGAATTTAAACTCTCGTTTTCAGCACGCTTCGGCGCTCTCGAAGCAGCGACGCGGCCGCTCTGTCCAAGTGATCCCTAATAGCACGTCACGCCGACGGTGGCGTCAGCTTTTCCAGTGGTGGAGCTCGAGGCCAATACGCTCGGTGGTAGTTTTCTGGCGTTTGTTTTCGCATTCGTGCGGTCTATTTAGTATGACGTGCGTCTTCTACGTGGTAAACGGTTCTGTGAGACGTGCTGAAGTCGGCATGACCGGAGTTTTTCGCTGGCGTTGAGTCGGACGCAGCACGCAGCGCGATGTGTTCGCGCATATTTGAGCCTAAATCAACCTCGGAGATATTGTATAATGTCATTTTATCGCGGTACTCTTCTTTGGTTCTAAGCTGCGGTTTAGGAGCCATGAAACGCACGCGACGATCGTAACAGCGTGGGTACCGTTCTGCTACGATAGTATCTGTGCTGTTATACTTTGACAAGCGTTCAAACGGTTAGCTGCAGATTACATTGCGTTACAAACTTGATTCGGTGGATGAGGTTTCCACCCATGAATAAAATAGTTTTGGTTAGTAATAACAACATACCTTACAGTGTGAATTAGGATTGTCCAGCAAAGCGACCGTTTACGAACTCTGTGAGCGTCCTAAGCAGTGATAGGTGCATGATTACAGACAGATTTGCTCTATATAGCGCACGGTCCAAGCATGCGGCATCAACGTTTACAGATCAATAAGCATTGTGCGGTGTGACTAGGGCAGGCCGTATTCCGGCGTTAGTACTGTGTTCTCTTTCTCTTTCACGAAAAATGATGATGACCGATTTTTTTTTTTCGGTAGTGTTTGTTCCGTTCTCTACGACGCACTCACACGTATTACGGACAGTTTCTGCGCAAGAATAGCCATCGCATTCTCTTGATGCGATCCCTTTCATATATTATGGCTTTACAGGACAAAAAGTCAATGTGGAAGCACATATCTTATTATGTATCACGCTGGTTTGGCAACCGCACTGATCGCCGTGTGGAGCAGCGCCATCAGCCTCATGCAGGCAGGCTGGCGTAGACATATAGTGATTTCAAGCCTACTAGACTCGAAATGCGGGAGAACGATGCCGGTCTATCACAAATATTTGATAGCCCCTGCGGCTTATATATATCGCAGTTGCCTTAGGTTGGCCGTACCCGAGCATACGCTCTTACGTTTTATATTTCTGTCCCTACAATAAGCGATCAGATACCAAGCTGACTTACCATTTCATGCTGGTAATACAGACACCGGTTCTCTTCGTTGAATTAAAACTGGTATACGCAAAACAGTTCACAACACATACACAGACCGCGGCTGATAATGCGCATCACATGTTTGCGCTCCGAAGAGATATTTCCGTGTACTGTAGTTACCGATGCACCGATAGGCTTCCCTGACGACTTTATATGAACGGACATTGCGTAAATTTCACAAAGTACGATCTAAAACATCTCGAAGTCGTTCCGCAGCACGCGACAGCAATACTTCGAAGCAGCGCCGCGCCGGATCGCTCAAGCGAGAGAGGAGGAAAGGCTCGCCACGCGCTCATTCCTCCTCCCCCAATGAAAAGGTCTATACTAGGGGTGTGCGAATATTCGAAATTTCGAATACGAATCGAATATTTTCCTTATTCGAAGCGTATTCGATTCGAGAAATGCATATTCGTAAATTCCCGAATATTCGAGGACGGCCGAATAATGGTCGAAACGGCGAAAATATTCGGACAGACTGTGAATAATTTAGCAATTAACGTTTTTTTCGCTTGCTCCACATTGTCCTAAGAACATGTTTATTCACTGAGAGCTTCACATGACCCGCTCATCATCTGTATGCTCTGCATCAAGATGGCAAGTTGGGCCAGTTGGTTAGGATTCATAGTAAGGTTCGTTACAGCGCAACACAAAACAAGGACAAAAGAAGGTACAAAACGACGACACAGCGTTACAGCACTGTGATCTTAAGTGCTGTAACGAAACTTACTATAGATGTGTACGCTCTGTTCCAGTCTATCTGTATCAGGCCCGTGAGACATGATCAGTTTCGATTTTTTTTTTACCAAGCTTTATTCCAGGGCTCTTTCATAACAATATATGATGTACTTTCGGGCTTTGTAAGTATGCACAATAAAATATGCACCTAGAAAATGTTACCTGGACCAATGTTGTCACAGTGCATAGAGAGCCTTTACTTTCTGAACATGTTGAGCAGTCAATTTTCCTTCGCGATAATCTGCAACAAGCGTTTACCTGACAGAGCATCACCTTACATTAACTGAGTGCATTACCTAGAATGAGTGCCTCTTTAACCTGAAGCAGCCTCGTAAAATGCAATATTATTTTTAAAAGGGTAATAAAGCTATTGTTACCTCGTTTTGCAATTTTTTAATTGTACACATATATTCGATATTCGATTCGATATTCGAACAGAGTTTTTCGCCTTATTCGTATTCGATTCGTATTCGAAAATTTCAATATTCGCACACCCATAATTTCAACCTTTGGTCATTAGCTACAGCTCAACATGGGAAAAAACAAAGACACTCGACCGCGGTAACTCAGGTAATACTTGAGCGGGTGCTGACACTTTTGTCACTCTGTAATATTCTGGCACCAAGCGCTTCAAGCATAACTACCGTTGATTCTGTGTACCCATGTGTGCATTTTATAGCACAGCCCTTAGGCGCCCGTTAATAGATTAAGCGTCCCCGTTGCTCGGCGTAACCACGCAAATGCGCTCCTGCCACTGCGCGTGCGTTCGTCGTCACCTTCTTCCACAGCTCGCACCTATGCCGCTCATCATGCCAGCATTCCCATACGGCCCCTCGCGCTCGTGCCACTGCTCGCGCGTTTGTCATTGCCTTCTTTGACTGCTGGTTATGATGGCACTGATCATGCCAGCGTTTCCATACCGCGCCTCGCGCTGGAACCACTGCTCGCGCGTTCGTCGTCGCCTTCTTCCACAGCTCGCTCCTATGCCGCTCATCATTCCAGCATTCCCATACTGCCCCTCGCGCTCGTGCCACTGCTCGCGCGTTCGTCGTTGCCTTCTTTGACTGCTGGTTATGATGGCACTGATCATGCCAGCGTTTCCATACCGCGCCTCGCGCTGGAACCACTGCTAGCGCGTTCGTCGTCGCCTTCTTCCACAGCTCGCTCCTATGCCGCTCATCATGCCAGCATTCCCATACTGCCCCTCGCGCTCGTGCCACTGCTCGCGCGTTTGTCATTGCCTTCTTTGACTGCTGGTTATGATGGCACTGATCATGCCAGCGTTTCCATACCGCGCCTCGCGCTGGAACCACTGCTCGCGCGTTCGTCGTCGCCTTCTTCCACAGCTCGCACCTATGCCGCTCATCATGCCAGCATTCCCATACTGCCCCTCGCGCTCGTGCCACTGCTCGCGCGTTTGTCATTGCCTTCTTTGACTGCTGGTTATGATGGCACTGATCATGCCAGCGTTTCCATACCGCGCCTCGCGCTGGAACCACTGCTCGCGCGTTCGTCGTCACCTTCTTCCACAGCTCGCACCTATGCCGCTCATCATGCCAGCATTCCCATACTGCCCCTCGCGCTCGTGCCACTGCTCGCGCGTTTGTCATTGCCTTCTTTGACTGCTGGTTATGATGGCACTGATCATGCCAGCGTTTCCATACCGCGCCTCGCGCTGGAACCACTGCTAGCGCGTTCGTCGTCGCCTTCTTCCACAGCTCGCTCCTATGCCGCTCATCATTCCAGCATTCCCATACTGCCCCTCGCGCTCGTGCCACTGCTCGCGCGTTCGTCGTTGCCTTCTTTGACTGCTGGTTATGATGGCACTGATCATGCCAGCGTTTCCATACCGCGCCTCGCGCTGGAACCACTGCTAGCGCGTTCGTCGTCGCCTTCTTCCACAGCTCGCTCCTATGCCGCTCATCATTCCAGCATTCCCATACTGCACCTCGCGCTCGTGCCACTGCTCGCGCGTTCGTCGTTGCCTTCTTTGACTGCTGGTTATGATGGCACTGATCATGCCAGCGTTTCCATACCGCGCCTCGCGCTGGAACCACTGCTAGCGCGTTCGTCGTCGCCTTCTTCCACAGCTCGCTCCCATGCCGCTCATCATTCCAGCATTCCCATACTGCCCCTCGCGCTCGTGCCACTGCTCGCGCGTTTGTCATTGCCTTCTTTGACTGCTGGTTATGATGGCACTGATAATGCCAGCGTTTCCATACCGCGCCTCGCGCTGGAACCACTGCTAGCGCGTTCGTCGTCGCCTTCTTCCACAGCTCGCTCCTATGCCGCTCATCATTCCAGCATTCCCATACTGCCCCTCGCGCTCGTGCCACTGCTCGCGCGTTTGTCATTGCCTTCTTTGACTGCTGGTTATGATGGCACTGATCATGCCAGCGTTTCCATACCGCGCCTCGCGCTGGAACCACTGCTCGCGCGTTCGTCGTCGCCTTCTTCCACAGCTCGCTCCTATGCCGCTCATCATTCCAGCATTCCCATACTGCCCCTCGCGCTCGTGCCACTGTTCGCGCGTTTGTCGTTGCCTTCTTTGAGTGCTGGTTATGATGGCACTGATCATGCCAGCGTTTCCATACCGCGCCTCGCGCTGGAACCACTGCTAGCGCGTTCGTCGTCGCCTTCTTCCACAGCTCGCTCCTATGCCGCTCATCATTCCAGCATTCCCATACGGCCCCTCGCGCTCGTGCCACTGCTCGCGCGTTCGTCGTCGCCTTCTTTGACAGCTGGCTCCGATGCCGCACATAATCCGAGCATTCCCATACCCCCCTCGCGTTCGTACCACTACTCGCGCGTTCGTCGCCGCCTTGCTTGACAGCTGGCAATTATGCCACTCATTGTGCCAGCGTTTCCATACCGCCCCTCGCGCTGCTGCCACTGCTCGCGCGTTCGTCGTTGCCTTCTTTCACAGCTGGCTCTGATGCCGCTCATCATGGCAGCATTCACATACTGGCCCTCGCGCTCGTGCCACTACTCGCGCGTTTGTCATCGCCATCTTTGACAGCTGGCTCCGATGCCGCACATAATGCGAGCATTCCCATACAGCCCCTCGCGCTCGTACCACTGCTCGCGCATTCGGCGTCGCCTTATTTGACTGCTGGCTACGTTGCCACTCATCATGGCAGCGCTTCCATATACCGCCCCTCGCGCTGGTACCACTGCTCGCGCGTTGGTCGTCGCCTTCTTTGACAGCTGGCTCTGATGTCGCTCATCATGCCAGCATTTACATACGTACTGCCCCTCGCGCCCGTGCCACTGCTCGCGCGTTTGTCTTCGCCTTCTTTGACAGCTGGGTCCGATGCGGCTCACAATGCGAGCATTCCCATACCCCCCTCGTGCTCGTACCACTGCTCGCGCATTTGTCGTCGCCTTCTTTGACTGCCTGCTATAATGCGAGTCATCATGCCAGCGTTCCGATACCGCCCCTCGCGCTAGTACCACTGCTCGCGCGTCCATCGTAGTCTTCTTCCACAGCTGTCTCCGAAGCCGCTGAGTATGCCAGCATTGCCATACAGCCCCTCGCGCTCGTGCCACAACTCGCGCGTTTGTCTTCGCCTTCTTTGACAGCTGGGTCCGATGCGGCTCACAATGCGAGCATTCCCATACCCCCCTCGTGCTCGTACCACTGCTCGCGCATTTGTCGTCGCCTTCTTTGACTACTGGCTATTATACCACTCATCATGCCACCGTTTCCATACCACCCCTCGCCCTGGTACCACTGCTCGCGCGTTCGTTGTCGCCTTCTTTCTCAGCTAGCTTCGAAGCCGCTGAGCATGCCAGCATTATCATACGGCCCCTCGCGCTTGTGCCACTCCTCGAGCGTTCGTCGTGGTCTTCTTTGACTGCTGGCTATGATGCCACTCATCATGCCAGCGTTTCCATACCGCCCCACGCGCTGGTACCACTGATCGCGCGTTCGTCGCCGTCTTCTCCCACACCTGGCTATGATGCCGCTCCTAATGGGAGCGTTCCCATACTGCCCCTCGCGCTCGTGCCACTCCTCGCGCGTTCGTCGTCGTCTTCTTCCACAGCTGTCTCAGAAGCCGCTGAGCATGGCAGCATTCCCATGCTGCCCGTCGCGCTCGTGCCACAGCGCACGCGTTTGTCGTCGCCTTCTTTAACAGCTGGCTCCAATGTTGCTGATAATGCCAGCATTCCCCTACGGCTCCTCGCGCTCGTACCACTGCTCGCATGTTTGTCGTCGCCTACTTTGACAGCTGGCTCTGATGCCGCTCATAATGCGAGCATTCCTAGAGGGCCCCTCGCGCTCGTGCCACTGCTCGCGCGTTCGTCGTCGTCTTCCACATCTGGCTCCAATGCCGCTCATCATGCCTGCATTCCCATACTACCCCTCGCGCTCGTGCCACTGCTCGCGCGTTCGTCGTCGTCTTCCACACCTGGCTCCAATGCCGCTCATCATGCCTGCATTCCCATACTACCCCTCGCGCTCGTGCCACTGCTCGCGCGTTCGTCGTCGTCTTCCACACCTGGCTCCAATGCCGCTCATCATGCCTGCATTCCCATACTACCCCTCGCGCTCGTGCCACTGCTCGCGCGTTCGTCGTCGTCTTCCACACCTGGCTCCAATGCCGCTCATCATGCCTGCATTCCCATACTACCCCTCGCGCTCGTGCCACTGCTCGCGCGTTCGTCGTCGTCTTCCACACCTGGCTCCAATGCCGCTCATCATGCCTGCATTCCCATACTACCCCTCGCGCTCGTGCCACTGCTCGCGCGTTCGTCGTCGTCTTCCACATCTGGCTCCAATGCCGCTCATCATGCCTGCATTCCCATACTACCCCTCGCGCTCGTGCCACTGCTCGCGCGTTCGTCGTCGTCTTCCACACCTGGCTCCAATGCCGCTCATCATGCCTGCATTCCCATACTACCCCTCGCGCTCGTGCCACTGCTCGCGCGTTCGTCGTCGTCTTCCACACCTAGCTCAGATGCCGCTCATCATGCCAGCATTCACATACTGCCCCTCGCGCTCGTGCCACTGCTCGCGCATTTGTCTTCGCCTTCTTTGACAGCTGGCTCCAATGCGGCTCATAATGCGAGCATCCCCATATCGCCCTCGCGTTCGTACCACTGCTCTCGCGTTGGTCGTCGCTTTCTTTGACAGGTGGCTATGATGCCACTCATCATGCCAGCGTTTCCATACCGCCCCTCGCGCTGGTACCACTGCTTGCGCGTTCGTCGTTGTCTTCTTCACAGCTGGCTCCTATGCCGCTCATCATGCCAGCATTCCCATACTGTCCCTCGCGCTCGTGCCACCGCTCGCGCGTTTTTCGTCACCTTCTTTGACAGCTGGATCCGATGTGGCTCATAATGGGAGCTTTTCCATACGGCCGCACGCTCGTCGTCGCCTTCTTTGACAGCTCGCTATGATGCCGCTCCTAATGTGAGCATTGCCATACGGCCCCTCGCGCTCGTACCACTGCTCCCGCGTTCGCCGTTGCCTTCTTTGACAGCTGGCTATGATGCCACTCATCATTCCAGCGTTCCCTTTCCGCCCTTCGCGCTGGTACCACTGCTCGCGCGTTCATGGTTGCCTTCTTTCACAGCGGGCCCGGATGTCGCTCATCATGTCAGCGTTTCCATACCCCCCTTCGCGCTCGTGCCACTGCTCGTTATTTTGTCGTCACCTTCTTCCACAGCTGGCGCCGATTTCGCCCATTATGCCATCGTTCCCATACTGACTGTCGTACTCGTGCCACTGCTCGCGCGTTTGTCGTCGTCTTCCAGATCTGGCTGCGATGTTGCTCATAATGCCGGCGTTCCAATACTGCCCCTGCCACTCGTGCCAGTGCTTGCGCCTTCGTGGTTGTCTTCCGCAGCTAGTTCAAATGTCGCTCATCATGCCAGCGCGCATCCACTGCGCATCACCATCGCGTGTGGGGAAACCGAACGTCGGCTTCTCGAACGCGTACACGATACTGGCCGTGTTTGGCGATCTAAGCTAAGAATGTGACATGGGCATCAAATGATAGGCCACGGCGTACATCGCGCCGGAGCGAAATGAGGTATGCACCGAAAACAGTGAGGTGTCAATTCAAAATCGGTCATCCAATTAGAAGCAAAATGTTCTCAGGGGGCCAGTTCAGTGACTTCACTGTTAGTGTCACAGTAGGCTTGACTCAGGTGCAGGATTTCTTCATACAGTTGTTTTTCCTGCTACGAATGGCACTTAGCGTGAATGTCCAGGCTGTCCACCTCCTTCGCGGAGAGAAAATGTGAAGTAGCGTATGGCTGGTCTCCGCTGGTTAACGCAGCAGCATGAATGTACTCTCCTTTACATTTAATACATCTATAAAATATACATTTAATATAAAAGTATTTGCTACATCACCGAGGACCACGCTTGCACTTTCATATTCACAAAAAATTCAGTGTCTTTTCTACTATGCGAAGAATGATGAACAGCGAAGCTGTGAATGGGGGCCTCTTAACCCATTAAGGACCAGCGTGACCATATGGTCACGTTAGTCTGCACAGTGGATTTTAATAAATAAGGTTAAGAAAACGGCACCAAAATCGCCTTTGACATGCCGATTGACAGATTAGAGTCCCCTTTATGGATACCAAGTGTCAGCAGCTGTCAGTCGTTTTGTGGGAGCCCCTCGCAGAGGCGTGAATAAGTGTTGCTATGCGAGTAGCGTCGCGATGCATCGCTCCAAAGGTTAAGTGTTTTTTTTCTTCACTACTTGCTTAAGCAATTGTTGGATATCGTTACCTCCATATTGCTCTTTGAATATGTGACCTCCGATGAGCATTTGGGAAAGAATTATGTTTGATTTATCCATGAACGAGTACGTTATCTTGTGCGTTGCCATATGGTCACGCTAGGCCTTTAGGATACCGAACTTTTTGGTTTTTTTTCAAACTGCATTCTCATCTCTTGCACGGCTGCTGGCGCGTTCCCACAGTGGTTATTTGTTATTTTATTGTCTGAATAGGTAGACGTTGGAAGAAATAGCGAAGATACTCGAAGAGGAAGATGACGATGTGTCAGTGATTTATATCGAGCTGCCAGATCTGGCAGCTCGATATAGGCTAGCACCTATTTGGATGAACACTCGGCCGATGAAGACTCAGACAGGCTCATTGAGAATCTAAGCGGGCGGCAGCTATGAGCCGGCGCTGAAGCTGTTTTCTCTGACGCACGCAGCATTGGTGGATGCGAGTCTGACCACAACGACCCCGACGGGCAAAGTGACGGAACATCAGAGGTGTCTTCTGCTGCAGTTCATGCGGCCATTCCTGCGAAATTATCCACTGCTTCTAAGTGGACGAAGGGTGGTCTCCAGAAAAGCCTTGGCATATTTCCCGACCCAAACTTTGCTGCTTAAAGGGACTTTTCAGCTGTTGAGTTGTTCGAACTCTTTTTTGACGAAGCCGTCGTGGAGCTGTTAGTCGAACAAACAAGAAACGTTATATTGAATATGCGTGATCCAAAGGTTACCAAAGAAGAATTAAGATAAGTTTTCTTGGAGTACTTGTTTTTTTCCGGCTATAACCGCTTGCCAGTGAAAAAGTGCTATCGGGACAGCGGCACGGATATGTGCAACACGATGACCTAGAATGCTATGCGAAGAAATCGCTTCATACAGATAATGTGATTCCTGCACGGAGCGAAATGCAAACCTAACGCTAAGTGACAATTTGGCAAAGTTGCGCCCATTGATGGCACTATTGAAAACAAGATTTCTGGAGCACTTTCAACCTGTGCGTCACCTGAGCTATGACGAAAGTATGATTGAGTATTATGGTCGTCATGACTGGAAACAGTTCATACGCGGAAAGCCTATCCGCTTCGGGCATATAGTATGGCGGCTACATGCCAAGAACGGATACCTTGTAAACCTCAAAGGCTCTCAAGGCAAGCAGGGGATCTCGGAACATCTAAAAATATGAAAAGAACTTCGGAAAAGCAGCGGCGCCACTTCTTCAAATGCGGGGTGAGCTCGCAGCAGAGACGCACAACCTTCCTTTTTTTTCTATTTTGATAATTTATTCACAAGCATGCAGCTACTCAGGCACCTCAAGGCAGAGGGCTACGAAGGCACGGGCACAGTGAAGCAGAACCGTGTTCCCAAAGAATGCCCTATCGCTGGACCAGAACTCGTCAAGCGCCAACCTCGCAAGCACGAAGGGCCCGTGCTGAGCGACAGTGGGATAATTGTTGTCCGCTAGATGGACAATTCTGTAGTAACGATCGTAGGCACCATTCAAGGCGTAGAGTCAATGTCATATGCAGACAGGTACTCTCGTATTCAAAAGAATCGAATCAAGGAGGCCCGTCCGAACACTGTTGCTCAGTACAAGATTTATGGGAGGTACGGACCAGATGGATGCAAATGTAGGTGCCTACAGGTTTGCAATCCGTGGCAAAAAGTGGTGGTGGCCGATTTTCACTTGACTTTGTGATGTATCTATCAGCAACACTTGGACGTTAATTCGTAGCACAGGGCTCACCGTCACGCACGTGGAGTTCCGCAGGCAAATTGCACAAAGCTACCTGATACGCGATGGGGCAATAAGCCTAGAGGGCCTGGTCAATGCAGAATCCCAAAGACTGGTGATGTCCTGACTGGTACAGGGTATGACCAAGTGGCCCACTTTGTTGCGCCAATACCTAATGGCAAGAGGTGGAGGTGTGCATGAGATAACTGCAACAACGCGGTGCACCCAAAACGCACAAAGTATGACGTCGGCATATGTATTCCATGATTTAAACCATATCACACTAAATAGGTGCTCGACTATTCGCTATGTATGTTTTTTGTGGCGTTTCATGGCTTGAAATAAATGTTTTTCACTGCGCGCATTTTGCTGCAGCGTAAGGGCCCAGCGTGACCATATGGTCACGGGCTATATTTCAAAAACTAATTAGGCAAGAGTATTAATTTTTTGCATGTGAATTATTAGTATAAAGGTAAGTTAATATATTAGATTTATTTCAAGATAGCAAGAAAAAAAAGAAACCGGTCCCTAATGGGTTAATGGCGAACTGAACTTCCGCCGCGGATCAGCCCGGCATTGCACTATCTTCGAGATTGGCCCACGTATTGTGAGTGTTTAACGCCTGCTTCATCTCCGACGCCGGTCAGCCCGGCATTGCACAATCTTCGGAATCAGCCCACGTATGAAAAAGTCTCGGTCTACGTATACGAAGACGCGATCACCCAGAACCTAGCCACAAACAGCTTCGCTGCAAAAACGGCGAAACACGGATATACGTGCGGTTTTCGGCGGAATGAGCACGTAGTTTAAGTTTCGCGGTCTTCCCACCTTCCCAGTGTTGCTCCGCTCGGCACAGGCGCAGCTTAGCAGTGCGGCACCTTACTGCTCAGCGATTATTCGTGAGATTCTGCAGCGGATGGACGTGTTTTTCCAGTTTTGTGTGCATGCTTTAAGCTTGCTTCTGTTTTTGATTTGCCGATTCTTTAGTCTTTAAATAATAATTGGGTAGTCTTCTTTCTTTTTGTCTTTTAGTGTGCGCAGGTGTGTTTCGTGTATATTTGGTTTTGCAGGATAGTCAGAGCGTCCTTTCGCGCCACGTGTTTTAGCACGTGCAACCTTGTGCGACTTTATATTTTCATAGCCTTTAAATAGCAGCTTGGAAGTGGAAAGACTAATAGCTATTAGGTGGTTTTACTGTGTGTGCTTTGGTATCGGGAATATTGCTTTGGTAGGAAAGTGACAGCGTGGCCGCGTGTTCGAACACGTGTGAAAACGTGTCATACCTTAAGTCTGTGCGGCATTGCTTGCTTTTAAAACATTGGTGAGAATTACTTTGCCCCATGTAAAAGATTCAGATTGTGTGCGTATCTGTTTTTCCTAGATGGTACGTGCTCTGAAAGCTTCGGTGTTTACATTAGAAAAGCCGTGCAATACATTTCAAGAAAGCCGGGAAAGCATGCAGTGTACGGGGTGTCCTTCAACGCAGACGAGGGGATGGATGAGAATGGAGAGGGAATCGACTCAATTGGCAGACACTGTGATGTCGATGCTTGGCTGAAGAAAATGGAGGCTTTCAGGATGACCTTGTCAAACGGGTCGAAGAGCTAATCATCATCATCATCATCAGCCTGGTTACGCCCACTGCAGGGCAAAGGCCTCTCCCATACTTCTCCAACTACCCCGGTCATGTACTAATTGTGGCCATGTCGTCCTTGCAAACTTCTTAATCTCATGCGCCCACCTAACTTTCTGTCGCCCCCTGCTGCGCTTCCCTTCCCTTGGAATCCAGTCCGTAACCCTTAATGAACATCGGTTATCCTCCCTCCTCATTACATGTCCTGCCCATGCCCATTTCTTTTTCTTGATTTCAACTAAGATGTCATTAACTCGCGTTTTTTCCCTCACCCAATCTGCTCTTTTCTTATCCCTTAACATTACACCCATCATTCTTCTTTGCATAGCTCGATGCGTCGTTTTCAATTTAAGTAGAACCCTTCTCGTAAGCCTCCAGGTGGCTGCCCCGTACGTGAGTACTGGTAAGCCACAGCTGTTATACACTTTTCTCTTGAGGGATAATGGCAACCTACTGTTCATGATCTGAGAAGGCCTGCCAAACGCACCCCAGCCCATTCTTATTCTTCTGATTATTTCAGTCTCATGATCCGGACCACCGGTCAATACCTGTCCTAAGTAGATGTATTCCCTCACCACATTCAGTGCCTCGTTACCTATCGTAAACTGCTGTTCTCTGCTGAGACTGTTAAACATTACTTTAGTTTTCTGCAGATTAATTTTTAGACCCACCCTTCTGCTTTGCCTCTCCAGGTGAGTGAGCATGCATTGCAATTGGTCTCCTGAGTTACTAAGCAAGGCAATATCATCAGCGAATCGCAAATTACTTATGTATTTTCCATTAACTCTTATCCCCAATTCTTCCCTATCCAGGTCTCCGAATACCTCTTGTAAGCACTTGCACGGAAGGTAGTGGAAAAAAAGACTTCAAGCAGCTGAGCAAAAGCTGAATAGGGCCGCCATTCTGAACGAGAATGGTCGTGACAAATGCAATCTCCCGGCGTGAAATGCAAAAATGCAATCTCCCGGCGTGACAGGAGAGGGAGTGTCAGCAAAGCACGGGGAATACGTGAAACGTGGGGAGGAAGCAGCTGGAATGAGCGGCACCTACCTTGAGGGCGCGACGCAAAAAAAGCAGGAGCGCAGGGGTCAATGCCCCTTGTCAAGTCCGAATCACGCGGAAAAGGGCAAAGGGAATCAGGGAGAGGTAGGAGAGAGTGAAATGGTGATTATCGCCGGCAACAAACCTGGCTAGGTGCTCAGAAGTGATTGTGCATAAGGTGAAAGTGAAAGGAGATAAAAGAGTGGCTGTAGGGACATTTCCAGGGCGGACATTAGCTTCTGTCATGGAGCGAGCGAAAGCAAAGGTTGCGGGAAATGGACACGTGCGCAGCCTTCTCATAGTAGCAGGTGGGCTAAATGACGTCCTAAACAGGAAAGCGACAGGACTAGCCCAGCGCTTGGAGAAGGGGGTTGACGAGTTGCGCGAGCTGTCCCCTCAGGGGCAGCTCGTGTTGTGCGCGGTGCCGGAGGTGCCTGTGCGTGACAGTCACGTACAAAGAGCCTTAGTGGCTGCTAATGAGGCGGTATGGAAAATGAGCCGAGAGAAAGGTTTCGAGGTTGTCGAAGTAAACAAGGAAGTGAGAAGGTGGGGTGGTCTTGAACGAGACGGCACCCACTTCAATTACAAGCTTGGACGAGCAGTGGGCTGGCGACTTGCTGGTTGCGCTGTCGCTTTTTTAGGGGGCCCATGGGCGCTCAGGAGGCCAGAATAGGTAGTAATGAAGAACGTCCTCTAGGGGAACCTAAGAATAGCATCGCCGTCAATGACAGGGACAGGAGGAAAACAAGAAAGAGGGCACGTCATGCAATAGGCTACATCAACATGCAGGGCGGTGGAAGAAAGGAAAAGTGGACAGAGAATGAGGAGCAGTTAAATAGCGAACAAATAGGCGTGTATGCGGTTACAGAAATGCACCTTAGGGACTCCGAAGAGCCGCCAGTGATTGAGAATTATGTTTGGGAAGGGTGCAACAGAACTAAGTCGGAAAGAAAGCGAGGCGGAGTCGGAATGCTCATCCATGAGGGAGCCAAATGAAGAAGTAAATTTAGAATATAAAGAGCATCTTTGGTTATCTGGTACAATGAGTGGGGAAAAACTAGGCTGGGCGTAACGTATTTTTCGACCGGAAATAATTGCACAGTGAAGAATCAAGTGCTAGTAGAATGCCGAAGGGCTGATATGAAGGGTATCGGGAATGATGCCGAAATTATCCTATTACGTGACATGAATGCCCATGTACAGGATCTCGATGACTATACCCACAACAACGAGAAGTTAGTGCTAGATCTCTCTGAGCAACATAGCCTCGTAATCGTGAACACAGGGCCTAAGTGTGAAGGGCAGATCAAGTGGGACGTGGAAAACTGGCAATCGACCATTGATTACTGTCTGATAAAAGAATTCATGATAACTTGATAGAAATGGTCATTGACGAGGAAGGGTAAAGCCGTGCAGAGAGTGACCATAAACGCATCAGTTTGATAATGGGATATGTAGTTGGGAAAGAGAGCAAGGAGTGCAAAATGGCCAGCCCAAATTTCAACGCTGAACAAATAGCGAATATAGTCACAAGAGTCGAGGAAGAACTTGGCAAATGGGCAAGTGAAAAGTGGGAATGTAGTGAGCTTCTAAGTGTAATAACGACAGAAATACGGCAAGAGAAACAACATGTTGGTTAGAAAGGAAACAAAGAAACCGAAAAGCTGGTGGAACAGGGAGATACGAGAAGCGATCGCCGAACGACAGAAAGCATCCCGACAGCACAGACAGGCAAAGAAGGCGCAATTGCGGCAGAATGAAGTAACCAGTAAATGGGAAATATACCGGGAGAAAATATCTATGGTTAAAATACTGGTGCAAGCAAAACTAAAAGGTGAAAGTGAACGTTGGTTGTCAGAAATACGTGATAAAAAGGTGCCGCACCTATAATATTTTGGAACCAAATAAAATTATTACGCAAGAATTCAACAACAATATAACAACATATCCTAGAGGAAGATGGAAACAAACTGGAAGGGGAAGCGGCATTAAATTACATCCGAAAAATAATAGCCGGATCATTGTAACGCAATGACGAGGTTCTATATGAAGAAAAAAAGAGCGTCAAAGAGAACCAGATGGAAAAGGAGCTGGTACTGACAAATTTCAACTGGAGGCAAGCTGAAGAAAGAATTCCTAAGCGCACAGCCACAGGGCTAGACGAGGTTCCCGTTAGGCTGATCAATAAACTAGGACCAAAAAGTTACGAAGTTCTGGTGAAAGCAGTGAAAAATACTTTAAAAGATAGAAGAATATCTGAGAGTTGTCGGCAAAGTAGGATGAATTTAATTTATAAAGGCAATGGGGAGAAAGATAGAATTGACTCGTATAGACAGTTGACCATTACATAGGTAACATATAAGTTAGCAATGCAGGCAATCAAATTAAAATGCAAGCATGGGCAGACACTAATGGCATTTTGGGAGAACTTCGACTGGCTTCAGAAGAGGTAGGCGTTTGGAGGATAATTTATTTGTTCTTAATCAGTGTGCTGAAATATCAAGATTGGGAAACAGACCGTTATATGGTGGCCTTTTTAGACATTACAGGAACGTATGACAACTTAAATCGCAACATTTTTGTGGGGTATTCTGGAAGGGCCATGAGACCCCTTCACAAAAGTTCTTGAAGATAAGTTAGAGCGTGTTCAGAAAAGGGCTGCAAGATTTGTCAGGGGCATCTACGACTACGAAACTAGAGGTTCACAAATCAGGGAAAATCTAGGGTGGAAGTTGCTGTCCAGACGCAGAAAAATAATCACGTTAAACTTTCAGACAACATTAAGAGCGGTAACACAGGAATCGATAAGAACATATATTTAAAACCACCGCATGATCAGTCTAAGAGACGCGACAGTTCCGAGAAAATAAGGGCCTACCAAAGTCGTATTAATGTATTTCAGTTTTCATTCTTTCCGCGAACAATTACAGAATGGAATTTGCTCCGGGATAAGGTAGTGTCTGGGCCCAATTTTTCATCTGCCATAGAGAACTTTACACGAATCTGTTTTAGACAATATTTCCAGTCTGCCGTTTTATGCATTGTGTAACAAATTTTATAATCGGCTGTTGTTAGTATTGGATGTGTTGTCTTTCTCTGCTAATTACGATGATGGTATTTTTAATACTATAGCTGATATGATGCCGTTTTTCTCGAAGTTCAATCTTTGACCTTTATGTCTGTAATTAACCCCCCTACGATAATGCCCAACTCGGGCGCTGTAGGTATTTGTAATAAAAAAATAACAAGGGCAACGCTTAAGCGACGATTGTCTACAGCTTTTGAGAGCGATTCACCTAGAAAATACCATTTGCGTTGAATGGGAAGGGATGAGGAGCAAGGAGGAGGTTGATATCAACAACGAACTGAGCCAGGGATGCCCTTTATCCCCACTGCTGTTTATGATGTACACGTTAAGGATGGAGAGGGCGCTAGAAGGAAGTAATACCGGGTTTGAAGTTGAAGTTGAAGTTTACTTTCACCACTAACAGTACAGTGTGTTTTGCACAGAACAGTTGTGGCGTGGAAAGTGGGAAAAAAGCTGCGCTGATGCAGCTTGACTAGCCCCACCTCCCATCCGTACAAGGCAGCAGAACGACAGCACAGCAAACTTCATACAGTCTTAACGTATTATAGAAAAATAAAAAATAAAAACGTGTACAATAATTGTCAAGTATACATAATTAAATGCGCCCTTGGGTGCCTACAAGTACATCAATCATTCAAGCACAAAAAACCAAAACCAACGACAAGAAAATTATTGCAAGGTAACATAATAGTAAGACATACTGTAAACAGAAAGGAGGGCTTTAGTTAGACAGAATTTTTCTAGGCTTGTAGCAGATTATGTAAACATGTTGAATAGCTCCCTGCCTGAAAGGACACGCAAGTGATCTTGTGTAAGCTTGAACGTATTGAGTACGTGTGGAATGGTGAATTTTAACATTTGGAGACCGTAGTTCATTCGTGTTCAGGGAATGTGCCAGTGTTCAGAATTTCTGATGGGACGCAATGAAATGTTCGGCTGTAATTGCGCTAAACCTCTTAAGTTTAGGCTATTTCTACGAATTTCTGACCTTAACGACAACAATTGATGTTCATAGGCAACGCTGAATTTTAAAACCTTAAACTTCATTTAATAAATGAGATGTATGATCTCTATAGCCTAAATTAGCAACAGCCCGCAAAGCACACTTCTGACGTGTATGTATCTTTTTCTTTAATGTTTGAGTTCCAGATGCCCATACCAACTGGCAGTAGCGTAGGTGGGAACTAAAAAGCGCATTAAAAATATGAAGTTTCTGGGGAACCGGCAGAAACGACTGACACTTCCTTAGCATACCTAGGGCTTTTCTTAGTTTAATACATAATTCTTCAATGTGAGAATCCCACAGCATATGTTGCTGAAAGATAATACCTAATGTTTTGACAGTCTCTCAAAGTTCAAATTCAAAATTATTTAGTAGCAATTTATGTGAGTACTTGCAAGCCATTCCTTTCGCGCGGAAAAGAACGGCCTTGGTTTTAGAGCTGTTGATTTATAATGAATTACGACAAGACCATTCGGACAATTTATGTAAAGTTTAGTTATGCTGTATTAGCTGCTTGAATCAACTCATCAAGGTTTGCTCCTGTAAAAAATAAGCTCGTGTCATCTGCATAGATTATGTATGTTATTGATCGATCTATGTTTACAATATCATTAATATAAAGGTTAAATAAGAGAGGGCCTAATATACTTCCCTGCGGTACACCACGATTGATTTTTTTGGGCATAGATATTTCCCTTTTTATTGACACACACTGGTACCGGTCGCTAAGATAGCTCCTTATTAAGTCAAGTGTAACGCCTCTGATGCCTTAATAGGGCAATTTTTCTAACAATGTTTGGTGATCAATCCTATCAAACGCTTTTGTAAAATCTACGAATACGCCTAGTGTGAGCTTTCTTGCTTCAATGTTGCCTAGTATGACCTCTTTCTGATGTAGAAGTGCTGTCTCTGTCGATACACCTGACCTGAAACCGTATTGTGCTGCTGTAATCACAGAATACATGTCCAAAAATTTTGAAAGTCTAGTGAAAATAATTTTTTCCAGAGCCTTTGAAAATACTGGCAATACCGATATTGGTCTGTAATTACTCATTTCGTTTTTGTCGCCACTTTTGTAAAGTACCGCGACCTTGGCTTTTTTCGTACGCTGAGGGAACAGACCTGTGTTTAAAACAAGATTATATATATGGGTCAAACAAGGTACTAATAAATCGAGGACAAAATCTCTTATACAAATGGGCGGGTACAGTAGTAGAGCAGCAGCTTCCAGGTTTATTTTATGCGGACGACATTGTGTCGCTAGCTAACAAGGAAAGTGATTTGCAACGTCTGGCTAATATCTGTGGACAGGAAGGCGAGAATTTAGGCTTGAAGTTTAGTGTTAGAAAATCAGGTATTATGGTATTCAATGAAAACAGTGAACAGGCATTGGCAATACAGGGCCAGCAAATACCTGGGGTAGAAGAATATAAATACCTTTGTATATGGATAAACGAAGGCAATATATATATGGAAACACAGGAAAAAACAATATCAGTGAAGGGGAAGAGAAATGGCAGCCTTAATGAAGCACAGAGTGCTATGGCGGTACAATAGGTACGAGGTGCTCCGGGGTATGTGGAAAGGTGTAATGGTTACAGGACTTACGTTTGGAAAGGCGGTTGTTTGGTTTAAATCAGGGGCACAATCAGGACTCGATGGGAACCAAAGTTCAGTGGGACACCTCGCATTGGGCGCTCACGGGAAGACTACAGATGAAGCTGTGCAGGGTGATACGGGCTGGACCAGTTTTGAAGTGAGGGAAGCTCACAGTAAAATTGATCACTAAGAACGACTGAGGAATATGGAAGTAAATGGTCTGGAAGGGTGTTGAAGTATTTGGGCAGGAAAAACATTGATTCACAGTGGAGGAAAAGAACTAGGTAGCTTACCAGCAAATATGCGGCCTGTCAAGTGAGCAATACAGCAACAAAGAACGTCAAGCGGGAAGTCAGAGTGGCTGAAATAATAATAATATTTGGGGTTTTACGTGCTAAAACCACTTTCTGATTATGAGGCACGCCGTAGTGGAGGACTCCGGAAATTTTGACAACCTGGGGTTCTTTAACGTGCACCTACATCTAAGCACACGGGTGTTTTCGCATTTCGCCCCCATCGAAATGCGGCCGCCGTGGCCGGGATTCGATCCCGCGACCTCGTGCTCAGCAACCCAACACCATAGCCACTGAGCAACCACGGCGGGTATGGCTGAAATAATCTTATGGGTGGCGGCAAGGGAAAAGAAACCTGCCATGAGTAACTACTTAAGAGGAAAAAACGAAATTTGACAAAAAAAAACAATTTATGATAACTCTATGGGAGCTCATTAATTTTCGAAGCGATATCGGCATGCCTTAGAACACGCACCTATAAAGCGATATATAGAAAGGATGAAGAAGCTTGTGCTTGCTGCGGTAAAGCTAGAGAAACGATGGAGCATGTTTTACTAGAATGTAAAGATATCTGCGCAGCGGTCGATTTAGGCACCACTGGCCTACTTGAAGCCTTTGGATTCAGCGAGAGCAGGGGGAAAGTAAACATGTCCGCAGTAGAGATTAGTGAGAGGCGACTGGAAGATTGGTAGAAGTAAGGAAACAACAAAAAACGGAGACGTACAAAAACAAGGTTCTCAATAGGGGGTCAGAAAATTTGGTTGTGGGAGTTCATAGTGTTTTGTTTTTAGCTTTTTTCCGTTTTTAACCTAGGCAGGACATTAGGCAGTATAATACCAAGAGCTTGGTGGCGCAAGCGACCGCCCCATTCCAAAGGGGACGCTGGTAGCATCCATCCATCCATCCATCCATCCATCCGTCCGTCCGTCCGTCCGTCCGTCCGTCCGTCCGTCCGTCCGTCCGTCCGTCCGTCCATCCATCCATCCATCCATCCATTCATCCATCCATCCATCCATCCGTCCGTCCGTCCGTCCTTTGCCGTCTTACATTTGGAAGTGCGGTTGTTTGCTTGAAATCATGCGTACAATCAAGACTCGATGCCAACGAAAGGTCAGTGGGACGCCTGGCATTGAGCGCTCACGGGAAGACTACAAATGAATCTGTGCTTCAAAGTGTTGTTTACACTGGCTTTACTCAACAACAAAGTATAACAAAAACATAGACGTTTCGCCACCTATGCGGGTGGCATCGTCAGTACACAATGGCAACAAATGAGAAATACATCCTATTTATCTATGAAAGTGCCGTAAACATCCGGCAGGGGGCCACGGTTAGAGTTACATGAAGATTGATTACGACGGATGAACCATGATTCTACGAACTTTCTTGGGCCCCATCGGTGTTCCCGTGCTAGTGTGGTTACATTGTTAAAATCAAACATGTGTCCCTTTGATAAACAATGATCAACCAATTCTGTCTTGGCACGTGTAGCATGGGTGGCTTTCGTAGCATCTCTTAGATGTTCCTTGATACGGGTGCGACGTCTCCGCCCTGTCTCGCCAATGTAGCTGGCATCACAGTCCGAGCAGTTGACCTTGTAGACGACACCACTTTGTTCGTCCGGAGGTGTGCGGTCCTTTGGCTTCGGGAACACGTTTGCCAACGTGTACGAGGGTTTAAACACAGTTCGAACACCTAAAGGCCGTAAAGCCCTGCGCACTGCTTCTGATACACCGCGGACATACGGAATGCACACAAAGGAAGCTGGCCTTTCGGCCTTGCTCTCACGAGGTTTTTGCATGCGGCGCCGCGTATCATTGACAAAGTGCTCAGGGTAACTCCGCTTATGCAAAAGAGTGGCCACATTCGTTAATTCTTGCTCCCTCAAAGTTTGCGTTGACGAGAGCGCATCGCAACGAGACAGGAGAGTGCGTACCACGGCATGTTTGTGTTCTATAGGGTGGTGAGAGTCAAAACTCAGCACACTCCCGCTATCGCAAGATTTGCGATACACGGCTGTCTCCACCGAACCTCCTTCGCTCCGTTGTACCAGCACGTCTAGAAAGGCTAGGCTGCCGCTATTCTCCGTCTCACATGTAAATTGAATGGCATGATGGACGGCATTAAGCGCCTCATGCATGGCACGCAGGTTTTTCTTTTCGACAATCACAAAGGTGTCATCTACATAGCGGCAGTACATTTTGACAGGGAAGGGTAAGGACGTCATCACAGCCGTTTCCACGTGTTGCATTAACAGATCAGCCACGATTACAGAAACAGGACTACCCATCGGGACGCCTTCTATCTGGTTATATATGGTACCGGCAAACGAGAAATATGTTTGCTTCAAGCAGAACCTAAGCAGAATCATGATGTCGTCAACAGTCAGGGAAGTACGGCTTTCTAACGTACAGTCCTCCTGCAGGCGTTTCTCAATAATATCCGTAGCCAATGCTATCGGCACATTCGTGAACAAGGACACTACATCGTAGGATACCATAACATCGTCGTCCCGAAGCTGCTGCTGGCGTACCGCGGTAACAAACTCTTTAGAATTCTTGACCGTGAACGTGCTCCCTTCCGCAAGCGGCTTTAAAATTTCAACCAGAAGCTTAGACAAGTTGTATGTCGGCGACCCAACAAAAGAAACAATAGGGCGTAGGGGGCAGCCGTCTTTGTGAACTTTTGGCAACCCGTAGGCTCTCGGCGTTGCTCCGTCAGACGAAAAGAGTCGACGGTACAGCGACTGGTCGACCCTTCCTTTCGTTTTCAAGCTGCGCAAATAGTCGACCAACTGCCTTTCGCAACTGGAAGTGGGGTCGTGCTGTAACTTCTGAAAGTGCAGAGGATCATCCAAAAGCAGTTGCATTTTTCTATCGTAGTCCTTGCGGTTCATTATTACAATACCTCCGCCCTTATCAGCTTCGAGGACCACGACAGATGCGTCAGACTTCAAGTCATGAAGCGCTGCGCGCTCCTTAGTGGTTAAATTAAACTGAGGCGTCTGGGCATTTGCCAAAATGTTCACAATGCGGCTACGAGCAAGGCATACAGCTGCAGTATCTTTCATGTGACGGAAACATTCTTCCGTTTCTACTATAATATCACGTTTCGGAATAAATCGCACCGCGGTTTATTCCGAAACGTGATATTATAGTAGAAACGGAAGAATGTTTCCGTCACATGAAAGATACTGCAGCTGTATGCCTTGCTCGTAGCCGCATTGTGAACATTTTGGCAAATGCCCAGACGCCTCAGTTTAATTTAACCACTAAGGAGCGCGCAGCGCTTCATGACTTGAAGTCTGACGCATCTGTCGTGGTCCTCGAAGCTGATAAGGGCGGAGGTATTGTAATAATGAACCGCAAGGACTACGATAGAAAAATGCAACTGCTTTTGGATGATCCTCTGCACTTTCAGAAGTTACAGCACGACCCCACTTCCAGTTGCGAAAGGCAGTTGGTCGACTATTTGCGCAGCTTGAAAAACGAAAGGAAGGGTCGACCAGTCGCTGTACCGTCGACTCTTTTCGTCTGACGGAGCAACGCCGAGAGCCTACGGGTTGCCAAAAGTTCACAAAGACGGCTGCCCCCTACGCCCTATTGTTTCTTTTGTTGGGTCGCCGACATACAACTTGTCTAAGCTTCTGGTTGAAATTTTAAAGCCGCTTGCGGAAGGGAGCACGTTCACGGTCAAGAATTCTAAAGAGTTTGTTACCGCGGTACGCCAGCAGCAGCTTCGGGACGACGATGTTATGGTATCCTACGATGTAGTGTCCTTGTTCACGAATGTGCCGATAGCATTGGCTACGGATATTATTGAGAAACGCCTGCAGGAGGACTGTACGTTAGAAAGCCGTACTTCCCTGACTGTTGACGACATCATGATTCTGCTTAGGTTCTGCTTGAAGCAAACATATTTCTCGTTTGCCGGTACCATATATAACCAGATAGAAGGCGTCCCGATGGGTAGTCCTGTTTCTGTAATCGTGGCTGATCTGTTAATGCAACACGTGGAAACGGCTGTGATGACGTCCTTACCCTTCCCTGTCAAAATGTACTGCCGCTATGTAGATGACACCTTTGTGATTGTCGAAAAGAAAAACCTGCGTGCCATGCATGAGGCGCTTAATGCCGTCCATCATGCCATTCAATTTACATGTGAGACGGAGAATAGTGGCAGCCTAGCCTTTCTAGACGTGCTGGTACAACGGAGCGAAGGAGGTTCGGTGGAGACAGCCGTGTATCGCAAATCTTGCGATAGCGGGAGTGTGCTGAGTTTTGACTCTCACCACCCTATAGAACACAAACATGCCGTGGTACGCACTCTCCTGTCTCGTTGCGATGCGCTCTCGTCAACGCAAACTTTGAGGGAGCAAGAATTAACGAATGTGGCCACTCTTTTGCATAAGCGGAGTTACCCTGAGCACTTTGTCAATGATACGCGGCGCCGCATGCAAAAACCTCGTGAGAGCAAGGCCGAAAGGCCAGCTTCCTTTGTGTGCATTCCGTATGTCCGCGGTGTATCAGAAGCAGTGCGCAGGGCTTTACGGCCTTTAGGTGTTCGGACTGTGTTTAAACCCTCGTACACGTTGGCAAACGTGTTCCCGAAGCCAAAGGACCGCACACCTCCGGACGAACAAAGTGGTGTCGTCTACAAGGTCAACTGCTCGGACTGTGATGCCAGCTACATTGGCGAGACAGGGCGGAGACGTCGCACCCGTATCAAGGAACATCTAAGAGATGCTACGAAAGCCACCCATGCTACACGTGCCAAGACAGAATTGGTTTATCATTGTTTATCAAAGGGTGTTAGATATGAAGCTGTTTCCTGCGACTACTTCGAGTTCCCCAAACCACATCGGATTGCAGCACAGCTAATCGAGGAATGCAGAAGCAGGAAAGCGCATTCCAGAGGAGACACGTGCAAACAAGTTTGCGACCCCCAGGTCGTGTGCCGCCGGGATTAGAAGGGGCCCTGGGACAATGGAGCTCAATCGTCCCCCTTCGCCTTTGAAGAAGGCATTTGCCACCGCTGCGGAGCCGAGTCACGGGAAGCAGGTGGGCCCTTGTACAATGGAGCATGAGCGCCCCCCTCCTTCTCCATCTTAGAAGAAGTGGGTTGCACCACTGCGAGGCAAGACCGCAGAGAGCCGCCAGGTGTCACACCGCGACACGGGCGCCTACCATTGGCTGAAAGTGGCGTCATGGGAGCGGACTCTCCCATTGGTCAAACATGACGTGACTTACAGTGCTCGAAGGGCTTATAAGAAGCCTTCCAGACATTCTGGAACATGCCCTGATTCCCTGATTCACCTCTCTCGAACTTCTTGCCGCGGGCCGCAGCGTCCGAGTTGCTGCCGGCCCGTAATGACTGTACAACTGTTAATTGACGCTCACCTCCTTGTATATAATGTAGAATAAATTCCTCCCAAGTTTGGGTTTTCATCCCGAAGTCCGTCCTCCAACCCCTACATCTGGTGGCAGCGGTGGGATCGCCTCCGAATGCATCAGCTGGTGGCAGCGCTACGGATAAACCTTCGTCGAGAGAGATCCTAAGGAACCGGGAAGAGCGAAGAAGAGAGAGCCTTCGTCGAAAGAGGTCCGAAGAAACTGGGAGTATCGAAGAAGGAGCGAGCCTTCGACCCAGGGAGTCCGGAGGAACCGGCAACAGCGGACAAATGAACCGGATGGCAGGGTGCTGCAACCGTAAGTGAGCGCGTGGTTTTTTTCCTTATGATTCGCCAGACTCAAATGCTGTGTGTTCATTTTGATAGTTCTGGGAATCGGGAGTTTGTTGCATTGTGTGTTTGCACAAATTAATTAAGGAAAACAGTTTTAACCACCTGTCGGGGCAGCTGCCATGGATCTTAGAAGGTTGACAAGGTTAGACTTGTTGTTGGTGTGCGACGATTTGGGAGTTGAGGCGGACGAACGGATGGAAACGCCAGCTATCGTAAAAGCGATTAACGATAGTGGCAATGACGATGAAAGCATTAAGCTTGCTTGGGAGGTGATACAGGAGCCACGGGAGCGTGTGCGTCGTGTACGTTTGCGGGAGCGTCGTGAACTTAAGAGTGAGAGTAAGCGTGAACAACGCGAGAAGGAACGGAAGCATGAGCTTCAAGAATTTACTCTTAGCTGTCAGCGTCACGAACGTGAGAATGAACGCAAACGTGAGTATCAGGGACGTAAGCTTGAGCGTGAGCAAAAGTATGAGAGAGAGAAGGCAGCACTGATCAAAGAGATACAGCATTGTGATCAGTTATTGGCACAGAGACAACGGCTGTCTGAGAATTCTGTAGGTAGTACAGAGCGAAAGAATGAGGCAGCATCGAGCGGATTTTCGCCAGAAGCCGACGAAAAGAGTAGTGCCTGTGAGATTAGCTGCAGAGTCATAAGTGAAGGGAAAGGGCTAGCTGCTAACGATGCCTTAGTGGCAACAGAGGCCGTTAAAGGCCGTAGTGAGAGCGACGAGGTGCTGTGCCAACAGATGACTGTGGAGACAGCTAGGCCAGCTGCGAACAAATTGGCACAGTTACCGAGCGTGTGCGTCGCTGGTAATGTTAGCGAGGTTGCTAGCGAAGAAAAGGGTACTGCTGACCAGACAGAGGCGAGCACCCATGTCGAGCCAGATGTGCGTGCAGAAGTGAAGTGCGAGCTGAGCGATGCAGTTGAGGGTAATTCTCGGGATGGCGAGCTCCGTAGTCCACGAGAGAACAACTGCATTGTTCAAGGATCGGTGCGGCTCTCCGCCAGTCTAGATAGCCTAGAGAGGGATGGTTTAGTTATTAATCATTCGGACTGTGCGCGTGAGACAGCGCTCGATACCGACGGGCTGTGTGCCGATGCACAGCGTGAGCTGGGCAATGTAGTAGAGGGCAGTTCGCAAGAGTGCGAGTTGTCTAACTCGAGTAAAGCCTGCTGCATTGTGCCAGAGTCGGTTGGGCTGTCCGCCAGTCGAGGCAAAGTGAGAGTAGATTTAAATGTAAATCACTCAGACTGTGCGGGTAAGAGACCGATCCGGGCCGACGAAATGTGTACCGGCCAGCACGAGGCACGAGAAGGCGACAGGAAAGCGAGTGCAAAGAGAAAGCGCCGTAAAAAGAAGCGCAGTAAAGACCGAAAGACGGTAATTAATGTAGCGCCGCCAAAAATGGCGAGAAACCCAAATGGGCAGGGCGCGAGGAAAAAGATGCGGTCGTCTCGGACGATGTTGACGCATCGAAAACGTTCAAGCCACCGGTCAAAGGGGGACCGCGAAGAATGTTCTGCATGGACGCGGACAAAGGGCACGAGGCAGTTAAGCTCCTCGTCGTTCCGTAGTTCTTTTCACAGCTCAGCGTGCAGTTCGAAGAAACGCAAGGTGGCAGGACGAGACCAGGTGGGGAGTGGCGACGCGGTCAATCGAGTTCGTGTTGAAAGCGGGGCGGGAGGACGCAAATTGGCAGGAGACCGTAACGTCTTGGGGGAGCTGATAGTGAATCAGGCCTTTTGTTATCTGTCGGCAGCCAGAGTAGCTTTCAGACCACGCCCACCACGGGTACGACTCAAAAGTGAGTCAGACATAAGCGTTTGGAAAGGGAGGCCAAGAGAGCTTCCGTAGTAAAACGTGTTATTTTGTTTTTTATTTTTGAGGATCGGAAAATTTCGCGATTTGAGACTAGGTTTTCTTTCAATATGTAAAGGTATGAGCTTTGTTTGTTTTCGTTCGAGAAGCTCGAGATTTGAAAGATGCGTTTTGAGTAAACTTGTAGTCTCGCGAGATGCTCATTAATAAGTATATAGGCTTTCTTTTTTTTGTGTGTGAGTAACCTGAGGGTCAAGGTTATCGTTCAGAGGCCTATGGTAAAGCGCGTGTGTTATTTAACCTTCTTTCTTTTTAAGTGTTGAATTTTGTAAGGTTAAGCGCGTAGATTTTCCGTGAGTGCAAGATTTGCACGGAGAAGCGTTCTTAGTTCCATTAGCGCGTGTCCTGTGTGGACAGAAGGAAGCAGATTTATGACTGCGTTGCTCGTGTGTGTTGAGGGCAGCCGTATTCTGACTTCTTTAGTGAACGTGCGTGGAAAGAGTTAGTAGAAGACGCATCATTTTAAGAGTTCTGCGGAGTGTGTAAGTCCCGCAAGTTTAATTGTTCGTTTACGTCACGTGTCCTGCAGGACTTTCAGGAGAGAAACGTGAGTAAGCGTGAATGAAAAGTTTGCCTACAATGCAAGTACGCGTTCTGTTTAGTGACCACAAGGCTGGTGCACTTGTGATTACGTACTTGTGAGGTTGACCAGATTGTTCAGTGGCACCATTACGTGCGATAAGTACGCCACTGCGATAGATTGGAAACATGCTGTTCGTGTAGTTAGGCCACTTAAGTTATGTTCGGCTGTTTTCATTTGTTGTTTGCATCGTCAACGACCCTTTTGTTTTGCAACAACAATAGTACTCTGGTCTTGTCGGCAATCGAGGAGAAATGGATAGCTGTTTGGAAGGGTGGTTGGAACTGTTGTCAAAATTGGGGAACTAAAAGATCAGGGTTGATTTTGACTCAGTAATAGCCTGGCGAGTCAGGGGTGAAGAGCCTGCGCTTACACGTGGGGCAGCGCTGTGTTGTTTTGTTTGTTTGACGTCTGTTCTCCAGAGCCAAGGATCCCGAAGTTCGTCAAACGAGGCTCGACCCCAGTACCCTGCAGCTTCTATCAGCGTTCCTCATGGCCAGCGAATTGAGTTCACCGGCCATTCAGAACTACCGGGGCGAGGACGAGCTGTTAGATATGAAGCTGTTTCCTGCGATTACTTCGAGTTCCCCAAACCACATCGGATTGCAGCACAGCTAATTGAGGAATGCAGAAGCAGGAAGGCGCATTCCAGAGGAGACACGTGCAAACAAGTTTGCGACCCCCAGGTCGTGTGCCGCCGGGATTAGAAGGGGCCCTGGGACAATGGAGCTCAATCGTCCCCCTTCGCCTTTGAAGAAGGCATTTGCCACCGCTGCGGAGCCGAGTCACGGGAAGCAGGTGGGCCCTTGTACAATGGAGCATGAGCGCCCCCCTCCTTCTCCATCTTAGAAGAAGTGGGTTGCACCACTGCGAGGCAAGACCGCAGAGAGCCGCCAGGTGTCACACCGCGACACGGGCGCCTACCATTGGCTGAAAGTGGCGTCATCGGAGCGGACTCTCCCATTGGTCAAACATGACGTGACTTACAGTGCTCGAAGGGCTTATAAGAAGCCTTCCAGACATTCTGGAACATGCCCTGATTCCCTGATTCACCTCTCTCGAACTTCTTGCCGCGGGCCGCAGCGTCCGAGTTGCTGCCGGCCCGTAATGACTGTACAACTGTTAATTGACGCTCACCTCCTTGTATATAATGTAGAATAAATTCCTCCCAAGTTTGGGTTTTCATCCCGAAGTCCGTCCTCCAACCCCTACAAGGGACACATGTTTGATTTTAACAATGTAACCACACTAGCACGGGAACACCGATGGGGCCCAAGAAAGTTCGTAGAATCATGGTTCATCCGTCGTAATCAATCTTCATGTAACTCTAACCGTGGCCCCCTGCCGGATGTTTACGGCACTTTCATAGATAAATAGGATGTATTTCTCATTTGTTGCCATTGTGTACTGACGATGCCACCCGCATAGGTGGCGAAACGTCTATGTTTTTGTTATACTTTGTTGTTGAGTAAAGCCAGTGTAAACAACACTTTGAAGCATGAGTTCCCCTGGCTTTTGGAACATTTTTTCAAATGAATCTGTGCAGGGTGTTATTTATTTATTTACTTATTTATTTAGTTATTTAGTTATTTATTCATTCATTCATTTATTTGCCCTCAGCGCCTTTGGGCATTAGAGAGGGGAGTGAGTTATACAACAAATGAGAGGGAAATTAATTACGACTTATACACAATATTTGCTATTTATACAATGTTAGCTGAAAGTAATGATAAATAGAGTAATAGAACATGTCATCTAGAAGTAACGTTAAAGTAAAAACACCAACAGTAGTTCGTACACATTTTTGCTATTATACAGTCTTAGCTAGTGCTTTTCAAAAATTATCATTTTTATTAATGGAAACAGTGGCAGAAGGAAGTTCATTCCAATCTTTTGACGTGCGCGGAAAAAATGAGTATAAGAAATATGTCGTGTTACATGCACCAATTCTAACTTTATGCTGATGATCAATACGGTGATATAAGTAATATGGACGCGACATGAATTTTGGATGAAGAGTAGGGTGGTGATGCAGCTGATAAAAAAATAAAAGGCGGTAAATTCTTCGACGTGTTGCTAGCGATTGAAGACCCAGATTCCATTTCATTGAAGATATGCTCGCACCACGGTTGTAGTTCCAAAGAGTAGAACGAGTGGCGTTTTTTTTTTATTAGTTCAAGGGAATGCATTAGGTTTTCGTGAAAGGGGTCCCATATAGCTGCAGCGTATTCTAATTTGGCCACAACAGGTTTTTATGAAGTAGTAATGTTAAAGGAGAGGGAGCACGAGAAAAGTTACGGCGTAGGTATCCGAGCACGTGGTTGGCTTGGTTAATTATATATCCCACGTGATGATTCCACGTTAATTTAAATGTTATATGCAGGCCTAAGTACATATATGAACTTGTCGATTCTAAAGCAACGTTATTAAATTAGCACACAGGCAGGTTATCGTTAGATCGGGATACTCTCAGAAATTTGCACTTGTTAATGTTGAGTTCCATTCGCCATAATCGGCACCAACTGCTCACGTTATTAAGATCGGCCTAAAGCATGGTGATGTCGTGTTCGTTAGTTATTTTTCCGAGGATTACACAGTCATCTGCAAATAAATGTACGTCAGAAGTTATTGCTGAAGGTAAGTCATAATTATAGATAAGGAATAATAGAGGTCCCAGGACGGAGCCTTGTGGCACACCGGACTGAACGTCGCTATGAGGTGAGTCATGACCATTAGCTGTTACGAACTGAGAACGGTTAACGAGAAATGACTCAGTCCATTTTAGAACGTTATGATCGAGGTTTAATTTGCTTAGTTGATAAAGTAATAGTTTATTACACAATTTGTCAAGGGCTTTGGAAAATCTAAGAAGATGCGATCGGGAAAAGAAGAACGGTCAAGTATTTGATGTAGTTTCTGAGTAAATGTTAATAATGGTGATTGACATGAGAATGATTTTCCAAAACCATGTTGTGATGGCGAAAACAAAATGAATCAGACTCAAGAAAATCCGCAGGGTTAGTAAAAATTATATGTTCTAGCAGTTTGCAGCAGGTACTGGTTAATGATATCGGGCGATAATTCGTAGGAGATGTTTTATTGCCCGATTCATGCCAAGGAATAATTTTTCCTATTTTCCATTCTGACGGAACAGTAGATGTGTTGAGCGATTGTTCAAATATTTTGCTTAATATAATGGAACTTTAACAACAGGTGTGTTTCAGAAATTTAGCACTGATGTTATGAAAGCCAGGTGACGAATGTATCTTCAATGAATCTATCAGTCGAATAACTCTGCGAACTTCAATAGTCACTGGAGGCATAGTTAAGAAGCTATAGTCATTCAAGACTGGAAGTTGAATTTCAGCTGTGCACGAGAAATTTTTAAGAAAGTTATTAGTCAGGAGAGTTGCGCATAGGTTTTTCGGAACAAGGTTACCAGAGCAATTGTTAAGAGTGATAGAATCATAAGAAGATGGATGTATGACGTGCCAAAATTTTTCACGTTAGTTATCAGCATAGATGGTAATGTGGTTGATAAGAATGTTTCGTTAGCGTATTTGATTAGGGCTGGACAAGTTTTGAAGTGAGGTAAGCTCACAGTAAAATTAATTATGAAGAACGGCTGAGAAATATGGAAGAAATTAAATGGGCTGGGATAGTGTTCAGGCATTTGCACCGGAAAAACATTGATTCACAGTGGAGGAAAAGAACTAGGAAGCTTACCAGCAAGTGTGCGGCCTGTAGGGTGAGCAACAAAGAACGCCAAGCGGAAAATCAGAGAGGCTGAAATAATCTCATGGGTGGCGGCAATAGAAAATAAACCTGCCATGAGTAACTGATGTACTAAAGTGCCAAACAGACGACACAAGAAGAGACACGGACGAACGCTTACTAACAACTAGCCCAACAAAAAGTTCTGCTGGAATATGAGTAACTGCTTAAGAGGAGAAAATGAAATCAGGAAAGAAACAATTTATGATAACTCAGAGGGAAGTTCGTTACATTAAGAAACGTGATCAGGCTGCCTTAGAACACGCACTTATAAAGCGAGAGATAAGAAGTAAGAAGTATGTGCTCGCTGCGGTAAAGCTAAGGAAACCATGGAGTATGTTGTATTAGAATGTGAAGATATCTGCCCAGTGGTCGATTTAGGCACCACTGGAGATTTATATTGTACCAGTGGCACCCACGACGATCGTAGAAGAGAGAATAGCCTAGAGGAATTCGAAATCCCGCAGGTAACGCCAGAAGAAGTAAAGAAAGCCTTAGGAGCTATGCAAAGGGGGAAGGCAGCTGGGGAGGATCAGGTAACTGCAGATTTGTTGAAGGATGGTGGACAGGTTGTTCTAGAGAAACTGGCCAACCTGTATACGCAATGCCTCATAACCTCGAGCGTACCGGAATCTTGGAAGAACGCTAACACAATCCTAATCCATAAGAAAGGGGACGCCAAAGACTTGAAAAATTATAGACCGATCAGCTTACTGTGCGTTGCCTACAAAGTATTTACTAAGGTAATCGCAAATAGAATCAGGAACACCTTAGACTTCTGTCAACCAAAGGACCAGGCAGGATTCCGTAAAGGCTACTCAACAATAGACCATATTCACACTATCAATCAGGTGATAGAAAAATGTGCAGAATATAACCAACCCTTATATATAGCTTTCATTGATTACGAGAAAGCGTTTGATTCAGTCGAAACCTCAGCAGTCATGGAGGCATTACGGAATCAGGGTGTAGATGAGCCATATGTAAAAATACTGGAAGATATCTATAGCGGCTGGACAGCCACCGTAGTCCTCCACAAAGAAAGCAACAAAATCCCAATAAAGAAAGGCGTCAGACAGGGAGATACGATCTCTCCAATGCTATTCACCGCATGTTTACAGGAGGTATTCAGAGACCTGGAGTGGGAAGAATGGGGGATAAAATTGATGGAGAATACCTTAGCAACTTGCGATTCGCTGATGATACTGCCTTGCTTAGTAACTCAGGAGACCAATTGCAATGCATGCTCACTCACCTGGAGAGGCAAAGCAGAAGGGTGGGTCTGAAAATTAATCTGCAGAAAACTAAAGTAATGTTTAACAGTCTCGGAAGAGAACAGCGGTTTACGATAGGTAGCGAGGCACTGGAAGTGGTAAGGGAATACATCTACTTAGGGCAGGTAGTAACCACGGATCCGGATCATGAGACTGAAATAACCAGAAGAATAAGAATGGGCTGGGGTGCGTTTGGCAGGCATTCTCAAATGAGGAACAGCAGGTTGCCACTATCCCTCAAAAGGAAAGTGTATAACAGCTGTGTGTTACCAGTACTCACATATGGGGCAGAAACCTGGAGACTTACGAAAAGGGTTCTGCTGAAATTGAGGACGACGCAACGAGCTATGGAAAGAAGAATGATCGGTGTAACGTTAAGGGATAAGAAAAGAGCAGATAGGGTGAGGCAAAAAACGCGGGTAAATGACATCTTACTTGAAATCAAGAAAAAGAAATGGGCATGTGCCGGACATGTAATGAGGAGGGAAGATAACCGATGGTCATTAAGGGTTACGGACTGGATTGCAAGGGAAGGGAGGCGTAGCAGGGGGCGGCAGAAAGTTAGGTGGGCGGATGACATTAAGACGTTTGCAGGGACAACATGGCCACAATTAGTACATGACCGCGGTAGTTGGCGAAGTATGGGAGAGGCCTTTGCCCTGCAGTGGGCGTAACTAGGCTGATGATGATGATGATGATGATGATGATGATGATGATGATGATGATGATGATGGTGGTGGTGGTGGTGGTGGTGGTGGTGGTGGTGGTGGTGGTGGTGGTGGTGGTGGTGGTGGTGGTGGTCTCCTTGAAGCCCTTCAGTTCAGCGAGAGCAGGGGCAAAGTAAACATGTCCGCAATAGAGATTATGAAGAGGAGATTGGAAGATAACGACAAACAAAGGAGGCGTACAAAAACAGAGTGCACAATAGGGGTTCAGAAACTTTGGTTGTGGGAATTCATCGTGTTTTTTTTTACTTTTTTAACATAGGTAGGACATTAGGCAGCATAATGGCACGAGCTTGCCGGCGCCACCCCGCTCCACAGGAATAACAGCCACTCAGCGGGCGCCTTCGTAGCTCCACCTTCGCGGCTCCAAACATCGCATCACCGACAAGCGCATCAGTGCACTTTTCCGCTTGCTTATCTTCGTAGTGCGCGCCTCAAGTCCTGTTTGATTTCTTTGTGCAGCGGACAGCAATGACAAGACCATCGCAACCACAGGCCGAGTGGCGGTGGTTGCTGCTCAGGGTCCCACCAACATGGACCAGCCGGACACTGTACTCTACCACACCATGGTCGTTACGAGAGGTTGGTTCCTTGTTTAGATGAGTTAATGAAGGCATCTCTACCATTTTGCGCCCTTTTTTGTTACCTATGGTTATTTTTCACCAAGTGTATGACTGGCCGGAAAGCAAGAAAGCTGGGCTATTTGTTGTCGTGGGCGCATTGTGTCTAACGCAAAACAGACGGACAAGAGGCGAGAAGTGGACCGATTCCTTATTCGAAAAGAATGGATGCACGACAGGCTACGCGATCTCACTGATGGTCAAGCACAGATCCGCAGATAAAGTATCCGAATATAAGGAGGCCAACAGACATGTGAAATGTTCGGTTAAGAAGACAGCTGTGGTGTGGAAGGCCAGAAAACAAGCTGTCATTTAAACGCAGTTTGACTAGCGCCACCGCCTAGCAAAACGTGTTAGCATTCATAAAGTCACGATCCCACAAGAAACACATGCTTGTCACGTTACAGACTTCACCAAACAAGGCTGACAACTCAAATGGCCATTAGAATTGACACAACTTCGCGCTATTTAGATTTCAGTTAGCGATACGAATTTGGAACGCGTTGTGTTGGTATAGCAAGATTAAATAAAAAATATATATTAAGTATCAGGGTGTCGAACCAAAATTTTTTTAGGTTCGGTTCAGGTTCAGGCTTTTCTTTTTTCAAGTGTCCGGTTTATTCACCAACATCGTCAGTTGTACATAGCAGACCATACAATATTTTTAATACAAAGGCAGTTCAGAGTTATAGGAACTGCCACACATGACCAAAGCGGAAGAAAGAAAGTCATCAAGCAATGGTAGCGGTAAAATTGAAGAAAAGCAAACAGTGCAAAAAGAGAAAATATAAAGCTGCTCAGTAAATAAAAATTGGGAAGAAAACTTTTGGGATGGTGGTGGTGTTGCAGCAGGCGGGCTTAGCCTGGCATACATAGCCGGCAATTGTTCCACCTGCGCCTCCTATGAGCTGAGATCAGGGGTGTATCATCAGGCGTCGATGAGTCCTGTGTCTCGCCGGTAGGCAATCCGCAGTAGTCGCGCTCTCTTCCTGATCGCCACCCCCCCCCCCCGCCAGGAAAACGACGTCTTCAATGGTCCTGTGCATACGGCCACTACCATTCTGCGTCGAACTGTGGCCAAATGAATTGCTCAGTGCCGCCACACCAGAAAGGGCCACTCTCGAATAACCGGGGTGCGCGCGCAGTCCGGCACACCAACGTCGCGGATCACACAGGCTTGGAGCCTTGTGGATTGCCCTAAAGTGATTGCGTATTGCATCCTTACAGTTCGGAAAAATGTTTGGCGCTCTCAGCTTTGGGACACAAGTGCGCGCTAGGCGTGCAAGAGCGTCAACTTTTCCGTTTCCTTCAATTCCTACGTGCGATGGGATCCATTGAAATCTTACGGGAAGCCTCATTAGAACATTAATCAGTTCCATTTACCAATACAACAGTAACGGAAGCAATATAACAAGCATCATTATTACAATCACAAAAGCCAATTGCAAGGATGAAGAGAGTTGCATAAAATGATTCATTACATTCCCGGGTTTCACGCACCCAAACCACCATCTCATTGTGAGGCACGCCGTGGTGGGAGACCACGTGGGGTTCGTGCACCCAGTGCAGGGCACACTGACGTTGTTTCACTTCGCTACCATCTAATTGCGGTGGCCGATAAAATTATTCTCAATATGGTCCTTCAGTACATGCTCTGTGAGCGATGGTTTTAAGGAAATGTGGAATAGAATTGTGCTGTTTGGTTCGCGCTAGTGTGGAGGTTCCCTAGCATGTGCGCACTTTAGGCAAAAGATGGTTATCAGGCTCAGAGGACCTCGTAATATTAGTATTTACAAAAGTTTCAACGGCAAAATCATCTATATGTACAATGTTACGAAATAATTTACGTACCACAATTGATAACCTAAACTGAAAGAGCCGGTGAAAAGGATGAATGTTCATGCTGCAATAAAGTGGCATTGTATTGGATAAGAATGACTGAAAGTCATGAGATGAAGCACCTGATTTTGTAAGCTTTGAAGTTGGATGAGGTGTGTCGAGTATGAATTTGCCCCAAGCTAATACGCGATAAGGTAAATGACTGTGAATATTTGCGCGATAAAAGGAACGAATGATGTGCGGCTGAAAATATGAGCGAGGTTTGATGGTGGCACGTATTAAAAAAGAAATCTTTAACACAGTTGATTGCGCATGAAGGTAGAATCAGGTGCCTGTCTAAAACTAAGGCGAGAAATTTTCTGTTGTCGGAAATTCGTATTAAGTTGTTTTCAATTTACACAGACACATATTTGGAAATTAGTGTCGAGGGCAGAATGAAAAATCATAAACTGTTTTTAGTGGATTTCTGTAGGTCAGCGCTAACGTTTCGCTGTAGCTCGTCGACATTATTAGCGCAAGTAAAAGCAGTCGTGGCATCAGGACATAAGATCCAGTTGGCAATGGTCGAAACATTAGAAAGGTTGTTAATAAATAGCACAAAGAGCAGCGGGCTAAGGATCAAGCCCCGAGGAACACCGTGATTTATGTTCTCAGTAGATGAGAGTACCATCAATCTGAAAAAGTGAAGTACGATTGGTTAGATAGCTACAAATAAACTGAAGGGGCGGACCAGTTATTCCGTAATATTCAAGTTTATGCGTAATAATTTTGTGATCAATGGTGTCAAAACTTTTGTTAAGTCTGTAGATACGCTTCCAACCAGCAAGCCTTTGTCTATGATTTTTCGGTTAAATTTAGAAGCGGTTGAGTAACGTGGTCGAACTGTTTAGGTGGCAACAAATTCGATTCTGCTAAATAGAATATTAAACGTGTATAAAAAGCTTTCGAATTATTTTATTGGAAAACTAAAGAGAAGGTCTGCAGTTATCGAGAATTTCACGATCACCTTTTTTGTCAACAGGTGTTATTCTGCCAACTTTCAGAGAATTTGGAAATATGCCTGACAGTGACAGTGACAAGAACTTTATTAGAGTGTCCTGAGGAACTCGATTGGGGGGAACAGAAGGCTCCCCGATCAAGTTGGTGGCTCCGCCCACGACAGGACAGGGAGGTGGTGACTCTCCGCGACGTCGCGGGCCCTCTGGATGGCCTTTAGTTGGTTTGTGAAATCCGAGCTCTTCAGCAAGGCGTCCCACTTGGACTTGTTATGAAAGTCGGAGCCCGCGTTGTACCGGCACAGCCAGAGCATGTGGTCGAAGGAGCAGCACGCGTGACCGAATTTGGAGCACGATTGCGGGAAGTTGGGGTCTATCCAACTAAGCGCTCTCGGGGTGAGGTAGGATCTCGTCTGTAAAAGCCTGAAAATAACAGCCTGAGCCCTGTTCAGTTTCGGACTGGGGGGAGGGAATTTCCTCCTGCTGTGTTTGTAATGTGACGTAATTTCGTGAAAGGTCGTAAGATTATCTTTGAAGGGGCAATCCTGCGAAATATGCCTACTTTAAATAATTCACTAACAATGCCAACAACAATATTGGAGATAGTTCACTCGAAATTTGCTTGATACGAGATGGGTTAACACAGCCTAGGCCAGCTCTAGTAGACGTAAATGAACACATAACGTGAAAAACTTGCTCTGCACTCGTAGGCTGCAAGTGGAAAGAATGAATGTGGCGAGAGAATGCTGATCAGGGGGGATCTACTTTGAGAATCGCAAATTACTACTAAAATACTGATTGAAGGCATTCGCTAAATCAGCGATGGGAGTGTGTTTGTGTCAGTTTTAATTTTTGTCATATGTCCCTGGCATTTAATATTTAAAAATTCATTGATAAACTGCTGGTGGTTCAGTCTCGAATTATTGTCATTATTCAATGCCTTGCTCTGAATGTAATTTCGTTTGGCACACTTAAGTGCGGCTGCAAGTGTTTGGGACTATCCCACCTTGTACGTTGCGCGCACATTGCATGTACATTGCTTGCACGGTGCACGTTAAACTAAAACCCAGCTGGTCAAAATTAATCCAATCTGCGGCGTATCTGATAGTCATATCGTGGTTTCAGCACATACCCGACGCGTTTGACACGCAGATCAGATTTCGTGCTCGCCGCTATCGTTGTGCATTAGGTGTTCTTGTTTTCCTGGCCTTTTGTAAGTCGCAGTTGCGCCCCAGTCCTGGTCTTCACCGTCACTACAGCGGGACCGTCAGAATGCCAATCAGCTGCGCGACTTGAAGACAAGAAAGAGTGAATTACAGTAGCCGCCAGCGAGACAGTGTAACGACATGCTGCGTCTAGCGTTGGCCACTTGACACATGATCCTCACTATAATACTGAATTTTCGCTTTCCTATTGTAGTAGAGAATCAAAGCACCTTAGTTCTAGAGTTCAGTAGCGCGGTACAATGATTTCTCCGTACCGGAATCAGCGCCACATAATATAAAAGATAACTTAGGCATAGCTGAGCTTGGTCACGTAATCGCTAAGCGAAAAACATAAGACGACACGTATATCCTGCGGCACGAGTGCTCCGCCCGCTGCTCGTCTCGTGGAAGATTGCGGAATGACGAACACAAGAATTCTTCTTTAAGATGGCGACAAATGTGACGTGCGCAAAGCGGCAACAAGGTTGAAACGATTCGGGTGAACGATCGCCAAGCATCGTTCGCTCCACAAGTGTGGGGTTATTGCAGTGCAAAAACTGCACCGCAGGTTTATATCGTTGCCGGCAGCCACAAGCCTAGTTGAGCGCGATGTGATTCGAAGCATTGTTTGGTGACAAAATGTGTCTTCACGAATCGGCGACTGCACTTGTAACGTGTGTCAAAGCTAGGCGTATGTGCAGCAAAAATCATCCGCCTGTTGTTTAGGAGGATTCTTTAGACTGAAGCAAGTTGATTTTATCCGGCGGCGTTCAAGGTCCGCGATCCAGTCGGGGAGCACGGTTACGTTCTTCGGGCGAGAAGCTTCTTCTGGCGAGGCATTCGTTGCGCGCTAATTGTCGGGCTGCTGTGCTTGAGCAACTTTTGTGACCCGTGTTTCATTCTGTCCAGCAACGGAGAAATCTTAGAATTTTGAATTGATTCAGGAGTACCGCGAAAGAGGTTATACGAAAATAGTCAGGCAGATCGCAGGAATAATCGCCACTTGTGGAAGAACCCGGGCGCGCTTTTCCGGGAAGCCGACAGCGGTCGAGAGCCGAAACTTGACTACCTTCGGTATCGTCCCGCATTCGTAAACTGCTCTGAATTAGACCAGAAAAATGCTTATGCAGATGTGGCAGGAAAAACGGTCGGCAAGAATGCATTAAAATGACATTTATGAGTGCGCTACCTCAATGGAACAAACAGGCTTTGGGGGATAGCACGCCATAAGCGCGCACATGTCATAGCTAGCAGGCGACGCGAGCCGCCATCCGCATTTGCAGTTTAGCCAAAGTCAGCCTGGCCAATACAATTTCTCAGCCAATACAGGGACAACTAAATGAAAATTTCATGAAACGCTCTCACTCAAAAACACGATGGATCGAAAAACACAGTTGTAGTTGCTTTCAATGCTTGATGGCGTATTAATAGGAGCGAATTATTATTTACTTGACGTTTATTTGGAGCTAATTAGGTGTCAGCACAAAGCGATAACAGTCAGGCCTTGGAACTGTGCAGATGACGTATTCCTGCAGTTCAACCGGAACGCCGAGCGCAACTGCCCGCCGCTCGCCCCCGTGCTGCCAGCGCCCCCCGAGGGCCGGGCCGTGTTTGGCGGGCGCAACATCTGGAAGAACTTGAACGTCACCACGTTCCGCGCCCAGATCGGGCCGACCGGTGGCAGCCGCGGCTACGAAAAGGTCACCGGCCAATCGGGCTGGGGCATCTCGTGGTGGATCAACGAGGAGCTCATTCCGGTGCTGCACGTGGAGCGCGGCAAGACGTACACGTTCGTGGTCGAGGGCGGCGTGGACCCGAGCAACTCGGCTCGCTACCACCCCTTCTACATCACCGACAGCAGCAAGGGCGGCGGCTCCAAGGAGGATCGCGCAGTCCTCGGAAAGAAGGTGCTCAGGCACGCCGCGGACGCATAAGTGGGCTGTTCATGCGATCTAACGAAAGATTTGTGGCGAAAGCAGGGATAGGACGCCCGCCTCCTTTCAACTTCTTGATCACAGCTTCGGACGCACTGGTTAAAGCCGGCTGAAGCCAGCCTCAAGATGTGTAAATGGAGACTGTCGTCCGTGGTGTACCGACACGACTTCGTTAAAGGGAGACAAAGCGTCGCAATGGCTCTTGTCACCGTCTTGGAGGGAGCAGAATCATAACGCAGGAGGTCCTTACATGCACGGCAGTTGTATATCCATGATAGAATGCGTAAGCGCAAGTGAACAACGACGTAGAACGAGACACACACTGTGCGTACGCTTCTTTCTACGTCCTCGTTCAGTCGCGCTTGTACATTCTATCATGGATTCAAACCAACTAGCCCGCCAACGTATTTTAACCAAGTTGTACATCCAGCACGAATGTGTAGATTTAGCGGAAATCTCTGAAAACTGTAAATAATTGTCTTGAGGTAGCTCATGGGCAAATGTTAGGCCTTTTCCATGCTGTCTAAAAACCGATAATACATATGTGGCATCGTCACGAAGAGCCACGAGGTTACAATTCTTTAGAAATACAAGAAAATCAGCCTCATATAAAAAATTATACCAAAAAGATCCTAGTCGAGGTTTCTAGCAAATACCTGGTAAATACATGAATGAAATATGTTACATAATACTGGAGCTAGAAATACCCAATAGAGATGCCGTTACATCGTACATATATATCTATAGCAAGTCATTAAAAGAAACAATTGTGCTACTATAACTACAAGATCTGGAGGAAACGGTTCGTATGCGTTGATTGCGCTCCCCTGGAACGGTGCTAACTCGCCCAAATGTCTACCTTGCTACAGGCTAGTCTTGCATCCTGGCCCCAATTTTCAAGGGAATACTATACGGCAGCTTAGAAAACGGGATAATGCTGCATGGTTTAATTTGTTTCTTTTACTCTAAAACAGGGTTTCCTTCTTCCGTCCGTTAGTCTACTGTGCGTCGTCATATCGGGATTCATGCGCCAATTACTATAGGACACAGATGCAACTGCCGTTTTCTCCACTCATGCGCTGACTTGCCGTCTGTGCCGCTTGGTCATTTGTCGTATAGCGTCGTCCTGCTTCACTGTCACGTCGTGCCGTTGTCATCGTGCAGTCATTGTACTGTCGCTGTGGCATACAGTTTGAAGTGCTTGCCCAATATATCAGTAACTTTACGCAAAGTTAGGGGCATAAGTGAGTTCATACCAACAAGTGCTCAAATTTGTGATGTTTTTCTTAAACGGCACGGCTGTGGCTACTCTAAGCACGTTCTATGCGAAAATACGCTGTTTGTTCCCGTTGCGAAGTTTGCGCATAATTATGGAGCACTGGGTGTTTTCATCACTATTCTAGGGCCATCTATTGCTTGCTGGAGTTGTCTTGGACTCCCAGGACAAGGTTGACACCTCCAGAGGTAAGTAAATTTATTCTTGGCGACACCTCACAGCAGAAGCACCACCCAACTTCGTTAATGACTCTTTCATGACGCTCTGAGTGCTCGAACTTTGCATTGCAAAAGTTGTACTTCCCCTTTCACGCTCGCTAAGCATGGAACAAAACACGATAAGTGCGTTTAAATACTTGAAACTCTTAGCTATGCAGATACAGCCGAACACTTTTCTTTGCTTTGAACACTATTATTACTGGTCAAAACGTATTGTTGGGTTAGTTTGTTCAATGTAGCAGCAAATGGTCCCAGGCACCACATGGCACACTAACAACGATACATTTAATTCTTTTGCAATAAATGCTGGTTGTCAAGCATTAAAATCAAGATAAACATCAATACACAAGTCTAGCGCGTGTTCATACAGGATCCCGATGGAAAGCACACATCATTCTCTGATAGCATAACGGACGGCATGCTTACAAAAGAGGTTTCTTGGCTATTATATTCAGGCCAAGAAGGAATGAAACAAGGTACTGGGCACAGTACCGCCTTTTATACTTGGTTCTACTAATCTTGATATTGTCTCGGCATCATTTACAAAAATAACTCATGGGATCAATACACAAGCCATTTTGTGAGCAAATGTTCCAGGATCATTGGAATATTAAATCGATTAACTTTAATTCCGTCAAAAATTGAAATATTAATTTATAAGTCGTTTATTTCTCAAGTTATGCACTGTAGCCATTGAGTATCGGGTACCAAGACATATTCGAACATAAGTCGGCTACTGCAGTTGCAAAACAAGGTATAGCACGTATTATCGCAATCTTGTCATTATTATTCTTTAAAATGCTGCCGCCATCGATTGAGAGCATACAGGCGGGCATACGGCAGGTACATAGTACAGTGAAAAATTAATGAACTCTTGCAATGAATTATGCAACCACACCATACATATACGAAGAAAGACGCCGATACCGCAACGAACCAAGCTTCTTGACAGCGAAGCCAGGCCAATTTCTTTCAGCAGCCCGCGAGAGGTGTTCGCGAATGAACGTATGCTCTTCACTTGCCAGCGAGCAACGACAGTGTTCCGACAAGACTGCGACCGCGTGTCTCTCGGCCGCCGCCACCCACACGAGCAGCATCTAGCTGCTCGCGCGAGTTCCGGCGACGCGTTCAGTAGGATGCTGAACAAACGCTTCCTTGCAGCAAGACCCCTCATTAAAGGGGAATGGCATGAGAGAGTGTAAGTTTCATATCCCAGATATGTCACCCACGCAAGTTGTAGCTGATGTCATAATAAAGACAACTGACTATTTGTAGCACGGTAAAATTTTGTTACCTCACCAGTTTTTATTTCTCTAGCCTAGCTATAGCTAAATAAATCCGCTTATTGGATAATTACCTTCGTTATTCGGTACCGTGTCATTTGCAAAGTGTACCCGAACAGAGCTTGAGAGAATTAGAGGGGCGGGTTTCACTGTTAAAGCCGAGAAGTATCAGTTGGGCCAGGCCCACGTCACGTATTTGGGGCACGGAATAAGACACGGAAAACGTGAACCAAGAACGTCAAAGGGGTGGCAATAGCTAACTTCCCGAGATCAATAAAAAAACGTTGCGCGGTCATTTCTGGGAATGGCCTGGTATTAAGAGCACTAGATTCCAAATTATCCTTAACTTGCCAGTGCGCTAACTGACAGCCTCCGGAGGCGTGAAGCAGGAGGGGTCACTTGGAGCGCCGATAGGGAAGAGGCTTTCCACAACCTGGAGAAAGCTTTGCCTTCACGGCATGTGCTTGTTTCGCCAGACTTTTGCAGAGAATTCGTTCTCCAGTCCGGCAACCGTGGTGTCGTCCTTGCCCAACTTAACGAACGCGGTCAAGAGCATCTCTTGATGTACCTCAGTCGAAAACTTACACCGCGGGCGTTTTGCACCTCGGAGAAAGAGTGTTTGTGCATATTATGGGCCATTCAAGACCTAGGATGCTATATTCAAGGCACGAAATTCACGATCGAGAGCGACCATTGCCCCCTTGCATGGCTGAAGCGAATGTCCTGGAATAAACGGGAGACTGCAGAGATGGAGTCTTATTTTGTAGGAATACAACTTCGAGGTCAAATATAGGAAAGGGAGCCATAATAAGAATGCAGACGGTCCGAGCCGGAGATATTAAGCAACAAAGTTCAGGTAACTTTTTAAACTTGTTCTCTACGTATCGCTGTCGATGTCATTGAAATAACGCAACTACTTTCTGTCTTGCCGACTGGTGACCACGACTAAAAAAAATTTAACCAGCATCACAGACGTCGCGAAGACTGATGAAACAGCAGAGCTGTTAGCGCTCCTTTCGCCCACCCAAGCCAAGCTTAAACTCGTCAGGCGCCTAATGTTTATTAGGCGAAGGCGCAGTGCAATCGTTACTCGACGTCGTTCAGCTTAGGCAGATGCGACGGTTTCGGATGATAGCCATTCGTCTTCCTTAGCTGGGGCAAGTTCCCGCCAAGCAGAGTCCTTGCATGACTTGTACACGGACATATCAGCCACACAAGGTTCCTCGGGAAACTCCTTTCGCAGAACTTCGAGGGCACTGTCGCGCTGCTCTTCTCTACGCACACTGCATATCTTGCTTAAATTCACATTGAACCACAGTCCATCATGAACTGCACAACTGTGTCTAAACTCAACGTCCAGAACGTCTCGCCTGAATCGTCCGTCCGCACCAGAAGTAGCCATGCTCTCTCTTCGCTTCATGTTCCCCATGAAGCGCAAGCGAGGATCGGACGCTCTTTGTAGCCGCCCGACGTCGTTATGTGTGGCGTCGTATCGCCGTTTTGCTTCTGCTTGTCTGACCCGCAACTCTGGATCCTCACCCGTCTTCCAGCGCTTAGCTTCGGCAGCATTAGCTTTATATTCAGGATCTTCCCGCTTGCGCCTCATACCCTCACGAGCTGCTTCCGTCGTCTTTCGTATTCGCTGGGCTTCTTCAGGAGGAAGCATCTTCTTCGGTCTGCCCATCTCGACAGTATAGAGCAGACGCCGCCGGCCACGCTTGCCTGATGCCCCCCCCCCCCCAGAAAAATAGCCAAACGATCTCAAAATGTTGGCCAGAAATAGCTAGACCTAAATTTTGCGTGAGCAAGAAGTAGCGAAAAACATAGCCTAAACGTCTGATGATGTTCTGTAGGTGTCTTATATACGGTGTTAATCGTGTCGAAATCCCACCACGTATTAAAGGCACCAAAATTACTTCCGCCGTATGCAACCAGCACAAGACTGGTCTCAAGGTCTACGTTAAGAATTCTAGTGAGCCGCCACTCAGACGTAGATTTGTACACCACTTATTGTTACAATGAACCGAAGGATTTCGTTTCCGATTTACTGATGACGTTATCGGTATTTACAACGTTCGGAGCTAACTTTACATCACGCCTCGCTGTACCCGAGGTATTTTTCTATAAGAGTCGAGCAAACTATTCCCAGCTCCAACCTTGAGGATCAGCTCTTGCTGTTCCCGATCGTGGGACCAAGCGGCAGCCCGAGGTCAAGTAATTAAAATAGGGATGCCTTTCTGAAGCTTGATTCATAAAATGAACATTTTTCTCCCGCTCTCTTTTTGTTTCAATTTACTCAAAAGCAGCTCGACGCTGAGTTTGCAAACGGTGCCGCTTAGAGGCACACTGAACTTTGCAGAAAACTTGAAACCTTCTCGCGTTTTTCTCATGCGAAGAAGCGGCAGTTGTGACTGCAATTCGCCTTTGAATGAGAACAAACAGAACGACCTGCTGGCCCATAACAGCAGAGGTGAATTAAAGTTTATAGCTTTAATTGCCGCCTGGATTACGGCGCTGGCAATAATCCAGGTAGTATTAGTATCGAAAAGAGTTTCAGGGCGCAATGTTTAAACAGGGATTCGCTGGCAAGATTCGCGCAATGTGCAAAACGCGTACGTATGTTTCTGCGAACGCAGGCACGAATACGTGTGTTGCCGAATTTCGAAGGAGGGCTGTGCACCTTACTTTCAGTGCGACCTGAAAAAAAATGAAGAAATATAATTCCACTAGGGAACACCGAAAATCGATATATATGGGTCGCGCACGGCTGTCATGAAGTGCAAAGTGAAACTTTATTTAAGAAATACAAGCACTATACATCAGAATAGCCAGTCAATAGAACCCTTATATACATTTACAAACTGGCAAGAACTCTTTGCCCAAACACCACTGCGATGTGTGCAAAAATAATAAAATATAGACGTAACAGTACCACAAGCACCTATTATGTATATCGAACGCAGTTTTTTTTTCTCATCACAGCTGGAAAATATGCATGAGCAAAGTGCAATGTAATTACTGGTAAGACGAACAAAGAGGAATTACAATGGTGATAAAGTACGTGCATATAAAAAGTAAGCCATTATCGCAGTTACTCGTACGCACAAAAGTTAAAGGGGAGAAAATTGTCGCAGGAGCATGGTATGAAAACCGACGAGTTATCATCCTGACGTCGGCAAGGCAATCACTGACCGTCTTTTATTGAGCAATTGCCTTTCCATCTTCACTGTGGACGAACATCGTTTTTGATATATTTACAGAGATTATCATTGTAATAATGTGCAACGTTCAAGAAGTGCCATGAAACAATCGCGATTTTCCCATAATACGTAGCTGCTTCACTAAAAAAAAGAACGGGATAAAAACAGTGTGTAGAGTACCAGTTGATACTTCTCACACCGGAGATTTACACAAATTGATTAAATATACAGTCTAGCCCCATCTGAATTAACTTCCACTGCCACATGGACCATATAGAAATGCAGAGTTGAAACGCGACAGAAATCTTCATCTGGCTGAAAATCTTTGCAGCAGTCCCCACTCTCTGCCAGTACAAACATCACGTGAAGGAGAGCTTGCAGTGTCTCATTCGACGTAGGGTTTCTCAAATCATTCTTTGTCAACGGAACCTGGCCGAACACGCGTTGGACGGTGCGTTCGAAACAGGGAGCCCAAGTAGGGACAAAGCAAGCTCAGATATCAGAGGGAACATTGCATTTCCGGCACCGTTTTTTGCATTCCTGGTGCTTGGTGATGCCTGGTGATACTAGAGCAGAATATTTTGTTTTTATCGACAGTTGAGACTGCTGCACGTCGCTGAGCATGTACATAAAGACTCAAGGAAGGAAGGAAATCAACTTTATTCAAGGTCCTGCAGGCCACGAGAGCTTTGGGCTCTCATGGAGTGGGCGTCTCCCACGAGGGAACCGGGAGGTTTAGTTTCCTGGCGGCGTCGTGGATGTGCTGGACGGCCCAGAGTTGCGGAGCGAGTTCTTCGCTCCGGATTGCTTTTTCAAACTTGCGCAAGTAGCTATAAACGAGAAACGTGACGGTTTGAGTCTTTATGCGGCCGTGCTCGCAAGCTCACATAAAAACTCAAACCGTCGCGTTTCTCGTTTAGAGCTACTTGCGGAATTTTTGATAAAGTTAGTGGGTAAACAAATAACGCGGTAATTTGCAGGAGAACCAAGCAATAGGCTTCGAGGAACCCTTCATAAACATTGAAGGGTCACGGGCGAAAATTACTCGCTGCGACATGCGTGCGAGTACTTGAGCTGTTGTGTAAGTCAGCATAATAGTTTGCTCTGTAGCAGCCGGCACGGAACACGTACTCGACAGCTGTCAGCCTCGCCGTTTTTCTTACTAGAGCACGCGTGAACCGGGAGTAGATCCGAAACCAAAAGAAGAATAAGAGAGCTTAGCGCTGGAATACGTATAAACATGGCAGCGATGACTTAACGCCATCCTTCCAGCGCCGACATTGCTTAAAAACACACCCTTCGAGATTGCCTACATATCTTTGTAGCAGCAATGAGGTTTTCGTTTTCATAAACCGACGTTCCCTAATTTTGTCAGTGTTGACGTGTACTTGGGACTCGGAAGTCCTTAAGACAAAAATAGCCAAAATATAATCACGTAGCCAACTCAGAATTTTCGACGTCAACACGCATAAAAAGTAGCCCAATTTGGCTATTAATAGCCCAATCTGGCAACCCTGCCTCCGGCACACACATCGCCTCTGCACCTCACATCGCCACACATAGCACCTGCACGTCAGAGTTACGTCATCAGTAGGCTCAGCCAATCCCATATGACGCGCCTCCTCTCCACGGCACCTGCACCGCACTGCAACTTCAGGCCTTCTGGCTGACCCTCTCCCCTTGAGCTACGTCACGCAGAAGAGGCCAACATAGAAGTTCCGTGCAGCGCGCTAGGAAGCTACTAGCGACGTACCTGTGTTGAAAATGAAGCGCGGAAAATATGCAATAGTTAACGCCGGCTATTCGGAGAAGACCGAGGCGACGACGGTGGCGACAACAATTCGATTAGTTCCAGGAGCCGTGCCGCTCCTCGAATAGCTTCGTGGTTAAGCAAGTCCCGGCATGCTCGGCCATGCTGCCGCATGCTTCCGAACGCACATTTTTTTTCTAGACGTGACCAGTGCATGCAGTCTCAGCACTTGTGCTGTGCTTGCGATTGTGTGTACTGCGAGTCTTCATTGCCCCGGAATGTGGAGTGCCATGCCAAGATATGCCTAATAAGTGCTGCGTGCCCAATTGCCGGAGCAATTACAAATCGGGGGCGAAAAATCATGTCTTCAAGTTTCCGCAAGATGAAGAAGCCCAGAGTGCCTGGATTATGGCGATACCACGTGCAGATTTTATTGTATCACCGCACTCCAGGGTAAGATCTTCAGCACTTCTTTAAATAGTTACTTTTGATAAATACGGGAATGTTAATTGCTCAATTACGGAAAGTTCCTTTAAATCAGGAATGTTAGAATAAAATTTAGAACAACTTTTAACTTCCTTCTAGGTTTCTGAACTTCACTTCATTGAGACCGGCATCGTGCGGGATTTCTTTCCCTTCGACGACCTTACAAGGCACACCGTCACTGCACCACTCTTTCGCCTGCGTCTTCGCCCAGGCGCAGTCCCATCAAAGTTTCCTCAATGTCCACCTTATCTTTCGAAGCCAAGCACCTCGAGGGAGGATTCTGATTCCGAGCGCATGCGTCTTGAAGCTGCTTCTTTGAAGAAAGTGTCTGAAGCGTCTGCTGAAGCATTCCGCAAGGAGAAGGAAGCGGATAAGATTCTAAACCTAGAAGACCTGACACAATTTATAACAAGCAAAAAGTCTACGTTCAGGAAGTGGAATTTACTAATCTGCCAAACCAACGTCATTTAGTCACTGACCTCACGCTTGAACTCTCGTCAGTGACGATTCCTCAGAGTTCAACGCTTGCGAGGATGGAAACAAATGTCAATTTGTGTTAAGGCACCTTTTGCGGTGTAGCACGAATATTTTATTGAAGAACTACTGTGGCAAGCTGAATGACAAAATATTGGATGCCAATGCTAAGGCAAGGAAGAGAAAAGCTGAAACTCTGCGCAATAAGGCAGCTGTTTTCTTGTAAATAGCTGCACGAATGTTTTATATTCCGTTTCTATATTTATTTGAGTTGTTCTTAATTAGCGCACTGTGGTAATTAGTGCGTCGACAGCGAAATTATTCATTTAAGCATAATCTAGATTGCAATAAGTACATGTGTCTCCAATAAAATTGTTCATACGCAATGGTGAAGCTAATAGAGTGCGTTACCTTCATCATTACCGCGCCATAAAAACCATAGGTACAAAAATACGAAAGGAAAAGCTTTTTATGAATTCAATTTATTTGAAGTAATAAGTATGAAGTGTGGCGTATAATAAATAATAATTATTATATAATGCACAAACAACGTTCATTACAAAGACGACAAAGCGCGACGCTATAAAAAGTTGCTGCAATCAATACCTGCACATGTTTTACAAAGCTGTTTTCTATCTGTGGCTCTAAATAAATGCTTTGTAAGGTGCCTGCTGCTCATTCTGCAGTTTAGACTGAAGAAAAAGTGTGGAGTGGTCAATAAAAGCATACGGCTGCTAGGTGAACCAAGCCGCGATCCCTTCATTCAACCCGTATCCCCGAGCGTGCCGATGGCCTCTTTTCCGTGACGTCACTCGCCGAGCACTCAGGCCTGCACCGCGCGCTTATACCCAGCTGTCCCTCTCCACTTCGGCGAGCGGAGTTTTCTGTTAACTTTCGGCACGGCCAGAGCTCAAGCTCAAACAACTCTGATGTTAAAAGGTCGCAGTTTAGCCCGAAAGGCGAAGCATCAATTGCGATAGCAAATTAGTAAACACGGGCCCTATAACGTAAAAATATTCCAATATGTTTTTATTCCAATTTCCTGAAGAGGATATTTTTATTGGAAGAGGAGCTTGAAAATATTCGATACAATGCAGCGCAGTTACTTTCTCTCCGCAGACGACGAATCAACTAACCTGCACAGGGGGGAATGGGGCTGAAAAGGGGGGGAGAGAGGGAGAGAAGGAGCAGCAGCGGCCTACACGCCGCAGCCGTGGGGAGGTGGGGGTTAGAGCCAATCGGCAAGGGTGACGTCCTCGGCTGACATGAAATGTATGTAACCAGGGGCCCTATAACGTAAAACTATTCCAATATGTTTCTATTCCAATCTCCTGACGTCAAATTTGCGTAACCACCGACGCAAGCACCGGGTGGTCACCCGCAGGGTTGTCTGAAGAGATCAATCAAACGCTCTCCTCGTTCGTAGGCGGTCACTTTTGTTTGCTTGAAAAACGAATAACATTGCCTACACTGAGCGGCTTGTCTTTTCTAATTCGCTGACAAGAGGCGAGGAGCACGCTCAAGCAGAGAGGGATTTACTGGGGCAGAGCCAGTGCACTGAAAATTGATAAACGGATGAAGAGGGTGGTGCCGGCGTCTGTGATTGGTCGGCTTTCCCTTAAATAGCTTGTGGTGGCTGGTCGGAAATCACGGTGGCATGCAACGGAAGCTTAGGAATGACGCTAAAACTGACCCTCAGCAAAGAAGAGTTGGCAGAATGAGGTGGTAAACGTGCCGAAAGGGCTCGAAAACGTTACACGGCAACGCAAGAAGGTTTATTATACGCAAATACACGCATGCTCTCCGGCAGGCGCGAGTAGCCAGCGTCTCAGCGATCGGCGGCAGCCATCTTTTATTCCTTTCGGAACGGGGCAGCCTGCGTCTATTCCGAAGAAAATTCAGTTTTGTTCGGCATATTAATGCATCTTTATCGCGTACACGTCACTTTGACGCGGTGAGCTCGTGCGGTTTTGTGACGTTGCGTGACAGGCAGGTGAAGTGGGTGCAGCCCGAAAACATTTTACCAATAGACGAGGGCTAATGGCGAAAAGGGGTCGAACCAGAAATAACTGTTTTTCTTTTTTTTCTGTCAAATCATGCATAATCAGTGTGTGCACATCATATCAGATGGGGAGGTATCGCGGTTTTCGTGACGTCGCGTGACAGACAGGTGAAGTGGGCGTGGTCGAAAAAAATGTTTGACCAATCGTGGAGAGCTGATAGCAGAATTGGAATAGAAAAGTTTGGAATAGTTTTACGTTATAGCGCCCCAGACGACGCAAGCATCTGGCAGTGACCCGCAGCGTTGTTTAAAAAGCCCAATAAAACGCGCTCCTCGTTTATAGAAGGTCACATTTTTTTTTCTTTTAAAGCAAATAACATTGCCCGCATTGAGCAGATTTTTCGATAGATTGGCTGAAAAGAGGCGAGGAGCACGCTCAAGTGGAGAGCGATTCGATAGGGCCGAGCCAACACAGTGAAATTAGATAAGTGGATGAAGAAGGTGGTGCCGGCGTCTACGATTGGTCCGCTTGCCCTTAGCACCCGGTGGTTGGTGGAAAGTCGGGGCGCCGTCCAACGGAAGGTTAAGAATGCCGCTAAAATGGACCCACAGCAAGGAAGAGTGGGCAGAACGAGGTCGCTCGTATACGTTGCACGGCCACGCAAAAAAAAGTTTTATTATACGCAAATGAACCCACGCTCTCCGGCACGCACGAGTAACCAGTGCCTGAACGATCGGCGGCAGCCATCTTTTATTCCTTTCGGAACGGGGCAGCCTGCGCCTATTTAAAACCAGTTTTGTTCGGCATATTATTGCATCTTTAATGCGTGCACGTCACTTTGACACGATTAGCTTACGCGGTTTTGTGACGTCGTGTGACAGGCAGATGAAGTGGGTGCAGCCCGAAAACTTTTGACTAATTGCCGACGGCTAACGGCGAAAAGGCGTCGAACGAGAAATAACTATATTATTTCGTTCGGTCTAATCATGCATAATCAGTGTGTACACGTCATATCAGGTGGGGAGCTATCACGGTTCTTGGGCCTTCACGTGACAGACAGGCGAAGTGGGGTTGGTCCAAAGAAAGTTTCTCACCAATCTCGGAGGCCTCATTACAGAATTGGAATAGAAAAAGTTTGGAATAGCTTTACGTTATTGCGCCCCAGCTATACAAAGTAAGGATACTAGTTTTATCGGCCATATAAACGCATAAGCATTCGCTTGCTAACTATATTACGAACTCAATTACTGAGCATGGTGACAGTGCGCACAAGCAAACATGAGCACATCACACTCGATGAGCGCGGACAGTCGCTGTCAAAACGCTGGTGTGAGCAAGCGCGGCAGCAGCAGCAGCAAGCGAAGTGACCTTCAACGCAAGAGCGGTGAGAACACAGCGCGCACAAAGATATATGAGCCGACTGCAGATCCCTTTCAAGATACGGCCATAGAATAAAGAACCAACTCAGAGAAGGGAAACTGTACCTTCCGCAGTGGTTCGAAAATAAGCAGCGGCAGCGCATGAAACTTACTTAGGTGGACGCCAGATGACGTTGCTCAATCCGGAAGCGGAAGTACACTTTTTTTTAGAACAAAGTCCAATATAGCCGTTTTTTGCCGGTCGCGTACGCTGGTACGCGCCGTGCTTGCCCTGCTGGCTATGCGGCATGCCTCAATGCCTTCGCTGCCGCGTAGCTGGTGCGTTCTAATTGCCAAGAGCCTCTACTGATGCCCATACGAACAAGCCACAAGTGAGTGAACAGAACGTGCGACTTTATTGGCAGAAGACAAGTAGTGTACATTCCCGTGCAATAGCAGAAATAAAATTTGCATGTCGAGATACGCTGGAATCATTGACGCGAGCTCCTAAACGGCTCACCGTCGTCGTCGCACGTGGTGGTCAGGTTAACGAGCGACAACCAGCAGCTGAAATAGATTGGACAGAGTGTGCCACCTGTTTGCAGCGACAGTCGCCGTTAAAAATGCCCAACTTGCATTGCGAAGCAGTCGGGTGACGCAGGCATCTGCTGCCGCAGCCTACACAGCGACATGGACTACCCCGGATTTTAGCCGTTCATTACTTTCCAACCTGCACGTTCCTTTTCTTTCGGGGGCCGCTAATGTGTGCCTCACACTTGGTGTCTCACATTGTCTCAATATGGACAAGTCGCTTTCGTGGGCATCGCCTTCATCAGCTACTTTTGCGGGCCTTTCCACCCAACTTCATGCACGTCCGACCATGTAAGCACGTATTCTGGTCTCCGTTCGTGTTTAATCGCAGCCGAGAAAGGCCAGAGGCACAATTTGCCCATGGCTGCAGAAGGAAAGGGTGAACGGGGAGCACAAATCACAGTGTGTGTAAATTGGGAGTCTATGTCGCTGTGCAGGCTGCAGGAGCAAATGCTTACTTCGAGAGACTGCTTCCCATTGCAACCGACCAGGCCGCAATATTCGAAAAACATAACACTGCAACCGTAACCAAGTGACATAACAGCAAAATTAAACAGCAATCAGTCACCGCATGAGGTTCAGACAATACATTACACAATGGCTACGAACCATCTTACAGGCATAATGCTTGCCTTTGTCGCATGTGGTGGTCTGGTAACGAGTGACAACCAGCTGTACAAACAGATTGGACAGAGCCCCACACCTATATGAACCAAAAGTTGCCGTTAAAGATGAGCAACTTCCATTGCGAAGCAGTCAGGTGACGCAGGCATCTGCTGCCGCAACCAACACAGCGACATGGACTACCCGGCATTTTAGCGTTAACTCCTTTCCAACCTGCACAATTATTTTCTTTCGAGGGCCGCTAATGTGTGGCTCATACTTTATGTCCCACTTTCTCTCAATGTGGACAAGTCGCTTTTGTGGGCATCGCCTTCAGCAGCCATTTTTGCGGGCCTTTCCACCCATACGGCTATCAACTTCATACACTTCGAACCATGTAAGCACATATGCTGGTCTCCGTTTTGAGCAAATCATGGCCGAGGTAAGCCACAAGCACAATTTGCCCATGGCTGCAGCAGGCAAGAACGAACGGGGAGCACCAGTTACTGTGTGTGTATACTGGGAGTCCATGTCACTTTGCGAACTGCAGGAGCAAATGCTTACCTCGAGGGACTGCTTACCAATGCAACTGACCAGGCCCCCACATCTGAGAAACGTAACACAGATACCACAACCAAGTGGGGCAGCAAAACCAGATTCTGCAATCAATCACTTCAGTGTAGCTTGCGCAAAGACCCTGGCTATCGAGGAAGAAGAGCAATCATCAACGAGACTAGGAATATGGAAAATGAGAAAGCTTGCATTCAAGAGAGAAGCCACTCTGCTCTGCAAGTATTGAAGGCTAAAAACATCAAGAAAAGTAAAATGGTGCATAGCACATGGTGCATAGGTTAATGCAAGACACATGCCGATGCTGCATCGGCTATTTCAGGAGATGAATTGTGCATGAAAACATACACTAGAAGATACTGCTACAGATATGTTGGGCTACTACACGGTGACTGGTATTAAGTATCAGCGAAGAATCGGTTGACCTTTATGTGTGGATGAGGATGAATGATCTCTGACAAAAATGGGCAATGAAAAAGCTTGCATTTATAGATGAAAAATTACACTTGGCACAAACGAAATTGACATGGCTAGGAAGCTGATTAAGCGCAAGCTGACGGAACTCGATTTTTTGGCCAGCGTCGTCCGTGCTTGGTCGGATGTTGCAGGTGCATCTGAAGACGAAGAATTTCTAGAAAGTCCTTTTTGAGTTACCTGGATGACTCGGCCAAATGTCCGTGCTGGTGGAATGGTGGCTGAAGCTCTATTCGGTTTTGACACAGTCCTCTGCAGACTTGATATCTCATCCATATTCTTCTGCATGTGCTTCTTTGTTCGTGGTGTAAAAGCCTTGCAAATTTGGCTCCAGCCCCTTCCTGTTGGTGCAGATAGGAGCTCCTGTGATGACCAAGATGTGCTTGGCATAGACTCTGTTGGGGCAGAACGGTGACACATGAGATACAGAACAGATTAACCAAACTCATGTGCGTTTTCTTTTATGTTCGAACCAATTATACTGAACCATAAGTATGAACAAACATTCATATCTGCTGCAAACAGCAAGCCAATACAGCATATATCAAACATATTTATTTCTGAACCATGTGTTGTTTACCTTGTAGTAGTAGCGCCAACGTCCACACAACGACCGTGTTGCAGCAGACAGCAGCTTCTGTTTAGTGCGTGGAGTGTGTTGCTTTATACTGGTGCCGTCCTCACTACTGCATGTCTGGAACAGAAATCTTGACTGAATCCGAAATTGAAAAAGCAAAATTTTGCAATATGAAATGCAAAAAGGTGTGACATATATATAGCAATGGTTTGCGACTACAGAACACATGCAAATGTACACTGTCTGTTCTAGGGTGCTTAAGCAGCACGTTACATAAATATTGCTATTGTCCTTAAAATTGATGTCTGCCTAACTACAATGCATGTCAACAGCCTAAGTATTATTAAGATCACAAATGAGAACATTTGTGCGTTAATTTATACACTAGAAGAGATCACACTGCTGGTTCCACAAGCAAATGCGTAAAAGTCATGAAACTATTAGAACTGATGCATTATTTTTATGCACAAACGTCATGTACCGTTTCACTACTGCAAAAATAAATGGCCTACGGTAAACCAAACTGAACACCAAAAACATTTGGAACCAACAAACACGAAATATGGGTGAATTATCATGCTTGCAACTGTTTAATACATTAAATTCTGTACTTTCACTTCATTTTAGCAAAGGATTATTCGGTTTTGAGGACGAAAAAGAAGTTGCCGGCGGACTCGAAAAAACAAAGTTTAGTATGTATTTTGATAAGGCTACTCATTCACCTACGACCACGGCTACAATAAGATGAAAAATGACACGCGCGTTACGATATCGCACTTTCTTCCTTGGTTGTGTTTGTATAACGACAGCCTCGGAAGTAAAGGTTTATTTAGGAAACAGCAACTGAGATACTGACTGCCCATATGTAATACAGGATCTAGTTCGTTAACTTGTGCCCGCCTGGAAGGTAATGAGACGGATGATATATAACGATTCAAGCAGCGGTGTTAAACGACTCACCGTTATTGCCCTTGTCAGCCGCAGCAAAATCCAGCTCCCGTTTCGATGCGGACGTGTTCCGAATGGCTCAGGACCAAAACCCAACTTCAGGGCTTACATGTCCGCTTGCAAACACGTAACTTCACCCCAAGTTAAATAACGCGAGACATCGAAGCGCAAGAAACTAGTTTTAGAAACAACGAAGCAACCAGTCTGAGTGTACGAACGAATGAATCCGTGCCGCCGTGCACTCGAAAATACCGGTAAAAATTTTAAATCCAGGCCAGAGGTCACGTGAAAGATCGATGATGCTAAACGCTATTTGCGTTTATAATGACCAAGAAACAATAAACTTACTAACAAAGAGTACAATATCTAATTAGCAATGATAATTTTGCCCTGTTTTTTATGTAACAAAAATGCTTCGGTAATTGTGAGAGAAAGTTTGTAAGATAAAATTGTGCTTATTGCGACGCCTCTACCGGGAAATGTTGGAACTAACGTAAGCATCCCGAAGTGATTCTACTACGCTGGTTTTGTTAAAAGCGGCGCGCGGTGGATTTTTTCGCCCTCTGTGGCCATTTGTTGAACTTGAGAGTGTGCTACCCCTGATACGGCTTTCAAGTGACCGCACGCAGCGGTGCAAAAGTGCGCACTTGTTGGCGAAGTCGGTGCCGCGCTGCCTCCACGCGCGAGATTGAGCCACAATCGTCATAAACCCTTGCGCCCGGCTGCCAAATACGCTGTTGCTGCCGGAGCACAACGCCGCAACCTCCCTCTCTCACATTCTCTCAAGGCCTTTCACGTGACACAAGCCGGCATGTTTGCGGCTGCAGTGGAAACAGGTTTATCATCGGCTCCATTCCGACGGGTTTCTGGAACATTGAATGGCGTACGGCCCGCGACGAGGCATGCCCGCGGAGGCTAGGGCGGCATTCAGGAGTGTTCATGGCGCAGACAGTAGAGCAGAGGCCAGGTTTCGCAAATTCCTGGCGAACGGCCGGGATCAATGAAGCAGCCGGTGTCGGGTAGGCGGCCTCGAGTTCTCGGCGGACGATGCGCGTCACGTTGTCTGATGTGGATGGTTGGCAAGCAGTATTCAGCAGACGCTCGAACTGAGACGAGATGCGCCGGCATTTCGCTTGCTCTAGACGACGGTACTCTTTAATCACACTTTCAACGGTGCTCACGTTTGTGAAGACGAGCGGATTGAACGCGTCCTCAGCAATACCTTCCAAAATGTGGGCGATCTTGTCATGCTCGGACATCTTCTGGACACAGGGGCAAGCAAGTTATGAATGGCTGTCGACCAAACAGGTTGCCGAAAAGGTCGCGGAGTTGCTGCTTGAACGTGTCCCAGCTGGTGAGGTCGTCATCGTGGTTCCGAAACCAGACACGAGGGTTTCCGTAGAGGTCAAGTTAGCCAGCGTTATAGTTGGATACCAGCCATTCTGTTTAATGACCCACTCGTACATCCTGAGCGCTGGCCTATATGGAAGCCAACCAGCATCAAGCGAGGTACGTCGTCGTCATCATATCAGCAATGTCCTCTACGGGTACGTCCCACTAAATCCAAAGGTCAACATCATCGCCTTCTATTGGCGCGTAGCAATATTTTTAACATATACACGAAGGAACAGGTTTTGCAGTGCAGTTCATTGTCGGAAACCACGAGCAATTTCCAACACAGGCCAACATAATTTGTTCCAAAGATTACTTTCCAATATATGTAGTGGGTTACCTGAGATTCCATGCATATTATGTTTACTAACAAGAATCCTGTCGTTAGTGTAGTCGAAAGCTTTGATAATGTCGCGGAAAAGTTTCACAGCGAATAAGTACTGTCTTTCGTTCTTAAAATATTTTCTCGTAAGGTACAAAATTTTTAGTTGACCTGCGGGCTCTCAGACAATATATTACGAACGTGTTAGCTTGATTTCATCGAAATCGTATTTATTCGAATGTATAGAATGTTTTATATAATCATTTACAAAACCAAAACCCGGGCTCCACTAAAATGTTCAGTAGTTTGAAAAATTGTCCTGACCACGACGCCTATTTTCATAGCTTTACGTATCGTTCCAAGATACAAGTTCAATATTATAAATATGCTACAGAGAACAAATATATGGTTCACAAGGTACACATTTTACTAGTTTTATTCGTCTAGTTACCAAAACTATAGTGATTTACTATATGTGTATATATGCTTTACTACCTCATTTATGTTACTAGTTCAAAGAATACACTCGCAGTCACATGAGGCGCATAAACAGCCTCGTTAGAAAAGTCTAATAGAGTACTCGGATGAGTATTCACAGTGTTGTTGAAAGTGATCTGCCATTGCTTTCCCTAATAATTCGTGCCCACTAACAGCTTTTGCTTTCAGAATACCACTTCAAGCTCCCCAAAACCGCTTCCGCGAAGCGTCTGCAAACATCCGCTGATAGTACAATATTTCAGCCTTCTGTAGTCATGGGGCGCTATAACGTAAAGCTATTCCAATCCTGCAAACAGTCTTCCGCGATTGGTCAAAAACTTTTTTGAACCACCCTCACTTTGCCTGTTTGTCGCGCGACGTCACGAAAACCGCGATAGCTCCCCATCACATATGACACGTACACACTGATTATGCATCATTGGGCCGAACGAAAGAAAAATAGTTATTTCTGATTCGACGCCTTTTAGCCATTAACCCTCGGCTATTGGTCAAAATCGATCTATTGGCTATTGATCCGGACAGGCCGCCATTGGAATCTCAACCTGGCAACGTTTAACGCTATAACGTTATCTATTCTAGCAGTGCTATTGGAGGACTTAGAGGGCAGTAAATAGGATATAATAGGGCTCAGTGAAGTTAGGAGGACAAAAGAAGCATATACAGTGCTAAAAAGCGGGCACGTACTGTGCTACTGGGGCTTCGCGGAGAGACGAGAACTAGGAGTCGGATTCCTGATTAATAAGGATATAGCTGGTAACATACAGGAATTCTATATCGTTGACGAGAGGGTGGCAGGTCTTGTTGTGAAACTTAATAAGAAGTACAAATTGAAGGTAGTACAGGTCTACGCCCCTACGTCCAGTCATGATGACCAGGAAGTCGAAAGCTTTTATGAAGACGTGGAATCGGCGATGGGTAAAGTAAAAACAAAATACACTATACTGATGGGCGACTTCAATGCCAGGGTAGGCAAGAAGCAGGCTGGAGACAAGTCTGTGGGGGAATATGGCATAGGCTCTAGGAACAGCAGGGGAAAGTTATCAGTAGAATTTGCAGAACGGAATACTATGCGGATAATGAATACCTTTTTACGCAAGCGGGACAGCCGAAAGTGGACGTGGAGGAGCCCGAACGGCGAGACTAGAAATTAAATACACTTTATACTCTGCGCTAACCCTGGCATCATACAAGATGTGCACGTGCTCGGCAAGGTGCGCTGCAGTGACCATAGGACGGTATATACTTGAGGAGTGAGCGGAAGAAACTGGTACATAAGAAGCCGATCAATGAGTTAGCGGTAGGAGGGAAAATAGAGGAATTCCGAATGAAGCTACAGAACAGGTATTCAGCTTTAATTCAGGAAGAGGGCCTCAGTGTCGAAACAATGAACGACAATCTTATGGGCATCATTAAGGAGTGTGCAATAGAAGTCAGTGGTAACTCCGTTAGACAGGATACCAGTAAGCTATCGCAGGAGACGAAAGAAACGCCAATATATGAGAGCCTCTAACCCTACAGCTAGAATATAACTGGCAGAAACTTCCAAGTCAAATAACAAGCGTACGACAGCTGACATAAAGAAGTATAATATGGATAGAATTGAACGTGCTCTCAGGAACAGAGGAAGCCCAAAAGCAGTAAAGAAGAAACTAAAAATTGGCAGGAATCAGGTGTATGCGTTAAGAGACAAAGCCGGCAGTATCATTACTAATATGGATGAGATAGTTCAAGTGGCTGAGGAGTTCTATAGAGATTTATGTAGTACCAGTGTCACCCACGACGATAATGGAAGAGAGAATCTAGAGGAATTTGAAATCCCACAAGTAACGCCGGAAAAAGTAAAGAAAGCCTTAGGAGCTATGCAAAGGGGGAAGGCAGTTGGGGAGCATGAGGCAATGACGTAGCAACAGGAAGGGGCCGGGGGGCCATGGGCCCCGGGTGCAAGGGGCCAGTGGGGGGCTGTAATATACGCCTGAAGACACCCCTCTTTCCGCCGGCTTGACTGGGCGCAAATTGCAAAGAATGGTCCGGTATCCTGTAGCCCGAGCTCATGCACCCGATGCGTTGCGCCGCAGAACTGTCGGCTGCAGCTCTATCAACACCCCACGAAATAATGGCACGAATGTGCGGGCTGAAAAATTTAATTCGCGAAATGGTCGCCAAACTACTCGCTTTAGCGGAACGTTTCATGTGGGGTGCGCTCGTGCTGTGCGTTCATGCTGGGAGCAGGAGTCGCTAAACATACAGTGAGGCGTTGTAAGTCGTTGGGGCTCTTGGGTCGCTCTTCCGTTAAGAACGCGCAGCGAAGACAAACAAAGACAGCGGCAAGAGGGCGTTCAACCAGCGCGCCGGCGCTCGCGTTTACGGCGAAGCGTTCGTTGAGAGCGACGTTGCATAAGTGGGGCCTGTTACGACACCCAACCGGTGCCACCAGTGTTACGAACTTGTACCGCTGCACCACGATTACGGCTTTGTGGTCCCGTAGCGCTCGTCACCCGTTTCGTGACAGAGCGTTGGTAGCGATGACTCCGAGCCTGGCGTCGATGAGAATAACAAAAGGGACTTTATACATTATATACTGGTTATCATACAGGACATGAACGGGTCGGCACTGGGGCCGAGTGCTCACAACAAACGCGACTGTTCTCGCACGACGACGTCCGGCGAAAACGCGTGACACATTTCACCCCAGTCGGGAGCGACACTCTCTCCCGGTGAGGTCGGCGGATCCTGTTTTCGAGCGGCGTGTCGCTGCTTTTATAATCCCCGAGGCCCATTGTCACTCAAACGGCCCAATACAAAGTCAGCACACGACGGTCGTCCGAGGGGTCCAACCAGCGACCGCGCTGGCCACCCGGTTCAAAGTTCGCGCGCGCGGTGACCTCCAGGCAAGGGAGGTGCGGCGCCGGGCTGTCGGGCACACGCGGACACGTCCAAACACGCTGCTCGCCGAGGCTTCTCCCGCACGACGGCGCAGCATCTTGTCTTGTGAAGGGAGAATTATGGCGCTCGCAGGATAGATTCCGCATCTTGCAGATTCGGAATCCGGGCTTGTGGTAATGGCACAACAGCATCCCCGCCCTCAGATAAGGCGCCGGGAAGACGAGCTGCCTCCACGTGGCTCGGATGCCAGGCGCGCACGTTCGTCAGGCTCGTCCAAGTTCACGTCCAGTGTCGGGACGCCAGGTAACTTCACGTGCCCAGGTCCGACTCGCCAGGACAGGAGCTCTGCTCACCACGTCGTCGCCAAGGCACCTTGACCAGCTCCGCTCGGGTCGTTCCTAAGACCTTGCTTCTCGCCACTGGTCCCGCTTGGTCGTTCTGCAGCTTGCAAAACCGACCGGCAAAAGGCAACACCCAACACGAACAAGTGCCCTCTGTCTCCCGTCAAACACCAGACAAAGCCATAATTCAAATCAACCTAATTAATCGCTATCCCCTTTTGCTCCCGCTGCAACAAGAGGCAGGTGTACGATCTAGCACACAAGGCTTAAACAATCAGTTTTCAAATCATCAACACAACAAAATAGAAACAATTATTAATCAGCAATAATAATTACAAATAGAATGGTCCCCTTGAAATCGCTTTGGACCGAAAACATACTACTGAGGAAGCAAATGAGGCCATTCATTTTTCCCGGCGATATTTTCGCGGAATCCGAAGCTGCTTATATTTGCGACCCTGCTTATCCGTGTAGCGGCGGTACAATAAGCCAGATTCCTTGCCAAATGAAACCTCCTTTTTTTTCACTCCCCGTTTGACGCTCTTCCTCAGATCGGCTAGTGAACAATCTTCCTGTTGTTCGCGAATCCGAGTTTCCCTTTCAACTGCAGCCTGCTCCTGCCAGCTGGCGGAAACCGGAGCGAGTGTGGAGCCCGCGTCGCCTAATTGCGGCGTCGCGTCTCTATCGCGGCTAGCACTGCACGCGTCACTCCCACTCACCTCCAGGACCCGCTCGCCTAGGCCAGCCTCCGAGCTCTGCCTCTCCCGTGACTGCTCGCCACTCAAGTTACCGTGATCGGTCCGTGTGCCGCACCGCCTTTCGCTCACCGACGCTAAGTCAAGTTCCCTCGACAGCGGGCGCGCTTTGGATCGCGTGGGGGCCATGTACGCCACGTTGGCAAAGAATGATTTGCCCTGATCCCTCAGCAGCTGCTCCGAGCTATTTGAGAAGAGGTAGGAAAATTGCTCCGGGAGGGCGGCTGACACAGCGGCTTCGGTGTTAAGTTTTCCAAACTCTCCTTCAATGATAACCGTTGCGATCGGTAAACAGACACTCTCCTTCTCGGCCACTTGCCGTATCCTAACGCACTCTCCCGTAAAATCACTCGAGGAGACGAAAGACGGGTGAACAACGTCCATAGTTGCTGCAGAGTCCCGCAGTGCTCGGCACTTCTTGCCGTTTACCTTAATTTCCTGCACATAGGGCTCCAATAGACGTATGTTCTTGTGAGTTTCCTGTATCGTTGCAAAAGCAATTCTCTCTGGGCAGCTTGCAGCGATATGCCCTTGCTTTTTGCAATTGTAGCAGGTTAACGGTTTCCGTTTTTCAAAAGAACGCGTCATTTCGTTTCGCTGTTTCGGACCATCGTCATCATTCTGAGATGCATTCTGTCCATCCCTTACAGTTTCTTTGGGAAGGGACTCGTCGTCCCGAAACTCGCGACGCGTGATTTCCTTCCGTTCGTCGGGCTTCCCGTAAAACCCATCTCTTCTATCTGCTTTTTCTATGCGCACTGCCTTGCTGTGCAAGCTGCGGCGGGTGTAATACTCTTCCGCTAACTCTGCTGCCTTGTTTAGCTTAACCTCCTTTAGCCTATCTTGCAGCCAGAGCCGGACATCCTCATCAATGCAACGGTAGAACTGCTCCAACGCGATGCATTCGACAATTTTGTCGCGGTCGTCGTAAACCTCTTCGCCCTTCAGCCATTCCACCAGGTCGGCTTTTAGACGAAACGCGAAGTCAACATTCGACTCCTTACCCTTTTTTGCATACCGGAACCTCTGCCGGAAAGCTTCGGGCGACAATTTGTACTTCCGCAGTAGCGCTTCCTTCACATCACTGTAGCTCTCAAACGCCTCTTTCGATAAGCAAGTTATTACGTCTGATGCCTCCCCAGGAAGCAACGCTAACAGATTCTGTGCCCAAAGGGATCGCTCAATGCTATTCCGTTCACACACGTGCTCAAATTTCACGAGGTATTTGGCCATATCCTCTCCGACGACAAAGGGTGGAAGTTGATCGCGTATTCTTGGAACGTTAGAAGTGAGACTAGGCGCTGGCGAGCTATTTCGGGTCTCCAACTCTTTCATTTTAAGCTCGTGCTCACGAATCTCTCTCCTTTCCTCCATGCAACGTTCCTTCTCCCTCTTTTCCTCCTCGCGACGTTGCTGTTCTCTCCTTTCCTCCTCTTCGCGACGTTCCTGTTCTCTCCTTTCCTCCCTTTCCCGTCGTTCATTGATATCCGCCCAGGCCTCAGCGGCCTCCTCAGCCGTTACGTCCCCAGTCCTCATGACCTCAAGGATCGCATTCTTTCTTTTGGTTGAGCCCAACTCAATGCCCAACTCCTCACAAATTTCGAGAAGTTCCTTCACCTTGTACTTCTCCATCGTTCACACTGTCCTCCTGCTGTTTACCCTTTTTGAATATACCTGCCGTACGCTACTATAACACTACTAGTAAGACATATGCAAGTATATCACACACTGCCCTGTTTACCCCCTCAGCATCCCCTGGTTTTCAAAACACTCTTACTAGGCTTGAAACACACAAGGTTATCACAATGCAACACCAAATCCTTCCCTAAGCTACTATAACCTGTGTCAGAGAAAGTCTGGTGTTTGAGGTAAACTTCAGGCACTCACCGCGCCGAGGTAGCTGATGCCGGTCAATCCCGTAGCTGCCATCCAGTGTTACGACACCCAACCGGTGCCACCAGTGTTACGAACTTGTACCGCTGCACCACGATTACGGCTTTGTGGTCCCGTAGCGCTCGTCACCCGTTTCGTGACAGAGCGTTGGTAGCGATGACTCCGAGCCTGGCGTCGATGAGAATAACAAAAGGGACTTTATACATTATATACAGGTTATCATACAGGACATGAACGGGTCGGCACTGGGGCCGAGTGCTCACAACAAACGCGACTGTTCTCGCACGACGACGTCCGGCGAAAACGCGTGACACATTTCACCCCAGTCGGGAGCGACACTCTCTCCCGGTGAGGTCGGCGGATCCTGTTTTCGAGCGGCGTGTCGCTGCTTTTATAATCCCCGAGGCCCATTGTCACTCAAACGGCCCAATACAAAGTCAGCACACGACGGTCGTCCGAGGGGTCCAACCAGCGACCGCGCTGGCCACCCGGTTCAAAGTTCGCGCGCGCGGTGACCTCCAGGCAAGGGAGGTGCGGCGCCGGGCTGTCGGGCACACGCGGACACGTCCAAACACGCTGCTCGCCGAGGCTTCTCCCGCACGACGGCGCAGCATCTTGTCTTGTGAAGGGAGAATTATGGCGCTCGCAGGATAGATTCCGCATCTTGCAGATTCGGAATCCGGGCTTGTGGTAATGGCACAACAGGCCGTCAAAAGTCGCGAATGGGATTCTCTGGATCGTCTTCAGACTCGGTTCGGCCGAAGAGTTTGGCGGCGTATGACTCGACAGGCTGTAGTCGCGTGCCCGCCGCGATGTCCGGCTCGCTTTTCCCCTCTCCCGCTCGGTCCGAGAAGCCGCTGCGAAGCCTGCCGTTATGTTTGACGCTTTCCTTCTTCCCTTCGAAAGTTTCAGAAAACTGTTGTTGTTGTGTGACTTCATGTCACAAGTACAGTGTCTGTATCAGCTGCACAGAATTTTATTTAAAGAAAAGGTGAATTTTGTAAGGATATTTCCCGATCGAGATTCTATGAAGTGGTCTTTTTGTGACTACTAGGAACTCGGTAGCGCGAAAAATTTGGCAGATAAGTAATAACCACATCCTTAATAATCCCGTAATTAGTACTTATAGAGGAAGCACTTCAATTCAAGAATTCAGGACTCAAAGTCATATTATTAACTCAACAAAAGCTTCTTAAACAAAATTGTTTTGGGTGCTACAACCTACAGTACTTCGGCAGTGCGGGCTGCGCCCAGTATATGGCAGCACTGAAAGAAATATGAAATAGTGGACCAGTGACGTTGATCCCTTAATCCTCTCCATTGCGAGTGCAAACCAACAGTAGTGCAAACTTTCGCTGGCACGGGCTTCATTGCGGCCTTTTCTTTCTTTTTTTTTTATGGTGACGCCAAGAATCGACGCGAAGCGTGCTCTATTCTGTTCCCAATCTACCGGTGGTGCCGCAGCTCGGATAATCACGTTTGTCCGTATAGCAGCAAATGAAAAATAAAAGCTTTATTGATCAGAATGAAGAGAACTCGTAATTGCCATAGCATTGGCGCCCGCGCAGCGGGGAGGCAGGTAGCGTTTTCTAATAGGGTGGGAAGGTCAGCGTCACTGACAATTTAATTTTCGTTTTCGTTCAGGGCTGCGTGCCATAGTACCTACGACGATTTTTGTGAAGTTGTTGTTGGGCAAGATATGAATGTCGAGCTTCAATTTTTCAAATGCAATATTGTCGCTAAAATTGGTAATTAAAACTTTATTATAAAGATATTTTTGTTACTTGTACGTGAGTCATATTTTCCACGATGCCGCATTTGTATTGGCTGCCAAGCCTTACAGTCTGACAGATGTGCACATAGGCTTATCACACGTTATCAGTGCAGCATGCTGTGTTATTTGGAGCAGGAAAAACGGCGTGTATATTTGCTGCATTCGCGATCTCCGGGAAAGAAAGCGAAGGAGAGGGGGACCTGGGAAACGTGCGCGGTATCCAAGGCGGCTGTACTGGTGGTGAAACCCGGAAATTGTCGATATCCTCTCCTTCCTCGACTACATTAGGGGGGGGGGGGGGTGACAGAAGACCTATGGGCCCCGAGTGCCAGACGACCTAGCTACGCCACTGGCATCAGGTAACAGCAGCTTTGTCGAAGAATGGTGGGCAGATTGTTATAGAAAAACTGGCCACTCTGTATACGCAATGCCTCATGACCTCGAGCGTGCCGGAATCTCGGGAGAACACTAACATTATCCTAATCCATAAGAAAGGGGACGCCGATGACTTGAAAACTTATTGACCGATCAGCTTACTGTCCGTTGCCTACAAAGTATTTACTAAGGTAATTGCAAATAGAATCAGGAACACCTTAGACTTCCGTCAATCAAAGGACCAGACAGGATTCCGTAAAGGCTACTCAACACTAGATCATATTCACACTATCAATCAGGTGATAGAGAAATGTGCGGTATATAACCAACCCTTATATACAGCTTTCATTGATTACGAGAAAGCGTTTGATTCAGTGGAAACCTCAGCAGTCATGGAGGCATTACGGAATCAGGGTGTAGAGGAGCTGTATGTCAAAGTACTGAAAGACATCTATAGCGGCTCCACAGCCACCGTAGTCCTCCATAAAGAAAGCAACAAAATCCCAATAAAGAAGGCGTCAGGCAGGGAGATACGATTTCTCCAATGTTATTCACGGCGTGTTTACAAGAGGTATTCAGAGACCTGGATTGGGAAGAATTTGGGATAATAGTTAGTGGAGAATACCTTAGTAACTTGCGATTCGCTAATGATATTGCCTTCCTTAGTAACTCAGGTGACCAATTGCAATGCATGCTCAGTGACCTTGAGAGGCAAAGTAGAAGGGTGGGTCTAAACATTAATCTGCAGAAAACTAAAGTAATGTTTAACATTCTTGGAAGAGAACAGCAGTTTACGATAGGTAGCAAGCTACTGAGAGTGGTAAGGGAATACATCTACTTAGGGCAGGTAGTGACCGCGGATGCGGATCATGAGACTCAAATAATCAGAACAATAAGAATGGGCTGGGGTGTGTTTGGCAGGCATCGTGACATCATGAACAGCAAATTGCCATTATCCCTCAAAAGAAAAGTGTATAACAGCTGTGTCTTACTAGTACTCACGTACGGGGCAGAAACCTGGAGGCTTACGAAAAGGGTTCTACTTAAATTGAGGACGACGCAACGAGCTATGGAAAGAAGAATGATAGGTGTAATGTTAAGGGATAAGAAAAGAGCTGATTGGGTGAGGGAACAAACGCGAGGTAATGACATCTTAGTTGAAATCAAGAAAAAGACATGGGCATGGGCAGGACATGTAAGGAGGAGGGAAGATAACCGATGGTCATTAAGGGTTACGGATTGGATTCTAAGGGAAGGGAAGCGTAGCAGGGGGCGGCAGAAAGTTAGGTGGGCGTATGATATTAAGAAGTTTGAAGGGACGACATGGCCACAATCAGTACATGACCGGGGTAGTCGGAGAAGTAGGAAAGAGGCCTTTGCCCTGCAGTGGGCGTAACCAGCCTGATGATGATGATGATGATTGGTCAAAAGTTTTTGGGCTGCACCCACTTGCCTGTCCTGCGACGTTACAAGACCTCGAAAACTAAGCGCGTCGAAGTGATGCGCACGCATTAAAGATGCATTATATGCCGAACAAAACTGAATTTTATTCTGAATAGCCGCGGGCTGCCCCGTTCTGAAAGGAATAAAAATGTCTACCGCCGATCGCTCAGGCACTGGCTACTTGCACCTGCCGGAGAGCGTTGGTTTATTTGCGTCCACTAAACCTTTTTGCGAGGCCGTGTAACGTTTTTAAGCACTTTCGGCACGTTTGCGACCTCGCTCTGCCAACTCTTCTTTGCTGAGGATCCGTTTTAGCGGCATCCTTAACCTTCCGTTGCATGCCGCCGCGAGTTTCGACCAGCCACCTCAATACAAGTAAGGGAAAGTGGACCAATCGCAGACGGCGGCACCGCCCGCTCCAGGCGGTTATCGATTTTCAGTGCACTGGCTCGGCCCCATAATCACTCTCCGCTTGAGCGTGCACCTCGCCTCTTGTCAGCCAATTAGGTAAAACAAGCCGCTCACTGTATGCAATATTATTCGTTTTTAAAGCAAACAAAAGTTACCTTCTATAAACAAGGGGAGCGTTTGGTTGGTCGGTTCAGAGAACCCTGCGGGTCGCCGTCCGAGTCTTGCGTCGGCGGTCACGCAAATTTGACGTCAGGAGATTGGAATAAAAACATATTAGGATAGTTTAACGTAATACGGCCCATGCATTCAGTCTATTTATTCCATGCCCTTTGATATACCATGCCCTATAAAAATAACATGTCAGGTATTTCTCAGCACATGCGCAAAAACAAATTTGGAGAATTTTTACCATTTATCATTTCGATAAGCATGTCCCACAACGAATGTACTTGCAGAGTTCAGAGCTACCTTCATATTAGTACTCCTTTAAGATTATCAGAATTGTTGCTGTTCAGTAATGATACCATTTCCCTGTCATCTGATGACAATGTCGATGTTGTTATAAAAAATAAATATTCTACTAAGGTTATGAACAAGAGCCGAAAATCTTGTCTGACTGCAGACCCTAAGAAATAAACTCTTGTGATTTTCTGGCAGAAAAGGAAATACATTGAGCTCAAGGTAGTCTTCATTCCCGTAGCTAATATAGCGTGAGCAGCAGACCGCAGTAAGCGTACAGCCCATGTGAACAGGCGCGGCCAACAGCAAGAAATGGGTGTGGGGTGCGCGCCAGCTGGCAATTTAGGGCGGAACCTTTCGTGTCTCTCGAAGGCGGCTCATAGTGATCTCTGACTGCGACGCAGGTACGGGCCGCTATTGCGAGTGGAAGCACAAGACGGTGGACATGAGCGACGAGTCGAAATCCTGGGAGAACTTCAAGCAAACGTTGAGGCTACAGTGTGACCGCGGTCAGCCCGGAACATTTACCTGGACTCCGGACAAGGATACGCCCGGCCTTGTCTACTACCAGGTGCTGCTGGCCTTTTCGAAACGAGCAGGTGCGCTGACTGTGGCTCTCTGTTTCAGTGCTTCACCCACTACTATCTGGGCTGGAGGATCGTGGTCACTGACCCGGAAGAAACGGAAGAAGCGATGGACCCGATGGAAAGCGGCGCCAGCCGAGCGCTGCCGGTGCTCTTCTGGCTCGCCTTCGTCGTCTCGCGGTACTAGCGGCGTTCCTCTGTTTTCAGAGCTCTGAACAGGACGTGCCAAGACTTTCTTCGAGCACTTCTCTGCGCTGCTCGTCTCGCTCGCATATAGCTTCTTTGTTTTGCATATTGCGTAATTTCAAACACAGCTGTGGGCAGTTTCGCAAGCGGCAACCACTAAAGGCACACACGGCGTGTTGCAACAGCGAGGACAGAAATGTCTCCTGCTGGGGGATGTGCGGCGCTCTTTCTGACCACCGAGTGGCAGCGTTTCGGTTCAGCAGTTAAGTGAAGAAATAAACAAACACAGGCAATCCACTCGATGAAGGACGAACGCTGCCACTGTGTGTTGACAGTCTAGGCGACGAACGCCTTCATTTCTTATTCGTTTGTTTGTGCGTGTGCATATGTGTGACGCCATGTGCGAAGCGTCACATAGCGTGGACGCCTCGTTTGGTGCACGCTTCTCGCCAAATATTCTGAAGGAATATGTGATAATCCTGAGCTCTTTGTTATGTCCTCTTTGTGTTTTACGTTTCAAGTTAAAAAAAATTCCGATAGGCCCAGTTGTGCCCTAAGTAAGTCGCTTTCGCCGTCTGTGCCAGGCACCTGCATTGTTTCATGTGTGATATCACTTGTGCAGGCATTCTTTCAGGCTGCCCATTGCGTAGCAAAAAAAATCATCAGCAATAGTCGTTGCGCATTGTGTCAAATAATTATGCTAACAACGATGCGAAATATATGTCTGGACATTACATTAAATAATATATCCGTTAAAATCGCGCAGAGTGCATATGAATTTTCTATTTTCTACGTCAATTATGTGTGCTCGTGCATTTCTCTAGTTTTTAAATTTCGGACATTATTTTTGATTGTTTGCCTGGTGTTGAACCCAATCGTTCTGCCTCAAGTAAATGAGCTTGAGTTGTCCCGTATCGTGCACGGACACCATCAGCAGCAAGTAGCCGGCCATGCAGTCGTGGACAATGTGAAGCGGACCATACCAGCCTGCGGAAATATTCATGACGTGGAAGGGCGCGTCATGAAAGACCAGTGTACAATGTCATCAGCAGTGTTGCATACAAGACTCTATAAAAAGTTGTTCTGCTCCCTGTGTTGCATGTGCCACGGCCAAGACATCTACACCACGAGATGGGCGATTTTTCTCCTAGGACCGCCTTCGAAAGTGCTTGCCTACGGATTTTGTGCGTTATTTGAAAACGCCAATCCACACCACATTTCTTACTCTAAAGCAAAAGTGATAATAAATGTACCCCAGGATCTCTTCAAAAATGCTATGTGCAGTAGATCCCTTCTCTCATCCGTCTATATATATATATATATATATATATATATATATATATATATATATATATATATATATATATATATATATATATTGTGACGTGGTAGTGACAGTGAAGAGAGCAGCAAAACTGTGAATGGCGAAACTAGTAGTTTATTGGCCGAACCTGTGCCCCCTAAAGCAGGCTACACTCAAAGAACAACGACAGCGGCGAACACAGTCGGCGATCGTTGAAAATCTCATCTGCCGGTCAAGCGCGTCGGCTTTCATACACAAGTCATCGAAGCTTCCAGAGTAATCCATGGTCCCCACTTGTCTTTCAGAAAGTTCTACACAATTCGCGTCGCACATGCGATCAGATTACGCAAGCTTCGGTGACTACAGAACCATTAACAACATTCGAGAAACTTCCGATACATGCGGGCGCGTCCTACACTGAGCGATAACATTTGTTAGACGGTGAAAAACGCTCAGCCGAAAACGGTAAACAAGTCCCCGTGTCAACAGGCAGCTTTAGTACTGCGTACGTAGCGTACGCAACGGCGCTGCGCAAGTAAGATCGCTACGTTCTGCAAAGTGCGCATGTGCAGAACGCAACACGAACGGTGCGTGATGCGTACGCGGCCGCTGCGTGCGCACGCATCCGATTCTTGCATGCGTACGTAGGGAGCCTTTCGTGCTGCGCTCGTGGTTCTTGTTTGTTCGGGGGAGCGTGAGACAAATGAGTTTCCCAAAATGGCAACGTCTAAGGCGACCAGCGCAAGGCTGTACTTCTCAATGGCCTACGGTTTGGCTTTGCTGCGTGAAGTGAACGCGCAGAAGCCATTCCCGGAACCTGCAGGGTGAGAATGCATAGCAAAAATAGGAAATTTGTTTTTAAGAAAGCGTTCAGTGTGTGCTGGTTGCGCGAAAGGCTCGACCTGATTTTGGTGCAGTTCGTCGCAAATGAACGTGCCAGCCTCAGAAAGTAAGTACTCGCTTTTATTTTTCTCGATACGATTCGTGTATTTCATCCGTATTAAAAGTAGAGTCTCTTAATACCTAAATATAGTTCGACGAAGCGGTAACGCACCCACACGTTACATCACGTTAGCGAGATCAGCAGCGTCTTGTTCGACCGACGGTTCGACGTACTGGCGGACGCGGCCAATGCGGTCCGACGCGCCCGGCGTCTAACGTTCGCCCTCTTACCTACGTAGGCATTTCGCACCCACGCACGCGCGCGCGCACTCTCACTCACTCACTCACTCACTCACTCACTCACTCACACACACACACACACACACACACACACACACACACACACACACACACACACACACACACACACACACACACACACACACACACACACACACACACACACACACACACACACACACACACACACACACACACACACACACACACACACACACACACACACACACACACACACACACACACACACACACACACACACACACACACACACACACACACACACACACACACACACACACACACACACACACACACACACACACACACACACACACACACACACACACACACACACACACACACACACACACACACACACACACACACACACACACACACACACACACACACACACACACACACACACACACACACACACACACACACACACACACACACACACACACACACACACACACACACACACACACACACACACACACACACACACACACACACACACACACACACACACACACACACACACACACACACACACACACACACACACACACACACACACACACACACACACACACACACACACACACACACACACACACACACACTGACGGCAGCGACCGATCAGATGTGGTAATTAAACTTGTGGAGAAGGGTGGCGCAATAGTAATATTGGATAAGGTGGACTACCCAAAAGAAGGATATCAGTATATATGGACTTCACGGAATTTGCTGAGCCCTACTAAATTGTTTTGAATCAGACATAAACCGCAAATTCACTGCATAAGAAAGGGAAAATATCTAGGGACATGCTTAAAGCAATGCAGCCGATTCAGCCTGCCCCAGGTCGTTTTTGTTTCCTTCCTGATATCCAGAAAACTAACCAGCCCGGTCGCCTTATTGTCTGAAACAATGGCATGATAAACGAAATAATTTCAAGTGCCTTGGAGTTCATAATTAAGGACACAGTTCCGACGATTCCATCTTAAATTCATGACGCCATCCATTTTCTTCGCATAACTAGATTCGAGATCCCTAAAGAAAACTTCCTCGTTACAATGGATGTAGTGTCCCTATACACAAACATACCACAAACAAGCGGCATTGACGCGATGGTCAATGCTTACAAGAAGGCAAACACGCCTGTAAGTATGGACGAGGGCACGCTGTGAACGCTATTGCGGTCAGTACTAGGGTACAATAACTTCAAATTTCACCAGAAACACTTTCTCCACATAAGCGGAACAGCAATGGCCACGAAGGTGGCTAATAATTATGCGAATATATTTATGGCATTGCTTGAAGAACCCTTTTTTGTGGCCACACCTTTGAAGCCGCTCATCTACAAAAGGTCGTTAGCATATTCTTTACTTGGCTCCACGGCGAAGAAAGTCTTCTTAGATTCGTAGCAGATCTTAATTCAGTTCTCCCATCAATCTATTGCTTCATAGCGGGATTATACCTACTGACTGGCTTGATTGGGAATTATCGCCCGGTTTCTATTACGTGCACAATGTGCAAGGTCCTGGAACACATAATTGCTGAGGAGTTCAGTATATAGAAAATAATGTTTTCTACAGTAAGCAGCATGGCTTTCGAAGAAGTCTATCAACTGTGACCCAACTGTTTGAAACTATCCACAGCTTTGCTGAGGCAGTCAACTCGAAAGCGCATGTTGACGTAATTTCAATTGATATGTCAAAGGCATTCGATAAGTTCTGTCACAGCAAGCTGATCAGCAAGCTTTATGACTTTGGGGTCAACGAGCAAATTATTAATTGGATTCAAGCGTACTTGACAAATCGACTGCAATTTGTTGAAATTAATGGCCAACACTCCCAAAGTTTACCCGTTTCTTCTGGTGTACCTCAACGGCCTGTGTTGGGACCGATATTATTCTTGATTTACATTAATGATATAGCCGAGCATATAGATACTAGTGTTGACGTTCGTTTATTTGCGGACGATTGTATATTGTACTGCCCAGTGAAATCAATAGATGATCAAAATTATTGAATAAATACTTGGAAGGAATCCACAACTGGTGCTCCAAATGGAATATGGAAATTAATTTTGAAAAGGTCGCGGGTATGACTGTCTCGAACAAGAAAATACCACTGTGTTTTAATTACTTTGGAGGCAACAAACAATAGCCCGCACGACAAAACTAAAGTATGTTGGTGTCACCATCTCAAATAACCTCAATTGGAAGAATCATGTAAACAACATATGTGGATCTGCTCAGCGAAAACATGGATTTTTTAAAAGAAAATTGGCGCAAGCAACGCCTGCAGTTAAGGCCAACACAGCCGTTGTACGCCCTTCTTTGGAATATGGTAGTGTTATATGGGATCCTCACCAGCAATATCAGATTAACCAACTTTAACGCATTCAGAGACTTGCAGTACGGTTTATATTTTCAGCGTATCGCAAAACACAGTACGTGAACCCTTTGCTCGCTAGCGCAGATTTATCGTCACTGGCAACACGCAGAAAAATCGCACGACTGAAGTTTTTGTACCAGCTCTCTACTAATACATTTAACTGAGATCAGTCGCGCTATTTGTTGCGTCCTGGCAGAGTCTCACCCCGTGTGAATCAGCCTTATGTTTTTATGCCTTACAATGCCAGAATTGATGTTTTTAAATATTATCTCCTTGTTAAGACAATTGAAGACTGGAATGGCCTTGATGTACAGATTTTTGATGACACAATGACTGTACAATCGTTTGAACGGAAGCTGGAAATGTACCTCTCGTGATGTATTTATTTTTCATTGCTTGATGTGTTGACAAAATGTGTCAATCCTCCCACCCTGTACCAGCCCGAAAAGGGCTAACAGTATTCGAAATAACCATTTCTCTCAACTTATCATGAATTCCTTCTGTCATCAGACAGCAATCAATGGTTGATTGCCGGTTTCCCACTTCCCACGTAATGTGTCCTTCACACTTAGGCCCTGTATTCATGATCACGAGATTATTTTGCTCACAAAGGTCCAGCATTGACTTCCCGTTATTGTCGGTATAGCCATCTAAATCCTGTATGTGGGCATTCATGTCACCTAATAGGACAATTTGAGCACCACTCCCGAAACCCCTAATATCAGCGCTTATGCATTCCACTAACTCTTTATTTTTCTCTGTGCAATATTTTCCGGTCCACAAATACGTAACGCACAGCCAAGTTTCTTTCCCACTCATTGTACCTGATAACCAAAGATGCTCTTGACATTATGAATTTAATCTTTTCCATTTGGCTCCCTGATGGATGAGCGTTCCGACTCCCCCTCCCTTTTTTTCCGACTTAGTTCTGTTGCACCCTTCCCAAACATAATTGTCAATAACTGGTGGCTCTTCTGAGTCTGTAAGGTGCGTTTCTGTAACCGCATACACCCCTATTTGTTCTCTGTGTAACTGCTCCTCAATCTCTGCCCACTTTTCCTTTCTTCTGCCGCCCTGCATGTTTATGTAACCTATTGCATGGCGAGCTCTTTTGCTTCTTTTCCTCCTTTTTCTATTATCGACGGCGATGCTCTTCTGATGTTCCCCTAGGGGACCTTCTTCATTACTACCTACGCTGACCTCCTGAGCGCCCGCGGGCCCCCTAAAAAGCAACAGCGCGACCACCAAGTCGCCAGCCCACTTCTCGTGCCAACCTGTAATTGAAGTGGATCCCGTCTCGTTTAAAACCACCGCAACTTCTCACTTCCCTGTTTACTTCGACAACCTCGAAGCATTTCTCTCGGCTCATTTTCCATATTGCCTCATTAGCAGCCACTACGGCTCTTTGTACATGAATGTCACGCACAGGCACCTCCGGCACCGTGCACACCACGATCTGCACCTGAGGGGATAGCTCACGCAAGTCGTCCACCCCCTTCGCCAAGCGCTGGGCTAGTCCTGGCCCTTTCCTGTTTAGGACGTCATTTAGCCCACCTGCTACTATGACAAGGTTGCGCACCTGAGAATTTTCCGCGAGCTTTTCTTTTGCTCGCTCCATGACAGAATCCAGTGTGCGCCCTGGAAATGTCCCTACCGCCACTCTTTTGTCGCCTTTCACCTCTCCACAATTGCTTTTGAGCACCCAGCCAGGTTTGAATCGCCTGCAATAATCACCCTTTCACTCTCTCCTACCTCTGCCTGCTTCCCTTTGTCATTTCCCGCGTGATTCGGACTCGACAAGGGGCATTGTCCCCTGGGCTCCTGCTTTTTCCGCGTAGCGGCCTGAAGGTAGGTGCTGCTCTTTCCAGCTAACCCTTCATCACCCTGCCTGCGTTCCACGTATTTGTCTGACCCTCCCGCGCCTGTCGCGTCGGGGGTCTGCGTTCCATTGTCACGTACATTCTCGCTCACAATGGCGGGCCTGTTCAGCTTTTCCTCTGCTGCTTCCAGTCTCTTTTCAACTACTTTCCGTGCCTCACGCTCCGTGTTTAGCTCATTTTTGAGCTCTTGCACCTGTTTCAGAAGCTCTTCCTGGAAACTCTCCATTTTCTGCAGCCTAGTATCGACACCACATTGTGTGCCGGTTGATTCGACGCCCTCTCCATTCTCACCTGTTTCCTCATCTGCCTTGAGGGTCACCCCCCGCACTGCCTGCTTTACCGGCTTTCTCGCCATGTATTGCACGGCTTTTTGCAAATACTATAATACTGTATCAATGCAGAGCACGTGCCTTCTACAAAAAAGCGATACGCACAGGATCCAAATCCTCAAAATGCCGCAAAGCAACTCTCACCACTGTTTCAAAAGCAATCAATACCGCGGAGACCGAAGGTATGACACGCTCTCGCACGCGCTCAACCACGCGGCCACGCTCTCACTTTCCTACCAAAACACGCAAAGTAAAACCACTAATAGCTATTTGTTTTGCCACTTCCAAGCTACCATTTAAAGACTACAAACACTCAACGTCCCACCCGGCTGCAAGTGTTGGAGCAAGTCGCACGAAAGGACGCTCTAGCCATCCTGCAAAACCAAATGTACACGAAGCACACCCGCGCACCCGAAATACGAGAGACAAATAAAAAAATAAAAAAGGAAAGAAACGGGAAAACCCCAAATTACTATTTCAATTCAAAAAGCCAGCAAATATAAACAGAAGCAAGCTCAAAGCATGCACAAAAACTTATGATTTCGTCGTCGCCACGGAGCCCCGAAAAACACGTCCATTCGCCACAAAATCCAACCTGGCTACTAGCGCACTCCTCACGAAACGCGGCGATAACTGTAAACTCGGCCTCCACGCTCTCACCCATAGACGGCGGCGCGACGCGGCAGGCCGCAGTTGTGTGTTTTCATCAAGCGGCCGTGGAAGTGGTCTACGGCAAAGAGTTTCCAACAAAAATTACTAGAGGGAACTCTGGCGCTGCAGTCGTTCCACCACCATCGGAATTGTGGGAAGTACATGGATTTGCCTGGTCTTCGTGCTTGTGGATTCATACGTTCTTGTGGCTTTGTATATTACGCTTTATCAATCTTATTGTAAATTTCAGCGCAATATATATAGATTGCGCTGAAGAGAGCATATGCGCATATGCTGCACTTCGAAGAGCATATGCTCTTCGAAGTGCAGAAGAGGGCGGGAACACGCACGATTGCTAATAATTGCAACGATTGAGCTTGTCCAGGTGACCAAATTGAAACGTGCCAAGCGTCTCACGGCACTGGCATGCCCGCGATAAATTTATAAGGGCGTTTCATTCGCGTGTCCATACATGCACCCGTGGCTTAATGGTTTCAATATCATGCTTCTGTGCTAGAGTTCCTGTATTCAAATCCTGTCATCGGACAATATTAATGATGGTTATTTAATTATTTATTACGCAATACACTGTTTAAAACGACGAGTTTACAAAGTGACGCAGCCGTTTGAAGCCAAAAGGACGAAGTTTAGGCAAGTACATGTACTTCCCATAATTCCCATGCTGGCTCAACCGCTCCCATTGCAGCACCCGTAGACACTAGCACCAGAGTTCCCTCTGGTAATTTTTGTAGGGAGCTTTATGGTCTACGGAGTGGCCAGGAGCACATGTTGGCGCCGTTGCTACGCTCGAGCAGTGTAGGCGGCGCCACGGTCGAGGAGGGAACGTGAAAGAGAGGATAAACGAGGAGTGAAGGCGGAGGAGGAGAGTGCCACTACTTTACGAAGTTTAAGGGGTTTTACATGGATCGATGGATGTTATGAGCGTCCCCTTTGGACCGGGGCGGTGGGTTCCGCCACCAAGCTCTTGCTATTATACTGCCTAATGTCCTACCTAGGTTAAACAAAGAAAAAAGAAAAACAAAACACTGTGAACTATCACGCCCAAATTTTCTGATCCCCTATTGCAAACTGTGCTTTTGTACGTCTCCGTCTTTTGTACGTTTTGTACGAAACGCCAAAAGACTCTTTTGCCGTTTCATAAAGTGGAAAGTTGGGCTAGTTCGTGAGTAATCACCATACCTTGCTGTTGAAGCAGCGCACTGACACGGACACAGTGAAGACACACCAGAAAAGCGAGTGCAGTGAGTGTTGTCTTTTCTTGTGTGTCTTCACTGTGTCCGTGTCAGAGCGCTACTTCACCAGCAAGGTATGATGATTTTGCGTTTCCCTACTTTTCTTCCACCAATCCTCCAATCGCCTCTTACTAATGGCTATTGCGGACATGTTTGCTTTACCACTGAACCCAAGGGCTTCAAGGAGGCCAGTGGTGCCTAAATCGACCTCGAGCAGACGTCTTCAAATTCGAATAAAACACGCTCCACAGTTTCCCTAGCTTTACAGCAGCAAACACATGCTTCTTCTTCCTTCTTATATCTCACTTTATAGGCGCGTGTTCTAAGGCATCCCGATCTCGCCTCGAAAAGTAATGAGCTTGCCTTCGAGTAATCATAAATGGTTTCTTTCCTGATTTCGTTTTTTCCTCTTAAGTAGTTACTCATGGCAGGTTTCTTTTCCATTGCCGCCACCCATGAGATTATTTCAGCCTCTCTGACTTTCCGCTTGACCTTCTTTGTTGTTGTGTTGCCCACCCTACAGGCCGCATACTTGCTGGTGAGCTTTATGGTTCTTTTCCTCCACTGTGAATGAATGTTTTTCCTGTACAGACACCTGAACACTCTCCCAGCCCATTTACTTTCTTCCATATTCCTCAGCCATTCTTCATACTCAATTTTACTGCGAGCTTCCCTCACTTCAAAACTAGTCCCGCCCATATCACCCTGCACAGCTTCATTTGTAGTCTTCCCGTGAGCGCCCAATGCGAGGCGACCCACTGACCTTTTGTTCCCGTCGAGTCCTGATTGTATCCCTGATTTAAAGCAAACAACCGCATTTCCAAAAGTAAGTCCTCGAAGTATTACACCTTTCCACATACCTCGGAGGACCTCGTACCTATTATATCCCCATAGCGCTCTGTGCTTTATTATGGCTGAGTTTCTCTTCCCCATTTACTGTTATGGTTTTTCCTGTGTTTCCATATATCTATTCCCTTCGTTTATCCATATGCCAAGGTATTTATATTCTCTTAGCTGAGGTATTTCCTGGCCTTGTATCTCCACTGTCTGTTCACCGTTTCCATTGAATACCATAACACCTGATTTTCTCACACTAAATTTGAAACCTAAATTGTTGCCTTCCTGTCCACAGATATTAGCCAGATGTTGCAAATCACTTTCCTCGTTGGCTAGCAACACAATGTCGTCCACATAAAATGAACCTGGGAGTTGCTGCTCTACTACTGTACCCGCCTGTTTGTATGAGATTCAACCCGATACTACTTCCTTCCAGCGCCCTCTCCATCCTCATCATGTCAATCATAAACAGCAGCGGGGATAAAGGACACCTCTGCCTCAGTCCCTTGTTGATATGAACTTTCTCCTCGCTCCTCATCCGATCCCATTCAAAGCAAACGTTATTTTCTAGGTAAATCTCTCTCAAAAGCTGAAGACAATCGTTACCTAAAGTGTTCCCCTTCCAGGATATCCCACAAGATGTTGCGGTGTACGTTGTCGTAGGCTCCTGTAATGTCTAAAAAGGCCACATACAACGGTCTGCTTTCTGCTTTTGATATTTCAATACACTGAGTAAGAACAAACAAGTTATCATCCAAACGCCTACCTATTCAGAAGCCATTCTGAAGCTCTCCCAAAATGCCATTATTCTCTACCCATGCTTGAAGCTGTAATTTGATTGCCTGCATTACTAGCATGTATATTACCGATGTAATTGTCAACGGTCTATACGAGTGAATTCTGTCTTTCTCCCCCAACGGTCTATACGAGTGAATTCTGTCTTTCTCCCCCTTACCTTTATAAATTAAATCCATTTTACTTTGTCGCCAACTGTCTGGTATTCCTCTATCTTTTAAACTTTTTTCCACTGCTTTCACCAGAGCTTCCTTACTTTTTGGTCTTAGTTCATTTATGAGCCTAACGGGAACCTCGTGTAGTCCTGTGACTGTGCGCTTAGAAATTTTCTCTTCCGCTTTCTTCCAGTTTAAATTTGTCAGCACCAGCTGCTTTTCCCCTTGGGTCTCTTTCATGCTCTTTTTTTCTTCAAATACAACCTCGTCATTGCCTTGGAAAGATTCCGCTGTTACTTTTCGGATGTAATTTATTGCCGCTTCTCCTTCCAGTCTGTTTTCATCTTCGTCTAGGATATGTTGTCGTATTGTTGTTGACTTCCTGCCTAATAATTTTATGTGGTTCCAAAATATTCTAGGTGCGGCCTTCTTTTTCTCACGTATGTCTGACAACCAACGGTCACTTTCACCTTTTAATTTTGTTTGCACCTGTATTTGATCCATAGACTTTTCTTCCCGGTATATTCCCCATTTACTGGTTACTTCATCCTGCGGCAATTCTTTGCCTGTCGGTGCTCTCGAGATGCTTTTTGTCGTTCAGCGATCGCTTCTCGTATCTCCTTGTTCCACCAGCTTTTCGGTTTCTTATTTCCTTTCCAACGAACGTGTTGTTTCTCTTTCCGTATTTCTGCCTTCATTACACTTAGAAGCTCACCATATTCCCGCTCTTAGCCATTTGCCAAGTTCTTCCTCAACTCTAGTGACTATATTTGCTATTTGTTCAGCGTTCAAATTTGGACTCGCCATTTCGCGCTCCTTGCTCTCTTTCCCAACTACACATCCCATTTTCAAAATGATGCGTTTATGGTCACTCCCTATGCTGCTAAACCCTTCCTCTCAACTTATCATGAATTCCTTCTGTCATCAGACAATAATCAATGGTCGATTGCCGGTTTCCCACTTCCCGCGTGATCTGCCCTTCACACTTAGGCGTTGTATTCACGACAACGAGGTTATGTTGCTCACAAAGGTATTCCCGTTATTTTCGGTATAGCCATCTAAATCCTGTATGTGGGCATTCATGTCACCTAATGGGACAATTTCAGCACCATCCCCGCAACCCTTAACATCAGCGCTTATGCATTCCACTAACTCTTTATTCTTCTCTGTGCAATTTTTTCCGGTTCACAAATACGTAACGCCTAGCCAAGTTTCTTTCCCACGCATTGTACCTGATAACCAAAGATGCTCTTGACATTGTGTATTTACTCTTTTCCATTTCGCTCCCTGATGGATGAGCATTCCGAATCCCCCTCCCTTTCTTTCCGACTTAGTTCTGTTGCACCCTTCCGAAGCATAATTCTCAATAACTGGCGGCTCTTCTGAGCTATAAGGTGAGTTTCTGTAACCGCATACACCCCTCTTTGTTCGCTATTTAACTGCTCCTCAATCTCTGCCCACTTTTCCTTTCTTCTGCCGCCCGGCATGTTTATGTAGCCTGTTGCATGGCGAGCTCTTTTTCTTGCTTTCCTCCTCTTTCTGTTATCGACGGCGATGCTCTTCTGATGTTCAACTAGGGGACCTTCTTTCTTACTATCTACTCTGGCCTCCTGAGCGCCCGCGGGTTGCCTAAAAAAGCAACAGCGCGACCACCAAGTCGCCAGCCCACTTCTCGTGGCAGCCTGTAATTGAAGTGGATCGCGGCTTGTTTAAAACCACTACAACTTCTCACTTCCCTGTTTACTTCGACAACCTCGAAGCCTGTCTCTCGGCTCATTTTCCATATCACCTCATTAGCAACCACTACGGCTCTTTGTACGTGACTGTCACGCACAGGCACCTCCGGTACCGTGCACACCACGATCTGCACCTGAGGGATAGCTCGCGCAAGTCGTCCACCCCCTTCGCCAAGCGCTGGCTTAATCCTGTCCCTTTGCTTTTTAGGACGTCATTTAGCCCACCTGCTACTATGACAAGGTTGCGCACGTGGGCATTTTCCGCGAGCTTTTCTTTTGCTCGTTCCATGACAGAACCCAGTGTCCGCCCTGGAAATGTCCCTACCGCCACTCATTTGTCGCCTTTCACCCTCTCCACACTTGCTTTTGCGCACCCAGCCAGGTTTGAGTCACCGGCGATAATCACCCTTTCATTCTCTCCAACCTCGCCCTGTTTCCCTTTGTCCTTTTCCGCGTCATTCGGACTCGACAAGGGGCATTGTCCCCTGGGCTCCTGCTTTTTTCGCGTGGCGGCCTCAAAATAGGTGCCGCTCTTTCATCACGCTGCATGCATTCCACGTACTTCGCTGACACTTCCTCGCCTGTCACGTCGGGGTCTGCGTTCCACTGTCAGGCACATTCTCGTTCACAATGGCGGGCCTGTTCAGCTTTTCCTCGGCTGCTTCAAGTCTCTTTTTAAGTACCTCCCGTGCATCACGCTCCCTCTTTAGCTCATTTTTGAGCTCTTCAACCTGTTTGACGAGCTCTTCCTGGAAAGCCTCCATTTTCTGCAGCCTCGTATCGACATCACATTGTCTGCCGGTTGATTCGATGCCCTCTCCATTCTCACCCGTCTACTCATCTGCCTTGAAGGACACCCCGCGCACTGCTTGCATTCCCGTCTTTTTCGCCATGTATTGCACGGCTTTTTGCAAATACTACAACATAATGCTACTAATAACAATAATGCTACTACTGATGCAAATAATACAATACTGTATCAATGTAGAGCGCGTGCCTTTTAGCTAAGACCGATACGCACAGGATCCAACTCCTCAAAATGTCGCAAAGCAACTCTCACCACTGTTTCAAAAGCAATCAATACCGCGGAGACCGAAGGTATGACACGCTCTCGCACGCGCTCAACCACGCGGCCACGCTCTCACTTTCCTACCAAAACACGCAAAGTAAAACCACTGATAGCTATTTGTTTTGCCACTTCCAAGCTACCATTTAAAGACTACAAACACTCAACGTCCCACCCGGCTGCAAGTGTTGGAGCACGTAGCACGAAAGGACGCTCTAACCATCCTGCAAAACCAAATGTACACGAAGCACACCCGCGCACGCGAAATACGAAAGACAAAGAAAAGGACAGAAGAAGAAGAAGCCTCGGGTTCCTGCTCGTTCGCTGCGGCTTCTGTCACTTGGCCAGGTTTTGGGTGATATTAGGCTTTACCAATCTTATTTCTTGAGCTCTCACTAATTCTAACGCCACCTTCTTCCTAGGCTGATGACCAAAAACTCCCCAGGCAGGGGTTTGTCCCCATGGGCGGCCTCTATTCCAACGGATGAATTACCTCTAGATTTGTTCATCCGCAGTGGTGTGAGCAACATCCCGGTGGCTCTGGTTCCTTCAAATGGAGGCTTTATACGTCTGACCAACCCCCAGGCGATCCAGGAATCCCTGCAAGCGGCTTGCTCTTGATACCAGACCATCACGGAAGTGAGGCAGTTCGGCCGCGGAGGTATCGTGTGTTGATCGCCAGACCATCCTGTGTCGCGGATTTGCTAAAGTGCTCGTCATTCGCGTCATTACCGGTGAGTGCCATCATCCCTGCTCACCTCGCTTGCACTAAGGGAATAGTCAGAGGTGTCGATGCTGATCTTTCTCCCGCTGAAACACTTGAGAGATTGTCTGGGACTGGAGTAATTGCTGTTTACCGATGCACTCGAGTGGTACACAATAAGCGGGTCCGAACAGAATCAGTGATTGCGACTTTTGCTGGAACTTCCTGCCCATCAGAGCTACAGGTGTGGCCCCTTGTGTTCAGAGTTGAACCCCTGGCGTCACGTCCGATTCAATGCCGCAATTGCTGGCGATACGGCCATAGTATGGCAGGGTGTAAATCAAGACAACGTTGTTGCGCATGTGGGGGAAAACACGCTCAAAGTGATTGTAATGCCCAAGAAGAGAGATGCTGTCTCTGTGATGGAAATCATCCAGCCAATTATTTAAACTGTTCTGTTAGGGCTCAAGAGTTACAGGTGATTGAAATAGTTGATCGTCGACGCTGCTATAGGATGGAGGCCATAGCCATTGTGAAAGAAAGGGCATCTGGCTATGCGGGGGTAATAGATAGACAAAATCTTACCAAGGACCGATCACTTACTGCAACTATAGAGGCCGCTGTGGAAAAGGCAGTTACAAAAGCTATGGAAAGGTTGGCAATGAGCCTTGGTGAATGTATCTCACAAGCCGTTTCTAGTCATTTATCTCATTTGACGCAAACTACCTGCCCAGCTCCTGTACCAACGCAAACAGTTGATCCTGAGCACCAAACTAACCATGAAAGATCAGACGCCAATCCTTGCAATAATGATATTGGACTTTGAAATCCCTCTTCTGCAGGCTCTACAACTTGTCATCAGATTAATACAGATTTGGAGATGACAGAGGTAGAACAAAATGCTCCAGCATATAAAAGAACCATGTCGTCTATTAGTGAAGTCTCCTCCCCCGGTCCTCACTCAAAAGCGAAGAAAAATCAGTCCAGTGTGGTGCTAAAGGATAACAGTCTGCAGAAGGCAGTTTCGACTGCGGCACTTTCCAAAAAATAGGATCACTAAAAGTGCTTCAGTGGAACTGCCGCTCTTTATATTCTGCATCAGTAGATTTAACTTGTTTACCTTCTCAACTTAATCTTGATTTAATTATGTTACAAGAAACGTGGCTAAAACCTGAGAAATCTTTTCAACTGAAATTCTACTGGTCATTTCGATTAGACCGTCCTACAAGAGGTGGCGGGTTACTTACACTTATCTCATCTAAAATTTGCCATAAGGCTAAAATTTCATTTCAAGTTTCTACTCCAGAGTGGGAAATCCTAGCTATAAAATTGGTTCTCCCGGGATGTTGTCCTTTTACCGTAGTTAATGCATATTTTCCATCTGGCGTACAGGACACTAGCACACTGGATAGTGTTATTAACTCTTGTGGACGTGACATTGTAATCTCAGGTGATTTCCATTCCCACCATATCTCATGGGGTTTAAGAACAGATTTGTGCGGCACCCGATTGTGGAACTGGTCGTTGGACAATCGCCTCACGTGTGTAAACTCCGGATCTATTACGTTCGTTAGAGGCCGATCTTACTCTTCACTAGATCTTACATTCTCTGGCCCGAGTCTCTCCGTAACTTCTTGGTCGACTATTGATTGTTCGACAAGCAGTGATCACCTTCCGATAGTATTTGACGTTGCACGTCCGGTAACATTTATAAGTGATCAGGTTCGCACCTTCATGAATTACAGCATTTTTAAAAAATGCTTACGAAATGTTCTTTCATCTCTGTCTGATGCGCCTACAGAACAAAAAACCACGATTATCTGTTCCGCGTTGGAAAGTTCTCAAAAAAGGCTCAATTTGAGATTGGATTGAATAAAAGAAATTCTTACAGTCCTTGGTGGAATGAAGAATGCACTCGAGACTACAGAAAGAGAAAAGCTGCTTGGAAAAAATTATTGCATAACCAGAGTCCCCAAAATTGGAGTGACTATAAATTTTTTTGAGCTGTCTTTAAACATACAGTTTCGAAAGCCAAAGATGAATTCGACTGTAAGCATTTTGATTTCTTATCTAACAATAAAAATAAGCGTGCATTGTTCCGTTTTCTCCGCGGTAGAAAAATTCTCCCGCGTCAAATTAATATTGACTCTATAATCTTAAGTAGCGATGAAATTAAACAATCACTAGAAGAAATCGCGAAGGGATTAGAAATCAGATTTTCTTCTGTCTTGCCAAGTGGTTCTCGCTTACAAAGGGCATCAGATGATTTTACAGAAATCTCCATTTTAGAATTGGCTGAAATCGTGGGGCGACTTCCAGATTCAGCTCCCGGTGTGAATGGGGTAACATCTACATTGATCAGAATTTTATTTAAGGGAGCTCCTGATGACCTTTTAGCTATTGTAAATTACTCAATTCGCTTCTCATGGATTCCGTCTGCGTGGAAAATTGCTAAAATCATCCCTATTCTTAAAAATCATGGGGAAGGATATAACATAGATAACATTAGGCCAATTGCGCTAACTTCAAATTTGGTTAAATTAATTGAAAGAATTCTATAAGCCCGCATGATTAAATTTATACAGAACAAGGACTTGCTTAGCCCCTGCCAAATTGGATTCCGACCATCATGTTCAATTTGGCATGCTCACGTGGACCTAGAAAGTAAAATAAAATTAGCACGGCGACAGAGGCAAATAGGTGCTCTTGTGACGTTAGACATTTCCGAAGCCTACGACAGTGTAGAACACTTAATTTTATTGGATATATTGCGAAATCTAGAGATTCCAAATTATTATTCAAACTGGATTGGTGAATTTTTAAATGGAAGAACATTTTACTGCAGTCTGAGAGGCGTTTCCTCGAGTATATATAATCAATCACGACGTGTTCCTCAAGGAGCTGTCATTTCACCATTACTATTTAATATTCTGATGTGTTCCACTCCTCTTCATCAAGATGTACAAACATACTTATACGAGGATGACATTGCTTTCTTCGCATCAGACAGTGATATTCACTCTCTATATTATCGACTACAAAACTACGTCAACGCCATAGAAACCTGGTTAAACAAAATTCGCCTTTCACTTAACGTTAGAAAATCCTCGATATTGGTTTTCCCTCTTAACAATCCCGTTAATATATCGATATCCTATCGCCTCGAGACTATACCTCAAGTGGAGTCGGTGAAATACTGAGGTGTAGTATATGACGGTTTCCTCAACTGGCTCGGCCATATTGACCATATAGTTAAAAAAGGAGTACGAGCAGTTGGTATGCTACGTAAGCTGTGCAATAGTCGGTCCGGAATGCGGAGAGATCCACTTTTAATGATATACAAAATGTATGTGCGGCCCATTTTAGAATTTGGATGTGTTTTATTTTCTGGTGCCCCAGCTTATAAATTACGTCCCCTTGTTCTACTTGAGCGGGAAGCCCTACGACTGTGTTGCGGATTACCGAAATATGTTGCCAATAACATATTACACCAAGAAGTCAGGTTGCCCTCAATATTGTGTAGATTTCGGTGACTGACGGTGCAAACAGTCTTGAAATTGTATGAATCCCCTATTACAAGATTGAAATACATATTCATTTCCCAGCCTGCACTTCGGAGTACACTGGCATCGTTTTCATACACTACAGGTGGTCTTCGTACAAGCATTGATAAATCCCTTAAAGGGCCCCTGAAACGGTTCGGACAAATTTTGTAGGCGCGTAGGGTACAGCTTAAGTAGAACATTCGCACCACAATTTAAGTGAAGCGTTACGTATTAAAGGAGCTGCAAGCGATTAGAAGTTACTCTCCTCCCTAGCTATGCTTTTCCTCCTCAACTCGCTCGCCGAGCGAGCGGCGCTAAGCTCCGCCTTCACTGGTTCAGCGTCACGATGCGACGTCACATCGCTCACTTCCGGTTGTTTAGGAGCACGCCCCCTCCCGCGCGAGACCTCTCCGCTAGCCGCTTGGCCGTCGACCGAGAGCTATCGAAGCAGCGTGCGTTGCGAGCATTCTGTCGTAGCGCCGAACGTGTCCGGTACTCCGCTAAAAACAGGCAAGCTGGTCATTTCGGCAAATGACTGGAGTCATAAACTCAAGCTGATGAAGGAACTTTAGCGTAGACGTACGTGAGCAGCCTGATCGGTCTGCATGGTCCAGACACTTGCTGGCGCAGCGCTTAACCAGTCAAACAAAGCGCGAATATTGCTCTAACTAAGTGTAAAACATTTTAAACATTTATAAATCAACGTGTTGATGATTACACTCCTGCGAAAAATACACACCAGCAGCAAAGAATACACTTCGTTGCTGCTACTGTGTATGGTTGAGTTCTGTGCCACCAGGTGGCTGCACCGTGCAGACCGTTCACATTTGCCCTTCTGCTCATCTCGTGGCTCATCCCGGCACAGTCAAGCGGCCAGACCCTGTCCCCTTGCGCTTGCGTTTGCCCTAATACTGGACTCGCGGTTTGCAGGTCGCTAGGTTTGCAGTCCACAAGGCAACAAAGTCGAATCATAGTGCTCGCGAAAAGACTGAGACCGACTCTGACCGTGGAGCTCTCGTCAAAATGGAGTACGTTGTAACACAAGCAGACGACACTTGCTGTGTGCCGGAAGTGCTGAAGTGTACTAAAAAACTATTCTTGTGTATTCTCTTTAAGTTATTTTCTTTTTACAAAAACAAAGTAACTAACATTCCAACTATTACGAGCATCATTTGTTCACCATAAAGTTGGAAAAATTATCGACCACGCGCCCTGGTCAGCCAATCAGATAGCTCGCCCATGTGACGTAATATGGGTTATTTGCATCATATGGGTAGGGGCGGCTTAAAATTCCGCCGAGCAGTGCGCTACGATCGGCAGCGATGTGTATTTTTAAAACCTTATACTAAATTACACGCTTTACGCAGAGCACTTAGATGCATCAATTAATGATCAGAAGAACCTACTCTAACGACTCAGTACGTTTGTAGAAAATCGCCAAAATCGTTTCAGGGTCCCTTTAAATGTACGTCTCTGGGAGGTACTGCCTATTTGTGATGTGCGAGAGAACCTACAAATTATATATGATGACAGCTACCCAAATAATGCAAAACATCTCTCTTATAATATATTAAACGGCTTATTACAGGACCATTTATTGAGTTTATCTATAAGTACGGTCATTGCGACAGACGCCTCACAGTGTGAAGAAAAATCTGGAATTGGCATTTTCTCTCCTGCTCTAAACTGGTCATTTGCAATCAGGATTCCGGACTTTTATTCCGTATTTTTGGCTGAATTTCTAGCTGTAGTCCTAGCCTTACGCAAACTAAATTTGTCAACAACGGCGCTAGTAATTATAACAGATTCTTTATCCTTATGTTCCTCGCTCACAGCAAATGGTGTCACTAACCTTTTACGTACATTTCATTTTCTAGTGCCTGCCCACATAACTTTAATTAGATTACTTTGGGTGCCTGGACATAAAGGATTAGTCATGAACGAAATGGCTGACAGTCTCGCGAGAGCGGCCCTCAGTGGCCCTGTATTACCATTAGTTCCTACAATAGCTTACCTGACGACTGCTAGATTCAGGAGATACACAATTACTCAAGACTTTTTGAACCCAGCTGTAGCAAATTTTTCAGAATATCGACACCTCCTATTCCCTTGGCCCAAAAATTCCTTTCACACCAGAAAAACTCAAGTCATCTTTACCCGATTACGTTGTCGAATACCAAAATTAAACTTCTATCGTGACAGGGCTGGTCTGGTGCCCTCCCCTCTGTGCCCAGTCTGTGGAGAAGATGAAAAAGTATATCATTTTTTCATATTCTGCCGCCGTTTCACTTCTTTAAGAAAAAATATAGAATCAAGATTTACACAGCTTGGTTTGAGCTTTTCAATTATAAATATCCTTTCTCTAGGAGCCTCCTCTCTTGGACAGTGCCACAGGGATATTTGCTCAACCGTGGAGGATTTTATAATTGCTACAAAGAGATTGTCTTGAATTCTTAAACATTTCATTTTTGTTCATTTCCTCCAGTTAGCTTTACCATTTTCAGTTTTTAACAAAGATAGCCTAATTTCATCCAAATCTTGGCCAATCCCCCACAGTGGGTGTGCGCCATCGCATAAGGAATACCATACCATACCATACTATTTAAAGGGACCCTGAAATAATTTTGACGATTTTCTACAAACGTACTGAGTCGTTAGATTAGGTCCTTCTGATCATTAATTGACGCATCTAAGTGCTCCGCGTAAAGCGTGTAATTTATTATATGGTTTTAAAAATGCACATCGCTGCCGATCGCAGCGCACTGCTCGGCGGAATTTTAAGCCGCCCCTACCCATATGACGGAAATCACCCATAAGACGTCAGTGGGGCGAGCTATCCGATTGGCTGACCAGTGCGCGTGATCGATAATTTTCCAACTTTATGGTAAACAAATAATGTTCGTAATAGTTGGAATGTTAGTTACATTGTTTTTATAAAAAGAAAGTAACGTAAACAGAATGCAGAAGACCAATTTTTCAGTACACTTAAGCACTTCCGGTACACAGCAAGTGTCGTCTGCTTGTGCTACAACGTGCTCCGTCTTTGACGAGAGCTCCGCCGTAAGTGTCGGTCTGTCTTTTTGCGAGCGCTATGATTCGACTTTGTTGCGTTGTGCAATGCAAACGTAGCGACTGGCAATATGCCATGCTGCGACATCGTGTCCCTCTGCAAGCCAGTAGACGAGCGGACCCATGGCTGCAGCGCATCAGACTGCCGCTATCCGATCGGCGCCAGGATTTGCGCGATTGCGGCCATCACTTTACACCGGAAGATTGCTAATGCAATAGCGTTTCGCAAGTCCGGCATTAGGGTAAACGCAAGCGCAATGGGACAGGGTCTGGCCGTGTCTCCTTGCGTGTCGTTTCACGGGACGAATAGAAGCGCAAATGTGAATGGTCTGCACGGTGAAACCACCTGGTGGCATACAGCTGAACCACACACAGTAGCAGCAACAAAATGTATTCTTCTTCGCTGCTGGTGTAAATTTTTCGCAGGAGTGAAATCATTACCACATTATTTTTGTAAATGTTTAAAATGTTTTACACTTGGTTAGAGCAATATTAGATCTTTCTTTGGCTGGTTAAGCTTACGCCAACGGGTGGCTGAACCATGGAGACCGATCAGGCAGCTCACGTACGTCTGCGCTAAGGTTCCTTCATCAGCTTGAGTTTATGCCTCCACCGTTGGGTCGAAATATTCAGCTAGTGTGTTATTACCGGAATACCAGACACGTTCGGCGCTGCTACAGAATGCTCGCAACGCACGCTGCTTCGATAGCTCTTGCTTGGGGTCGACGGCCAAGCGGCTAGCGGAGAGGTTTCGCGCGGGCGGGGGCAGGCTCTAAAACAAACGGAAGTGGACGATGTGACGTCGCATCGTGACGCAGAACCAGTGAAGGCGGAGCTTAGCCGCGATCGCTCGGCGAACGAGTTGAAGAGGAAAAGCAGGGCTAGGGAGGAGGGTAACTTGTAATCGCTTGTAGCTCCATTAATACGTAACGCTTCACTTAAATTGTGGTGCGAATGTTCTACTTAAGCTGTACCCTACGCGTCTACAAAATTTGTCTGAACCGTTTCAGGGGCCCTTTAAAGGCAAAAAATCAGCAAATAAAAAACAGAAGCAAGCTCAAAGCATGCACAAAAACTTTTGATTTCGTCGCAGCCACGGAGCCCCGAAAAGCACCTCCATTCGCCACAATATCCAAACAAACCGACAATACTAACACCATACAAACCAAACAAACAATACCACAGCGCAGCAGCGGCAGATTTCCCTCTAGGTCTCTATAGGTCATATAGTGAGAAACTCAATGGGCGCGACGGAGCGCCGCCATCTTGGTCTCGCTGGAATGCGCGTTTCCCCGTCTTCAAATTTGCCGCTTCAGCGATCGCCTCCATACAGAAACAAGAGCACAAAAAGCAAATGATTGAAGGTCGACGCCCGCCACGTGACTCCAGCGCGGTTCGCCGTTAGTCCGGCGCTCTCGTCGTCTGCTCGGCTCTTCGCACCACGCGAGTCTGGACGTCTCCACTCGCCGTAATCTCGACGTGTCAAAACGGGCGTTACGCGGACATCGCAGTAGCGTGGCCGATCCCTACGCTTGTGGACGTTTCAGGCTTGCGGCTAAGCCGGCTAAGCATTCCGAGCATCGGCGACGCGGACTTCGCGACCAAGATTCACGCGCGGAATCCTCGGACATGCGGCTAAGCCTTTCAGCACTCGGTGTTTCGGAATTCGAAGCACATCGCGCACGCAATCCTCGGGCACGCGGCTAAACATTTCGCGCATAGGGAGTCTCCGACTCGGCGGTCATGCACATCGCGCGCGGACTTCTCGGACCCTCACCTAAGCATTTTGTGCATAGGCGCAGTCCGACTGCGCGAATAAGCGCATCGAGTGTCGACTCCTCGAGCCCGCGACTAGGCATTTCGCGCGTCGGCACCTCGAACTGCGCGACTAAGCACATCGCGCGTCGGCTCGTTGTATCTGTGGCTAGGCATCTCGCGCATCGTCATCTCTGACCCGCAACCAAGCATATTGCGCGTTCACTCTACTGTCACGATAGCTCGTAGCAATCTGTCATATACCACCCCTTCATAAAGGGAACCCCATGAGCTCTGTTCACTAGGCCCCTTGGGCTGGCACAAACACCTGGCTGCAGAAGTGGAGGCATCATACAAAAGTACAATTCTGGAAAGCGCCTAGCAGCTGCGTATCTATCACTGGCTCTCTGATCCTCAGTTCTACACCACTGTCAAGTAAAAATCACTTGGCAGGCTGCTGACACTCAGAGCCTTCATTCAGTAACATGGTCAATTCTACCAAAAAAAAAACCCCTCACTGATTGTACTGGAGTTTGCTATCAATCGGGCAGCTTGTGGGTGCAGGCTGCCTGAATGTACACTGGAACTATATTCACGCCCATGCAGAGTTCGGCACGACACTTGGTTTGAAACCTAGGCACCATGCTCTTTGTAGAGCAGTAGCAGCAAAGAATGCCCTATAAAAAGAAAAAAGGGGAGGGGAGCATACCAGACCAGAGGCCACATGTACAAGAAGCCCCACATCACAGAACACCCCGAAGACTACAAATTTGGTGCCTTTTAGAGAACTGAAGAGAACGTGAAACTTTGAGAGCCGTTTTCTCAAAACTGTTTTTCTGCCTTTCTGCTCAGTTTCTGGAGTTGATTTCTGTGTCACCGTTTAACATATTTTGACTGTTTTTTTTTGTTGTTGTTGTCCCGTTCCTTGGGTTGCAGTGCAGGTCGTGACATTCTCCCTTTCTTATGTTGATCCTTTGTAAGTTTATAATATGGCTATTCGTCTGCCCTGAAAGTGTGGTTGATGTGAAGGTAACATAAAATATGGCACTCCAAAAAAGTTGAGTTGCAAAAAAAAGCAAGAATGTCATGACCTTCAGCACGCATTTAACTATGCAGTCAATACTTAAAAAGCCTTCTATCACGTTTTTGAAGTTCCCCAGGCTCTCCAGAAAGTAAGCGAAAAAAAAATTCTGCTCAATAAAATCTCAAGATATCGCTCTGAAACTTTTATGGAAGCATCATGCAGACATTTTAAACATTTGTGCCAATTTTCATCAAAATTCATGAAGAAATACGGAAGTAGATTTTGAAAGTCACGTCCCCCCTTAATAAGATCACGCGCTAAACGTATATCCGACGCCAAGAATCGACGCTGCTATTGACTCCCTCCAGGGTGCAGAATATTGCTCTAGTCTAGATCTCCGATCCGGGTACTGGCTAATTCCCATGCGCGAAGCAGACAAGGACAAGACAGCCTTTGCAACACCAGACTGACTTTACGAGTTCTACGTCATGCCCTTCGGTTTATGTAATGCTCCTGCAACATTTGAATGCATGATCGACACAGTTTTACGTGGCCTTAAGTGGAAGACCTGTCTGTGCTATTTAGATGACATCGTTATCTTTTCTGCAACTTTTCGTCAGCACCTTGAACGTTTGGACGAAGTTTTCACATGCATTTCCAATGCTGTACTCCAACTCAACACAAAGAAATGCCATTTTGCCAGAACGGACATCAGTGTTGGGCCACCTTATCAGTAAAGACGGCATTCGACCAGATCCGGACAAGTTTGCTGCCGTGCTTTGCTTTCCTCGCCCTGAAAATAAAAAACAATTAAGAAGTTCTTGGGCCTGGCATCCTACTTCCACCGCTTCATCAGTCATTTTGCTGCCATGGCGTCGCCGCTGCACAAGTTGCTCACGTCGGGCACTGCTTTCCCATACACAGATGACTGCGAACTTTCTTTCCATGCCCTCAAGCAAGCATTAATTACTGACCCTGTCCTGTCACTCCAATGAGAACGCACCAACTTGTTTGCACACCGACGCTAGTGGCCATGGGATCGGTGCTGTCCTTCTACAGTGTCATACCACTTCACAATAGAGAGAGTGCCTATGCTAGCCGTCAACGACTGCCGAAAAGAACTATTGGATCACAGAGCAGGAATGTCTCGCAGTAGTTTGGACAATACAAAAATTTCGACCATATCTTTGTGAACGCCACTTCACGGTCATAACCGACCACCACGCCTTATGCTGGTTTTCGTCAATCAAAAATATGTCCGGACGCCTTGGTCGCTGGGTGGTCCGGTTACAAGAGTATGATTTTGATGTTGTTTACAAGTCTGGGAAAAAGCATCAAGATGCCGACGCTCTCTCTCGCTGCCCCTTGCCACTATTACCTTCGAGTACATTGAGTACACTTGATGATGAGATGAAGTCTCCACTCTCGTTATTACCTCTAGCGGTTACTGGCACGTTATCTTCCAATCACATCACTCAGCTCGCCTCGTGTCAACGTTCTGATCCCTACTGCAACAGCATTATTCAACGCCTGTGCGGAACTACTTCTGCACCAAATGCCAGATTACGTCGTCAACTGAGACTATTCAAGCTCAACAACGATGTGCTGCACCGCTACATTTACAACTCCTACGGACACCGCTGGGTACCTGTTCTTCCACGTTCGCTGCGCATGCAAGTCCTTGAAGCCTTTCACGTCGACACATCTGCTGGCCATTTGGGTTTCCATCAAACATACCACCGCGTTAGGAGCCGTTTCTTTTGGCCAGGCACGTCTACCTTTGTGGCCAAGTACATCGCTTCTTGCGTCCAGTGTCAACGGCGGAAATGACCGACTTCGCCTCCTGCTGTGCTTTTACAGCCCATCCCATGTCCAGAGACAGCCTTTGCCATCGTTGGGATAGACCTAGTCGGCCCTCTGCCCATAACGCCGGCAGGTCATCGATGGATCGTGACAGCTTTTGACCAGCTCACACGTTACGCAGAGACCGCTCCTCTACGCTCTAGTTTGTCCTCAAACGTTTGTCACATTCTTTATGGATGCCATTGTGCTGCATCATTGTGCACCTCATGTGCTGTTAAGTGACCGCGGCGAGACGTTTCTGCCAACAATGATTAAAGAAGTACTCGGAGCTTGTGGCACAGTTCATAAGACGACATAAGCATATCACCCTCAAACAAATGGCTTAACAGAGCGATTTCATCGCACACTAACAGACATGATATCTATGTGGATCGGGCCAAACCACGACAACTGGGACAAACTTTTACCTTTTGTGACGTTTGCTCACAACATTGCTATCCAACGAACTACGGGGTACTCACCTTTCTACCTAGTTTACGGCCGTTCACCAACATTCACCATCGACGCCGCTTTCTTCAATGCCCCAATTAACACCTCGGCCAGTATACCCGAACAGTTCGTCTCGAGACTTGAGGAATGCCGTAAATGTGCTCGCTTCAACACCAAAGTCAGTCAGCTAGATCGCAAGCAACGTTGCGACATCTCTCGTCGCGACGTCTCCTTTCGTCCTGAAGAGGAAGTGCTCCTTTGGACACCCATTCGTACACCCGGTTTGTGTGAGAAGTTTGAATCCCGCTTCCTTGGACCCTACATTAATAATGAGCAAACATCCCCCGTAACTATCGCGTTACTTCCATAGACGTTTCTTCTAACCATCGTTATCATGGTTCAAAAATTGTTCACGTTTCGCGTCTCAAAACCTTGTCTGCCTAAACCTTGTCTCACAATATATACATATAATGTCCCGTGGGGGTGACGTTAAGAACACAGTAGCAATACTGTGAAAGACAAAACTAACTTTTATTGGGCGAACCTGTGCCCACAAAACAGGCTACACTTATAGCACAACGATAGCGGCGAACACGGTCGGCGATCGTCGAAAATCTCATCAGCGGGTCAAGCGCGTCGGCTTTTATAGATCAGTCGTGGAATGTTCCAGAGGAACCAATGGGACCCGCGTGCCTTCCACAAAGTTCTGCACTATTCGCGTTACGCGATGAAATAAGATAACACAAGGTTCGGCGACAACAGACAGCTGGGTAGAAGCATCGATAACTGTCCAGAAACGTCGTATACATGCAGGCGCGTCCCTCGCTGTGCGATTACAGTTGTTAAGCGGCGAAACGTGGTCGCCCGATAAAGATAAGTACACGTGTCAATACCCCCCTCCTAAAAAGCATCGACCCGATGCTGCAAACAAACGAAGGTAATAAACAAAAGCACTCATCGCAAAGAAAAGAACAAAAATGGCGAAGTTCGTCAGCGTCCGTAAAAGGGTTTAAGGCGCACCACGTGGACCACTTCAGATCGTGCGCGGCGCCGCTGTGAATGCGAAATGCCGTCTGGCACGACCTCATAGTCCAGAGCGCCAATACGTCGGATGACCTTGTAGGGCCCGAAATAGCGTCGGAGTAGTTTCTCCCTGAGTCCTCGTCGGCGTATCGGGGTCCAGACCCAAACACGGTCGCCGGGCTGGTACTCAACGAAGCGTCGTCGTAGGTTGTAGTGTCGGCTGTCGGTACGCTGCTGGTTATTGATCCGTAGGCGGGCGAGTTGTCGGGCTTCTTCGGCGCGCTGGAGATAGGTAGCGACGTCAAGATTCTCTTCGTCAGTGACGTGCGGCAACATGGCGTCGAGCGTCGTCGTCGGGTTCCTGCCGTAAACCAACTTGAACGGCGTGATCTGTGTTGTTTCTTGCACCGCCGTGTTGTAAGCGAATGTTACGTACGGCAGGACGGCATCCCACGTCTTGTGTTCGACGTCGACGTACATCGCTAGCATGTCGGCGAGGGTCTTATTCAGCCACTCCGTAAGACCATTCGTCTGCGGGTGGTAGGCCGTTGTCCTCCTGTGCCTTGTCTGACTGTAGTTCAGAATGGCTTGAGTGAGCTCCGCTGTAAAGGCCGTTCATCTGTCGGTGATGAGGACTTCTGGGGCGCCATGTCGCAGCAGGATGTTTTCGACAAAGAATTTCGCCACTTCGGCTGCGCTACCTTTCGGCAGTGCTTTAGTTTCAGCGAAGCGGGTGAGGTAGTCCGTCGCCACGACGATCCACTTATTTCCGGTTGCTGACGTCGGAAAGGGTCCCAGCAAGTCCATCCCGATCTGCTGGTATGGTTGGCAAGGAGGCTCGATTGGCTGTAGTAATCCGGCTGGCCTTGTCGGCGGTGTCTTGCGTCGCTGACAGTCTCGGCATGTTCTGACATAACGGGCGACGTCGGCGGTCAGGTGCGGCCAATAATACTTTTCTTGTATCCTCGATAGTGTCCGGGAAAATCCTAGGTGTCCAGCGGTCGGATCGTCATGTAGGGCGTGCAATACTTCTGGACAAAGTCCTGACGGGACAACAAGAAGGTAGTTGGCGCGGACTGGTGAAAAGTTCTTCTTCACGAGTAGATTGTTTTGAAGCGTGAAGGCAGATAATCCGCGCTTAAATGCCCTGGGGACAACGTCGGTGTGCCCTTCCAAATATTCGACGAGGCCTTTTAGCTCCGCGTCTGCCCGTTGCTGTGCAGCAAAGTCTTCCGCGCTTATCATTCCAAGGAAGGCGTCGTCATTTTCGTCGTCTTGCGGCGGCGGGTCAATGGGGGCACGTGATATGCAATCGGCATCGGAGTGTTTCCGTCCGGACTTGTAGGTGATAGTGATGTCGTATTCTTGTAGTCTGAGGCTCCACCGCGCTAGTCGTCCTGAAGGATCCTTTATATTCGCTAGCCAACACAACGCCTGATGGTCACTGACTACTTTGAATGGCTGCCATAAAGATAAGGGCGAAATTTAGCTGTGGCCCAAACGATGGCGAGGCATTCCTTTTCGGTCGTCGAATAGTTTCCTTCCGCTTTTGACAGCGACCGGCTAGCGTAAGCTATCACCTGTTCGACTCCGTTTCTCCTCTGGACTAGAACGGCACCGAGGCCTAGGCTACTGGCGTCAGTATGGATTTCTGTATCGGCGTACTCGTCGAAGTGCGCAAGTACCGGCGGCGACTGCATGCGTCGTTTGAGTTCTTCTTCTGCGTCGGCCTGCGGCGTTTCCCACTTGAACTCAACATAACATTTAGTTAGACGTCTCAACGGCTCGGCGATGCGTGAAAAGTCCTTGACAAAGCGCCTGTAGTAGGCACACATGCCAAGGAATCTACGCACTGCCTTCTTGTTGATGGGTTGCGGGAACTGTGCGATTGCAGCTGTCTTTTGCGGGTCTGGACGGACACCAGCTTTGCTGATTACGTGGCCTAGGAACAGAAGCTCATCGTAAGCGAAGCGGCATTTTTCCGGCTTCAGAGTAAGCCCTGACGACTTGATGGCTTCTAGTACTGTCACAAGCCGCTTGAGGTGATCGTCGAAATTTCCGGCGAAGACGACGACGTCATCTAAGTAAACGAGACAGGTCTGCCACTTCAGTCCTGCTAATACCGTGTCCATGACGCGCTGGAACGTTGCAGGCGCCGAGGACAGTCCGAATGGTATAACCTTGAACTCGTAGAGGCCGTCTGGCGTGATGAAGGCGGTCTTTTCGCGATCCCTTTCGTCGACTTCTATTTGCCAGTAGCCAGACTTGAGGTCCATCGATGAGAAGTATTTAGCATTGCAGAGCCGATCCAATGCATCGTCTATCCGTGGGAGGGGTATATACGTCTTTCTTCGTGATTTTGTTCAATCGACGATAATCGACGCAGAAACGTAGGGTTGCGTCCTTTTTCTTAACTAAAACTACTGGAGAGGCCCACGGGCTTTTCGACGGCTGGATGATGTCGTCGCGCAGCATTTCGTCGACTTGGTGTCTTATAGCTTCGCGTTCTCGCGTCGAAACTCTGTAAGGGCTCTGGCGGAGTGGTCGAGCGCACTCTTCGGTTATTATGCGATGCTTTGCGACTGGGGTCATCCTCGATGACGTCGAAAAGCAGTCTTTGTATCGTCGAAGCAGACTTCTGAGCTGTCGCTTCCTAATCACGGGGAGACTTTGATTTATGTCGAAGTCTGGCTCGGGAACTACGGTCGTCGGGGTAGATGCGACAGAATCCGAGAGGACAAACGCATCGCTGGTTTCCTGAATTTCCTCGATGTATGCGATCGTCGTGCCCTTGTTGATGTGCTTGAACTCCTGGCTGAAGTTTGTCAGCAACACCTTCGTGTTTCCTCCGTGCAGTCGAGCGATCCCTCTTGCGACGCAAATTTCACGGTCGAGCAGTAGACGTTGGTCGCCTTCGATGACGCCTTCTACGTCAGCGGGTGTTTCGGTGCCGACCGAAATGACAATGCTGGAGCGAGGTGGGATGCTCACTTGATCTTCGAGCACACTCAAGGCGTGGTGACTACGAGGGCTCTCCGACGGTATCGCATGGTCTTCCGACAGAGTTATTGACTTCGACTTCAGGTCGATGACTGCGCCGTGTTGGTTGAGGAAGTTCATGCCGAGGATGACGTCTCGTGAACACTGTTGGAGGATAACGAAGGTGACAGGGTAAGTCCGGTCGTGAATGGTAATTCTTGCCGTGCACATTCCAGTCGGCGTTATGAGGTGTCCTCCGGCGGTTCGAATTTGAGGGTCTTCCCACGTAGTCTTAACCTTCTTCAACTGCGCGGCGATGTGTCCACTCATGACGGAGTAATCAGCCCCTGTGTCGACTAAGGCGGTGACTGCGTGGCCGTCGAGAAGCACGTCGAGGTCGGTGGCTCTTTGTCTTGCATTACAGTTCGGTCTTGGCGTCGGATCACGACCGCGTCGCGTTGACCTGTGGCTGGTATGTGACGTCGTCAGGTCGTCTTTCGTCGTCGCATTCTTTCCTTCCAGACTTCGTCGGGACGGCGGCGTGTCGTTATGTCGTCGAGGTAGTTTCTTCGGCATCTTCGTCGGCGGCGGAGGATCTGCGACAGTTCGACGGACAGCAACCGCACCTCCATCGGTTGCTGCTTTTAGTTTTCAGAATATGGGCTCGCTGACTGGCTCCGGGCTGGGCCAGTGTATGGTCGGCGCTGCGGCGACAGGTAGCGGCCTGGTGATGGTGAACGCGACGGTCGTCGAGAGCTCCACTGAGTAGCCGCGAGGTAGTCAGCGATAACGCGAGGGCGTTCACCTTGCTGCGGGCGCGGAGCGTTCACGGCGAAACCTCGCAGTCCCATTTCCCGGTATGGACATCGTCGGTAGACGTGACCCTCTTCCCCGCAGTGGTAGCAGAGCAGGCGGGGGTCAGGAGCGCGCCAAATGTCGCTCTTCCTCGGGTAGCTCCGCTGGGCGACGGGTGGGCGTGCTGTCGACGGCGGCGGCGGTGGTCGACGGAATTGCGCCGTTACAGGGCCCTGGCGCGGTCGCGGAGGAGGACCTTGACGGCGTACGACGGCGGCGTAGGTCATCGTTTCGGGCTCGGGTTGCGGTGATTGAGGTTTCACCTCCGGAACTCCAAGCGACCGCTGAACCTCATCTTTGACGATGTCAGCGATCAAGGCCACTTGAGGCTGCGACGACGGGAAGATCTTCTGAAGCTCCTCTCGTACGACTGCCCTGATAGCCTCGCGGAGGTCTTCGGAGGCCAGTGATTGAACTCCGGCATAGTTTGTAGAGTTGGTGCGGCGGTCGAATTGCCGGTTTCGCATCTCGAGTGTCTTCTCGATGCTAGTGGCCTCGCGAAGAAACTCGTCGACGGTCTTCGGTGGGTTTCGTACCATACCGACGAAAAGTTCCTCCTATACACCACGCATTACTAGTCGGACTTTCTTTTCCTCGGACATTTCCGGGTCGGCGTGGCGGAATAGGCGGCTTATTTCTTCAGTAAAAATCGCTGTGGTCTCATTTGGTAGTTGCACCCGGGTTTCTAATAGCGCTTGGGCTCGTTCTCGGCGTACGACGCTTGCGAATGTCTGCAGGAAGCCGCTTCGGAACAGCTCCCAGGTCGTTAAGGTGGCTTCTCGGTTCTCGAACCACGTCCTGGCAGCGTCTTCCAATGCGAAGAAGACATGTCGCAGTTTGTCGTCGCTGTTCCAGTTGTTAAAAGCAGCGACTCTCTCGTATGTCTCAAGCCAGCTTTCCGGGTCCTCGAACGTTGAACCACGGAACGTCGGAGGCTCCCTGGGCTGCTGCAGCACGATGGGGGATGCTGGGGCTGCCATTGGGGTGGACTTTGGGGCGATCTTCCTGGTCGTCTCAGGCAAAAGTCCGTGCTCCGGGGGCAGTTGTTGAAGACGGCGGCTTGCTCGATGGTCCGGGACTACGTTGGTGTTGTCTTTGCGTTCCGGGCTTGGATCTCGGCTTGTCGGGGGCGTCCGGTACATGAACCAAAAGCACCTCCACCAGATGTCAAGTGGTGGTGACGTTAAGAACACAGTAGCAATACTGTGAAAGACAAAACTAACTTTTATTGGGCGAACCTGTGCCCACAAAACAGGCTACACTTATAGCACAACGATAGCGGCGAACACGGTCGGCGATCGTCGAAAATCTGATCAGCGGGTCAAGTGCGTCGGCTTTTATAGATCAGTCGTGGAATGTTCCAGTTTAACCGATGGGACCCGCGTGCCTTCCACAAAGTTCTGCACTATTCGCGTTACGCGATGAAATGAGATAACACAAGGTTCGGCGACAACAGACAGCCGGGTAGAAGCATCGATAACTTTCCAGAAACGTCGGATACATGCAGGCGCGTCCCTCGCTGTGCGATTACATTTGTTAAGCGGCGAAATGTGGTCGCCCGATAAAGATAAGGACACGTGTCAATATATATACATATATATATATATATATATATATATATATATATATAATCATTGTGTACAATCATTGGATTCTACCTGTGCTAACATATGGGGTAGAAACTTGGAGGTTTCTTGGGGACAAAGAAAGAAATTTTTTGTCATGTCGGAGGACACTTTTCTAGAGAAGGGTGTGCCGACCATGGGCAGAAATTTGATTAAGAAATTTTAATCAAACTCCTGCCAATCCAGCTAACGTAAAATCTTGTGCTGTCGTGAAGTTGAATCAATTTGGTTTGAGAATTAAGGGTCTCGAATGCTGTTAAGGTGGAAAAAGATCTTCCTTTACGCACCTTTTTCCGTGTAAAAACACACAAGCTAGGGAATCCATTTCAGAACCATTGTGTCAGAATATAAATCGGGGCTTCATGTTATTTCAGAATTTCTGTAGACACACGTTGACAGGCTGAGAAACAAGGACCCATTCCTTGCTACCAGCTCTTTGAGCGTTGCACACCTCCTGCAGGAGCATAATCTGGGGAAACACACAGGCTTTAGTATAGATGTAGAAGATCTATACTATTTTTTGCCACAGGTGCATCTCCGGCAGTTTGTTAAAGGGGCCCTGAACCACCCCTCTGGCTTCGTGAAATAACATAGACCGTGGGTAGCATACGCTGCTGTGAACATGTCAGCCAAGTTTTACTGTCGTATGCGGTGCATGGAACTCATAAGTGGACTGCAAAGTCACCTTTCTCTCAAATGCTCTCTTTTCAACAGAAGGCCCTGCCCTCACTCTCTTCTGGACGCTTTATTTCGTCATTCTCTTAGACGGCTGCTATTAGCCAATAGCTGATATCAAGCTGTAGTTGGCTACATGGCACAGATGCTGCAGCAGCCGCGGGGTGAAGCCATCAGTCCACTAGCTAAGTGCATAGCGACTCGCTGAAGACAACCACGTTTGGTTTATATTCATTGCAATGTTCTGTCAGCAATAGTGAAGTATTTTTTTAAATCTTAGTTATGCTTGCAGCTAGTAATTAACTTGTTCATGCGGTTGGGCTATTTATTTGAATCTCTTGATGAAAAAATGTGGTACATGTATATGCTGACTACTTCAAGTCAAAATTTATTAACTCTGTATTAACAAGGACTCACTAAACATTGCAGAAAGAATATTCCTCCCATCTTTGCATCCTTTCAAGAGAATCTCCAGCTCCACAGGATAAAATTATCCAACTTGGACACATTTATGTACAGTGTGCTGCAACTCATGTACAAAGGGGCCATACTGAGTGAGACTGCAACATTTCAGTCATGTAATAGCGCCAGCATTTTGCTGAAACAGTATATATAAAAAAAGCCCTCATCGACAAGTTCGACAACTAATCATTCATGTAAACAACTGCAGTATGCAAGTTTGACAATAATATTTGTGCCCCATTTAACTAAGCACAATTAAGTTACTGTGCGATGCTCTTTTGCAAATATTAGTGCAGTATTTGTGTGAAAAAAGAAAGACTTGGTTATTAATTATAAGCAGCACACAGCTATATTACCTTATTTTAGTCGTATACTTCGTTGTGCTGATTTATCTTTTATCTGCCACTTGGCAACTGCTTTACTAAAACAAAATTGGCCTAAGTTTAAAGGGAAATACAGTATGAAAAAGATATAATACTTTATGCCTTTTGCACTGGAATATATACATACCATTCTGCCTACACCATTGGCAGGTTCAGGTGGAGAGCCCTGGAAGTTTCCCCACTACATGTTGGCTCTAATTCTGACTCATATGACTCTGTATCAGTTACGTAGAAAATCTCTCTCCCCCCGCACCCCTCTCATTCTTTTTGGATGAGGCCCTATCTTGATGCTATCCTTGGTCCACTCTTGGCTCACATCATTTCATAATCGAGGCACCTAAGGCCATAGTTCTTTATGCGATTCAGCTCTAACATCATGCATACCATACAGAATTCTACATAACCTTAGCGCATGCTTAACCATTTTTCTGATCAACAGTTATTTTTAGATCAACATCCTTTCCTCTTGCATGAGAGTTATCTCTGCTGTATTGCTGCGGCTCCCTCACGTATGTATATCATAAATTATCTTAGTCAATTTCTTCTTGAACACCGAGTCCAATCTTTGCCAACCTAAGTGTGTGTTGGATGTTCATTTCTTAAGACCTGTCATCACAATCTGCCGCCACCTCATCCACCTTAGCATCAATTCAGTCGCTTCTCTATCCTGACTTCAAGATCACTTCTAGATTAAAATTGCTTAGATTCCATACAGTATTGCTGGTCAGTATTGTCTTAAGTTTATTAGACAGTGAAAATCTTTCAACTTGACTGGGACATGTGTAACATAAATACCAAGATGCATCTTTTCAGTTTTTCCAAATTCTGCTGATTCTGTGGGCTGTCCAATTTTTCCATGTTGGTGTTTTCATTTATCATTGAACCCAGGTATCCATCTTCCCTATGGCTTACTGTTAAGGCTTCCCTTTTATCTACTCTCAGAAACTGAGATGTGGCTACCAGACATAGACAGCTTGCCTCACAACACAAGCACATGCTCGGTCGTATTTGCCCTAACCTTTGGTTAGGTTAAATCAGCATGGGCAAAGCAGTGAGAATGAGGAATTATGAAATTGAGACAGAGGTGCAAGCAATAAGGGAAGCCATACTTATGAAGTGAGTACATGTAAAGAAAAGCATTCAAAAATGTTGGATTAAAGAAATGAAATCAACTGCATGACCTATTATGAGACGGAAGTGTCTAATTTATTTAAATGAAAAATTAATCTGGTGAAAGCTTCTTGAATATTGCTGAGCAACATAGGTAGGTTAAGGGACGCTTTGGAAAGTATGTTACGTGGCCTTCATTCAAGCTGCGTGCCTCATCCAAATATTGCATTGAGAATTATTTTATGCCATTAAGCACACAAACATTTGTGTTTATTTCTGACATTTTTCTTCCTTAACAATTACTTTCTTGGTTCAGCACATATATATGAAGCAAGAGATGCTGGCTTGTTTTTTTCTTTGCATTAGCAAATTACATTATTCATACAATAGGCCACTTTCAATCAATCAATCAATCAATCAATCAAATCTTTATTTCCAACGACAGTTGGGGGTCCCTTAGGCGAAAAGCGGTAGTAACACCACTTGAAAATACCTAAAGGCCCACGTACATGACAGCGGTATTACGATTCATACGTTCAAAAACAAATTTACAGTAATCAGGTAAAAAATGCAGTTTAAAAATATTAAGAAGAGGTTGTGCAAATACAACAACGGAACAATAGAACAAATACAGTCAATATATAAGTACACTCCAGAACAGTTGTACATTATAGTTGAAATATTCAATGTTCGCGTGAACACACATCATAAAATGACGAAAATAAACGTGTTACAAAGAGTAATGAAACATAATTGATCATGTTCGGGCAGCATAAAAGACATTAGACAAGAGTTAGAAAAAATTCACGCATTTCTTTTTTTATAAACGTAGAAAAGTTGGCGTCTTTCTCTTCAGATTTATTAAGTAGGGACGGCAGTGTGAATATAAGAGACTGCAAAAAATAGGTAGTGCGGGAACGAGGAACAAGCCACTTGTCGGTGCTGCGGGTGCGTGAATCAGTGTAATGCATGCTTATATGAGATAAATCTTTAATAAACACTTTGAATTGTTCGTTTGGGAAGAAATAAGCATACATTAAACGAAAATCAAACGTGCGTTTCACGCTGAATATTTTATAGCGGGTAAACAATGTAACTGTAGAACTATTGCGCGGGACGTTTGCAATATACCGAAGTGCTCTTTTCTGCAAAAGGTGAATTGTATTTATGTTACTAAGGGTTGTGGTGCCCCAGACTAACAGGCAGTAATTTATATGGGAAGACAACAGAGCATGATAAATCTGAAGTTTAGCATTTTCTGGAAGAAAGTGCCTACATCGTGACAAAACACCAGCAGCACACGATAACGATTTAGTCAGTGATTCAATATGACACGTCCATGTTATATGAGCAGAAAAAGTCACGCCTAGAAGTTTATGTTTCTCCACTATTTCGACAGGTATTCCCTCAAGTGTTAATGATTGGTTCACGTTGACTTCAGTGCCTCGGGATCTGAAAAAGACAGCTTTTGTTTTTTTCGCATTTATTCGTAGGCCATTAAGTGTGAACCATTGCGGCACATCTGAAAGTACACTTTGAGTTCTCGCAACAATTTCAGTTGGATCTTGCCCAGAAACAAAAATACTAGTGTCATCCGCATAGAGCAGGAATGAGGCGTCATTGTTTATCTTAACAATATCATTTATGTAGATATTGAAGAGCATTGGTCCTAAAATGCTTCCTTAAGGTACGCCACAAGAAATGGTTTTAGAGGATGAAAATCAGTTAGCAATTGAGACGCATTGTTTTCTCTCATACAGATACGAACTAAATAGTGAATTAGCTACACCACGTACCCCTTAAGCACTTAATTTCCCGAGTAAAATGTAATGGTTTAGGGTATCGAAGGCTTTGCTATAGTCAATGAAAACGCCCAGCGTAAGCTTTTTTTCTTCGATGTTACTAATTATCAGTTCGTTTTGAGCCAACAGAGCAGTTTGTGTAGATTTACCACGTTGAAAACCGTGCTGATACTCCGAAAGTATATTGTGTTTGTTAAAGAAGCTGTTAAAGAAGCTGTTAAAGACGCGGCAGAATATTATCTTCTCTAATCCCTTGGAGAATACAGGAATTATAGAAATTGGTCGATAATTATTAACATCATTAATATCTCCACTTTTAAATATAACAGAAACTTTTGAGATTTTCATGAGATTTGGGAAACAGCCAGACTGAAATACTAGATTAAACACGTAGGTTAGACAAGGAACAAGGAGGTCAATTACGTGCTTAATCGCCTCTACCTGAAATCCATCGATATCGACAGCTTTACAGTTTTTTAGAGAGAGAAAGGTGCATACTATTTCTGCTTCATCTGTAGGTGCGAGAAAAATTGGATCAGTATTATGGTAATTATTGTGAGCATGAGCAATGCTTCCCAGTGGTTGCACCGCATTAGCAAAGTGCTTACTGAAGTGCTCGGCTAGATGCGCACCGGAAAGTTTGTTCCCGCTAATGGTTATTTCTGTTAAAGTATTCTGACCCGCTTTGCAGTTCAATGCCTGATTGATGGCTTTCCAAACTTGGTTTGGGCACCGTCGACAGTTGTCAGAAAACATGCGGTTATAGTAGGAGGCCTTTGCCTTTTTCAGCGCGGCAGTTAGTTTGTTTCTGTAAGTTTTAAAGGCCTCAAATTCCTTAATGTCGCGTGTGCGCAAAAACTTCTTAAAAAGGCGACTTTTTTTCTTGATCATTTTGATATGCTCGCGCCCTAGCCAAGTTTTTTTTTCTGTTAGCTTTGGTGCTTACGTAAGGAAAAGATGTTAAAAAAATTAAATTATGGGGTTTTACGTGCCAAAACCACTTTCTGATTATGAGGCACGCCGTAGTGGAGGACTCCGGAAATTTCGACCACCTGGGGTTCTTTAACGTGCACCTAAATCTAAGTACACGGGTGTTTTCGCATTTCGCCCCCATCGAAATGCGGCCGCCGTGGCCGGGATTAAGGAAAAGATGTGTTGCAATGACTAGTGAATATAGATAAAAATTCACGGTAGCTCTCATTTGGGTCTAGCTTATGGTAAGATGACCAGTCTTCCCTCAGTATACGCATGCGGAATGAGGTCATATTTTTGCTAGACATACATCTATGTTTAACGATATCCTGGCAAGTTATTTCATTTTCAGTAGTTTTAGGAAAAGCAATAAAGACACGACAGTGGTCACTTACGCCGGCGCATACCGTGCCAGCTGCGCTTACATCAGTGTCTATGCTGACGATAAACAAGTCTAGTATGGACTGGCAAGTTGTCGTTACGCGTGTTGACGTAGTAATGACGTTTTGTAGCCACAAGCGTAAAGTTTGTTAAGGAATTCCCGGGAGGTAAAATTATCCTTGAGAAGGTTTATGTTAAAGTCGCCACCTATTAGAGTGTTACACTGGTGAATTGTAGAGTATTCTAACATCTCCTCAATAAACTCCAGGAATACACTCACATCACCAGACGGTGGGCGGTAAAACGCCACGTACATGTTCATATTGCTCTTTATGCAAAGCACTTCATAGTCGGCAGTAATGCACGTAAATTCCGGGATTATGTCACAGAGCATGTGTTTTTTTGCGTGCATTGCCACTCCGCCACCACGGCGACCACTTCGATTGATAAAATAATTATTGTAGTCAATCATATTTAACATGTCGCTTCCTTCGTGATACCATGTTTCAGTCAACATTATCACGTCGAACATGAAGTTGAATTCATTAAAGAATGTGCTTAACTGATCGAGCTTAGTGGCGGCGAAACGTACATTGAGGTGAATGGCAGTGAAAATGCCCTGCGACTGCGCCGGAAGTTTAAGTTCACATGGCAGACAAAACTCTTGATTAAGCATTGCGTGTACAAGAATACGTAACACAGATTATAAGCATAAGCACCCTAGGCAATCTTGACGAGGTCATAATCTGTTTCAATGTGCACCACTTGACTGGACTGTGTCTTGCGCGCGAAAATCTTCCCATCCTTAGTCCACACAAACTGCCACTGATTCTCCCGTTTTTTTGCAATTGCCTGTGCAAGCGGCCGCTTCAGTGTCGGACAGAAATGCTCATTCACATAATTGAGCACACTAAATGTCGCTTGTTGAGCAAAACACATACTTCTTTTTTTTTTGAATATATCAGCTTATGTTTTAGTGTGTGCAGTTCGAACACGATCCTTGAGAAAACGCTGCATGACTGTTACAAGTATGCGATGTAGAATTACTCAGCACAGCAGGCTGATCCAAGCTGTTGCAGGCTGGTACTTGCCCAAATGCAAATCTAATCACGCCTCAGGATATTTAGTTTTTTTATTCACTTGGGTTGCCACAAGGCATAACTTCAGTATGCCTTACAATTGTAGAGGTGTATGTCGAGTACATGTAAGGAGGGTAGGGCCTTTGGCGTGAACACTGGTAAAGGAAGCATTATCTGTAGGGGTGGATGAATATTCGAAGTTTTGAATATGAATTGAATATTACATGCTAACTATTCGTATTCTAAAATAATGAACTATTCGGCATTTTTGATTATGTAAAACTAGCCAAATATTTTGCAATAACCAAGTGTTAAAGTTGTTACAGTTGTGGCGTCTGCTAACGAAGTATCACAAAATATCAGAAGTGAAACAAAAGAAGCATTTGAAGTAATGCAGAAACAAAATGATAATGCAAGGTTTGTTTTTGGTTTCATGGTGGAAGGCCACACAACAACCCCTGATTTTTGCTTATTTATTTATTTATGTATTTATTTATTTATTTACATGTACCTTACAGGCCTTCGAGAAGGCATAGTGTAAGGGGGGGAAATACGGTAACATATTAGCATGGAATCGGGAAAGAAATAAACATCAGCATAATGAATGAGTACGCACAGAACATGGAAAATTAATACATTAGCAAATACAATATGTAGAGCAATAAAAATAAATGGCAAACAACAACATCATAGCATAATAACATTGTAAATGTTTTTGCATGTTATACAGCAGTAAGTATTGTAAAAAAAATTGGGAGCACTGAAATTCTTTAACTTGTAGAAAAAATGCAAGAAAATTACAAAAGACATGACGTGTTTAGACGGTTGAAACGGCATATTTATCGGTTAGCAGATTGCGAAATGCAGTGTGTTTAGATTGGCATGCAATGGTATCTGGTAGTGCGTTCCATAAACGGACCACACGGGGCGAAGCTGAAAAATTAAAAGCGTGTGTGTTACCATAAATTCGGGTGTAGCTGAACTGATTGTTCAGTCATTGTGACGTCGAGGATGCTTTTTTCGGGTTTGATAAGGTTAGGCCAAGTGTGTGAACAAATCTACGAAATAATAATAGAAGGGAAATATCACGGCGAGTAGTTAGTGGTTGCAACGAAAGATCGATTTTTATTTGGGTTACACTTGACTGGTTACTATAATTTTTAAAAATGAAACGGCTCGCTCTATTCTGGATGCTCTCCAGGAGTTCAATGAGGTAATTTTGATGAGGAGACCATATACAAGAGGCATACTCAATTTGTGGCCGTACAATAGTTACGTAAGCTAGTTTTCGTAGTGGTGAAGGCGCACTTTTTAAGTTGCGGCGCAGACATCCTAATGATCTGGAGGCGTTAGCTGAAATGGAGGTGATGTGTTTAGTCCATGAAAGATTGTGTGTAAGGAGCCCTCCTAAGTACTTATATTCTGTGGTGTGGTCAACTATGTTAGAATCCAGATGATAATAAAAGTGAGAGTCAACAGTTTTTTGAGAAAAGGAAACTACTTTGCACTCCGACACGTTTAGGGACATGAGCCACGTAGCACATCAATCACTGATATGTGCAAGATCATTTTGGAGTGCCGCGTGGTCAGAGGGACAGTTAATTGAACGGTATACAATGCAGTCATCAGCAATAATCGTAAAGTCTACCATTTAATATTATGGGCAATCCAGTCATGTAATTTCTTTATAACCAGTGATTTTTTCATGCAACATGTTCTTTGACATGTATTTACAGCAAACAAGTCCTTCAACAGCTTTTGTTTTGTTTTCACCACTTGTTTTTTTTTCGGAAACCATTTATTTAGCACTTTTTTACAGCTAAGTAAAACGAGAACAAGGTAAATACAGGAGCCAACATTTCGACAAATGGACTTTTCTGTTTCAAGGCCACATATTTCCTGCCTTCCTTGCATCCCCCCCTTTTCACAGCTAGTCACACAGCAGCTATTCATTAGAAATCTTGTTTGCCACCAGGCTCTAAAGATATTGAGAGGCTGTCTGTACAGCTTGTTGAATAATTAGTTAACTTATGTTTAAAAATAATTCTAATCTTCCCTACTGGTTAGCAGACCTTTTTTTACAAGTCAGTACAAGCATGGTACTTAATTCCAAGATAGATACACCTGCTGTAATAGCATGCAACTGTGTTCGACTGTTCAATGCTTACTATTCCTATCAGAAAAATGTGATATTTGCCAACTTCTAGTTATTTGCATTGAAGTAGTGATGAGTTTGCCGGAAGCCCATCTTGTCTGGTCAAAAGAGGCATGGCAAGTTGTTTAAAATTGGACGCCAACCATAACAAAATGAAAAATGAGAGATGGTTCAACTGGAACTTTGTTCACAATCATTGCAAACAAAGCTCCCATGTGGGAGCCGAAGCATCTTGCTTTTTACTCTAGTGGTTTGTGTCCAATTTCCAACTGCTAATTATTATTATTTGCGTGCACCTAGTCCTAAAGAGATGGTAATATATTTGGGAGTACTGTTCTTTGCATTTTGTTTCCATTCCCAATAATTTTTTAATGTAACTTCATGCACCACACAGGTACAACTCATACATTTTCATTCTTTCAAGGACATCACAACTAGTAGAAGGTATTCTGCACTAACATAATTATTTTGAGATTTCCAGTAAATATGTAGTCCTCATAAAAAGTATCTAAATAATTTTAGCCTAAGTGGTTATACATTAACCATGTAGGCTTCAACTTCTGACATCACTTGGTCTTGGCAAACTTGTGAGCAGACAAGTTTAAGCATGCAGTCACTTCCCTCCATATTTGTTTCGATTAAGGTTTTCCCTTTGGTGCTACTCTGGATCCACCCCCGTTTCCTGCGTTTACTACTACAGGCTTCAAGGCACACACCCTCAGAAATACTTTTCATGCACAAACCTGGTTCTTTCACACTTTTGCTGACAAACACGAACATTGAAAGCAAGGGTGGCATAGCAGGCATGTTGGTCACAGAAGTACTCTGTTAAAGAGCTGGGGGGGGGGGTGCAAGTATTCATGTAGTTGACATGTCCATTTCGTCTGCTGCCGAAGTGCTGATTAGCTGGGGACGCCTGTCTGCTCACGTGTACTCCAGCTCAGCCAAACAGAAATTCAGCAGCGGATGAAATGGACATTTCCACTAGGTGGACACTTACAGAATACACACCCCGTGCTCTGCCCTTCTTCATGTATTTTACTCAGTAAATTACTTGTTCAGTATGTTGGTTATCTTAACTACTCTTCCAATAGCTCAGCACTTAAATAGGCATGCACTAAATATGAGGCACTGTAAACCCAAGCAGTTAGGTTGGCGATTGCCAGTGTTATGCACCATAGAGGCTCAACCAATGGCTTCACCGTACCTTTCCAAGGTAACATTGCTAAACTGTGAATGCAGAGAAGGCAGAATATAAAAACAGACTAGCATTTTTTTTAATGTGCCCCACCCCCTCTGCTTTCTTGTGTTATTACAATCAGTCTGTGCAACTCAAATGTAGTAAAAAAAGGGTAGTTGTGACACTAATATCACTGCCTCATTTTTAAAGGTAATGCAAGATTCTTTAGTTGCATTACAAGTTGTTACTTATAGTTAGATCTTAATTTGCTTATTTTTTAAGCTCCAAGTAGGGCTAAACTGTTCCCTCACCACAGCTATCAAGGCTGTATGGCAACTTTGCAAGTTCTCTGAACTGAGTAAACGCTACACATTGCATAATTTCTCAATACATTTTTACAGCTGCCTTTAACATCTATAGATCCTAAGAGGAATCTTTAGCTCGGGCCCAACTCCAACGCAGCCTAATCAAATACATGTAAAATGCAAAAACGTTTTCCCGAGACAACCCCTTGACCGCTTTTAATGAAATTTGCTGCACTTAAGAGAGAAAGTTAAATTCTAGTTACCGTTGGAAGCGGAATTTCGATTTAGGGCCCAAGTTTTGTTGAAAAGATTAACAGCTTTGCATCAACAACAGATATCACGGTTCTGTAAACAGCACCCGTTAGACCACTGAAAACGGACAAATTAGATATGTAAATTTACATCTTGTGTGAATTTGTTACGTTGTGTACAAGGGTTCTGCAAATGCTGTATTTTCATATTACTAATCTTTTGGGGATCCATGTGTAACAAACAAATTTTGGCCACTTTAGATGTACTATTAGATGCAATTCACAGAACTGTGATATCATTTTTCATTGCCGAGTTGTAAACTTGATAGTTTTGTTTTCTGATAATTTTCCATTTTTGCCAATTTTTAATAAAAAAACAGACCACATAAATGAAAAATTCGAAACCGATATTTACTAGATTATAAGTTTTTTTAATGCAACAAACTTGGCCAAATTCAGTGCAGCGGTTGCCGAGAAAAACGAATTCTCCTTTTACGTGTATTTAGGTAGGAGAACCCAAGCTAAAGCTTCCTCTTAAAGCCAGCATTTCCCTTGTGGTAATGTATATCTAACATGAATGATGGGTGCTTTGTAGTGCTAGTATGCTTTGTCTTAGTATATGGTGTTATGCGAAAATTGCTGACATACAAGTCCGACAAATGTCGCATCAAGCGTTGGTATTTGCTATTTCGCCTTCTGTTTAAATTTTATGCATGTATACATTTTACCAGTGCACCAGTAGAAAGGGTTCAAAGCTGTTTTTTAAAACACTCTCGTGCACTTACCACAATCCATTTTTCATATAAGTGGTTTTGCTGAAGAGAATACAGGGATACAAGCATAATTAGACAACGAGGAATGTGGGCAGGAACACTTTATTTTCAGCAGACATGTGTTTTTTTGATGAACTGCTGTTATACTGCTAAAATGTGCGCTTTTAATAAAAGTGCACCGCTCTGCTTCATCACCGCATGCCGAGTGCAAGTATTCTGTACCAGGAAGTCAAACCAGGACGTGGGATGTTCAGTCTATAAAAATAAGAACGGTTTGAAACATTAACATGTAAAAACTAAAGCACACTGAAGAAAATAAACAGCACAAGAACAAATCCAATGAATCAGAATTACCTTTGAGAGCAAACATGTAGTTTCTATGGCACAGTAAAGAAACCTTATTCCTCTGGCTTTCTTTTTTTTTGTGAGAAAAGATGAAAACGCATGCATTCTGTCCCATTTTGTGTACCTGACCTTTTCACACACAAAAAAGGGGTTGTCTCAACGTGCCCAACTGTCTTTGCATATCTATTTCTCTGCTGCCATACCATGACACCTACGATTCAAGGCTGTAGTAATGCTTAGCTTGAATGAACCAACACCAGCTACATCCACTGTGCTGTTGAATATGGCAATGCAAGTTCAGTTCATGCACAGCACATTCATGTGCTGTATACATTCGATCTTGATTGTAAGTGAGATAAATAAAAGGAATGTAAATAAGAATGTTCCCTGATGAGATATGCAGAAGTGCTCTCCCATTTGGACAGAAGTCAAGAGCAACTGCAATGAACAAGACAACTTATACAGCATTTAAAATCTAGGATCTAAATGTGCTAGAGGTTTTTCTGAATTCATAGTCAAAAATCTATATGTTAAAGGTGACACACATTTAAACAGGTCTCTGCTTGGACTAATATAGCTATGTCACCTAGTTTGATAAAATATGTCCTACCACTGGTCTCCCAAGCTAAGGCTGCTGTCTAGTTGGAAGTACAAATCATTCAATTATGCCAAGGGCACACTTGAGCACAAGGCGGCTAAAGTTACTAAGCCACAGATAATGTACCTGAGGCTTCAACAAAGTAGCTGAAAGCCTGCATGGACTGAAGCACGAGAAGTGTGTTTTGGGTCTAGGTGTGCACAGCTTGCAGTTGCTCATGGATGCTATTTAAAATATTTTACATATTTCAGCGAGTTCTTGGTTTCGGGCAAGAAATGTTAATGTATTCTGCACCCTTTCCACTGTTAAATACTCCAACCCAGGGTACCACAGGCTTGTTTTCTGTCATCTGATTTCTCAGAAAACTATCCCTCCAAAAAACGAAACCTTCACAGCAACTTAACCCCAACCTCCCTTGAGAAAAGTCATGACACTAGTCTTTGAATATTTAAATTATGGGGTTTTACGTGCCAAAACCACTTTCTGATTATGAGGCACGCCGTAGTGGAGGACTCCGGAAATTTTGACCACCTGGGGTTCTTTAACGTGCACCTAAATCTAAGTACACGGGTGTTTTCGCATTTAGCCTCCATCGAAATGCGGCTGCCGTGGCCAGGATTCGATGCCGCGACCTCGTGCTCAGCAGCCCAACACCATAGCCACTGAGCAACCACGGCGGGTGGTCTTTGAATATGACAAGACCACTAATTACACAGCGACTCCTTGCGATATGATGTTAAGTACGTATGTCAGCACCTTACAAAGTACAGGAACATTGAATAATGGCAGTATGACAGGTACATAACAAAGCAGAAGGATAAAGCATCACACACACTGCCGTCAATGTTCATGTCTCCATTTCAATGTGTATGTTTTTAGCAGTGAATATGTCTTCTTATACTGAGTGTCCTAGCATCACAAAATTGATGGGCAAGGGTTTTTGCATACTAAACTGACAAATGTGTTTTAGTATCTTTCACCGCAATACACGATGCTTTTCGCAGTGAAGCATACTAACAGCAGCAAGGGGGAATCTGTCCCATAGTCTTTCAGCTAGGGCAGACGTGTCCTGCAGCGAGGCACTTTCTGTATTGCAGTAAAGCATATTGATAGTGACAAGAGCTAAACTGGCATGTATGGCTTTAGTGAACAAAAGTTGTCAAAACATCATCCTGCCGCGAAAATCTGCTTTGTTTAGACTAGAATATTAGGTTCGTCGCTGACTGAAACCCTGCATTCCCTATTCGCGTCAACCCTTCCTACTACTATTGGCATGCTTACCTCCAGTACACAAACTTGTTGCGGTGATAACAGTGGACGAACAAGCTGGTGCAAACGTTTCGGCAAGGGGGCTTGCCTTCATCAGGGCAACTGCTTTACTTGGCAGTTTTCACATATGTGAGTCTCCCCCACTCCCAATGGGGGAGAACCAGCTGGTAAGACTTTCGCCAAGTGACATACTGACAAGCGTTTGGTAGTGGCTGGTAGGAAGGCAAGAGTCTAAAAAGCGTAGCGAAAGCCGGTTCCATAAGGTTAGCTTTGCTGCAGTACAAGTATGTTATGCAGTTATACATACAGACTGTCTTGCGGTGAAGCATAGCAAGGGTGCATGGCCTTTGATGCAAAGCAGCTTCTAAAGAGACACGCTGATCTCACGACTACTTATGCAGTACCCCGCGTTCGGTGGTCTCCCAGTGACCTACAAAATGATATTGATTGACTGTGTTGTAAATGGGTGACAACACTACTGGTGCAAAAGCGTCATTTCGCTTTCAAGAACTGCGCTCGGCTAAAAGGGACACCTTGACTTGCATAGAGTGGGCATGTTGGAGCAGCAGGGATGCAGCAGGCCATAAACCTGTTCTTTTTCTTGGCGCAGTTCGCTGTACTTGCATCGGGATGGACCAGCTGCCCGACGGTGACCAGCCGACTTGCTGTGACACTTTCAGCTTAGCACTGAGGAACTGCATCGCCGGACCAATTTCACGGCACCGGAATGGCATCATCCATAGATGATGCATTGTCAGACACCTAATGTCCTGGTTTGGCGTCTAATGCTCGATGCGCGATACCGGAAATGTTCATCTACGCATGAGTTCTGCTTCCTTATATTGATGCTTCACTATCGTCAGTGCCATCACACCACGGAGCAAGAAACATTTAGGAGTGGAAACTCCGCTGTTTGCGGCGACCAGAAAAGGTTACAAGCCCGTGGAGCCCCTATCATGATGGCGGCACCTGGTGTCCGAGAAAGAAATTACCGCTGGTTCGGTTGCCAAGGCAACCGGTCGCGCGTGTTGCTTGCTTTCGGCCCCCGCGCGCCCGGCACAAGTTTTACTGAGAGTAGGGCAGTCACGCGCGCCTCTTTAGCGCTGGCAGCCTGGACAGCAATCAGTGCTACGCCTCAATCATTTGAGCACAGTAAAAAATAAAATGCATTCTTTTTGCTGACCACTATGATTAGGTAACCTGTAGCTTGTGGTTGTACGCGGCCCTGTTGTTTCACCCACGTGATGACTTTGACTGGATGGCTGTAAGCGCTGCTGGCATTCGTCGAAGGCAAACATGCCTTCGATTTCTTTGAGCATATTACCAGGCTGATTTTCACCAAGCTCATGGGCCTCACACACAGTGTGAACATCGCTGACATTCACCGCCGTTGATGTTCCTGGCTTGCCGTATGTGCCCATTCTCTATCTTAAATTTTAACGGTAGCATGACTGATATTTGATGATGCTTCCCGGTGAGTCCGCTTCTTTTTCGGGGATTTCAAAGATGTTAGTTAGTTGGTTAGTTTGGGTTTAATGCCACAAAGGCCCCTAAGGCCATGCTGCGCCAGTCACAAGACAAAATAAAACGGAACGTTAGGGCAGGTAAACCTGCATTATATTATAGTTGGTGTAAATAACCAGTTTTTTCTAAAAAGTCGAAGGTTAGGAAACGGCACTAGGGGGTCATCTGCTATTAATAGGGCAGGGTGTAATGGAATGTAATGGATTCATAGCGCTGTTTTTACAAAGTGTTTTGTTATTTTGTTTCAGTGTTTATTTGGAAAATTGAAAATCTCTGTCTGTACTGTACTGCCAAGTTGATAAAGGGGGCAGGACCTCTGTCAAGCTTACGAGCTTTTAGTCCTGTCTCCTTCTCTGTACAAGAGAAAAATAAAGACTGAATTGAATTGAATTGAATGTGCAAATTTTACAGGCTGTGTAAAAACCTCCGTCCCAGTGTATCGATGTGTGGACATGTTATTAAGATGTGCATGACTGTAAGAGCTTCATTGCATTTTTCGCAAGTTGACAGATTTTTTTTTTCGGAGAAGGAAATTGTGCGTCAGATGTGTGTGTCCAATTTGAAGTCAATACAAGATCACCTCGTAGAATCGTTGCTGGTGACTGCATGATTTCCACTCGCCAATTACAGGTTTAATTAGATGAAGCTTGTTGCTGAAACAATCGTCCCAATCGCGTTGCCATTTTGACGTCAAGGCCTTCCGAATCGCATTGACACTGTCTTTATACGGCAGTGCCGTATTTTGAATGTTTTTGTACGCTGCCATTGATGCGCATCTATCCGCTGCTTCGTTACCCAATATTCCAACATGGCTTGGTACTCAGCAAAACTTAATTGATCTGCCATATTTGTTTGACGATAATGCGTTCAAAATATCACATAACAAAAGGGTTCACTTTGGGATTTCATGTGTAGAGCCTTCAGTACGCTTAATGAATCTGTGTATATGACAGTGTTTTCAAGTTTGTCAGCAACAATCTTTTGAACTACCGTCCATACTGCGTACACTTCGGCTGTGTGGACAGAGGCATGCTGAGGTAGTCGAATACTTGTTTCCCAATTTTCTGTTACGGCCCCCACACCCACGTGTTTTCCGTTTTAGAGCCATCAGTATAAAATTCCATGTAGTTTATATACTTGTCTTGAAGAGCGCGGAATTCTTGTCTAATGTGTTGATGTGGTGTGTCTCTTTTCTTTAAATGTGTTAGTGTCCAATCACATAACACTATGAAATCACACCACGGGGGTAAACGTTCTGGCTTTCGGACAACCTGGAGGACTTCCCGACAGTATTCCTCGTATTGCAAGATAAGCGGCCTAATCATGTTTGGTTTATTTGTATAATGTAAGCGTGAGCTGCACTGTGTGATGATGTAGCATATGTGTTGTGGTGAGGATCGGATTCTGAGTATGTAGAAAAAAGTTAGTAGCGCTCTGTATAGGTGATGTTCTGTAAGCACCGCATGCCAATCGTAGTCCTAGGTTATGGACTGGATCAAGTCGTCGGATGTCAGATAGTCTGGCTGAACCATATGTAACGCTACCGTAGTCTAATATGCTACGCATCAAAGTGCGGTAGATGCGTAGCAGGCATTTACAGTCAGAACCCCACCGCTTCCGGGAGAGGATTTTTAAGATGTTAAGTGCATTGCTCGCTTTGATTTTAATACTATTTATGTGTGCGAGAAAGTTCAATTTTTTATCAAACAGAACACCCAGAAACTTGTGTTCTTGTTTTCCGGGTACTGTGGCATCCTGTAGTTTAAGGATGGGATCAGGTTGTAGGCCTCTTTTTTGTGTAAAGACAACACTAATAGTTTTTTCACTTGAGAAGCGAAAGCCGTTTTCAGATGCCCACTGCGTTAGTTTGTTTAATGTAATTTGAATTTGTCGTTCGCAGGTTGCCATGTTCGATGCACGACACGCAATTTGTAGATCATCCACATATAAGGAATGCATTACAGAGGATGGAATTACATTATTGAGCGAGTTCATTTTCACGACAATGTTGTGTTTAATACGCATCCCTGAGGTACACCATTTTCTTGAATAAATGCACGGGACAGCACCGTTCCTAAACGCACTTGGAATGTTCGATTGGACATGAAATCAGCAAGACATTTAAGCATTCTACTGTGGATCCCTAAATCCGCTAAATCCCTTAAAATACCATACCTCCATGTTGTGTCGTACGTTTTTCTAGATCAAAGAAAACAGTGAGACAGTATTGGTCGTGTAGAAAGGCCGCACGTATCTCGTGTTCTAGCCGAACTAACGGATCTGTTGTAGAGCAGCCTTTCTTGTACCCACACTGATGATTATCGAGCAGGTTCTCAGTTTCCAGGACTGCACTGTGTGATGAACTACCGTCCATACTTGGCACTACCGATAAACTACCGTCCATACTTGGCAGGGCCTTGGATAATGGATTCATCGGACTTGGCAAGACAGCTTGTGAGTGCTATAGGTCGGTAGCTGGTAGCTGTTGTAGGATGCTTTCCAGCTTTCAAGAAAGGGATTATAATGGCTTTTTTCCACTCATTCGGCATTTTTCCTGTTTCCCAGATTATGTTGAAAAAGCGGAGCAATGTCTTGACTGCTTTTGGAGATACATGTGCGAGCATTGTGTAATGTACTCTGTCCGGACCTGGCGCTGTTTTCTTGCCAGTAGTTAGTACTCTGCTGATTTCCGGAAGTGTTATGGGGGCATTATATGATCTCTCGGAACTTCTTGTTGTCGGAAGCTTTTGTTTTTCTGCTGATTGTTTATATTTTTGAAATGCAGTAGAATAGTTTATTGAGCTTGATATATATGGAAATGCTGCCCTAATATGTCTGCTTCTTCTTTTAAATTCGTTTGTGTACCTGGAGGTGAGAGTATGGGGATCGTATACGGAGCGTACTCGCTTCTAAACTTTCGAAGCTGATCCCACATTCTTTTGGATGTTATTGAGCTATTGATGGAGGATACATACGTTTGCCAAGACCATCTTTTGGCTTGCCTACGCGTGTACCTGGCTTTCGCCTTTGATTTTTTGAAATACAGGAGGTTATCTTGTGTTGGGTATCGCCGAAAGATACCCCACGCTTTGTTTTGTGCTTTTTTAGTTTTAGTACATTCATTCGTCCACCAGGGTTTCAGTTTTTCCTTAAGAAGCCGGAGGATTGCGGGATCGTCTCTTCTGCTGCAGCAAGTATGGAGGCAATATTCTTTTCATTCATTTCGTCTATCGTTTGATCATCTGATGTCATCCAGACTTGCCTTCTCACTGAAGAGAGGCCAGTCTGCTAGATGGAGTTTCCAACGGGATGGTCTTAATGGCATTGTAGGGAAAGGAGATGATGTTTTGATAATGCCGGGCATATGATCACTACCATGTGGATTGTTAATAACACTCCATTTATTATCGATCAAGAGAGTTGGAGTGCACAGCGCCAGATCTAGACAGCTCATAGCTCCTGTGCTTGGGGAGCAGTAGGTTGCTGCACCAGTGTTTAAAAGGCATATTTCATTTGTTAGGATAAAATCTTCAAGTGTTTGTCCCCAGGTGTCAGTTGTTTTGCTACCCCATATGTTCTGAGCGTTAAAATCACCTGTTATTAAAAAGGTTTAGGTAGCTGGTTTAAAATTAACTCCAAATCTCATACAGTAAAATGTGAATGTGGTGGAATGTACATTGAACAAATGGTAATGGTTTTATGTGCTAAAACCGTGACAGCAACGGCTTCTAAGTGAGTATTAATGGCAACTTCTCTAGCTGCAATGTCGCTCTGTAGGACAATAGCTACACCACCCGAAAGCCGGTTCACCTGAGTACGGTCGCGCCATACAACAGTGAAGCCTTTGTGCTTTTCACCTAAGTTTGTTTCTTGTAAGCACAAGGCCACAGGAGAGAAGTTACTTAAGATGTCTTTGATGTCACCTAAGTTGTGTAAAAGCCCTCTACAATTCCAATGGATAATAAAAGCCATCTTGAAATTGAAAGGTAAGAAATGGCACTACGGAAAGAATGAGAGGTGAGATGTTAGGTGACATGGATTTAAAAGGCTAATACAAATGAGCGATAACCTTTAGGTTATCGCTTTCTTATTTTGAGTAGTTATTGGGATTTTGTCCCTCTTACCGCGCTCGAGGGAGCGCTTGTCCTTCGGTGTCAATGACACCGGAGTTTTTGTGTCGACCTCCATCGCTCTCTCTGAGGCACTGGAGGACCGAGAGTTTGGCGCCGAGACACGTGCCTCGGGCCTTGGAGTTCGCTTGATCTTAGGGCCCTGTGGGAGTGGTGTTTGCAGGGCCTTGAAAGAGGATGGAGCAGCGTCGGCTGCTTCCATCACAGGGGCGGGAGGAGTCACTGCGGCACCACTGCGCGTGGGCTCCGAGGACTCCGGAGGCCTCTGTGGCGCTGCCCCCGACTGCGTCACATCGGCGTAACTTCTTCGCGGAAGATACGATAGCCGCTTTCTGGCTTCAAAGAACAATATTTTTTCTTTCACAGTTAGTGCAATTACTTCCTTTTCCTTTTTCCAGCATGGGCAAGACCGCGAGTAGATTGGATGGTCTCCTTTGCAGTTCATACAATGTGGGGAAGAAGTGCAGTTTTCAGACTGATGATCGTTTGAGCTGCATTTAGCACAGGTTGTTTGGCCTCGGCATGCATGTGAAGCATGTCTGAACCTTTGGCACTTGAAACACCGCGCGCCCAGACAACACAAAACATCCTCAGGATGTCCTGAAATGGTCAAAATGTCCTCATCCCGTAGCGGACGAACTGAGGACATCCCTAGCACGACCTGGTATCTTGTTCCAGAAAATGTACCTTATAGAACATCCTCAGGAAGTCCCAAAAAGAGCCTACATTTTTATCCCGAAAATGTGCGTGATAGGACGTCCTCTGGAAGTCCTGAAAAGAGCCTACATTATTAACCAGAAAATTATAAATGAATTATATATATATATAGCATATTCATTGTCAATTAGTGATAGAGACAGAAGTTCACGTGCCTGCGGCAACGAACGATATGTATGCTAACCATCGTATCTATGCCATGAAATGTGCATGCCGGCATAAATCTCTTGGAATGGAGAATAAGGGAATTGAATAAATCTTTAATTAATAATATATATATATATATATATATATATATATATATATATGTATATATATATATATATATATATATATATATATATATATATATATATATATATATATATATATATATATATATATATATATATATATATGTATATATATATAAGCGTATATCTGATATAGATGGTGTCTGTAGCCTCTAGACGTGCGCTAGTCAGGTGCAGGTGGAACATCCATCCGCCCTTGCTGCTTAGCCGCTGTGTGGAAAATGGCGAACTGCACCTCTCTTTTGATGCTGTAGGCATTCTTCGGCTAAGCTTCCCCCGAAATCTGCCTATCTGTTCGTCTTTAACACATATCTACGCGCTCCGTAGGAATACATGGGGTAACGTAACGCGCCATACGTGGGCTGAACCCGGTGTTAGCGCAATACCAGGCCGACCAAGGCAGCGGAGGTGAGTGGCCAATTTCGGTGGTAGTGCAATACCTCGAAAACCCACAGTTTAGCTGCAGCAGGCTTAAACCTATGCAAATTTCCAAGGCAAGAATGCTGCAACTTATACTAAAATGTAGGTAGCAATTAAGCTTGATTGGACGCCCCAGAAAAAGACTGATCCCACGCCCTCATAACCGCTAGCCACTGTTCCCCCACGAGGCTGCAAATAGTTCGTACTTCAAACTTTCCGTGTTACCTAAATGAGATGGTAATCAAAAAAACTAAATTATAAGCGCGTAATTTTGAACGTTTTCACTCGTATGCTATAGTGGAATGGTGAAAATCAAATTTTTTATTGAGATGAAATAAAACGAATGCTTCGCAGCAACTATTTATTGTCAAGTTTAAGTCGGCAGTGAAATCTCATGAGTAAAACGGGGTCAGCAGTAAAATGAACTGTACCGCAGACTTTTGAGGATTGAAATGCTCAGACTTCATATACTTTGTTCATTTCTGTTGCACACCTTATCGCTTCCTCCGATGAAAAGCCTCTTCAAGAACAGCAGACGCTCTGGAGGTATTAAGCACGACGCCATTTTGAAAAGGTCACATTGGCAGGCGGAGTAAAGGAGAGGAGTAACACAACCCCGCGCGAGCCGTACGTGTGTTGGTTGCCAACTGCTGTTTTTTTTTTAAATTTATATATGCGTTGATATACCATACAATGATTACTTACTGTCCAATAATTTCTCAGGGGAGTTTCCCTTACGTTTTTTCGCTTCCAAACATCCTTTTTCTCATATTTTTCTAGGCTGTGCTTCAGTGGCTTGCTTGCACGAAGAACCGGTACACATGGCGCAGACTAGTGCAGGCTCTCAACAAAAGGGAATCTCGGAGGGTTCCGGCACTTGTTGTGCATAAAAACAAGGCCTTTGAGATTGGCTAATGCTGGCAACGTTGTGCATGCAACAAAGTCAAGTCACGTCCAAAGAAGGCCAGTCAGCCGTCAGCGTTTCGCGCGTTTTCTTTATTTACCGCAGCAGAGTTTGCAGCGACCTCCGTTGTGGTATTTTGTTCCTCGGAGGCATGCCCTCGGAATCGGAAAAAGGAGGTGAGTGCATTTTATTTGTTAGTGAAATAAAAACCTTAAGTGGAGTAGTTTGTTGCGGTATTCTAGAGACGACTACTTGTTCACGCTTAGCGCCAAGTACTGTACCCTTGTGCACCATGTCGGCGAGTGACCGATGGTTTCGCCGCTTGAGGAACCGAAGAGTAGATGAATTCTTTATGATCCTAAATCCATCGCAAACTGGAACTAATAGCGAGCAGAATAATGTGCACCCATCTGGCTCTGGAGAGAGCACTTGACGCAATCAACTTGACGCTGCTAGTGGGAGCTCATTGTTCAGCGATGTTGCATCGGAATCCGACCAACGTGAGCGGCCCTGCATCGAGCACGACGCCGTGTTCTGCAGCAGTAGTTCGGATTCTGAGTGCCTACAGGAGCAAATGAAGCAAACGAATGTGCATCAAGAAGAGCAACCTGAGGTAGACGATGTCGCGCCGTTAAGCGACCAATTACAAGCATGGGCCATTCAGTACGGCTGTTCCCACAGCTCAGTTACTGCCCTTTTGAGAATATTGCGTGGTCATGAATGTTTTTCTTGTCTTCCACGATCAACAAGAACGCTGCTAGAAACGCCCAGAAAGTCATTAAACATAGTCAACATAGCTGGAGGGCGGTACTGCCACTTTGGTATCGTGCAACCTCTTCGTGAACTGCTAGATATAGCAAAGGATGTACCATTGGAGCTTGCTCTCAATTTTCACGTTGATGGGCTCCCTCTGGCAAAGAGCTCGAGAAAACAATTTTGGACAATACTTTGTCATGTAAAGAAAATCGAATCTCATGACCCTTTTGTTGTGGGTGTCTTCTTTGGAGAAAAAAAAACAGATGATGCAAATGAGTTTCTCCGTCAGTTTCTTGATGAAGTTAAGGAAATCATTAGCTCTGGCATCTGTTTTGGTGCACAGGTTATACCTATCAGAATAAATGCCATCATCTGCGATGCACCTGCACGAGCATTTATCCTGAGTGTAAGAAACCACACTGGGTACTACAGCTGTACAAAATGCACTGTGAAAGGCCTCTACAGTGAAGGGAGAGTGTGCTTTCCAGCAAAAAGTGGGAATCTGCGCACTAACACCACATTTCGAGGCCAATTTCAAGAGCAACACCATGTTGGCAATACAGTTCTTGAGGAGTTGCCACTTGACTTGGTCAAAGACGTGCCACTAGATTATATGCATCTTGTGTGTCTAGGAGTCATGCGAAAACTGCTTCTGTTGTGGTTTCGAGGTCCCAAGCAGATTAGACAAGGGGCTTCTGCACAAAATCGCATTTCAGGCAAGCAAACAGAGCTTTCTCTTTTTGTACCATCTGACTTCAATCGACGTCCAAGAGGTCTACATGACATAGATCGCTGGAAAGCAACAGAATTCAGGTTTTTTCTGTTCTATAGTGGGCCACTGGTGTTGTTTTCTGTAGTGCCACAAGGGATGTATGAAAACTTTCTGTGTCTTCATGTAGCAATAGCCATACTTGCATCACAAAGCGCAGTAGCTGCCGAGCTTGACTATGCTGAGGAGCTTTTGAAGTTATTTGTGAGAGGCTTTGCAGAAATATATGGGCAGCACCATGTATCCCATAATGTACATGGGCTATGCCACCTTGCAGATGATGTAAGACATTTGGGGCCACTGGACTCATGGAGTGCATTTCCATTTGAGAGCCACATAGGCACCATCAAGAAGCTTCTGAGAAAGCCGCAGCACCCACTGGAGCAACTGTCAAACAATTGCTGAAACAAAGAAGCTTCAGTGCAGAAAAAAAATGACTGTAAGCAGTTCCCCTTTGCTCACTGTACAACATCAAGATGGGCCTCTTGTGCCTCTTTGCCAAGGGGCACAGTTCAAAAAAGTGACGTTTCCGGAAGGAATTGTCTTAGACACTAGTAGGAGGAATAACTGGTGCAAGTTCCTTGATGGAAGTGTAGTTGTGGTGGAGAACTTTGCCCATAATGCACAAGGTATGCCATACATAATTGGAAGGAAGTTCCTGAAGAAAGATGACGTATATTTGACACCCTGTCCCTCATCAGCACTGGGAATATTGATTGTGTCCAAGCCTTCCTTGCTGCGGTGTTGGCCTCTGACATGGGTCTCGGAAAAATGCATGCGAGTTCCATTCAAAAAGAAGCTGGTTGTATTTCCTCTTGTGCATCTGAAGATGTAAATGATGAAGAAACTCCTGTATGTAGAATTGTACAATACGTATATTGTTTTTCTTTAAGGTGATCAATATGCAGTCGTCAAGTTTCCAGAGGAAGGCAACTCTGTGGCTCTTGTACATACCAAGTGGCTGCATGGCGATGTCTGCTTGTGGCCACAGGATTCCAAGAATGTTTCGTATTTAGCCAAATGTGGAGCCTCTCCATCCTCCAACTGGCAAGTCGTGCCATGTGTGCCCATAGACACATTCAGTAAGTTTTATATTTCTCTTCTAATTCTTTTGTAGCGTGTCTCATAACATAGTAATCATGTTCATTTTGGCAATGTACTTGAAATTGCAATGTGTGCACACATCTCTGAACTAAAAAGTAACTTTAGAAAGATCTTCTTTGGTGGCACAACTGTAGATTTTACATGCTTACTAGGTGACAATCACTTTTTCATTCAGAAATGAAAGCTCATATACGCACTGGCGCAACAATTTGTTTAAGGTTGCATGGTAACTCTAGATCTCGTAACATTATTAGAAAACTTATCTAAAATTACATTCAGTTGAAGAATTGGGGCAATGCTTGAATTTATGCTCATTATTATTTTTCACTTTCCGTAGGAACATATGATGCAGCGCGACAAAAGCTCAAGCAAGCTGAAGATGGGTCAGACTTGGGGAGTGAAGTGGACCTGGGATGGGGCAAAAGAAAAAAGCAACGAAGAGCCCTTAGCTCAAGTCCGGAAAGTGTGCAGCGACTACCACTTCCACCGCCCTCTATGATGAAAAGTATGTTTACTATTTGTTTTTCACACTAGCAAGCTTTGTTCACTATATTCCTCGTATTAATTTTTCTATGCCACATAATTTTTCCCATTAATATGCTAAGTAGGCCTGCACCTTCAAAGAAAACACATGTGGGTTTCCCTGGCAGGTGGGCAGTGACCTGCCATTTTGCAAATTCACCTCTACATTGTAAATTTTTGTACAGCTCTGTAAAATGAAGCTCTCTGCTTTCACTAGAAACTGGCGACATCTGAGCTTTGAAATCACATTGCATGTGGTTGGTACACTAAGGGATTGTAGCTTGTTTCTTGAATCCTTTCAATGTCGTTTTTTCAATTTTAGAAGCACAGAAGAGGGATGGGAGACGTATTCACAAGCAGTCATCACATGCATCAACATCTAGGGCTAATGATCCCAATATTTGCAGTAAGTCTGTGCCTTTTGATAATATACGGAATGCATGTTAAGAATGCTGTCATTGCAAAAAATTGAATATTGAGAAGGAACTGCTCCAAGATGATGTCTGGCAATGGCACAATAATCTTTACAAATCTACTGGTAGCATAGCATGTTATAGAAAAACAGTCAGCATAGGATGGAGCATATAAATAATTGACAGGGCATGTTTCCACTATGGCTTGTACCTGAAGCTGTTGTTGCAAAAGTGGAACATAAAGCAGTTTCTAATGGCATTTTAACGGCCATGCATTTTGATGCACAAAGTAAAATTGAGACAAGATTGACTGAGGATTGTCAACCAGTGTCTTATTTCTGGACACTGGCTTTTTTTTGGTTTACAAGAGCCCTTTGCTTTGGCACTTCGAGTTTCTTTAGAACACTAAAACCTATCAGTCAGTGTTAGAGACAACCCGTCATGGTAGCTCAGTGGCTGTAGCATTGTGCTGCTCAGCACAAGGTCACAGGTTTCACCCTGGCTTCGGTGGCTTTCTGGTGCATCATAAGAGCACCATGTTGTCAACATTAACTTGGAATCCCTCACTACGGTGTGCTCCAAAACCACGTCACAGATGTGGCATGCAAAACCCCAGTTACATTTTTTTTTAGTCTTAGACACAAGCTCTTGTACTTTGTGTACTTTCTTGATGATGGTCGAATAAGTTATCTTTACTGATTTTCCTTATGATTTGCTTGCTACATTATTTGATGCTTGTCAGTCATTCACATGAGTCGGTTTGTTTCCTCTCCTTTTTTTAGGTGATCCAAGGCGCAGTGCAATGTGCACAAATGTGTGCTAGCGAGACTTCAGAATCTGAGGGTGAGGCTGAGTCTGGAGGTGAACAAGATGCAATGCAAGAATCATCAGGCATTAAAAGATCGTTCACAGCTCACTCTTTGATGAAAAGTATGTAATCTAGCATTGTCTGTTTTCTTTCTTACAGAACCTCTTGAAGTTGTAGCCAAAATGTGTAAAACGTTGTCTTGTAACACAACTGGCTTCCTTTCACAAGCACTACTCAGCAGTAACACACCTTAAAGGCCTGCTGATGAACATGATTATGTATTTTTCTTTTTTTGTCGTGCGAAGGAGCAAGCCAAATGGGAAATACACAGTGCAACAATGAGAAGTGGCATTCAAGTCAGTCTGTTGCACCTATTTCAGATGATGGTAAGCATTTAAGAATTCATATTAAGCCAGAGGTTTCATGTGTTAGAGGATTGAGTAATCTTCCAAGTTGTCTAGAGTCATGCATTCGGAGTGAACGGAGCAAATTGTAAGCAAGACAGTGATGCAAACCATGGTCTAGATGCTCTAGGGAGGCCCTGCACAACCTTTAAGGAAACTTGAGCTACATCAATAGATTATTTTTCTAGATGTTCATCATTGCTTTCCATGTGTAAATATGTGAATTTGTTGCTTAGAAATTTTGTCCACTTTAGATGAACTATTAGGTTCAATAAACAGAACTGTGATATCACTTTTTATTTCTGAGTTACGAAAAACATAGTTTCATTTCTGAGAATTTGCGTTTTTTGCCAATTTTTATTTAACAAATTGACGACAAATAAAAATTCGCAACAGTCACTAGATCCTTTTTCTTTTCGATGTAACAAACCTCATCAAATTTGGTGCAGTGGTTTCCGAGAAAATCGATTTCTCCTTTCCCAGGTATTTAGATAGGAGCCTTCGAGCTAAGCTTCCTCTTAAGGGAGGCAGTTGCTCTTTGGGGCTCGGATTAATGTTACTATGGCCTAGAGCACCATTTGTGTACTCCGTTAACTTGTTGACTGCTGCTTATTGACTAGTGTATGAACGTCAACATATTTTGTTTGATGCGATAAAGTCGCAATGTAGACCAGATGCCCAAGCAGGAAGTTTGCTCCCTTTTGGTTTACTTTGGGCAGAGGAGCTGTGCAATAACCAGAAATGTTTTGGACTGCATTGTGTGCAGTAATGGTAGTGTTGCACAGCACACTTTCCATCATTACCGAATTTCTTGGTTGTGATTGGCTCTTGTGATTGGCTCCTTCCTGCAATATTGCGGGAGGGAGTCAATTGTGGTTGAGAATTTCTATCAGGATCGGGCTCAAGTCATAATAAAAAGTGGCCGTGTGACACCGATGTAACATCAGAGCCTTTCCTCATTTTTCATGAAGTTAACACGAAACATGATTGGCACTGCCACTTTAACAATACAGTACCACCTCTTTTTACACATGCTGCCATTATAATTGGTAGCACGGCAATTCCTGATTGAAATATTTGCTGCATTTCAGTAAGGAAAATGGTTTCGGAAATTTAATCAGATTACCCTATGAAAAAAACTTGCCTGTGCTACCTTTTGACACTGTTTTTCGCATAGCTTATAGATGTAGTGCCACCACTGTGCGGGTTTTGACTAAAAGTGGACAGAATGCTTGGCAGAGCAATGTTTTTGGGTTCCCAGAGCCCAACCAATGAACTCAATATAGCAAAGGGGCACTAAAGAAGCTTATTAAATTCTATTTCTTTATTGATGCTCTTTTAATAGCAAAACAACCACTCTTGTGGGCTTGGCAAGAATGAAGGATGGGTGACTATACTGTGCTGAAGTTCCACACCAGTCAACTGATTTTGACAGTTGGCTACGAGCTAGTTATTTATCAATGAAGGACTGCATCACACTAAACAAACCAAATGAAACCTGACAACTGCATGAATATTAACTGATCAGCCAGAGTACCCGCCGTGGTTGCTCAGTGGCTATGGTGTTAGGCTGCTGAGCACGAGGTCGCGGGATCGAATCCCGGCCACGGCGGCCGCATTTCGATGGGGGCGAAATGCGAAAACACCCGTGTACTTAGATTTAGGTGCACGTTAAAGAACCCCAGGTGGTCAAAATTTCTGGAGTCCCCCACTACGGCGTGCCTCATAATCAGAAAGTGGTTTTGGCACGTAAAACCCCATATATTATTATTATTATTATTAGCAGCCAGAGTGTCCTCACGCATTTTCTTCGTGAATTTCAGGCGTTAAGCAGGTCATCAGGCTTCTACAAACGGTAATCTTGAGAGTCGAGCACCTGGGAAGCCAACTAGACGTAATAAAAGCAAAGCTTTGTGACCAACAACTGCAGCCTGAAGCAGATTTGTTAGAAAAACCATTTTGTGACATCACGGAGTTCAAACTGTTTGATCAAGGCCTCAGAAAGTGATGCAATGAAGTCAAAGTTGGTAAGTGTTTTTAGTGGAGTATTGTTATACACGAATTTGATAAGTGTGAGGTTGACTGACACATCTCACGGTAAACTTTTCTAGGTTTCTATGTATGAAATAAGCAAGTATCCTTGCTTGTATATGTAGAAGGTTTTATGTGCGCTGCAGTTCTTAATTCCAGGTAGAAAAACGTTTTTTTTTTCTTCATGTACCTAAAGGCCCTTTTACAGGCATTACATAGGGGGTTACATATTACATAACATCACGGGGAATAAATAATGAAAATATGCAAGCGTGAAATGTACCTGGCTTTTTGCACTTAAAAAACGAAATGTAATGTATAATAGCCATATCTTAAGGGACTAATTTTGTGAACAGTGTACTTGTATATTCCTCAGATCCAACATAACACAGTACCTTTCAAAGTCAGTATTTATGTCAACTGGTCTTTTGCAAACCTGAAAATGGCTGTTTCCTTGAACAGATGGTGTGAGCAATTACTCATATCAGCAACTCGTGTGCGTGGACAATGAGCCCATTTCTACAGTTCTCTAGTGGCATTACCACTAGAAAGGTTCTACATGCCACTGTGTATTTGCATGACTACATATCTAGTGGCATTTAAAATGTACTGCACATTCATAATTTTTGTCATTGGTGGTACAGCAGTACATAATGTACAAAGTTTCAATCTTCTGAAAAGCAGGTTGCTACAAAAGGATTACACGCTTGACATATGCTGCCACCTGCACTCGGTTTTCCATTACACCAAATATATTAGCCTATCACTTCCGGTTTATTTACGAGAAGGATGAAAGTTGTCCATGGGTGTGGACAGTCAGACTGAAGAGGGTATAGCAATGATGTTAAAGGTTTTTGCAGTGCCATTGTAGTGCTTAAGTGCATAAATGAAATAAAACAAGACTACTACTTTGCCTGTCATTTGGAATTGCATTGAACTTTTTTGTGAGATACTAAGTGCTGACCTCTGAGGTATAAAACACCGATGAAAACAATGCCATGCTAGAAACTTGTAGCATGTTTGGTATAAGATGTAAATCTTGTTTAGGATTCTTTATGCTTTAAAATCTGCAATCATGTTTTATTGAACCTTGCACTGCAGCCTGAAACTCGCTTTCACTCAGTGGGTGGCTTGAAAATTCACCTGCTATAAAAAATTGCTTAGTGTTCTTTGAAATGTTTGTATTCCTGTAATGGTATAAAACCTTGTAAATTCCAGGTACGGGAACTCGCTGCCTTAGGAGGAAGAAATGTTAGTTTGTCTACGCGTCGCATTCTTGAAGCCCTGATGACCCAGGACGTGGCTGTTCAATATAGTTGGCTCGGACAAAAAGGAAAGAAGAAGTTCTTGTCGTTGACAACCTGCGACTTGATATATAGTAAGTACACTTCAGTATCCTGTTTCTGCTTTTGGCAAGTTTCTTCCCCTTCACCCTGCAGGGAAATGGACTTCTAGCGTTAAACTACACACATAATGTAGCTATCAGCAAGTTGCTGTGGTGCACCAGGATAGTTTTCTAAGGCCCTTCAACGCCTTACACCTTTAAGGAGTACTTCTGCTATTGACTTATAATCATTTTTTAATATTGTCTCGACAAGAACTGCGTGTGCACATTGCCTGAATACCAAATAAGCTCACATTAAAGAGAGCATGTGTACGATTGAGCCACTTTCTGTGAAGAACCACATAGGTGCATCATGCGTAATATAAATTGAACAAGTGCTACCTGTTGGCTGATAATATAATCAGGAGGGCTACACTGGGTGCACAAAACACCTTCAAAGGCCATGTGTGGTTTCTAGCCACATGTCTGAAACATGCAAGTTGTGAAGTTTGAATTTTTCTCCACTATTAAGCAGACACTATTTGCTCTTGCTATATAAAATATTTCATCACTGGCTTGCTCATAAACCTTTGCCTCCCATCATGGCCAGATAAGTAACATAACTGAATTAAATGTATATTCTGGAATATTTTTTATTGACAGCTAATATACAGCATTAAATTGTGTAAACTAAACTGCAAGCCACTCATCTTTTGTTACCCTTTCTGTTACGACCCTGCTCTCTTTTATGCCATGACTGACTGTCAAGATAACTACAGAGCATCTCCTTATTGTTGCAGAAAGTGTTAAGTGCACATTTTAAACTGTAAAAAGAAGTGAAGTTGAGGACGTTGTAAAAACGTGGCTCAGACACGCTGGGGAGAAGCTTAGAAAGAATAACAAACAGTCTGAAAAAGTCACGGGTGAGTATTTCTTCTGATAGGTTCTCGTAATTATTAAATTTAGGTCTCCACCTAATAACATTTAACTATTAAATATAATTCAAAGGTTTTCCTGCAGCTGATCTGATAAGTGCTTAAAAATACATTAGTTTAACATTATTTAGTGGGATAAGCATCCAGGCTACAGGTTTTTTTATGCTGGTACTCTTCTGTTTGCATGAAGTGTCCACTTGCCGTATTTATTCGAGGAGAAGGCGGGGCATTTTTTCTGAAATCCTCAGTCTAGAAGTTACCCCTTACCTTATATGCGACGCTGCTAGATTAAGTGACTTATTCAATATGGCGGTAGCGGTGCCAAATCTCTGGTGATCCTAATTTTAGACATCAGCGAGAGGTGTAGCAACTAATAAGCTTTGGCAGGTTAGCCAGTATGGTATTCTGTGCGTACATTCCATACTTATTATATGAAAATAAAATTTAATAATGAAGATGAAGTGTGGGTTTACGTGAATTTCTCCTTCAAATGTGGCTTCTGTGGCAGCACGCACCACACTGCTAGGATACCACACCATAAGGCAACATCCGCATATAATCCCAACTGGTCATTCAGTTTATTCTGCTAACTTTCACCGCCGACACCTCAGGAGTAAGATGAGGCGCTGTGCTTTTTGGTATTTCTAGCGAATGCCGATGGGTCTCAATAATTCGTCGACTACTGTATGTCACCTTATATTATTGTTCATACTAGTTTTTTTTTTCTTGGGTGCCCCAACTGCACCCTCACCTTATAATCGAATAAGTATGGTATATGCTTAGAACTACAGAAAGTTGCACTAGTTAGTTTGGTAGGGGTTCGTTGTGACAGAAGGTAAGGCATAGACATGAACACACAAGAAGAGAACCAGAAAACTCAAACGGCACTTGTGTTGTCTGGTACTCTTGTGTTTTGTATCTCCACGCCTTACCTTCTCTCACGAAGGTATATGCCTTTACTTCCTCCTCATTGAGAGTTAATTTCTGAAATCTCCCTTTTAATTGAAGAGTACACCTTGAATTGCCAAGTTAAGTTACTGGCATGTCTTTTCACTTGCTTCCCTTGTTTCTCTTGTAAAAGTAAGTCAGAGACGCTGAATCTGTGATTCATTGTGTGTCTTTTCTAGAGCTGCTGGAGTGACAACGCAGGCGTCACTGAAGTGCAGCATGTTTCAACCACAGCATGGAGGACTTTTTTTCCACATTTTGCTGTTTTAACAATAATTTCGTCATTATAATACTCATTTTTACTTTTCCGTTCTTTAATATTTAAAGATTGTATTTTAATTCCTCATTTTCTAGTCATTTTTAGTCAGTTACAGTTTATTACTCATTTTTGCATTGCTGTAGCAGGAAGACAATTTTTTCGTGCATTAAGAGTGATGCCTTATGTATTCATGTTTTTTATAATAAATTTTATATTTAAGCTTTTGCGAGCCTTTCTTTTTGCAAAAAGAAGTATGTTACGCATTGCGTTGTGATGTGTACATGAGATATTTAAAGAGTAGGTCAGCAGTGATATTTACACGAATGATTCCATGGTACAACACCACCATATAATCACAATTCATGGATTCTTTAGAAGTGGACGTGAGCACGTCTTGGAAACATGCCTTAGTTGTCCGGAGATGGTCCTGGCAGAATGTCAAAAGAATGTTCACAGTATGCGATTTGGGGAAAGAAATGGATTTGGGTCGGCAGTGACATTTACACATGTAATTGCATTGTACAGCACCAGTATGTAATCACATTCACGGCTTATTTAAATGTGCATAGGCACATCCTGGAAAGGTACTGGAATGGTCCAGAGATGATCCTGGCATTATGTCCAAAGAATGTTCACAGTATGTTCTTTGGACGGACAAATGGATCCAAGTAGGATCAGTTGAGGACATTTTAGGATGGCCTGAGGATGTTCAAATATCCGCGATTCCACATCCTGCGGACAACCTCAGGATGTCTTTGCGTTGTCTGGGCGTCTTGGGTTTGGGATATACGGTCTCACGTTTACTTTTACATAGCCTGCATCCAGAGAGGTAGGCACTTCGCTTGTTCCAAATGTAAGTATGACAAGTTTTGTTGGGATCTCTTGGTCATTTCTGCGAATGACTATTTTTTGTACTTTTGTCACGTTTTGCTCCTGGAAACCCTCAAGGAGTTCCTCATCGCTCAGGCCAATGAAGTCTTCCTCTGATATCACACCTCGGCTTGTGTTCAGTGTTCTATGCGGTGAAATTGTCACTGTGGCGTCGCCAATACTCGTAAGTTCCGATAGCTTTTGCGCTTGATCTTTAACATTAAGTTCTAGGAGTAGGTCCCCGCTAGACATTTTTGAAGCTTTATATGTAGTTCCGATTTTGTCATTGAGACACTTGGCCACCAGAAAGGGAGATAGCTTTCTTACTGGTATGTTATTTTCACTGTGGACAACATAGTATTTGGGAAATGACGGGGCGTTGCTCCGAAAGGAGAACTGGAACAGTGCTTCGGTGCGGCATCTTTTCAGACGCCGATCATAGACAGAAGATTGCGCTGCCATAAGAAAATTTGTTTGTTCGGCAACAGTGCCGACTGCCCACCATGAAGCCCAACGAGGAGACGTGGAACGGCTTGTATACAAGTACCAACTCGCCCAAATGTCGATCCTTCTTGTATACAAGCTTGCCAGATGCCAGTCGTACGCCATCACTTAACCAAATATGGTGTACCCAAGGTAGGATAGCCACACAAGGTTAACCCTTGCCGCCAAGGAGAAAGGAAGTAAACAGAAGAGAGTAGAAGATAGGAAAGGCCAGAAAGTGAGAGAGAAAGACGAAGATTCGAGGAGAAAGAGACAGCAAGAGGCGACTGCCGATTTCCCCCGGGTGGGTCAGTCCGGGGGTGCCGTCTACGTGAAGCAGAGGCCAAAGAGGTGTGTTGCCCGGCATCGGCTCAACCCACATGATCCCCCTTTCCCCGGACATGGCTAAGCCGCGCACGGCTACACGCGGGAGGGGAGGACCCTCGTGTGCTCGGGTACGTGGTGTCGCAACACACCAAACGCCTGCTGACGCAGACGCCCCTGCGGGGATGTCAAAGATGCTGGAGACGGAATAAAGATGCAGGGAACAGCCTCTGGACGCAGTCCAGGTTTTTTTTCGGGTGGTCCAGGATTACATCGCCTCTAAACTCGCCGTAGTATTTATCCCGTCTCATCATGTTGCTCGTGAAGTGCTTCTCACAGACGTAATCTCTCCACGTGAGCTGGCGGCCGCCCCAGGAATCGCCGCAGCCCTTGGTTGCAGACTTTCAAGGTCATTCGAAGCTTTGGTTATGCTCACCTTTTCCCTCCAAGAGTTGTACTCGCTAGCAAATTCTGAAGAGCAATTGCGTGTAGCAGCGCTGTTAGTATTACGGTCTTCTAACAGACACCGATAAGAACTGTTGCTGTTTGACTTGTAAGGGTGCACAAACACAACGTTACGGTGTGCCCACTGAAGCGAACATCCGTGTCGTCTGCTTGTCGTCTGGTTTGAGTGGAAGACGCGGGCGCCGCCGGAGAGAGCGCGCCCGAGCTGTCCGCCCGACGCCTGTTTTTCTTTTTTTTTTTCCGCTACGGCTTGCACGACGCAAGGCGCCGCCCACTGCATGCGTCCCCGTCGGCGTATGCTATTTTTGCGACTTTATCTGGTCGCAAGCGCGCGCCCTCGCTGACAGGAGTTTTAATTCCTACATGTTCTTCCTCCGTGCTTCACACCTACCCGACTACTATTTACAACGCCAGCTGCACGCTGAACTTCCAGTGGGCATGTTGGAGCAGCAGGAATGCAGCCGGCCATACACTTGTTCCTTTTCTTTGTGCAGTTCGCTGCACTTTCATCGGGATGGACCAGCTGCCCGACGGTGACCAGCCGACTTGCTGTGACGCTTTCAGCTTTGCACTGCGCAACTGCGTCGTCAGACCAACTTCACAGAACCAGAATGGCATCATTCATATCTGATGCATTGTCAGACACCCAATGTTCTGCTTTGGCGTATAATGCTCGATGCACAATACCGGAAATGTTCACCTACGCACGAGTCTGGAAACGACTAAATACCATACTGCAAGGCGACCCCAAAGAAGAATCAATTTTATCAATCACCAATAGAGGCGAGACATTAACAGATACCCAATTAGCAGATTCCTTTAACGAGTACGTCACATCATTAGTCAAGAGTAAGCACGATCCCAAGTGCCTTGAGCACCTAACAACATGAATAATTGATAGTGCATTTTTGTTTCCCACTACAGTGCACGAAATTGTAAGTTTCGTCATGTCCCTGCGAAATCGTATGTGTACCGATGCTGATGACTTCCAGATACAACCTGTAAAATATGCATTCAATATAATTGCACCTATCTTAGAACATGTAGTCAACCTTATGTTTTCCATCGGCACTTTTCCCCAAAGGACTTCAGACATCAAAAGTGTCAGTGATATTCAAGGGCAGTGATATTAACGACTTCTCTAATTACAGGCCAATTTCAATTATTCCCGTGTTTTCAAAATGCATTAAAAAGTTGACATATGAACGCATATCCAGCTTTACAATAAAGCACAGCATTATCACGCTATGTCAGTACGGTCTTAGGAAAGGTTGCTCAACCGAAACGGCCCTTCTCATCCAAAAAGAACACATTTTGCAGTCCTTTGAAAATCGACTATGCACACTAGGCATATTCATTGATTACTCCAAAGCATTCGACTCAATTAATCACCAATCTTGAGAAACTGGAACATTATGGCTTTAGAGGCACTTTCCTAACACTTCTCACATTGTATTTTCATCATCGTCGGCAGCAAACCACTGTTAACGGTTTTCTATCTGAAGTAAAACGAATTCATGCTGGTGAGCTTCAAGGCAGTATTTTAGGCCCATTACTCTTCAACAAATATGTGAACGATACAGGAAACATAGACAGAAACACAAAATTTATTATATACGCCGACGATACAAGTATTTTCATAACAGGGTGTGATCCGTCTAGCCTCATAGAAAAAGGCAATGTGGTGTTAAATAAACTTCACGCTTGGAGTGTCGCTAACTCATTAAACTTAAATGCTGCAAAGACGAAAGCAGTTTTATTTCACCCTCAGCACAAAGCACTCAACATAACCAGCAGTCTAAAAATTGGGTCAACAGATACACCAATATCGCGCGAAGCCAGAAGCCTTGGTGTTGTTTTTGAAGAACACATGACGTGGACAGTTCAAGTAAATGAAACATTAAATAAACTTTCAGAAACTGTAGGGGTTTTGTGCAAATATTGCCACATCCTGCCTCAGAATCTAAAATTGTTAATTTACAAATCCCTGTTTTTGTCAAAATTATTGTACTGCTATTTAGTCTGCGGCACGACAACACAAACAAACACTCGGAAACTACACAAACTTCAAAAGAAGGCCCCTTCGCAACATCGTTAATGCTGCATACGACACACACACGGAACCAATCTTTAAGGCCCTAAACTTATTACCAGTAAATGAGCTTTACCCTATAATGTTAAATAAACGCTATAAATTGGAAGTGAAAAATGACAATTCATTTCTTACTGAATTGTCCGGACTACGCCGGCTTGAGCATGCCCGTACATTGAGAATGCGTGAGCTTTGGAAGGTGCCTAGAACACGTACAAAGTACGGTACTCAGATGTTAAAATACCGGATACCTGCGCTGTTTAATAATCCAGAGTCCCAAATATAACACAATGTCACACCTAATTGTTTTATTTGCTTTGCTGTGACGTTCTATTTACCGGTGCTTTTTGCTTTCGCAATAGAATGTGTAATCTCATGCAGTATTCATGTACTCATGTGACCCTGTCGTGTGTTCAAGCGTTTTTCTTTCTTATTCTATTTATTTTTACACAATGAGTTGTTGTTATGCTTCTTTTACTAGTATTTATGACAATAGCAGCTGATTTAAGACCGTAAAAAAAAAAACACCTGACTTCTGTACACTGTTCGGTTTATTTATGTTGGCGTGCTGTATTTGTTATGCGCCTTGTCTGCCAGTATTCGGGGGTGCAGACCTCGTCAAGCCTGATGAATGGCTTTTTGTCTGTACCCACCAAATGTCTTTGATACTGAAATAAAAATGATTGATTGATTGATTGAGTTCTGCTTCCTCATATTGATGCTTCACTATCATCAGTGCCATCACACCTACCCGACTATTTAAAACACCAGCTGCTAGCTGAACCTTCCTGTGGGCATGTTGGAGCAGCAGGGATGCAGCCGGCCATAAACCCGTTTCATTTCTTGGTGCAGGTTGGCGAAGCTCCTTCTTACTATTGTGAAAAATCGAACAATGTGTTTCTGCTGCTCCTACCATGCCCCAGTGTTTTTTTCACCATTACTTCTGATTGTTTCAATGTTATCAAACTGCTAATATTGTGTGGGGACATAGAAGAAAACCCTGGACCTGATGACCTGAATTTACCACCGGAGTTAGCAGTTGTTGTTAAGACTATTGTTGCACATGCTGACTCGCGTCATGATGAACTAAGGATAATGCTTGACGATGTCAAAAAAAGTCAAATCGCCCTAGAACAAACTGTGTCTGACATTAACGCTAGACTTGCCATCGTAGAGGACCGCATGAACAAGTTAGATGAGTGCCAAACTAATGAACTGTAACAAGTAGTTGCAGACACAGTTCGCGAAGTAGGTGCCGAACTTCGGAGCAGGCCAGATGATTTTGAATACCACGCATGTAGGTAGAACCTAATTTTTTACGGTCTTGCTGACTCGTCAAGTGAATTCTGGGCTCAATCGGAAGAAAAAGTTAAAGCTCTTGTATGCAGTAGCTAAGGTAAGCAGTTATTATCTGATAGTATATCTCGAGCCCATAGATTAGGAGCATACGTAGCTGCTAAATGTCGACCAATAATTGTAAAATTTACAAGCTTTAAAACAAAAGATGCTATATTTTCTAATAAGGGCAAACTTAAAGGATCAGGTGCAAGCATTTCTGCATACTTTTGCAAGGCAACCCGTAATTGCCGAAAGAAACTTACCGAGTATGGCAAGGCAAGCGGACAGCCCTTTTCCTTGCGACACAATAGAATGTTCATCAACAAAAAATGCTTCGTGTACTCCTCGCAAACCAATACTGTGTACGAAATTCCCCAGATTGCACATTGTTTGCAGCTTTCATCAATTGCTTCTACGTCACGGCAGGATAACCTGCCAAAGAGATAGCACAAGTCTTCTAAGAGGGGCGTGCCTACCATGGGCAACATATCTTCTGTCTTTATAAACATTAGAAGCGTCATACAGAAACGAGATATTTGTCTTCTATCATTGATGATTGTGCTGCAGATGTGGTTGTACTGACAGAAACTTGGCTTTCAAGTAATATCGCTGACAATGAAATTTTACACTGTCACAATGATTATAAATTCATTAGATCTGATCGAAGCGGCAGAAAAGGCGGTGGTGTACTTATTGCAGCATCAGCGCGTCATTTCTGTCAAGATATTCCAGTCACAGTTCCACTAGAAATTGTGTCCACATGCGTTCGTTTCGGACGTCACGAAGTAATTATTTGTGCCTGTTACCGTGCATCTCAATCTTGTTCGACGTTCTGCGATTCTTTATATGGCGCTTTGAATAACATGGGATAAAAATAACATGAATACCGTAGGATAGCAGCCATGGCTTTATTTGTACGCATACTAATGAAAGCTATGATTTTGTTAATCTCTTTCATGATTTCAATTTAACCCAATTAGTCAAAAAAACCTACGTGAGTTACTACTACCTCATCAAATGTGCAAGATTTAGTCTTTGCTTCGTGTTGGGCTGCTGAGCACGAGGTCACGGGATCGAAGCCTGGCCACGGCGGCCACATTTTGATGGAGGCAAAATGTGAAAACACCCGTGTACTTAGATTTAGGTGCATGTTAAAGAACCCCAGGTGGTCAAAAATTTCCGGAGTCCTCCACTACGGCATGCGCCATAATCAGAAAGTAGTTTTGGCACGTAAAACCCCATAATTTAATTTAATTTAGTCCTTACTTCAATCCTAAATGTGTTTTCAGCATTTACATATTTGTCTGGGCTAAGTGACCATTGTATCCTTCACTTTCTTTGCAACTTTCCTTTCGAGCGAGCGCCACAGCACAGAAAAATCATAAGAGATTATGCTAGAGCGAATAGCGCTGCTATTGACGTCCAAATTCAATCTTTTTGCTAATCGTTCCTGCGCTTTTACACGTATAATAGTGTAGAAGAGAACTGGGCAACTTATAAAATAAGAATGCTTTCCCTTTTCGAGAAATATGTGCCTTTGCATAACATTCACTCCAAATTTCGCTCTCCTTGGTTCACTCCACTGCTCAGCCATCTACTAAACAAGAAAAAAAGAAATTCCAGAAAACCAGTATCAAGTGATATCGCTGAGCACTGGGCAGCTTATCAAAATTGCGTCTCTGACTACAAGGGTGAACTTGAAATGGCCAAATGCAATTTCGTTTTGAGCACTCTTCCTTCGCTGCTTCGAAATAAACCGCGTAAATTTTGGGAAGTGGTTAGCGGTAAACCGAAACAATATATCCAACTATCTGATGAAACGGGGAACGTCATATCTGATATGTGCTGTGTTGCTCTGCATAACATATTTAAAGGTTCGTTTTCTGATGATCAGTCTTTTTCATCACCCGTATTTAATAGCCCCTTAATCCTGGATCTCTTAATCATTCACTGCGTTGGAATAACAAAACTCATAGAGAATCTAAAGGTATCTGCACCTGGCCCTGATGAAATAACTGCTCAGTTTTCGAAATGCACTGTAACCAACTATAGTCGGATACAACTTTAGAAAAAAGGGGGCGTTTACTCCTCCGAGGTGGGTGCACACAAGCATCCACCAATGGGCGCGCACTCTGGACCGACGTCATGCGCCGGACGGCCGGTGACTTCGCCGCTTCGGTCATCTGGGCGGAGCCTCCCCTTTTTTCTAAAGTTGTATCCGACCATAATCTATTATTTTATCGAAACTTTTCAAGCAGTCTTGAGAATGCGGTGTGCTGCCAAACGACTGGAAGGCGGGGAAGGTGGTGCCTATTCCAAAACAAGGTAACCCTTCATGCGCTACCAACTACAGACCCATCTCGTTAACCAGCATTTCCAGGAAACTTCTGGAACACATCATTTTCTCTAATCTCATACTTTTCCTTGAATCTAAAAACTATTTTTAGCAAATATAAGCACGGTTTCCGAAAAGATTTTTCATGTCAGACACAACTATTCATGTTAACTCATGACCTGTTCTCATCTCTAGACAGAGGTTCTTCCATTGAGTCTCTCTTTTTAGACTTTGAAAAAGCTTTTGACAGAGTATGCCATCGTCGCCTTCTGAAATTAGGCAGACTTAACCTTGACCCTCATTTACCTAAGTGTATTGAATGCTTTCTCAACAAACAAACTCAGTTCATATCCGCTAACAATTCCGTTTCACCAACCTGTTTCATAACTTCCAGTGTGCCACAAGGCTCAGTCCTTGGGCCTCTCCTATTTCTTATTTAGATTAACGATCAGCTGGAGAAATTGACATCCAAAATCCGTCTTTATGCTGATGACTGTGTTATTTATTGTGAAGTAACTAACCCAGATGATCCCTTTTTACTTCAATCTGACCTTAACACCATTTCTTCATGGTGTAACCAGCGGTTAATGAAATTAAATGTCAACAAATGTAAAATTATCTAATGTTCTCGCAGTAGTACTGTTTCTACATACTCGTACAAAATTAACAACTCTACTCTGTCCTCTGACACTTCCTATAAATATTTAGGTGTTCACATTACTCACATTCTGTCATGGCAAACTCACATTGAATACATGGCAAACTCTGCCAATTGAACACTAGGTTTTTTATGGCACAATTTTTCTCGCGTGCCCTCTTCCCTAAAACTTGCATTATATGAAACATTAGTAAGGTCTAAACTAGAGTATGCTTCATCAATTTGGGATCCATCTACAACACAGCTAACATACTTACTTGAAGCAATTCAGAACTGCTTTGCACGTTTCATTGTGCACACTCCAGAACAAAGCTTAACACGTTTTTAAATTACTAAATGTGCATATTATATGCTCCTAATCAAGTCAATAATATTATAATGGAAACATTTTATTCATTACATAAAATAATTATGCAGCGTGTGCCACAAAACCTGGCAGTAAGCAAACCTGGGCATCGCAGCAGTCGTTATGGATAGCTTTTTTAAACATTAGAGGAGCCTATGATAATGTAAACCGAGAAAAGTTATGGAGCAAGTTGAAGGAATATGGTCTAGCTAGAAAGTTGGTTGGATTCCTACAAGTTTATACAGATAATGAGGTAGAGATAACATGGGAGGGAGAAACTACAACGCCAGCTAAAATAAGTGGTCTCAGGCAGGGCTGTCCATTGTCGCCCCTGCTTTTTATGATTTACATGAGCCAAGTGGAAAAGAGGCTAGAACAGAGCACAATAGGAACCGACATAAGCCATATGCTGTAAGGGCAGAAGGTAGCTCAAGTACTAGCCGGACTGATGTATGCAGATGATATTGTACTGCTTGCTGACACCCGAGTAGGGCTACAGGAACTAATGAGGATATGTGGAGAGGAGGGAGAAAAAGTGGGACTGCAATTCAGTAGAGAGAAGTCTGGGATAATAGTATACAATGAAGGGGGGAACCATTGGAAATACAAGGCACTAAGATTGATCATGCTGAAAAATACAAGTATTTGGGCATATGGCTAAACGAGGGCAAAAAGTACTTGGAAGAACATGAAAAAATTATAATTGAAAAAGTGAAAAGAAACTCAGCTGTAATGAAACACAAGGCACTATGGAACTATAATAGGTACGAGGTGTTTAGAGGGCTATGGAAAGGGGTTATGGTACCTGGCCTCACATTCAGAAATTCAGTACTGTGCATGAAATCAGAAGTTCAGGCATGCATGGAAACAAGACAGAGAAAAGTGTAGGCAGGTTGGGCTTAGGAGCTCACGGGAACACCCCAAATGAGGGAGTGCAGGGGGACATGGGATGGACGTCATTCGAAGGTAGAGAGGCAATAAGTAAGCTAAAATATGAACAGAGACTCGCAGCCCTGGGGAAAAAAGGTGGGCGAGAAAAGTGTACAAATATCTATACATGAAAAGTTTGAACACGAAGTGGACACTCAGAAATAGGAAACTGAGGATTAGATACCTACAGCCGAGGGAGGGGGTCCAACATGGTTCTAGAGTGGGAAAGGAGACGAAGGAGACGGAAAGAAAAAGGTGGGAAGAAAAAATGCTCAGAAAGCCAGTGTTAGCTATGTATAGGACACAAAAACAGGAGATAAAGAGAGAGCTCTTATTTGATAACTCGCGGGGCAGCTCACTATTATTCGAAGCTAGGACTGGGGTTTTGAGAACGAAAACATACAGGGCTAAATTTGAAGACGTGGACCTTTTATACACAGCTTGCGGAGCCAAAATTGAGACCACAGAGCATACAGTGCTGAGATGCACAGAACTTCGCCCGACTCTGGCTGGGGGAACAGTGACAGATGTGGAGGGGGCATTACGTTTTTCCGGGGAACGAGGACAGACGAGAAAAGAGTGGCAGTAACGAAGGGGAGGCTAGAGGATTGATAGAGGAAGTCAAGGGAGAGTTAATACCATAAATCAGGGAGCTTGTTTTCTATACTATCTTCGATATTTATTTTGGGAGGAGGAGGAGAGTGAAAAATAGTTTAAGGAGAAGGGGATACAAAGAAAAAAAATAGGAGGGGGAGTATAGGGCTAGGCGGCGCCAGCCGCCGCCCGTTACAAAGCGTGTAGCCGCCATTCATGCACCGATTTTCGTCGTTCCAGTCGCAGCATGTGAAACAGCTGTCAGGCTGATGCCGCGTCTTAATCGTTTAACTGCGTCAGGAAAGCATGTAGGTAAGCGTGTAGCAGCAGGCACGGCGGCACTGGCTGTTGTTGGGAAAATTCTCAAGATACGCTCTTCTGCGCAGCGATGCCATTTGTCTTATTAAAAAACAATGCAGGTGCTGATTAATTCATATGCAGCAAGGCTGTAAAAAAGCAGTAGCACATCTGTTCTTAGTCATGGTCCTTAGAAAAAAAGCGCGATATAACCCGATATGACGGGACAGTTGTTACGCCAGTGATTTCTTCCGTCCTCGTTCTTTCACACATATTTCCCTGAACTAGACTACTTAATGATTCTGGACACGCACTGACGATCCTGACACTCACATGAGCAACTCTATTATGGGATGCCACGGTCCATTGCACAGGCTGGCTGCAATTTGATGAGGCCACGAGGCAACAAATGCACGCAAAGTACCTAACGGTAACGCATCACACAGCTGACAGCCCTAACCTTTTATTACACGCGTATATAGTGGAAATATGTATTACTCACACTGTAAGCGGAAGGACCACTTCGCAATGCGACCGGTCCAGCAAGACAGACGCCATGTAAATGGTCGGTTGTGACATCATGGGTTATGGGACATGACGTCATAAGTGAACGTAGACGTTCCCCCCCCTTTCCCCCTTTTGTTTGCTATGACCTGCTCGGACAGTCACCAGCCTAATATACATAGAAAACCACACCTCATATACACGCACACGCATAGTACACGAGCTAAACACACCAAGAATGCTTCGCTTTACTTTGATGTCAACTGGAGTTGAGGGTTTTTTCTTTCTTTGTACCTTCCCTATTGGGGACAAATGTAGGGAAAGCAGCGCAAAGGGCTCGACAGGGCGGAATACGAAGCGGTGGATGAAAATGCTCGTTCAGGTCGAATCAGCATGCGTCTTGACCTCTTGTGATGCAGCGGAACTAACGTAACTAATTCATGAGCGAGACTTTGTTATGTATTCGTCCTGGATACTTTCTAGCGCGTCTGAACAAAGTGTTCCGTGATAAACGCCGTCTAGCTTGTAACGAATGGCGATAAGCGTAACAAACCACCTTTTGGCTAGCGTGTTGGTGTTTTGGTCACCCGTCATTTCTAACGTGCAAAACCGTACGGACCCAGCAGGTAATTCTACGCTTTATAACTGGCTGATACCAGCCGCAGTTCCCCACGTTTAGTGAAATTACTTTTTGGCAGCGCGATGGGAACTTTTGTGGATAATTGCATTGACGGTGCTGTTTTTCAGATTACGGCAAACCTTGTAACAAATCCGAACACTGCAGCTCGCTTGGACCCGAGTTTTGGTGCCACCCTGAACACCGCAACTGCACCTGCAAAGGAGCTTTGCTTTGGTTCGTCAGCCTGCATCGATGCACTGAAGGTTGTTTCTCGGCTGTTGCGTAGTTTCTCGCGTCGCGACGAGTATTTTCCTTGTAACTCTGCTTGTTTGCTAAAAAAAAACAAGAAAAAAAACATTTTCCAGAAAAGTTTTTTTTTCTTTTACTGTCGTCCACTCAGTGAGTTACCCATACAAGGTTATTGTTTTATGTTAAGCAAAGCCTTGTAGTTCACGCTGCACAACATGAATCCACATTATTTCGTGCAGTTTATCACAAACCCTCCAAGCATATGTGCCAAATGCTACATAAGGGACATGAATAGTTCTTGGTGAAATAACAGTCGTATGTCTCCTACTAACTACTAGAGAGCTCTAGCTTTGCTGTTGTCCGAACTTGCTGCATGCTCACTGCAGTATGTGCATATCAACCTTGCAATGCTCTCTTTTATACAGCAGTGGCTCTGAGAGAAGAATGTGAAGCATCTGAGCAGTGCATAGCCTATGATCTGCATAGCTACTGTGGCGAATTTGGTCGTTCCCAGCTGCCACCCAAGATATGTCAGTGCCAGTTTGGCTTCAACATGAAGAACCTAAACAACCAGGCCCGGTGCATTGAAAGTAAGAGCACATCATTGCATGATCATAGGGGCACCAAAGAGCAGTGTCCCCTCTTTGCCTTTTTAAAGATTTTTCGTTTGAAGGTGGTGTAAAATGTAGCCTACATTTTGTATGTGAGTGAATATTTTGTCGTATAAAAACTGCAGCTAAGTGTGTACATTTTGGTTATCACATTGCTGTTTCTTCTCTTGCTAGAAGCTTGTAATCTGTATTCTTACATTTGTTTTGTCCGCATGGGATGTTTTCTCTGTTCCTAAGTTCATGTTGACTTTGTGACTTACCTTAAGCCAGCCACCTTTGAACTCATGTAGTTCCAGAAGTGAAGTGCACAAAAAGATTCACCTTCTAGAGCTGACAACGTAGGGTCTTTTGTGGCAGTGGATCGCGTTGGCAATTCTCTTGTTCATCACAGGTGCTGCCAAATAAAATATATCTATAAAATTTGAGTGAGTCGGTATGAATTCATGATGACTACACAGTGCAAGGGAGGGTGCACAGTGGGGTGCACAGTGCACAAGGGTGCACAGTGCACAGTGCAAGGGCACTACACAGTGCACAGTGCATGCACTACATGGGGGAAAGGAAGGATAGAACAAGGCACTGTGTCCTGTCTTTTTTTTTCGCGTGCATATTGTGTTCCCTTGTGCTGAAATCATTTGGGAAAGCTTACAGCTGTTGTGGGCAAGGTACCAGATTAAAAATTAGATTATGCAGTTTTACGTGCCAAAACCACAATCCGATTGTGAGGCATCCCGTAGTGAGGGACTCCGGAAATTTGGACCACCTGGGGTTCTTTAACGTGCACCTAAATCTTAGTACACAGGTATTTTCGCATTTCGCCGACCATTCCTGTAGGGATGCGGCTTTTGCAATAATAATGCACATTTCAGAATGCAGTGTGAGCTTTTATCCTTCTCCTTGGTTCTCTGGGTCTAGACGTGCCATCATAAAAACTGACGTTTAGCAGTAGCACATCATTAAGTGAGTTGGACCAGGATAATGGAATGATTGTACTCCAATTATTTTCGTGCCTTGTCTGAGCAGCACTCCACTTGCATTGTTGCCAGGATTCATGAGTGGGGGGCGATAAGATAGGTATAGAGTCAGTGCAAAGTGTGACAGAACTTATGAACTTCATGACAGTCATACACAGAGCAATTGGCACTTTTACTACAGGATACATCAATAGAGAGTTCATTGATTCTTTCATGAAATATATATGCATGAATTTATGCAGTTTGGAACCCAGAACTCAAGGATGAGTTGTGTCCTTAGGTTAATGGTAATAATTACCCTTGATTCGCCGAACCATTCACAAATACGATATAAAATCACACATGCAACATTTGCACTCATAAGGTATAAAAAACTCATACAGCAATAATAATTTAACAAAGGTGTAGCAACCTTTGTTAAATGTCATACACAGAGCAATCGGTACTTTTACTACAGGATACATCAATAGAGAGTTCATTGATTCTTTCATGAAATATATATGCATGAATATATGCAGTTCGGAACCCAGAACTCAAGTATGAGTTGTGTCCTTGGGTTAATGGTAATAATTAGTTACAGGGTAGGAAAATCAAGAGAATAAAGAATTTTCTTGTTTCATATGTCTCAAGCAAATCTTTTAGGATTAGGAGTACATCTGTTAGTAGGACTGTACCTGTTTGTTTATTTATTTACAAATACTGCAGCCTGGAAGGGCTATTGCAGGAGTGGGTGAATAAAAAATGTGGAAAAAAACAATACAAATCACTATACAAAAGAAGCATATGTAACATGGCTAAGGGGAGCACTCAATAGCATCCCCAAATTCTCTATTTGGTAAACAACGGATGGAACCAGGCAGGTCATTCCAGAGTTCAATTGTCCTAGGAAAAAAACTGTATTTAAAAATGTTGATGCAAGCAAAAAAGACAGATAAGTTTAAGTCATTGCTGTTTCTCATGATTAGGGGCTTTGCACGGGTCAGATATCTGTTTGGGGAAGCATAATGTGGAGAATAAAATAGAGAGTGTAGAAGTTTCAGAGAATTCATGTGACGGCGGTGGGAAATAGGGGTTAAACCGAGCATATTCAGATGAGATGACGGTGAAAACATTCTGTCATAACGGTGGTAAATGAAACGAACCACCTTTTTCTGAACATGTTCAATTTTGTGGATGTCTGAAATTTTGTAAAGGTTCCATATGGTAGCCGCATATTCAAGAATAGGTCTTACAAGTGTTTTGTATGCAATGAGTTTAGTTTCTTTGGGGGCAGCACGTAGGGTTCGGGTTAGGTAACCAAGTTTTTTAGTCCTTTGTTGCAAGTTGTTAGAATATGTTCTGACCAGGATAACCTTGGAGTGAAAAGAAGGCCTAAATACATATATTCATATGCACGCTGCAGAAAAGTGGATTCATAGGAGTAATTGAAATATGAGCAATTAGCATGCTTGTGAAAGGACATGGCGACTGTTTTTTTAAAGCTAATGTTCATTTGCCAGAGTTCGCACCATTCACAAAAACTTATAAAAGATTGATTCAGAGTGTTATGATCGTTAGGTGAAGAAATGACATTGTAGAGAAAGCAGTTGTCAGCATAAAGCCGAATTTTTACTGAAACAGAGCTTGCAATGTCGTTAATATAAAGCAAAAAAAGCAATGGCCCTAAAATAGAACCTTGGGGCACACCGGAAGATACTGATGCGTCAGGAGAGTTAAATGAACTAAAAGAAACATACTGTGATCGATCATAAAGAAAACTACGGATCCAGTCAACAAGAAGAGGGTTATTAAGGATAAGGCTTAGTTTATGTAATAGTTTAGGATGTGGTACAGTATCAAATGCTTTGGAGAAATCAATGAAGAGCGCATCTGGGAATGTTTATTTAATGCAAGTGATATGCACGCACAAAGCTGCTGTTTGAAAATGCAGAGCGACGTTGCTCAAGTTATCCGATCAGGAAGTACGTCACACGGCTTAGCAGTTGTGTAAGAAAATTAAAACGGGCCATAATTTGTTCGATGCTGAAGAAGATGTCGATATTGGAGAATATTGCTTATTTTGTTTTAATAATTTTGCTTCCAGTAAGTAAACAATGTCGTGTATCATTTTCTAAACCCCTATGCTATGTAACGACAGCACTGATTTCATCATTTAGAAGATCGCAGTATTTGTAATACAGTTTAATTCTTCTTTTATTAGCTGTATCTATGGTCCAGTGTCCTTGCTTTTCATTGTTCAAAAATTTGCACACTTCAATAGTTCTCTTAAAGGGCCCCTCACTAGGCCCCATAGCAAATTTTGGTTATACGCTGGAAGTAGTTACATGTCCTCTAGGGAGCTTTCTGCCACAAAAATTTTTCAAAGCGGCTCATTATTAGCCGAGATAGATGTCAGAGGCCCCGCATTCTTTTTTTTTTCTCCTCGCTTTTTTTTTTCCAGCACTACGCACTTCAGCTAATGGTGTCGTGCACGAGCTGTTGTCTCATTCACGCAGCGCACGATTTCGCGCTGTGCACATGGACATATGACTAGCGGTATAATTCAGTTCTACACGAATACTGAGGCAGTACAAGCGGATCGCAGAGCATCATCACATGCTGGAGCACGGTAGAAAATGGCATAGTTTCGGTAACTGCGCATGTGACCGCACAACCGTGGGAACAAGCAGACGAAGCAGAAGTACATCTCTCTTGTTTCAGTGTGAAGTAAAACAGAAAACATGCAGGCTTTCCGTTTGTATGTTTTATTTTCTTAAACTTAATCCGTCAATTCAAGCAACAGATCGCGCAGATAACAGATGTCTTGAAGAATTCTCAAAGTCGCGTGTCACCACGAGCGACGTTGCACTATGGACACCAGTTCGTAGGTGCAGGTACATGAGTACGTCATCCTTCGGCTTGGAGTGCGGTGGCTGTGAGAAGGGAAAACGGCGTTCGGTTTGAAATTTCAGACCTTTCCGCAGCACGTAGCAATGTAATACTTTGCAGACGTGGTCGTTGTCGTGCAATGTATACTCTGCGCTTGTCAGCTCAAGACGACCAGACCTGGTGAGGGGCCCTTTAAGCAGAGATACTTTTTTATTTTTTTTCACTTCCACATTGACCAATTCTCCCAAATTGTCCAGAAAACTTACAAATTTGTGCTTGCTTTATAATTTTACAAATTTTTCATGAACCGTTATGAAAAATACTAGTTGCGAGAATGTTTCACTCATTAGTTTTGAACCCTTCTGTTGAAAGTCTTCTGAAGATGAAAGGGCGCGAGAGTGTGCTTGCTTCAAGTAAGTTCATTCTTACCAGTTCCAAAAGCAGGAAAAATTGGAAATGAATATGTTGCTGATAAGGTCAGCGTGATCTAAAAACAGCATGTTGCTTGTCTTTTAGTGCTGTTCCAAGATTGCTTCTGCTTTGTGCTGTGCCTCAAGGTAAATCATTGCTAATAAAGTGCATATGTGCCCAACAAAAGGTGTGCACTCAGGGCAAGCTTAAGAAACTAAAATAGTGCTTGCAAAAAGTCCTGCTCCCCTTTATGTCATGTCCGTAGGATTTTTATTAATTCTATAGTTCACAGGTTGGCAAGCATGCACTTGCAAATATATAGGGGAAAAAAAAAGCTTAGCTTTCCTTTATTTTTCTCTTCAATGGTACACTTAGTTGAGTGATTATTTACACTGCACTTTTTTTGTTTGGATTTGAAGTTTTTCAAGTTATAGCTGTGGTCCTATGTTTGTTTAATTGCTGTAATGGTAAACAATGCAAAAATAGCGTTGAGGTGGTGTCATCATGAGGTCAACCATCATAGGGACCAGGAACTTAGCTAACATATTTAAAGTATGGTGACAAGCATTGCCAAGTAATAACACCATCGACTTTATGGTGCCTGCATGACTTTTACTTCAGTGGTTACTAAATACAATAAGCGGTTCAGCTGACTACTCGCACTTCAAACATAGCAAGACTGGTAAAAAACCACTAGTTTCACATATATTGATCACAAATGACTTGTAGTAAGAAGATGGTGTACTTTTTATACTCATATTTATGAGCACTAGTTTATTTGTCAAATCCATGCTCCCATACTACTGTATGATTACAAAATTCCATTCTATAATTCTCAACCTGTTTCATTTTTCTCTTACCAAAACCTCATGGAATGGTGGCCTTCCTCAGAAACAAATTTTTCACTATCTTAAATTCCAAAGCCGAGTTGTGGTAGCATAGGAAGTTGAGCTAGTTGGCAAGGCAAGAGCCAACACAACCACAAAGCCGTAACGGCTAGCTTAGCTTGCATAGTTAGCACAGCTAGGCTTTGGAGTTAGCTCCAAAAATAGTGCAGAAATGCTGCTGCACCTGCTGTAATGTCATAGTGTGGAAAAAGAAAAGCAGGGACCTCAAAAAACGCAATGTGTTTTTACTGCTTTAAAGAAATGTTTTTCTCGTTCCCCTTTCTAGGGGTCATGACACGGTCGTCCGACTTCTTAGTGTATCGCTGTAACTGAAACTAGAGGGCCCAATGTTGTTATAAACACAAGAAAACTGGGCTCCCAGTGAAAATTTTATCTGAAATTTAAATTTCGAATTGCTTCCTATTAACTCCTCCCACTGACAATGACCACCATTTCAGCATGGACTGTGTGACATCAAGATGTGAAGGGGTACCGCTGTATCATCTGCGTTGAAATAGCTAGAGACCAGATTGCACACTTCGATATGCATGCTGTGGCACCAAACAGTGCTGCAAGGGCATTGCCGGTTGCTTTTCACTCGTGGGACACAAAGCAGCAGCAAACCGCTGAGATGCACATGTACAAACAAAATGTTTAGTGGCATATTTCCAGCTTCTGCAATCACATCCAGTGTTTTCTGTACACAAAAGCATGGCCTTCTAGATTGGCTTTTGTTACATGTGGGAGCCAGGCAGTGTTGCTAGATTGCTTTACAGTTCAACTGCAACATGAAAAAATTCAAATACAAATTTTCTACTGTAATGAACATGCTCAAATTTTGCCAGCTTGCAGTGGAGCACGTACAGTGTAACATGCAATGCATAGCTCAAGCTCGAAAATTTGGTGTCATGGCCGCTTCAAGAAGTGGCTTAAATTGAATGTACAGTGAAATTTATTTAAACCACCTTTGGTACAATTAATTATGTCCTGTGTCAAGCCATCAGAATTATGCATATTTACGAAATGCTGTAAACTATTTCTCTTGCAACCCCTTATTTTTTGTCATTTGAGGGTTTTGTGAAATGAAGGCAATGCAAAAATTAAAAGCGGAGGAATTTTATAAGCTATGCAGTGGCAAGCTTTTGTATAAGTCTGCAAGATGCTAAACAGGTATTGAGGCTGTTTGGTGGGACAACTTGTAGATAACAGGAAGTCCCACTCAGAAGCACTGCTTGTCTGGCAGTCACTCTGCAACCAAGAAAGTGATACGCCAAAACAACAGTACCCACAAAGCAGAAGACAGACAAAGCATGCTTCCTGAGTTGGGACATGACACTCCAGATGATAAAAAATTTAGAAGCACAACAACATGGTGCAATACTTAAAGGGACACTAAAGCGAAACAATAAATCAGTTTGTACTAATGAAGCATTGTTTGAGAACCCTGCAGGCAGTCATTTCAAAAAAATAGTTTGATTATTAGATGAGAATATGAAGGTCCAAGTATCATTATTTGAATTTCGCCTCGAAACCCCAGCGCCAGTACGTCAGCGTGACGTCAGGGATTCCAAAGTATGTTTTCGCATTTGGGCTGCGTTGGCTGAATAAAGGTACCTGAAACTTGCTATGTTTAATACTTGGTTCCTTTAGAATACAATGTAGTCAATCTGTACCGCTATATAGTATAATTAGTAGGCCCTAGAAGATGCCATCAAAATCCAAGACGTCACAGCCCCCACCAGGTGCGGAAACTTAAGTAGGCGTCGCCACCCGTATTTCGTTCTTGCGCTTTTTCTGGCTTACCAAACGTCTTATTGTTGTAAGAGTGGTGTTTTTGGTGTTGTAGAACGGTAATTTACTGATGCAGAAGAAATCATTTTTCACTTTAGTGTCCCTTTAAGCTGCGAAGTGCTATCCATAGGGGAATAAACAGTCTGTTTCATTGGGCATAACGAGCTAGTTTTGTTGTTGGTTATTGAGAGAGCAGAGCTAGTTTGTCGTGTATCCATCAGCTGTCTAGCCTCAACCATCCTTTTGTGTGACAAGCTTATTTGTCTAGTGGCATTGCGCTGCCACATTTTGATCTGGGCAAGATGCAAAGATGCTCATGTGCTTTGATATGGGCACACATTATATAACCCCAGTTGGTCAAAATTAATCTAACTATGCTGCCTCATAATGGGCATGTGAAATGCCAGATTTTTCTTAATGTGCCAACTTTGTCGTTCTTCACTTTTGCTTGCCTGAACCTCTATGCATGCTTGATAATTTGAGAATCTGAGTTTATAATAGGTTTACAGTATCAAATAACATGTAAATAAGTATACAGAAGTATATAGGGGGACATCCTGCTGAAACAGCATTAAAACGGTGGTAAACTTAATTATAACATGAAAATAAATTAGAATTGGGAAGACTATGAGAACTATAAACAATGAACAATTCTAATAAAGGCAAATGACATGCTTAATAATTCTAAAAATATATGTTTTTTTTTTTATGTACCAAATGATGAACAGTGTTTATTTTTGGCGCTCTTTGGCCAAAACGGGCCCTTGCGCCACAAAACGCAATCATCAATCAACAGTGTTTATTATAAAATGGTAGGATGCTTCAAACAGGCAAAGTGCAACAATATGTGGTATGTCGTGCATAGGCACCGACACCGCAAGCAGCAACTTGAACTCTGGATAACGAACGTGCCGGTAAGACGGCATCTTCAGTGACGGCGAGAGTGCGTGAACAGTTAGCAGGTTGGTTGGCAAGAGGAAAGACGAAAAGCTCACAGGTACTGCAGTCAACAGTGGCACCGCGCTGTTGTAGGAAATCGAGGAATTTTGTGGTGAGTGAATTTAACAAGCACTGCAAAATACATGTCATCAGCAAAATAACGTTCACATTGCATATACCGGTAGGTCACAGCAACTCTCCACTCACAGCACGAAATGTATCAGCGTTATCACAGTGAAACATCACTTTACGGCCTAGTTGGGTTTTGAAATCCAGGCTGATAATGGAAACATGCTAAATCTGTCTATTGTGATAGTAATCATTTGCCGTGAACTGATGGCCACAAACACATAGATCCTGATGCTGATCGGATACCAACAGCCCAATGTGCTGCAGCCACTCTGCTCGTCTGCTGCCTTGCAGAGGGACACAATATCGCAGCTTGACATATCGCCGATCACTACAATTGCAGCCCACAATGTAACAAGGGCGAACCATAGTGCTCGGAAAAAGAAAGCTCGGGACCAACACTGACCGCGCAGCTCATGTCAACATGGCGCGTCTTGTAGCACAAGCAGATGACACTTGCTTAGTGTTGGACATGCTTGAGTGTAGTGATAAATTGTTGTTCTGTATTCTCTTTCTGTTACTTTTCTTTTTATAGAAGCAAATAACTAACATTCCAACTATTATGAACAATATTTCTTAACCATAAAGTTGGAAAATGTATCGATGATCTGACCTGGGTAGCCAGTCGGATAGCTCGCCCTATTGATGTCAGTTGGGCCAAACACGTCAATAGGTATGGGGTGGCTGAAAACTCAGAAGAGCATCACCACTGCGATCGGTAGCGATGCACATTTCTAAAACCTTATAATAAATTACATGCTTTACGGAGCGTGCTTAAATGTGGCACTTCGTGATCGGAAAGACCTACCTTAACAAATCCGTACATTTGTACAAAATCATCAAAATTTTTTCACAGTCCCTTTAACAGGTGCTGGGACACATAAATCCAGCACCTTACCTTCTGAGTAGTAAGGTGCACCTAGTAGAAGTTTATGTGCAGAAAAAGAATGTGGGAACAGGATCTGAACTCCTTTATTCTTTGCTGCGAACATATAAACCATAAAACTGAATGAACCAGGGTGTAAGCAGTCTCTTGACCTGTGGCTCTGAAACTTGGATGCAAACACAGAATGAAAGTAAATGTGATGGACGTGAATTGCCGAACCCTGAGCTAGTTGGCTAAGCAGGATCTAAAAAGGTGAAAACAGCACAACAAATGATGACACACAAAAGAAGCACACACTACAGGCGCTTTGGAGTGTGTTTCTTCTTCTGTGTTGTCATTTTGATGCTGCTTTCAGCTTTTTAATAGTGATAGGTGTTAGAAGAGGAGATTGTCACCCTGTGATCGTACTTTGACAGCCGTGGTCTCTTCCACAGTTCCAAATGCATTTGGGACACCCCTGTTTGACAGCCGGGACACTGTGCCCATTGTGATGGGCTGCCTGGCAGCAGGCCTTGCCCTGGTTGCTTGCTGTGCTGGTATAGTCCAGTTGCTCAGGTGAGACTCATGGCTTAAAGAGTTCAGTATTTTTTCCAAGGCTTCAACTATAGCAAAGAAAGAGAAAGGCACTTCTTGAATTTCACACCCAATCCTGTATGATGTCAAAATATTTTAGCATGTTAAGAAATCACTCTGAAGTGTTTTTCAGGATGAAATGTAACCTTTGTTTATCGATAAATTATTTCCAAGCAGACACTGTCGAAATCACGAGGCCCTTCTTTTGTTTTTTGCAGAAACTGTTATTTCAGAACTCGTGCTATTCAAGCTTTTTAAAGCGAAGCTTTCTTTGCCTCTTTCTTCGACTTTCCCACTGCTGCTGCAGCTGCTGCAGTGGGCTGTTGTCGCGCACACCGCGGGAGGTGGTTCAGAGCGTGTATATAGATGACAGCACTGGTAAGAGAGAAAAGTCGACAGGAGAAACTCATTTTCACCCCACCATGTCAAATGTGCACAATGCCCTCTGGAGCTCCCTGGCCGTCACCACATTTGCCGCTTGACAGCTGTAATTATCCGTGACTCCCCTCAGAAGCATTGCAGAAACTGCAGTGCTTCCCTTCCTTCTAACGTGCGAGGCCAGAGAAGATGCAGATAGAACTGTAGAGAGGAGAAGAAGGAAATGGAGAAGAGGCAGTTCCAATATAAGAAAGGGGGGAGGTGATGTGAGAAGGCAAGGAAACACCACTACTTCACGACAGCGTTTGCGGGGAAACAGGATAAGCTTAAGTTCAAGATACGGTACAGTACGTTGCTGCAATTTCTAAAAAATAAACGCCATGCAAATATGTCAAGCGGGTAACTTACGCAGGGTGTGCAGAAGCAGAGCTGCATTAATTAAAGCGCACCGCAGGGTCCGGGAGACACTACGGAAGCGGTCGACCGTCAAATCAACACTTCTGTGCCTGCCGCCTTAGCTTTGCGGCTATGGCATTGCTAGAGGTCGTGAATTTGATCCCAATCGCAGCAGCCGCATTTCAACGGGGGCGAAATAGAGAATGCACATGCACTTAGATTTTTTGGACATGTTAAAAAACATCACGGTGTCAAAATTAATAGAGAGTCCGCCACTACGGCTTGCCTCATAATCCGAGTGGTGTTTTAGAATGTACAGCCCCATAATCCAATTCAAGTTTGTTACTTCTGCCACAATTCGATGTGCCGTGTGAGGAAATGACAATGCTCAACCCTCTCAGAAGTTATAAAATATGCAGCACAACAACGCCTCAAGCAAACACCTCTCCCTGTGTGTTCTGTGTACTACGCAGACAAACAGCATTGGTGCACACAAGGTAATGTTTAACATCAACTCACCACTCTCGTGTTAGCCTAAACGTTGAAGAAATTAAGCTTTAGCCATCAACATCATCGCTAATTATCATCAATCATAGCATCCAGCACGGAAAGCTTCGCTTACATCGATTCCCACAGTGCATGGGGTCTGCATAATTTTTTTCAGAGTGCTTATCTGTATATACTGCATTTTAATGCATATGACCTGCAGCTAACATTTCAGAAATTGACAGTAAACTCGGGTTGCAGATTACATGCAAATTTTGTCTTATGGTGTGGCTTTACAGCAGTGCTGCACGCACTGTGAAGCCACATTTCAAGGCAAAGTTCCCTTCTGTATAAAGGGGCCCTAAAACACTTTTCTAACTAATCACACAATGGCCACACTATTAAACGACATCATCTCAGGAATCTCATGCTGCAAAATTTTTCGAATCCTTCACCTGTAAGTGGAGTTATCGCAATGATACCTCTTTCCGCTTTTGTATCTGCTAGCGCGCTGGAAGCTACACAGTGGAGAAGCTGAGAGGTTGTGGAGGCAAAAGGGCTTGTCGTGGCACCCCATGGCAGCTGCGGTCGAGTACGATACGCAGTGTGCCGCTGCCATCTTGAAGGCCAGGTGCAGCATACACAGCTACGTGTGGTGCAAAGATAAAATGATATGGCTGTCTTTTTGAGATTGATGTATTTTTCATTTGTTTACCTCAAAGTTACCAATTATGTATTACTGATAATGCTGTTGTGATTATGAAACCAGCAAATAGTGTTGGTGAGCCAGCTGCTTTTTGTGATGCTGCATGACGACACAGTAAAAGTAAGTGCAAGCGATTTTTCACTGTGTTTGACAGTATATTGTAAATTCCCTGCAGTAATATTTGGCTCACATGTTCACAGCAGCCTCTATGACGGATTGGCAATGTTTTCTTACTACACTCAAGAAGTGGTTCAGGGGCCCTTTAAAGTTATCTCCTAAGGAACCCCACCCGCTCTCCACCCCTATTCATGGTCACCCATTCTCTTCTTCTTTCTGGGTCGATATTTTACGTTTAGCAGTTAGCGAATAGTCCCTGCAGTGCCGGTGAACTCTGATAAAGATCTGTGCCGGACGGTAGTCCTTTAAGCACAGCAGAAGCTGAAAATTATTAGCGTTGCCAAAGAGATGGGGAACAGAGCTGCTGGCTGAAGATACAACTTGGACAAGTCAGGCATCCAAAAATGGAGGTTGTTTTTATGAAGATTTCAGCATTGGTCTATGCAGTTATTCTCGCAAGTTAGACATGCAGATATCTAATTTTTTTTTTATTTCCGAGCAGTTGTAATTGGGGGTGCGGGTTATATGCAGAAAAATACAGTATATACTAATTCATTATTGGGGGGGGAATGCACCAGGATATGGGATATGAAGTGCCCAAATGACTGTGCTCTCTTCCTGCCCTGAGCCTTACTTTCTGTGCAATGATTTCTCTTTGCTGGACGGTCCATTTTACAGTGCGGCATATTTTATTCACATATAGTAGACACTTAAAGCTCAGCAGCACACACACACGTGCACTGGTAGTACTGAGAAAAAGTTGTATGGCTTTTTGTTCTTCTGAAGCTGTTACAGCTGCCTTTGAAGTCCTATGGAGGGGTCATTCATTGAGCAGTGAGTGTATATTGCACTGGTTTTAATTAATCTGCTGAGCGAATTTTACTTCAGGGCCCATGTTGCAATTGATGTCGTGCAACTTTCACTTTAATAGCCCAAAGACCATGTTAGGGGGTATTAAATATTGTCACATGGTAGTGACGTTAAAGAACACAGTAGCAGTACTGTGAAAGACAAAACTATCTTTTATTGGGCGAACCTGTGCCCACAAAACAGGCTACACTTAGACCACAACGATAGCGGCGAATACAGTCGGCGATCGTCGAAAATCTGATCAGCGGGTCAAGCGCGTCGGCTTTTATAGAGCAGTCGTCGAATGTTCCCGACTAATCGTTGGGACCCGCATGCCTTCTACAAAGTTCTACACCATTCGCGTCAAGCGATGAAATCAGATAACACAAGGTTCGGCGACAACAGACAGCGGATAGAAGCATCGATAACTTTCCAGAAAGTTCGGATACATGCAAGCGCATCCCGTGCTGCACGATAACATTTGTTAGGCGGCCAAACGTGGTCGTCTGATAAAGATAAGTACACGTGTCATTACCCCCCTTCTTAAAAAGCATCGTCCCGATGCTACAATAAGAGCGAAACACAAAAGGACACTTATTAAACGTAAGTAACAAAACAACGAAAAGAAACAAAGTCCAAAGGAAAGTTACGCGAAGTCCCAAAGTTCGTCAACGCTGGTGGTATGGCTTGAGTCGCACAACGTGGACAATTTCAGGTCATGAGGGGCGCCGCTGTGACAGCGAAATGCCGTCTGGCACGACCTCATAGTCCAGTGCGCCCATACGTCGGATGATCTTGTACGGTCCGAAATAGCGTCGGAGTAGTTTCTCACTGAGTCCTCGTCGGCGTATCGGGGTCCATACCCAAACACGGTCGCCGGGCTGGTACTCGACGAAGCGTCGCCGGAGGTTGTAGTGTCGGCTGTCGGTATGCTGCTGGTTTTTGATCCGTAGGCGGGTGAGTTGTCGGGCTTCTTCGGCGCGCTGTAGATAGGTAGCGACATCAAGATTCTCTTCGTCAGTGACATGCGGCAACATGGCGTCGAGCGTCGTCGTCGGGTTCTTGCCGTAAACCAACTTGAACGGCGTGATCTGTGTTGTTTCTTGCACCGCCGTTTTGTAAGCGAATGTTATGTACGGCAGGACGGCATCCCACGTCTTGTGTTCGACGTCGACGTACATCGCTAGCATGTCGGCGAGGGTCTTATTCAGCCGCTCCGTAAGACCATTCGTCTGCGGGTGGTAGGCCGTTGTCCTCCTGTGCCTTGTCTGACTGTAGTTCAGAATGGCTTGAGTGAGCTCCGCTGTAAAGGCCGTTCCTCTGTCGGTGATGAGGACTTCTGGGGCGCCATGTCGCAGCAGGATGTTTTCGACAAAGAATTTCGCCACTCCGGTAGTTTTAGTTAAGAAAAAGGACGGAACCCTACGTTTCTGCGTCGATTATCGTCGATTGAACAAAATCACGAAGAAAGACATATACCCCGCACCTCCACCAGATGTCACGTGGTAGTGACGTTAAAGAACACAGTAGCAGTACTGTGAAAGACAAAACTATCTTTTATTGGGCGAACCTGTGCCCACAAAACAGGCTACACTTAGACCACAACGATAGCGGCGAATACAGTCGGCGATCGTCGAAAATCTGATCAGCGGGTCAAGCGCGTCGGCTTTTATAGAGCAGTCGTCGAATGTTCCCGACTAATCGTTGGGACCCGCATGCCTTCTACAAAGTTCTACACCATTCGCGTCAAGCGATGAAATCGGATAACACAAGGTTCGGCGACAACAGACAGCGGATAGAAGGATCGATAACTTTCCAGAAAGTTCGGATACACGCAAGCGCGTCCCGCGCTGCACGATAACATTTGTTAGGCGGCCAAACGTGGTCGCCCGATAAAAATAAGTACACGTGTCAATATTGGGTGGGTCTGCAAAAAATGAAAATATGAAATGATGCATTCTTTGAATCAATGCGGAAAATGACCACAACATGTAAAGGAAGGACACAGGACGAGCACTGAATAGCCGATGTACACTTTGTTACAATGCGTGACACAAGGTAACTCCTTCCTTGAAGGTAGATGAGGTGGTAAGTGCCGGAATATTGTGAGCGAGGTCATTCCAGTCTATGGCTGTGCTAGGAGAAAAAGAAGATGCAAAAGTGACAGTACACACGTGAGGACAGGCTACGTTTAAAGAGTGGCCTGTGTGATGGGATATGCGTGACAGCGGCATAATGTATGGTGCATAACTGAATACACTGTCATAAAATTTATGGAATAAAGATAAGCTAGCAGAAAAGCAGTGATTGGAAAGGGTTGGGCAACCGGAATCTGCTTTTAAGAAGGTACTGTGATCTCATATATAAAAGCAGAGTGAATAAACCAGATGGCACAATTCTAAAAGCCTTCAAGGGCATTTGTGAGGTAGATCTGGGAAGTGTTCCAAATGGCTGATGCAAACTCTAGTTTTGGTCACATTAGCATCTTGTAAGCTATTAGTTTCATGTATTGTGGAGCGTTTCGTAAGTGATGTCTTAAAAACCCGAACGACTAAAAGTTGTTGAGATCACATTAGTCACATGCACACCAGTTGAGATCACTTGAAATGCTAACACCAAAGTACTTAAAATTATTAACTGTCTCAATTGGCAGATTGGAAATTTTGTACGGAAAAACGAAGGGGTTACAACAGGGGGAAAATGGTATTGCTTTGCATTTGTTTGGTTAAGTACCATTAACCAGCATTGGCACTAATTTTGAATGTTGTACAGTAGAACCTCATTCGTACATTTTGCAAAAAAAAATTTAAAAATGTGAGAAAAATGTACAAACTGGGAATACTTACCGTACAAAGTAACTAAAAAATTTGAATGACTCGACTGTAGTTGACACCAACATAATGCGAATCGTTGCAGCATGTGACACTTTTGTTGTTTTTCTGTTACGTAGTGTTACATGGCGACTGGAAACCAAAACGAAGTCGAACTTATGGGTGACGCCAGATGCCGCCGGAGTAAAACGTCACGCTCAGATCGCGACGCCTACAGCAGGGAAAGGCGGCATGTTTGGGTTATTGCCTAAAAGTGTGCAGTACGCTTCCAATGGCACTATGCCCCATGCGCTGTAAAACAGATAGGTGAATGCTTATCGCAATAGGGTTGACGGCGATAGCTGTGAACGTAGCATGTGACAACCTGGGAAGAGATTTGCTCGTACCGGAATAAGAAACTGAGTATGCACCAGCATTCTCATTTGAGACGGCCAGGCCAGTATCGCGGGCAAGCTGATTCTGCGGGTGGCTGCTGTTCTCGATCGCACACATCTCACACCTTTTAACGTGATAGCGTTAAGAGGAAGCTTTAGCTCGGGTGCTCCTGTCTAAATACATGTAAAAGGAGAATTCGTTTTTCTCGGCAGGCACTGCACCAAACTTGACAAGGTTTGTTGCATGTAAAAGAAAAACTGAAAATCTAGTGACTGTTGCTTTAGAGCTTTCGATTCAGGTTGTCAATTTTTTATGAAAATTGGCAAAAATCGCAAATTTTCAAATAAGGAAACTATCAAGTTTATAGCTCCGTAACTCGGCAATGAAAAATGATATCATAAGGTAGTGAATTGCATCTCATAGTACATCTAAAGCGGACAAAATTGATTTGTTACACATGAATCTTAAAAAATTGTGATTTGTAAATAGAGCTTTTGCAGAACCCTTGTACATAACATAACAAATTCACGTAAGATATAAACTGATGTATAGAATTTGTCCGCTTTGAATGATCTAATGGATGCCATTTACAGAACTGCGATATCTATTTTTGACGGAGGGCTAATAATATTTAAACTTCATGCCTCATATTTTTCAAACTTTCGAAATTCCAAAAATTTTTTCAACAAAATTCATGCCCGAAATCGAAATTGTGCTTTCAGCAATCACTAGAATTTAACTTTTTCTCTCAAATGCAACAAATTTCATTAAAATCGGTCCAGGGGCTATCACAGAAAAGCGTTTTTGCGTTTTACATGTATTTGAATAGGCCGCATCAAAGCTGGGCCTGGGCTAAAGCTCTGTGTCCTAGAAGATCTGGCGCCGATGTCTGCGGCCGAGAAAATCATCCCAGATCACGCAGGCCCTTCACATGGCACATAGCCAATACTGAACTAATTGAAATTCTCAAAGTAAAATGCATCAGAAAATTTGTAAAGTACGACTTACGCACAACTACAGACATGATAGTGTCGGATTGTAATTTGAATATACGAGATAACATAATTCTGTTATGCAGAAACTCAAACACAAATTCCTTTCCCAGCTGCTGTTTGAGGTCTGTCTTAGCAGAAGTGGTGCGACCCGCTCGGTTCCTTGCAACACCATAAAAAAACAAAAAGAACCAGGAAGCTGGCCTTCATGCATAGTGTTCGCTGCCAGCATTTCCAAGAAAACATTGTGGTTACATAGGCTGCAGAAGCCGGGAAGCCTGAGAAGCAGTCAGAGATCTTTGAACGCTATCGCGTTTTACTCTTAAAGGCGAAGCTTAAACGTTCTCCCAAATTTTTCTTGTTTACATGGGATCTAGTGGCTGGAATATGCTTCATGTGATCACAGTTTGACAATGTACTGAATGCTGGTGCTGAAAGATCATGTTTTCCGGAAACGTACGAACCGGTAAAAAAAATAGCATAGCTCTATTGGATAATTTTTTTTGTTCTCAATCGCGAACACTGGTGCTGGGAAATGATACGAAGGGCAGGGATATGCAAATGAAAGGGCAGTGCTTGCAGTAAAAAGGGAAATTTGGATGCTAGCTAAGTAAGGCTATGAATTTTACGGTCAATAACATCAACCAGAAGTGCACTGAGCAGGCCATGAAGGCACTTTTGTGTGTGACGGGATACATTTTCGCAATAGTGTAGCAACACAGGTTGGACGTCGATTCACGGCACCGGCTGTAGCTGTCCTAGGTGGGCGCCCCAGGCAATCGGGAAGGAAGATTAAGTATTGAATATAGTGACACACCAGCAAGGAGCAGAATTAGACCACAAAGAGTTAAGAAAAGACGCACAAAGCATAAGTATAGAGACGATAAAATTTGTTACGTAAACGTGCAAGGGGGTCATGACCAGGGAAAATGGCTGGAAATTGAAATGCAGCTGAATCGTGAAGCTATTAGTGTGTACGCCTTGACCAAAATGCATCTACGAGATTTGGAGCACCCACCTGTTATTGAGAATTTTGTATGGGTAGGGTGCAACAGAATGACTGGGTCAAGGAAAGGAGTAGGCGTAGGGCATGCTAATTAGGCGAGGTCTGAAGTGGCAAAGGGTAAAAGAGACATATAAGGAGCGTTTATGGATTAGCGGCACATGGGAAGGCATAAAGAAGTGGCTTGGTGTAGCTTACCTATAAACAGGTAGTGATAGCGGAGATTAAAATCAAGAATTCATTGATTTCATTAGAAGCGATATTAATGAGTTCAAGAATTCAGATCAAGTGGTTTTGCTGTAGTAGGAGGCATGAATGCACACATGGATGATTTAGATAGATATACAGTTTACAACGGTTCTCTAGTGCTGGATCTGTGCGATGAACAGAACCTTATAGCTGCTAACAGGGAGAATAAGTGTCGTGAAAAAGTAACAGGGGGATGCGAAGACAGGCAGTCCTGTATCAACTAAGCCTTAGTCTCAGAAATGATCTGTGAAAGACTAGAGCAAATGATAGATGAACATGTAAAAGATAGCCTGGGTAGCAATCATAAACATATAACCTTAAAATTTTGCAGAAATACTAACACAAAACATGAGCCAACAGCATCAGAATTTCTAAAAATGAAGAAAAATCAGATAACAGAGATCGCACAGAACATAGGGAAGGAAATGGAGGTGTTTCCTGCAATATTCTGGGAATATAGGGAACTGGTAGACGTTATGCAGCAGGAGATAAGACAGATACAGCAAAAAAAATTGTTGGATTGGAAAGCGGGAACCACATAAGTGGTAGAATAAGGAAATAAAGCAAGCTATAGAAGAGCATAAGCAGGCGTCAAGGCATCATTGAGAAGTCAAAAAGTTGCGATTACACGAGGAAAATGTGCTCTTTAGATGAAACAAGTACCGAGAAAAGAAAAGGGTAGTGAGTGAGTTCGTGCAAGAGAAAATTAAATGCGCAACTGCACATTGGGTGCATAACATTCGCGAAAGAGAAAAATGCGCCCCAAAAAGATTCTGGAACCATGTAAGAGCACTCGGAGCTCCAAGTAAAAATTCTCGGGTGGCTATAAGGGATGAAGATGGTAACATTTACGAAAGAGACGATGCGCTGCGGCATAGAGTTTCATACAATAATTACTAGAGGGAACTCTGGCGCTAGTGTCTACGAGAGCTGCAATGAGAGCGGTTGCACCAGCATGGGAATTATGGGAAGTACATGGATTTGCCTAAACTTTGTTATTCTGGCTTCAAATAGCTTTGTGACTTTTTAATCTTGTAATTTTCAACAATGTACTACGTAATAAATAATTAAACATTATTAAAAATCACCGATGGCAGGATTCGAACACAGCACCTCTAGCACAGAAGCCTGGTGTTGAAACGATTAAGCCACGGACGTATGCATCAGTAGGCGATGTGAAATGTCCTTATCAATTTACTGTGGGCATGCCATTTCCCTGAGACACCTGGCGTATTTCAATTTAGCCACCTCGACAAGCTCAATCGTTGCAGTTAGTAGCGATTGTGCGTGTTTGCAGTGTCTTCTGCACTTCGAAGGGCATAGATTGCTCTGAAATTTATGACAATGCAGGCATATAAAGCGTAATATACCGTATTTACTCGCATAATGATCGCACTCGCGTAATGATCGCACCCCTAAATTTTGTCGTCAAAATTCGATTTTTTTTTTATTCCCCGCGTAATGATCGCACCCCGAACTTGCCGCAGCGATATGTCGTGTGCTAAGTCTAGCTAATAATGATCGCGCTTACCATCTGTCGAATGCTACGCGAACGACTCTTCAAGACAAGCCAAGCGGCCTGCACGCACCAAACATTCTTAAGTAGATGCCTCATTTCATTACTTTCCGCACATCTATGACAAAATGAGGTACAACCAAACTTGCCTTTATTATGGGTTGGCTTTATAATGGTTGATCTCAACAAAAACAATAAAGGCACATTTCGATTCTTTTCATCTGCTTTTGCACTCGTGAGCACGCAACAAATCGCGCGCGGCAATGATAGTAGCCACGTTTACTCTGATACGATAAAAGTGCACCCTATTCATACGCCGACGCTTGTAACACAGCTAAGATATTCGCCCACCCTTAGCGGAAACTGGTTTATAGTAGTGAAGACAGATGTCGGATAGTAGTGAAGACAGATGTCGCAGTTTCCGCAGTTTCCGCAGCACGTCACCCATGCATTTCTATGTCACTGGCAGCTAAGCACGCCCACCTGTTTCTGTCCCCTCAAAGTGGACATGGCTACGTTACTGCCGCAAACTTGCCGATATTAACGATATTATTCATCACTGATACGGAAGAAACTGTTTCAATACACGTAATGTACTCACGAGAAGAAAAAAAAATCGCGTTCGGCGCGCTCGGCTTGCTTCGCCGGCCGCCATTTTTGTTTTGGTGTCCCGCACCCGCAATCTCGCATCCCGCAGCAAACGCGGGGCGAAAAAAAAATTTTTTTTTTTCGCGGTAAATTTAACCCGCGTAATGATCGCACCCCTGAATTTGCGTCAATTTTTCTGACAAAAAAAGTGCGATCATTATGCGAGTAAATACGGTACAAAGCCACAAGAACACCTGAATCCACAAGCACGAAGATAAGACAAATCCATGTGCTTCCCATCATTCCTATGGTGGGTCAATGACTGCAGTGCCAGAGTTCCCTCTAGTATATTGTAGGAAACTCTATGTGCTGCAGGGAATCACAGACATTATTAGGGATAACTTCGTCATAAAAGAAAGCGTAGTTCAGACTCAAACAGATGAAGCAACAACAGAGAAGCCTGAAAGGTGAAAATTTAGCATAGAAAGGTTTTATTTGAAAAAAGCAGGAAATGTCTCTAATAACACAGCAGCAGGACCCTATGAAAGCCCAATACAGCTAATCAAAAAACTTGGTCCAAAGAGCAAGGCACTGCTGACTAATGCCAAAGAGCAAGTGATTAGAATGAAGGAAATTCCAGTTGGATGCAAGATGAACCTTATTTACAAAGGCAAAGGGGATAAGGATAAGACAAGCTTGTACAGGTCAGTCAGAGTAATGTCGGTGATATATAGAATGTCAATGCAAGCCATAAAATTGGAACTGTCGAAGTGGGTGGAGAAAAATTATGTATTAGGGGAACTACAGAATGGGTCCAGGCCATGCACATACTTCGAGGCTAATATGTTTGTACTAACTGAGTGCATAGAGATTTCAGCCGCTCAGAATAGACCTTTATCGATAGCATTTCTAGATATTAATATCGATAGCATTTCTAGATATTAAAGGAGCCTATGACAACGTAGGCAGGAAATTGTTATAGGATATTCTGAAGGACGAAGGCATAGAGGGCGATTTCGTGGATCTTCTGAGGGAGATATATAGAGACAACCGAGTACAAGTTGTATGGGAATGTCGAAAAGGTAATGAATTGGTGGAAATTCATCAAGCACTGAAGCAAGGATGTTCTCAGTCTCCATTGTTGTTCATGGTTTATGTTAAGGGCATAGAAAGATGTCTGGAAAACAGTGAATTAGGGTTTGATTTATCCTACATGCATAATAGACAAATGGTGCAACAGAAGGTCTTCGGACTGATGTATGCAGATGACATAGTGTGGCTAGTAGACAGTGCAAAAGGTTTACAGACACTTGCGAATATCTGTGGCAATGTAGCGACAAATCTAGGCGTTATGTGTAGTACAGAAAAATGAAGAGATGAGTAACTACATGGTTTCAATTCAACCAGTCGTACCTATAGTCAAGCAATATAAATACCTCTGCGTATACATAAATGAATGAAAGACTTACTCATGCACTGACAAAGATAATGTAAAAATAAAGGGGAAGCAGAATTCAGCAATAAAGAAACGGGGCACTGTGGGGTAACAATAAGTATGAGGTAGTGTGTGGAATTTGGAAGGTAGTAATGGTACGAGCGCTAACTTTCACAAATGCCATTCTGTGATTCAAATGGGATATCTTGGATGTTAACCAAAGATCGATAGGCTGGTTGGCTTTGGGACCCCACGGTAAAATCACAAATGAGGCAGTGTAGGGTGACATGGGTTGGGATTGAAGTCAGAGAAGCTTAGAGCAAAATTAGTTTTGAAGAAAGGCTCGGGAACATGGATATAAGTAAATCGGCAGCTAAAATGGAGAAGTATGTGTACCTGAAAAGCGTGGACACAGGACGGAGGAAGAGGTCAAGAAAGTTGCCAACCAAGTACAGGGTAATTGAAAGTCTAAATAGACAACCAGGGGTGCGATCTTGTACGCGTTCCAAAATAGAACGGAGGTGGTTCGTTCTACCGAGCCAAACATGATTCGTCAATTTGAACCGTGCCGAACGCCATGACGTCAATTGTGACGTGATATCTGCTATCAATCATTCCGTGTCGTCTGCTATCGGACGAACGGAACGGAACATACCGCCTACTTCGTGAGGTAAAGAACGAACCGCCTCCGTTCTATTTTGGAACGCGTACAAGATCGCACCCCAGGAGTCATCAGAAAGAAATTGAGAGAAACAGCCAGCGAATTGGATGCAAAGAATGGAAACTAAAAAGACCATAGAGATTTACTTGAATGGGAAGAAAGAAATTAGAAGGGAAAATCTGTATAATAACAAAAAGAGCAGTACCTTGCTATTTGAGGCTCGAGCTGATTGCCTAAGGACAAAAACATACCGGATGTTAAAACGTGGTTTGGGGAGCAGGTTTAAAATTCGGAGTCAGAGACGCTTCCGAGGGCAGCGAAAGACTGACGGCAACACTCACCGCACGCAAACATATATTCAAACATCCAAAAGACAAGTAGCATGGAACCCCGATTATACAACTTTCTCAGGACCGCGAAAAAGTGTCATAAAATATGGCCGTCGTAAAATCCGAACATAAATTATGCCTATAAGAATACTACTTATTTCACACGACGAATTTATGAGCAACTTCAATGTAAACTGCTAACATACTCTGCAGGGTTTGGAAACCCAAATTACCAAAAAGTAAATGCGATAAGAATTAATGCTGCTGTACAGGTACCAATCATGCTTTACTCAAACGAACCTTTACGGCACTCCACTGCCCACTGCTGCGATTGCCGCCAGCCGGCGCAAGCTTTAAAAAAAGTCGGTAAGTTTCTTTTGGACCTTGTTTCATCCATGAACCAAGAGCTTTCGCTCGAGTTGGGCAACGTCCAAAAGGAGGTCCTCTATGGCGTTGTGTGAACAGATGAAGTTCTGGATGCCGTCTATGTGCCGTAGCAGCTTGGCGAACGTGGTAGGCACAGGCACGGCATCTGTGGCGTCGTCGTTGTCCTCGTCCAATGTCGCAACGGTGTCGGCACTAGGCAAAGCCTCCTCGATGGCGTCATCCAGCAACACCTCGCCACTGATCGCAACATTGTCGTCGGCCTCCACGTACTTGGCGAAGGTCGTGGTGAGATTTAAACCATCGAAATCGTCGTCAGCGAAGCCTGCATCAGCCTCGAACAGCAACGAGGTTGTTGCGTCGCCAGCAGAGGAGCCAGTCTCTCGATTAAAGCCACAGTGCTTGAACGAGTACGCGATTGTGCTTCGCGACTCTGGGTTCCACGAACCGGCAATAAAATGCATGGTGTCGAGCACAGTGATCTTTTTTTCTGACTCGCTGCACTCCATCGCCGCCAGCCGACGCTGCACTAACCACTTCCGGTACCCTTGCTTGATGCACCTAATGATGCCGGCATCCAGCGGCTGCAGCCGGCTTGTGCAGTTGGGCGGAAAAAAAAAACCTTTATGTTCCTCAGGCCGGACGTATCGGGTAAGTGGCATGGTGCGTTGTCCACGAAAAGCAATATTTTCCTCACCTTAGCACCCATTTTGTTATCCAGCTGCTGCAAAAAATTGCTGAAGAGCGAAGACGTCATCCACGCTTTCTTGTTGAAGTTGTAGCTGCAGGGCAGCGTCTTCAAGTTCATAAAGCACCATGGCTTTGAAAACTTTCCAACAATGAGCACGAGCAGCCTGGAACCGTCCTCGTTAGCACAGAATAGTGCCGCCACACACTCTTTACTATGCTTGCCACCATGACAGCTGTCAGCCTTAAAAATGCAAGGGTTTGCTCGGGCTGCATATGCTAAAATATACCGCTCTCATTGGCGTTGGAAACCTTGCAGGGCTTGTATGCAGCAGTCATCTCCGGCAGCGACTCCATCCACTCGTTCACCGTCGAAACGTCCACGGAAGTGCTTTCTCCACAGCAGCGGCTGTACACAATCCTGTTCCATTTTATAAGGCGATCCAGCCACCCGTTCGATGCCTGAAAGTCGTAGATGCCCAGACGCAATGCTACAAAGTCTGCCTTTTCTTTTAGAATGGCGCCGTCAACGTTGATCGCAGAGCTCCGTGCTTGATGCAGCCACTTGATGAGAACTTTTTCTAACTTCTCATGCTGTCCTTCTTTTGCCGCTTTCCGCTTGAGCCCGAACTTGTTGGCATTCTGCAATATCACCGCTTTGTTTGCCAGGATCATCTTAAGCGAAGATTCGGGCATCTTTAGGTCCTGGGGAATGCTGGCTTTCGTGGCTCCATGCCGCTTTTCCGCTTCCTCGATAATATTCAGCTTATCACCGAGTGACAGAACTGTCCGCTTTAGGGACATCGTGTGTCGCGTTGCTCCACACAACTCAAAACCTCCGCTGAACGCTGATCGCTAGGATTACGACGAAGAACACATGCGATAAACCTAGGCCTCTCCGCACTACTTTGTTGGCGATCTGCTGCTGGGAAACTGGAAGGAGAGAAACGCTTCCCCAACGCGGTGAGAGGCGACGCTGCCGAGAAGAGAGGGAGAAAGTGATCGTGGAGAAGAAAAGATGCTATTTCAGCACAGCGAGCGTCCCGGGCAGCTGCTGGCGGGGGAAAGGAAAGAGAGGTGGAAACGGAGCGAGGAAAGAGACCCACGGCACTTTTCTTTTGTCTGCCGTTCCATCCCGTGCTTCGCGAGGATCGTCGTATAAGGTGGGTCAGGCGTAAAATTGCGTCAGATAACCGGGGCTTTTAATGCATTGCTTCTATGCAGACTTCGCCGGGAATCCGTCGTAATACCCGGGTCGTCAAAAAACCGGGCTACTTATAACCGGGGTTCCACTGTACACAGGCACGGGGCATGGGGGCAAGATCAAGCATCCCTACACAGCGTTCAGGGCGACTACCTCCACGCACAGTTTGGTTGGTGTTGAGTCGCTCGATGAACTGTAAGAGTGGAGGCGGCAGGGGGGCTCTCGAAGACAGGTTGGTTGGCTAGTTAACGGGAGCGGAAGACGCGTCGATTAGAGGTCCCCTTGTGCGTGGGCGCTCGACTGGGTCCCTCCGACAGCGGTTGGCCGCCCGAACGTGACGTCCGACTTAAGCCAACGCACCTTCCTGGCTCCTCTTCTCAGGTCCGTCTCCCTGCCAACGTGTCTCTTCGCCTTCTCTAGGCTGCCTGAGCCACGCGTTTCTTGCCGATTCGCTGAGCGCTCTGTTTTTGTACTTGCTAGTTCGTCGGCGTTTTTCTTTATTTTTCTTCACTGCATATATGACACTGGCCATCTCGCATTTCCACGCTCAAGCGTGTGCACAACCACGCGCAAGGTTCGTTCCCGTGGGTACGCTGTGACGCTCGGTCCAGTTTATGGCGCCGACTTGGCAGGCGCACTACCTATTTCATATTTGCAACAAGATGAGGAATGTGTATGCTGCAGCAAAAATCTGGAGACCACTCAGCACATTCTAATAGAATGAGAGAAGATTCACCCTGTGAGACCTGGAGATAACATACACTTTCCAGAAGCACTCAGATTTCAAGTGCACAGAAGCATCAACCAGTGAGCAATCAAGATAAGCAAGAGACATTTAGGGTATTGGTGGAAAAAAAGTAGGGAAGAGACTGATAGGACTGGATCTGTTACAGGCATAGGTATCAATACAAGGTAGATAGAGAAGCTTTAAGAAAAAAAAATTATGGAGATGTATTGAAAAATGCGAAAATGAAAAACAGGTACAGTCTACCTGAATAAATCAAGCAGGCCAGGTGACTATTTGTCATCGCTCCTTTTTTGGTGTGCACAGCTAGCAAGGTATCAGAACATTTTCTTTTCAAACATTTAAGCTGCTTCCTAGAAGGCAAAAATTTTTTCTTGAACAGTCAGCACGAATTCAGGTGTGGCCTTTCAACAGTGACACAGTTACTCCACATTACTAATGATTTGTTTGCAGTTCTTGATAATAGTGGCCAGGTCAACATAATCTTTCTAGACTTTCAAAAAGCCTTTGTCCGCGTGTCGCATTCCAAAATGATATTAAAGCTAAAGCATCTCTTGAGAAATGAGCGTATTCTGAGGTGGCTTGACTCTTACCTAACGCAACGCCAACAATACGTTCAAATAGGTGACTCCAAATCATCAATGGTTCCAGTCCTTTCAGGCGTACCTCAAGGGTCTGTCCTTGGACCATTACTTTTTCTTGTTGATATGAATGATCTCTCGTTTGACACTGCTGTACAATGCCGATTTTTTGCAGATGACTGCATTGTTTATCGTGCCATTCAAACTAAAGATGACCAATTACTCTTAAGCGATTCTCTAACATCAATTTCCAACTGGTGCCAGACCTGGAAAATGAGCCTAAATATCCCTAAGTGCTCCCAAATAACCGTAACAAAAAAGAAGAGTCCACTATCGCATGCATACAAAATTAACGACGTTGGCGTTACTCTTGTCGATACGTTTAAATATCTGGAGATTGAAATATCTCGTGATTTACGATGGAGCGCACACATTAAAAACATAGTTTCGTCAGCCTCAAAAAGACTATAGTTACTTCGGCAACGTCTGAAGCACTGTACGAGCAAGACAAAACTAGTTAGTTATACTTCACTGGTGCGTCCTCTACTTGAATATGGTGATATCGTTTGGGACCCGCACACTAAGACTGATACAGATAGGCTAGAAAAAGTACAAAAAAGAGCACTCAGGTTTGTTTTTAATGCCTACGGAAGACAAGTGTCACTATCTGACCTCAGTTCAAGGCCCGGTCTTCAACACTGGAGGAATGCCGTAAGCTACACCGTAGCAGGATCGACATTTGGGCGAGTTGGTACTGGTGGAACATCTTGACGGGGCAGTGCAATGCGGCAGAAGGCAACGCTGTCCTGTGTGCCTTCTGTCTTTGTCTTATTGCGCTGCCCCTTCAAGATGTTCTGAAGATGCTTTACACAATAGTCAACGGCCAAACTAAAATGAATTTTGACAAATAATTACAGTTTAACACGTGTAAGAAGTACTCGCAGAAAGCATGAACTTACCTTTATTGTACCCCAGGCTAGAACTATTGCTTATCAATTTTCATTTTTTCCTAGAACAATAAGAGAATGGAACAGGCTTCCACAAGAGGTAACAAAGGGGATGCCAGTAAATCATTATCATCATCATCATCATCTGGTTAATATCAATGAGGTTCTGCTGTATAACTCCTTATGGAGAGTGATTTGGTCAAGGTAACACAATCATCAGCAAAAATGAAGATTTTGCTGGGGACATGCAATGGTTAATATATATTAGAAACAGGAAGGGGCCTAGTGCAGACAAAATTCTTGGGGGACACCTGATGTTACGGGAAGAGGATCAGAAGTATTGTTATTGATATGTACTGACTACATGCGAATAATTAAAAAAAATTTAAATCCACGATAAAACTGCTGACTGCAAATTTAACCGTGAAAGCTTTAGTAGCAGGCATTGATGAGTAATTTTGTCAAATGATGCTTTAGCAACATCAAAGAAAACTGTGTTGGCCTGTGTGTTAATATCAAGATTTTGGGTGTAGGTTGTTAAGGAAGATGGCTAACTGCATTCCGCAAGACAGTCCCCTTGTGGAACCCATGCTGTTGATGGGTGAACAAAACAGTTAGTGTCAAAGAGATTAATTATATGCCTGAATATGACATGTTCTATGATTTTGCGAGGTACAGACAGTATGGAGATTGGGCGGCAATTCAGTGCTGTTGCCTGATTTGTAGGCTGGAATGACCTTGCCCACTTACCATTGTTTCAGTAGGTTTCCAGAGGATAGTGACTGTGAAAATAATGTTAGATATACCGCAGAAATGTATATAGTGGTTTTTGGGAACTTGGTGTGATTTCGTCAAAACCTGCCGAGGATGACAGTTTTACGTTTCTGATTATGTTTGAGATGCCACTTACTGTTGGGAGGCATTTCAGACTGACAGGGGCATGAAAGGGGTGTGTCAGCTTCTTTGGTAAAGCGTGAAGAAAAGGCGGTGTGTTGGCACAGTCTTATAAGATTTCACCTTTCTTGTTCAGTATGTGGATAATGCAAGATGTCTGAGGGTTAACAATTTGCCTAAATTTCTTTGGGTTTTTGCTTATCACGTTAGCAAGGTTTAAATGAAAGTAAGTATATTTGTGTTGGCAAATTGGCTGTCAAATATATGCATTCCTCTCCACAGTATTTTTCCTACGAGTGGTAATTCGGGTTTTGTTTAGCTTTATGAAAAGATTTTCTTTTTTTAGTGTTGTCAGATCTTTCGTAAACCAGGGTTCATAGCAGTTAGCACGAATGAGTATTTTAGGTATGCATTTTGCAGTTAAGTAAGTAACTTTTCTCTGCTGAAAAAGTGACCAGTTTCCTGCACAGAGTGGTCTTGAAAGATTGATTTGAATTCATTGTAAAATTGTTCTGTTTGTTATTTATTGCAATCTAATTGCCTTGATTGTAAAGGTGAATGATATTGTTATGCGAATGATGTGGGGAAGGAGTTAAGGTGAAGGGGGCATGAATTACTTTTTATCGCTTATTCCACAGATGTAATGGATGGAAGGTAGAGCTTCAGGATAATATAAGGTCTAGAATGTTAGAAGTATCCTGTGTAGCATGTGTTGGTTCAGTGATTTAAACTGCATTCAGCAGTGATTTAAACTGCATGAGCTTGAAGTCGAGACAAACATTGACGAACACTTTGTGTTCTGTTCTTTAGCTGTATGAGGGTTAAACCACTCGATTGTCGGGTAGTTCAAATCAACAAACAATAGAATGCATGTGTTAGAGTACTTTATAATTAGTTGACTTAGGATGTTACTTTCCGAGGGAAACCAGGAAGACTGTTGGGGTGACATTTAGTAAAGCAATGAAGGGGGCTAGTTGGTGAACGTTCATGGTTATATTGCGCTCACTTTTACACAGACGGTATTAAGGAAGGACAGGACGTGGACGGACGTAGCGCAAGTCCGTCCACGTCCTGTCCTTCCTGTCCGCGCTACGTCCGTCCACGTCCTGTCCTTCCTTAATATCGTCTGTGTAAAACTGAGTGCAATATAACCATGAACTGTTGGGGTAGCATGCACCAGTGAGGAGTAACTGTGCTTTAGTATGACACATGAGCCATGATTTATTTATTTATTTAGTGATACTGCAATCCCAGGAAGGGATTTTCGCAGGGTTGGGCGTACAGGTTCAAGCACTGATCAAATATTAACAAAAGAAGCCAGAAAAAACAAAAGCTGCAAATGGTTCGTAAACAAACAAAAAAGATCAGCATTTGAGAGAACAAAGTTCAATGATGGCAGCGCAACATAGGAGTAGATATAGCAGCACAGTAAGGTTTGTGACACATCTCAATTATTCAGGAACATATAAAATATTGAGTAGTACAGTAATACAATATGTGAGGGGCATAAAGTTGATAACAATAAGAAATTAATAACTATATGGGCAGCAGGGAGTGAATACAACAGAAATTGATGTTAATGGATACTGAGGCTTCTGCTGAATGACGTCAGAGATTTCTGTAGTACTTGATCGTTAGTAAGTCAATTCCATTCTTTTACTGTTCTTGGAAAAAAATGAATATTTAAAGCAGTGATTTAAACCACTGATGAAAAGGGGTGATTGTGAGATTATGACGTTGTCTTGTAGTGTAACCTGAAGGGAAAATATTAGTCTGTCAATATTAATCTTAAAATGACCTTTGATTAATTGGTATAAGAACTTAAGTCGGGAAACGCAATTTCTTTCGGATACAGATATCAAACCAGCCCTATTTAACAGATCCGTTACTGATGTGCGTCCATAGTTATTGTAAACAAAACGAACTGCTTTCTTTTGTACTTTTTCAATTTTATTACTGTTCGTTTTAATAAATGGATCCCAAATTAACGCTGCATAATCTAATATTGGAAGGAAAATGGATTTGTAAGCTAGGAGCTGGACTCTGAGTGTGCAGAATTTTAGCGCTCACCTAAGAAAAAAAAGTTTATGGTTAGCATTGCTCATAATCTGATGAATGTGTTTAGTCCAGTCAAGGTTGTTATTAAGCCATAATCCTAGATATTTGTATTGTGCAACTTCGGAAAGGATATTGCTAGCAAAAGAATATTGGAATATGAGGGGATTTTTCTTGTGGGTTATTCTCATGTAAACGGTTTTTTTTTAAATTTATCGGCATCTGCCAGGCATCACACCATTCACTAATCTTTTGAAAGGCCTCGTTCAGTGTTGTTTGATCTGATGTGTTTTTAATTTCTGAGTAGAGCACCAGGGTGTCTACCAACCGGGAAAACTGGGAATTCTCAGGGATTTTGAGTAGTCTGGAAAAAGTCAGGGAAAACTCAGGGAATTTGGGCCTCTATCAGGGAAAATTAGCGGCAATTTTATTGAAAGGGTCGAAAGTCGCGGTAATGCTGGCTCGAGTAGCAGACAGGAATCGTAATGAATCGTCTTTGACGCCCTGTCGTTGGCAAAAGGAGTTGCCAGTGTACAGTCAACGAGCGACTTTCCGGATTCCCGATAATTTGGACGGCTTCGCGGCACCAGCTCGTACCCCATAGTGTCAACGTATCAGAACGTGTGAAATTTCCGACGCAAGAACTCTTTGCCGTGACCGCAGGTCCGAAACGGCATTAATCAAAGGCACCACCGCTGCCGTTTTGATTACTTCGCCGCCTCGAACCGGCACTCTCGCATGCAGATCCGCTGGCACCCGTTGCCGCCACTGCGGCAACGCTAGGCCTAGCTGCTTCGACGTTCGCTATGAAGCTTCTTGCCATTGGGTGCCGAACTTTTTATTGAAAGAATTCGCTGCTGTCAGCAATGGCACGGACTCCACCTTTGTGGTCCTCGCGATTGGCTTAGAAACTTGGAAAACACGGTGCGTTGCATAATGCCGGTTTGTGAAAGTCAGCTTCGCCTCTGTACAGATGTGTTACTCGGTAATGCTTACGGAAAAGTATTGCAGTGAAGCATAACAAGCGTGGGAAGGGGCTATTGCCACGGAATAGAGTATGTATATCTTAATTATACATGCGGGCACCCGGCATTTCCTGTCACAGTACGGGCACAGGTATGCCTAATATGTGTACCGACAGGCCCTCAGAGTGTTTTCGAACGTGCCTGTGGCGGTTTGAGCCCCTAAGGGCAGTAAATGACGCATTTATTTTTTTCCAACTGGCCGATTTTTCGGATGTTTTCGCGGCCCCTAGGGAGCTCGCAAAATCGGTCGTGGACTGTGCAACTCATCAAGATGCTTCAAATGGTCCTTGGGGCGAACGAGTGGCGGAAGGCGGACAAGAACAGAAGTGACCTACGCATTGAGGAATAAACGAGAAAGGAAGCTTGTTGCCGCCGTTTTGAAAGAGCTTGAGCTCAAAAAGTAAAGTTTTGGCTGATGCCGAGATGCAGGTGTCCCTCATCCAAACCAAAATACACCCTTTGAAGCAGTGCAACACAACACTCGGGCGTCGTGCGCGCGCTGAGAGTATGTCAGGACTGTTGAGGTTCACTTACAAGCTGTTGAGAGAGAATCTCAATTGTGACAGAGTTCAGGCCTCATCCCACTGAGGTTGCTATCAGTTGATAGAAATAGCTCGTACTAGAAAATATTTGCCTTTGTATGCATCTCCTTTTTATTCGTATTTGATAATGTCCGACCCTATTTGCAATTGTTTTCAAAGACACTTTATTTGCTGTGCATTTTACTAACCCCTGCCTTCTATTCTCTTCTTGAATAGCATAAACACTGCTCCTTAGTATTCAAATTGGATTAGGTTTTTTTTTTCATGTGCTTACTAGAGAGGGACAGCATCAGGCGATATGGTTTCAGCCCGTCTTGATATAAAACATAGTTCTGCATCACTCAGGGAAATTTGCAATGGCACTCAGGGAAAACCTGGAAAACTCAGGGAATTTGGAAATATCAACTTGGTAGACACCCTGAGCACGCAATCACCCGCATATAGTTTATTTTGAACTGGAATGTCTTTTACGATGTCGTAAGCACCGAACCCTGAGGGACGCCAGAGTCAACAGCAAGAGACTGAGATGAATGATCTCGAAAAGTGACATATTGTTGATGGTTACTCAAGTATGCTGAAATCTAATTAGTAATCTTGTTATTTTTTATTGTGCTATTAATTTTGGAAAGCAGCTTTTTGTGAGAAACTTTATCAAACGCTTTTGCGAAATCCATAAATATGGCATCTGTTCGGTTCCCATTATTAATAGAGTTAGCAAAGTCATGTACAGTTTAGACTAATTGAGTGCAAGTAGAATAACCTTTCCGGAACCCATGCTGAAGATTTGTAATAAAATCATGTTTTTCAAGAAAATCAGAGATGTGGGTATGTACCGTATTTACTTGCATAATGATCGCACTCGCGTAATGATCGCGCCCCTGAATTTTGTCGTCAAAATTAAATTTTTTTATTTCCCGCGTAATGATCGCACCCTGAACTTGCCGAAGTGATATGTTGTGTGCCAAGTCTAGCTAATATTGATCGCGCTTACCATCTGTCGAATGCTACGCGAACGACTCTTCAAGACAAACCAAGCGGTCTGCATGCACCAAACATTCTTAAGTAGAGGCCTCATTTCATTACTTTCATCACTTTTCGCACTTCCATGACTAAAAAAAGCTTGCAACACCAAACTTGCCTTTATTATGTGTAGGCTTTATAATGGTTGTGGTCAACAACAAAAAAGCCACCTTTCGAATTTCTCATCTGCACTCGTGGGCACGTAACAAATCACGAGCAGCAACGATAGTAGCCACGTTTACACTGATACGTTAAGAGTGTACCCTATTCATACGCCGACGCTTGTAACACAGCTAAGATATTCACCCACCCTTAGTGGAAACGTGCCGTATCAGGATAGTAATGAAGACAGATGCCGCAGTTTCCGCAGCATGCCGGCCATGTGTTTCTATGTGACTGGCAGCTAAGTGCGCTTATCTGTTTCTGTCCCCTCAAAGTGGACATGGCTACGTTATTGCCGCAAACTTGCCCATGTTAACGATATTATTCATTACTGATACGGAAGAAACTGTTTCAATGCATGCAATAGACTCATGAGAAGAAGAAAATTGCGTTCGGCGCGTTCGGCTTACTCTGCCGGCCGCCATTTTTGTTTTGGTGTCCCGCAGCAAATGCGGGACGAAAAAAAAAGTTTTATTTTCTTTTCGCGGGTATATTAACTCGCGTAATGATCGCACCCCTGATTTTGCGTCAATTTTTCTGACAAAGAAAGTGCGATCATTATGCGAGTAAATACGGTATTATGTGCTACATAATTTTGCAAGTTGTTGATGTTAGTGAGATTGGTCTATAATTATTGATGCACTTTTTCTTACTGTTTTTATGTACTGGTTGAACTCTGGCCGTCCTCCAGTCGTTCGGAAGCTGTCCTTCGTTTAGAGATCTTGAAAATAATATAAACAAGTACTTGGCTACCCATCCTGCATACCAAGTTAGGAATGCATTTGGTATGTTATCGGGCGCTGCGGACTTCTTGGTATCGAGATTCAAAAGCATTTTAATGATACCTTGCTCGTTGATGACAAGATCAGGCATCGGAGGTAAACATGTTTCGTAAGCGGGCAGTATGCCATTATCATTAGTGAAAACATATTTGGAGTACCTATTCGTTAAAAGCAGATGATATTTCTTTTTCGTCATGGGTTAGAGTTTCGTTGACTTCAAACGCATGAGAATCTCTGGATACTGGAGAGATTGTGTGCCAGAATTTCTCTGGTGAAGTTGAAATGAAGTTAGGCAACAACTTGCCAAAATAATTTTCTTTATCGAGTGCTATCTGACTTTTATATTGAACAGTAAGAAAGGAAATTTTTTCTTGCAGACACCTAGGACGGTCAGCTGCTCGCTTTTTCTTTTTCAATCGTTTTAATTTTCTGTGCATTTGTATTGAAGTACGAGAAATCCAGGAATTCTCACATTTTACCTTTTTACGAATGCTTGGCACAAAACGTTCAATACACATCAATACGAGATCCTTGAAGGGAATCCACAAATCATCTACATTTGCTGTTGACTTTGAAAAACTTTCAAAATGAAAGAATAAGACATCGATTATCAATGTATCATCTGCACGTTATAAGTTAGGATAACAGGAGTGTTTTCGATTTCTGTCGATAGCAGTGTCAGATAAGGTAAAGAGTACGGCCTGATGATCGGAGACTCCCGTGACAATTTCGCATTTTGATTTAGTTCTAATAGATCCACTCACGAAGAAAAGGTCTAGTATAGATTTAGAACTGTCGCGTATCCTAGTGTACTCGCCAACAATTTGAGATAAATCAAAAGCAAATGCTATATCCAACGTAGCATCACCTGTTTTGTCGTTATGGTTTACGCGGGACATTGTGGACCAGTCAATATTAGGTAGGTTGAAATCGCCAGCAAGAATTATCGGTTCGCCAGGTTTTATATACGTGTTCATGTAAACTTTTAAATCATCCAAAAGTGACAGGGAAGAGGAAGGGGGCCTGTACATCACGCCTATGATGTACCTCATTCGACCACAATAAGCTTTGCTAAAAAATGCACTCAACATTTGGCACATAAGGTATCCTGAAAACTCGTAATGATTTTTGTAGATAATACAGATGCCACCATCTCAACAAATGCGGTCTTTCCCGAGTGCATTGTACCCAGCAGGCACGAATTCGCTGTCAAAAAGTTCATCATGTAACCAAGTTTCAGTCAGCACAGCAATGTTAGAATTGTTAGAAAGAAGAAGCCCCGCAAGCTCGGTTACCTTATTAGTTACACTTCTGCAGTTAATGTTCAGGACTGGCAAGGACGTAGTATCGTGCTGTTGCTGTCACTTATTTTTCCTTTTGGTCAATCTGATACGCTCTCTTTTTTTCTGTGTCCCAGGCATACAGAGCGCCATCTATGCTTATTTTATCGAAGACCAGCTTGACTTTAGTGCTGTTTGCTTTTTTCTTCCGTTGCACTGTCCCACAAAAGTTTATGCACCTCACGAACGCGCTTTGAAAAGTCTTCGGACAAAGACAACGACGAGCCTTTTAGTTTGTGGGATGCATGTAAAATGGACGTCTTTTCCCGATAGTCAAGAAATATTATAATAACCAGCCTAGATTTCCCATTAGATTTACAGCCAAGCCTATGAAGTCTTTCAATACCTGTAGGCGTTATGTTCTTTGTTATTAGGTCGTCCTTTATCTTCTTCTCAAGTTCTTCAAACGTCTCATTTCTCGACTCTTCAAATCCATAAACAATAAGGTTATTGCGACGGCTTCGGTTTTGTAATTCATCCACCTTATTTGTGAGAAATGATAATTGACTGTCAAACTCTGTAATTGTTTTTTTTATTTCACTTGTTTCGGCAGTGAGCCCAAACTGGATAACTGCTGCTCAGTGTCATCTATTCTATTGCTTAGTGTCGAGATTTGCTCTTTGATTTCATTCTGTGTAACGACAATTCCTTCAATAGGTAGCTCCTTGGACCTTCTTTTGGCCATCTAGTAGTTCTGATAGCAGCTCCTTTTCAGAAGGTCCTGGGTTTGTCCTAATGTCACCCAAAAGAAGTAGGCTAGTAGGCAGTAACGGGATGTTTGTCAAAATACATTTTATACACTGTGGGCAGGGCAGCAGCAACAAATAACCAGTCATCGCTACGGTAACAGTACATAGGAATGTTTTTACTAACCTGTGGAGCAAAGCAGAAGTGATTGCTGAACATGTTGCCAATACTGCTGCTGGCCTGCCCACTGACGAAAGGCAATGTTGCTCGGTCTTTCAAAGGAGCTCGGTGAGCCACATGATGTGACGTCGCAGTTGTCGAAAAAGAGCAATACGCTCTTACTCGTGGAACTTAGGGCATCTTAATCACCGGACATCTGGCACGTACCAGAGTTTCTGCAGTCAGCTCACCGAAAATCCACGTCAGTTGTCATTGATGTGCAGTCGCAGGGCCACCGATGATTCTTGTGGCACATAGGCTCATAGGTCTGGTCCACGCACGGAGCCGTTGAGTTGCAGCCATGCAGCGGAAGCAGTCAGCTCAGAAGGGCCGCCAAAACCTGTAGAGCAAAGCAGAAGTGATTGCTGAACATGTTGCCGATACTGCTGCTGGCCTGCCCACTGATGAAAGGCAATGTTGCTTGTAAAATCTCTAAATGCGAACATATATCAATGGTAGAACATGACAGCTGACGGCAATAAGGACACCACCACCTCTGGCTCTTTACCTATCTTTGTGGATAAGTTCCAAGTTTGGAAGGCCTTGGTAAGCCATCTTTCGGTTAGTATGAGCAGGTTACTTCCAGATGATGAAACAAGGTTTAAAACATGTTCGCGTTTTGTAAGGACGCTTCATATAATGGTAGAGATAACTGGAAAAAAAAACTGCATAAGTGGCAAGTGTAGCACTGGGGGACAGTAGTTGACGTTGTGAGCGCTATGTCAGTTCCTTTACACATTGGGATGGTTCATTAAAGATATGTCGTTTAGAATTGATGTGCAATGTTTTGTAGCGAAGTGAAAAAGTCATAGATTTGTTTTTCGCAAAGGCAACAATATGCTTTGCGTGCATTCTGGACCAGGTGGGAGTAGTCTTCGCCAATGCTGAATAGAGTACCTTTTTTTTTATGGCAATTAGATAAAACCGCTTCTTTTGTATTGTGAAGATTGTGGCTATGCAAGCTGCTATAATCTTCAAATTAGAAAATTTCAAGGCAGATTCTATAGATTTTCATTTTGTTTACAACTGTGCAGATGACTGGAAGAGTATAGCTTGGCAAGTTAGTTTAAATTTGCCGATTGTTCATTTGATTTCCTTGTGCACAGTAAACCCTCCTTATAACCAAATGGCTTTATCAAAAAGCTTTCGAGGGTTTCATTTATGGTGTGTGTATTTGAGACCAGATTATTCCAAGTGCCAGAGTTTGTTTGTTACAAAGTGCAAAATGCACATAAGAAACTTGCATGGACCCTTCTCGTTCTATCAAACTGGTGATGCAAAGGACATGTGGAATCTCCTTGGTAGTATATCATATGATGACGATACAACCAATAAATGAGGCATTTATGTCATTTGGCTATGTACGTGCCTGCTATTCCTTGGAAAGAATAATACAGTGGGTAGATGAGGCATGATTGCCAATTGTGGAATGCAGTGAAGAAGCCAGCTTAGCGACAAACTTGCTGAGGAAATGCTAGTTGCGTCATTCTTTGCTCCAACATAAAGTGCTGTCACGTTTCCACTATCAAGTTCAGCTTAGCCTTGTTTCACATTTTCTGAGTCGTACCACTGTGCATGCTATTGTGGGAGCTCTAAATAGCACCATGCCACAGTGTGTGTTGCACAGGTGACACGCACTTAGGCAGGTTGGTGTGGCCCAACAGACGTATGATTCAAATATTACTTTTTGTTAAATATTTAGAACCAAATTTAGAGGTGCAGCCGTTACATAAGAATGTCAACAGGCTAACACAGTGCATGTGACTCTGAAAATAAGTTGTAATTCTGTGGCAGCCACGTTTTTGTAACCAGATTAACCAGAGAATTTGCGCCAGTGCAAGCACTGCTCTTTACACTCAGTGATGCAGTTCCAAACTCGGGCACAAGCTGGCCACCAGTGTGTGCGGCATTGTATACCGGTCAGCAATTGACATCTGTAAGAAGGATGTGGTTGAATACTTTGGGCCTACCTTTGTTTTTCTTAAAAAGGATTTGCCTGAAACTTATAAAAAATGTCTAAAGTTGAGTTCAGTCTTTATTTCTCCTTACAGTAGGCACATGTGGGTGACACCAAGGGCACTTCGACAGATTTGTTTCATGTGCCCTCAGCGTTGGCTTGAAGCGAAATGTCCATAATTCTTGTTCAATAGGAAAAGAGTTGTACAATTTTTGATGTGTGGGTAAGGGTAAGCATGCTACTTTTTATTAAAAGAAGTTCCCAGAAAAGGTGATGAAATTATTGCCCTACTGCACAGGCCTCAATGGAATTTGCTACCTTCATCAAGGTGCTCATTTTTTTTAAATGTGGACATTGAATGTTGACACTTCCGCAAAGAAGATGGATGCTCATTGAAATATTGCATAAATAGAAGCTCCAAGTGTACATGACTCTTATTGATGCACACAACGATGCATTGTTTTGATTCTTTCTCGGCAAATGTACATAAACACAGTAATAAACTATATATGCCGTGAAATGCCACCTATGTGGGAAAGTTGACTGCAAACCAAGTGTAGCTTTTTTTTCTCCAAATTTCGGTATTTTCCCCTCCACGACAATCTATGCCTGAGCTAATTTGCTCATTTAAAAGGATGTTTTCTTGAAAAGGTTGTATCTGAACGGCCATATTCTAATGAACTATTGCAACAACGCAAGGTATGTCTGAAGCTTGCAACCATCAGCAGCCAGCTGAATTGAGCACTTATAACTATGTCCTTGTATGAATGCATGTCAAAAGTTACACCCTGCTCTTAGACACATACCTGTGTTTCTATTCTAACGAGTTTGAAATATTTTACTGCTGCTACATTTCCACTCAAGTATTGCAGCATGATGGCATATTTTTGTTTGTAGTGTTTAATAAAACACTTGGCCTCTTTTTTTTAGCTTCACTTGTCAAGAACAGTCAGTGAAACAATGTCTGCAGCAGTTTGGTTCTCTGGTGGTGAGATGTGCCTATCAATTTTTCCTGGACAAAGCAAGTAAACAGAGGTACTTATTTAATGATGCGGACCAAAAATTGGAGTGTTGTTGCATAATTTGAGCGTAAAGTAAGCTATGCAAGTGCAAAATGTTCTTTCATAAGTGTTAGATTGAGTGCTGGATGCAGTGCGAGTAGCTGCAGTTTGTCATTGTGCAAGCCTCTTTCACTCCACAAAAATAACAAGTCTTGGACTGACTGTTGAACAGGGATTGCAGTCAAAACTTGGCCATGCATTTCTTGCTGCCTAATGAGTGTTGTTTTAAATGGTGTGCTGTTTTGTCTGTCCCTCCAGAATTAAACAGCGCTCAGTGCCATTCCGGACAGGCGAACCCCAGGACCCCCATGAGTCGGTGGTGCTCAGTCTGAATCAGATGCTTCAACCATATGCAGACATGATCCCTTTCCGTGTTCCTACCTGCAATGGTGCGTGCCCTCGGTCTTTGTCTGAATGCTGGAAAGTTCCTCAAGGACCTTTTGAAAATGCTCGTAGCTTGGCGTTTTTGTTACGAGATAATAACAGTATGGGCCTGCCACAGCCAAACAAAGAGCTGGAGACCTGAGAGCACAGTCAAATGAGAGAATCATGGACCTAAATACCATAAACACCAAAAAGTTCTTGTTTCACAGCTTTCTGGTGATTGAATAAGAACAGGCAAACTAAAAAGAATGGAATGTAATATTGACGTATATGCTCATACATGGAAAAAAAAAATGCTGACGCAGACAGAACTCTTATTGAGGCCCATACGCAAGCTCTTTCGTGTAGATGTACTTTAGCACAGCTGTTTCTTTAAACAGGAAATGCAAATCAGGCATTTTAAGGCATAAAAATAAACTCTTGTCATAGCTCTTGGGTGAACCATACATAACAGATTTAAACATATGTACACGTTAAAAATGAATAAACCTTATTGCGCTAAGTATTTGAACAAAAATAAAAGCAAGTGATACCAAACCACAGCACACTGTATCCTAAAAAAGTAGCTTGTCTGCCTTTGTGTTTGTAGTGGATGCAGTGACCAGATGGAGTACAACAGACAAGAATTTTTCAAACACCACAGCAAACATGTTTCATATGAGTGTTCCAGGACGTACCAGTATCAACAAAATCCTTAGAGGGGCCCTGAAACACATTCCTAATTCATTCTAGAATAGCCTCGTATATTAAAGGACGTCATTTCATGAATCTCATGGCGAAAACATTTTTTGAATACTTGAGCTGTACGTGGAGTTATGGCACCGACACCCAGCTTTCTCTTTTCATCACTGCTAACGTGCTGGAAGCTGTACAGCAGAGAAGCCAATAGGGCAGAGCCCCCAAAAGTTTAGAGTTGTGGCGGTGAACGGGCTCGTCGCGGCACCTTGTGGCGGCCGCAGTAAACTACACTACACTGCATTCCACTGCCATCTCGGAGGCCACACATAGTACAAAGTTGAAAAGATTTCCTGGGAATGCTTTGGCGATCATGATATTGGCCAATAGCATAGGTGGGTCCAAGTGATTTCAATGATGCTGCATGACGGCACTGCAGAAGCAAGAGCAAGCGATCTTGCGGTGTTTTTGACATGAGATTGTAAACTCCCTGCTGCATGCAGTGCAGTAATATTTGGCTCACATGTTTGCAGCATCCTCTACGACAGATTGGCAACGTTTTCTTACAATGTTTAAAAAGTATTTTGGGGCCCCTTTAAGTACTTCACTGAAGAGAGAGATTGTATGGGTAGACAGGCACCATTGTTATAACTAGGCATGTGTAGAATAAATTAAACATTAGTGCAGATCTATTTAAAAGGATTACAAAAATATACGAGGTTTGTCATGCTGCTGTTTACATTAAAGGGCCCCTGAAACGGCTCGGACAAATTTTGTAGACGCTAAAGTTAGTCAGTCACACCGCAATTTTTGAATAAATGAATGAACCACGTTTATTCCACATTAAAATGCACTGAAGACACTGCGGTGGAAAGGGAGGGGTATTATTGTAAAAGGGGAAGGGTGAGGCAGCCGCAGTTTTATTAACGAACGTCCTGGAGGCAGCTAAGTAGGGGCCGCATGACGCTTGTGGCTGTCGCGGAGCCGATCGCCGATGGGTGGTGCCGCCGGGTCCTGGAGGAACAACAGCAGTACTTGCCAGAGCTCGATGGCATGGTCTGGAGATGTATCCGGGCAAGGCCAAGTCCGGAGAGAAAAAGGCCAGGGTCCCCGCTGTATGGTGGCCAGGGCACGAAGCCTTGGTCTGATGTAGAGGGGGCACTCCCAACACAGGTGGTTGAGATCAGCACGACATGTGCGCATGGAACAGAACCTACTTACGGGTGGTGGCGTGCCACCCCTGTGGAAACAGTTCAGCAAGTGAGAAGTAAGGAGGGTGCCTGTGTGAATTCTCCGAATTAAGACTGACTTTCGCCCTGTAAATACCTTCGGGGGAAGCGACAGTATAGGGAGTGGATTGCCCACTGCTGTGAGGTAGGCGGCACGTTGTTGTTTGGTCGCATGCTTGTCTGCCATTGGGCCTGCTAGATCAGGTGTGGTAGCTAGGAGAGGATAAGGAGTATTGGAGGCTCTGGCCAGCATGGCAGAGAGATGAGCGCACGCCAGTCTATCAGCCTTCTCGTTTCCGGGGATACAGCAGTGCGTAGGAACCCAGTGGATGGTAACATCATGACCGCAATCACGGAGCAGGCGTGCCTGGTGCCTGATCTTCTGCAGTACGGGACCTGCGTAACGAACATTAGCACATGCCCGATGGGCAGCCTGGGGGTCTGTGTGAACTATGATGGTGAAGTCTATGATGGTAAGTCTATGATGGTGAACAGGGTCAGTTTGAGACGATGTGGTGAGGGCCCACTCCAAATAATCTAGGATGGTCATTAGCTCAGCGCTGGTGCAGGACATTGCATCTGCTGATATATGATGGCGGTGGTTCTGATTTTCATTTGTCTGGTCGTACCACGCATTGGCATAACAGGTGTTACTAGCGCCGTTTGCAGGCAGTGCAGCGTCCATGTATACGATGCGTTCAGTCAAGGGGAGTGTACTCGTAGCTTTAGCATGCCTCTTGGCATATGCAAGGCACCGCATTCGCTGAGTTGGGTCCATATTGAGAGGAAGTGGCCTGCCATCGGTGAGAGCCGTGATTTCCCATGGTGGCGTTTTGTTGGGCAAAATGGGCATTGTGTGGACGTCATACCTGAGGAGCATGAGTGTATGTCACCCGGCATTTGTGGCGCGAAGTCTCGTCTCTTGTGTATAGATGTGCATGTCAATGAGCTCGAGCAGGTTGTTGAGTTTGCTACAACTTTTAAGCGCTTCGAGGCTTGTGTACCTTGGGAGTCCAGTTACAATGCGTTTGGCTTCGGATGGTGAAAATAATCAGCAGTTCCTCAACTAACACATCCCTCATTATCCAACTGTGATTTTAAGTAACCGGTCGAGTGCGTGCATCTGTGTACGGTTGACTGGATCATATGGCAGCCCATACATGATACGGGAGACAAGAAAAGCTTGAGCAAACTGCCGCATTTCATGTTCGTTTACTCCACGGGTGCGGCTAGAGATTCTGCGTAAAGCGTGCAGGATTTGTTTGCTGGTCTTCGTAACGCGTTGGAACCAAGTGTTTGCTGTCCAGTTCTCGCCTAGGTGCATACCGAGCATACGGAAAGTAAATTTCCGTGTGATGGGTTGGTCACCGATGTACAGTTTAAAAGACTGCGTTTCTTCTCATATTAAGTGTCTCATATTAAGGGAGCTATGCATGATTACAAGTTACCGTTCTCCATAGTCATGCATTTTCTCGTCAACTCGTTTGCCGAGTGATCGGGGCTAAGCTCTGCCTTCACTGGCTGTGCGTCATGATGGCACGTCGTGTAGTCGACTTCTGGTTCTCTAGGAGCAAGCACGCGAAGCCTCTCCAAACTCTCTGCCAGTTGCTTGGCAGTCGACCCCAAGCAAGAGCTATCGAAGCAGCGTGCGTTGCGAACGTTCTGTCACAACGCCATATGTGTCTGGTATTCCGCTAACCACAGGCGAGCTGGGTGTTTCGACAGATGGCTGGAGGCATAAACTCAAGCTGATGAAGGAACTTTAGAGTAGACATACGTGAGCAGCCTGATCGGTCTGCACGGTCCAGCCACTTGTTGGCGCAGAGCTTAACCAGCCAAACAAAAGCGCTAATATTGCTCTAACCAAGTGTAAAGCATTTTAAGCATTTACAAAAACAACGTGTTGATGATTACACTCCTGTGAAGAATTTATACCAGCAGCAAAGAAGAATACATTTCGTTTCTGCTACTGTGTGTGGTTGAGCTCTGTGCCACCAGGTGGCTGCACCGTGCAGACCATTCACATTTGTGCTTCTGCTCATCCCGTTAAACGGCACGGCCACACACCCAGGCACTGTCCCCTTGCGCTTGCGTTTACCTGAATACCGGACTTGTGAGATGCTATTGCGGTAGTAATCCTCCGGTGTAAAGTGACAGCCACAAACGCGCAAACCTGGTGCCGATCGGATAACGGCAGTTCGATGCGCTGCAGCCTGTTCGCTCGTCTGCTACCTTGCAGAGGGACACGATGTTGCAGCTTGACATATTGCCACTCGCTACGTTTGCAGCCCACAACACAGTAAAGTCAAATTATGGTGCTCGCGATAAGACTAAGATCAACTCTGACCGCGGAGCTCTCGTCAAAATGGAGCACGTTGTAACACAAGCAGACGACACTTGATGTATGCCGGAAGAGCTTAAGTGTAGTGAGAAATTGTTCTTATGCATTCTCTTTATGTTACTTTCTTTTTATAGAAAAAAATTAAATAACATTCCAACTATTACGAACATCATTTGTTCACCATAAAGGTGGAAAAATGATTGATGATGCGACCTGGGCAGCCAATCAGATAGCTCGCCCTACTGACATCAATAGGGTGATTTACGTCATATGGGTAGGGGCAGCTGAAAATTCCGCCGAGCAGTGTGCTGTGATCGGCAGTGATGTACATTTTTAAAACCTTATACTAAATTACACGCTTTACATGGAGCACTTAGATGCGTAAATTAATGATCAGAAGGACCTACTCTAACGACTCAGTACATTTGTACAAGATTGTCAAAATCGTTTCAGGGTCCCTTTAATAAATGAAAATAAGGATATGTTCTTAAAACTTGACTACTTGCCTTCAGAGCAGGACGTGTTCTTCATGGCAAAATTGTTAACAAATTTATTTTTCAATTTTGTTATAAAAAGATTCATCATGACATTCCACACCCACCTGCATAAATTTAGGGCCATAAAACACATAGTTTTGCCAAAATGTCATATTTCTTATATGAACTTGCAACTTTTGCTCATGAGACACTGATGAGACATTGGTCTGCAGCCAACATGTGACAAAATGGGCCTCTTCCATTATGCAGTCCTGCACTGTCCGCAAACTGTCTGCGATTTCCGGCCTGACAGGCTCCATGATCCAGCTGTCGGGGCATGGAGGAAGGAAAGATAGGACGAAGCATACCGCAATGCGAGTGAAGCCAAACATGGTGGCCCAACACGTGATCACATGTTAAAGTGCATGGTTGGTTTTGGTGTTCCTGCTCTGCAGGCAGAACCACGGCAGGGCAGCCAAACAAATGCACACCGAATGAAAACTACTGTCACAGCTATGTTTTAGGAAGAGTTGTGCCTAAGAAAGAGCAAACACAGGAAAAAGCAAGGTAGATGAAAACAGCGCAACATAGTTACTGGAACCTAACGTCTCGGCAAATCTCAATTCTTGCTCCGTCATTTCTATGCAAGAGGTCACATGTTGGGCCATCACTGTGGCTTCACAGAGCATTCGCTTGCCAAGGCTGGCTGTGTGGCGTAATGCTTCCTCCTATATTTTTCCTTCCTCCATGTGTCAGGGCTGTCCAAGGTTTTATTCGAAAACACTGTGACCGGAAGTCATTCTCCTGGCTGCCATCGTATGCTCTTAGCTACTCGTGCCCCCAGTGAATTCATTGGCGTGGCCTCCCAAATGGTGCAGTCTCAGAGGCCACGTCACCAACACAACCACAATGCTTGTATGGTGGAATTGCAGCCTAAGCGCATAGAATGCGTTCGCAAAGTGTAGTTTACGCCCCACTTTCGCTCTTCGTGCCCCTTCTGTATTTAAGCCAGCTCATTGCCTGTGAAATTTAAGCAGAGTTCCCACACGGACATAAGCAAAATCGTGGTTATGCCACGTCGCTGTTCATGGAGAAAGCACCTGCCGATATCCTCAAAGCTCATAAGGCTGTCTGTCTACTAAAGGCCCGACCGACGCCTGTTACGGACAATCGCATGTATGCCGTCTACTGAGCAAAATTTCGCAGTGGGCTAGTTGGTTCGACATAATTAACACTGTTGTGCAAAGAGATGAAGGGACAGTACTTGAGCGAGAAAACAACACACGACACCTGAGTGCAAACTATCAGCTATCAATTAATCAATTAAACTGTCTACTAATCATGCATGTCCAAAAGCAAATACTCAAACTTGGAAACAGAATTCAGGGATCAACTCATATGTCAACAGCAATCGGTGAAGCTCCGATTGTACGCTATCCCAGCTACCGGCATGAAATAGCCACATGCAATATGATATGCTTCCTCGCATACCAATTTCACTCACCTGAAAAGCGAAATTTACCTGTTTACTAGGCATATAGCAATGAGCATCACAGATTTTGCGACACATATTTAAAAAAATGCAGCCAAAACCAGCTTGATCGCTGTGCTTCTCTCTTAAAAAACACGAAAACTAAAGCTGCAGCAATTAGACCACTCATGAACAACGCGCATGATGGCACACAAAACACCAATGTAACAGAAGCAATAACTGGGTGCCCAGTGTTTGCCGTCTGGAGCGCACAAAGTATGCAGAAGCACCCAGCATCTTTCTTAGCATGGCATCAAACGCCGCGCACATCTTTTTAATACAGCTGTCGTCTGCTAGCTGCTTGCACTTGTGCGAGCAAAAACTAGCTGACATCTCCATGATTCCGTGGACAGTCTGCTACTTCCGGCCTGTCAAAAACGAACGTGATTCTGGCAGCTCTCAGTCTGGTGGGTGAAGCTTCCAAAGCTGTGCGAGAAAATCGAATGCGGGACAGCAGTCCCAAGCACTCCGGGACCGATAATTGAAGAGGCCCAATGATTGCTTGTCATTGGTCCTTAGTCGTTTCCGGCGATGTCTGATGCGGTAAGACGGGTGTCATTTTGCCATAGACTGTCTTCCAGTGCCTAACTCTTCTTGGAAGTTTCAGAACGGCACAGTGACAAAAATGTGCTGCGAAGTGAAGGCATCATTGGTGCAGACAACCAGTGGCAGGTTCTGACCCCCTTCTACCACTAGAAGTCAACCGATCTAGCTACCTCGGAAGTCTTTTTGTTTTAGGGTATGTGCAAAAGCACAAACATATACAGTCAACGTCTGATTTTTCAGACTCTCTAGGGACCGTGAAAACGTCCGAAACATCGGGGCAGTTCAAAAAATTGAATGCATGCCTTTTACTGCCCCCAAGGGCCAAATCGCCGCAGGTACGTCTAAAATAGCTCTGAATGCCTGCCAACTAGTACACTTATTATACACATCGGTATTCGTACTGTGATGAGAAACGCTGGGTACACATGTGAATAATTAAAAAAATTGGAGGACGCTTAAGCTTCGCCTTCAAGAGTGGAACACGACAGCGTTCCCGTCGACCCGCCAAGGGGTGTAAGACAGTGCGCTACCATGGCGCTGTGGCGCAGCGATCACTTACGAGGCACCCCGCATCGGACTTTTCACCCACCAATCACGCGGTGAACGTCGAGCAACGCAGCGTTCGGCGCCGCAACGAAACGTGCGCCTGAGCAAGCGGAACGAACCAAAGAACTCGGTGTCTCGTTTTCGCGAAAAATCAGTAAAAATCAGTAGATTTTTTAATTTCAGTTTTTGCACTCAGTTTATGAGCCCACGAATTTAGCACTTATATTAGTACTCTGTTGAAGTATTGTAGCTCCCAGGAAATAGTACAAAAATTGACCCCGAGATTCTTAGCGATACTTTTTGAACACGACATACAGTAGGTCATGCTTTTGAAAAACCCGGAGATCCAGAGAGCCATTGTCAAGCACGAATTTAAAAACAGTGAAGCCCTCCGATGGCCTATTCAGAACCGTCAGATGGTAGTTAGTACTTGAAAGCTTAGAGTATAGTATCTTCCAAACTGGGGTAATTGGAGATCGCTGGGAGAGGCCTCCATAGAGGCCTCCGTGCTGCAGTGCACCTAAAGATAGGTTGGTCATGATGATGATAATGGTGGTTTCATATTTGTGGGGTTCGGTATGCACCCACTTTCACAAATTCACCGCCTCACCTTTTCCCATAGAGCATAGAAACTCTATGCCTTTTCCCCACTTTGCTCATAGACAGAGTTAGCGCCACGTTTGAGAGTCTGGAAACGCAAGAATGTATGTTAACCTCGGAGCCAACCACGTTTTTTTTTCTCTCGCTAGGCGGCATCACATTAATATAACCTCTGTAACCTCTATAACCATCCATCCATCCATCCATCCTCTGTACTGAAAAAGTTGCAGATTCCGCTATCGTTTCAGTAGAAAAGCAAGAAAATCAGCAGATTCAAACGCTTTATCACTGAATCAGCAGAAAATTTTAAAAATCAGTAGATCTACTGATAAATCAGCAGCCGTGGCATCACTGAACGCCAGCCAAACGTCGTGATCGGCATGGGCGGAGAGATAGACAGATAAACAGATAGTGATCTAAAGAAAGGAAGGACGCTTGATTCTGCAACCCATGAGAGAGCACGGCGAAGCGTCGTCAGGGGAGAGGGAGTCCGGGCCGCGACGCGCCTCGCACCGGTCCCCGCACAGCCCCAATGCTACCCGGATGGATGGATGGATGTTATGAGCGTCCCCTTTGGAACGGGGCGGTGGGTCGCGCCACCAAGCTCTTGCTACTATACTGCCTAATATTCTACCTAGGTTAAACAATGAAAAAAGACACAAAAAAAACACTATGAACTACCACGCCCAAATTTTCTGATCCCCTATTCCGAACTGTGCTTTTGTACATCTCCGTCTTTTGTCGTTTCCCTACTTTTCTTCCACCAATCCTCCAGTCGCCTCTTACTCTTACCCAATGCGCGCGTGGCGCGCCATCTGTCGGGGCAGCACCGTACATTGAGAGGAGGGGGTCTTCTGTGTTTGCCACAAGATGGCTCTGTGTGTGCGGAAAGCGCAGAAGAAATGTAGCGGAAACGCACTTCGCTACTCGTGTAATTGTGACTTCTGTAAGTTACACATTCATAATTACTGATATACACCGCAGTATAACTTTCTACGGCTCCTTTCTAAGGCAACACCGCATTCACTAGAGGCGCTTTTGTGCCGCTTCGAAGCATCGAACTCGTGGCTGAGTAAAAGAAAATACAATGTGAGTATTACATGGCCATAAAAAACAACAAGTCAATGCCGGGTCAGTGTGGTGTGATAAGAACGATGTAGGCTAGTCACTTTGTCCAAAGCACTTGGCCAATCAGGAGGATCACTCTGTGCACAGAAAAATTCGCGTATATATAACAAACTTTAAATGAAGTATTCATGTGCTGGGGCCTGAACTATGCGCTCATGTCTGATATCCATACGCGTTCGCCACACACTGTGCATGCCCAGAAGCATGAAAAAAAAAAAAAAACTCGTGGCTGAGTGGTGGCGTCTCCGTCTCGCACTTTGAAGATCCCGGTTCGATTCCCGCCCAGCGCATCTTGCAAGTTGTTTTTTATTCATGAAGTGCTTCCCGGGATTCGTCGCTCACGGCCAACGACGCCGATGACACCGGCTTTTGTGACACGAGCTCCTTAACGCTGTCGCGTTAAAATGCATACTGTATCTCGTGACGGTAGCCCTTATCGCTTTTGATATACTTCACTGCCATGCATTGCATATACTTTGCCGTGTAACACGCTGTATTGCGGCGAAGCTGACTTTTGGAAACCAGCATTATGCAATGCTTCACCCTTGCCGTGCTTTCTGCGCTTTGAAGCCATCAGTGGGGATTACAGAGGCGGAATTGGTGCCTTTGTTGGCAGCGGTGAATCCTTTTAATGAAAAACATGACATTGAACAGCAAAAAGCTTGGTGGTGAATGTTGAAGCAGTTAGGCTTAGCATTGCTGTGGTGGCTACGGCGGCCAGTGGATCAGCATGCTCGAGTGCTGGTTCGAGGCTGTGAGATAATCAAAATGGCAATGTTGGTCACTTCGGTCAATGGCTCCTTTACTAGATGCCTGCCGAGTTGCTCATTTTCCCATTGGAGCGGAGGTTCCCTTGGTTCAGGCTAGTCACGGAGAGACGGTGCTTGCCTGCCGACCTTACTTCCTGTTGAGGAAGAAGTGACAATTACAAGTCTGCCGCGTACTTAACGAGAGACCACGGGTCCTGCCTCCAGGAGATCACAACAGACGTCACTATAATCTCGGAGTCAAGGGAACGTGATTCATGTTTGGAGCAGCCGCCCTGGTGGAGAGCAGGAAAGAGGAGAGGGGCTGGAACCAGCTTCTCGGCTCATATGGCAGGCATCTTTTAAAAAAGGCATTGCTTTGGTTAATGTCGTTTCGGACCTGCGGTCAGAGCAAAAAGCCAGGAAAATCAAATGGTGAATGGTTTCAGTGTCCAAAATTTCTGATAGCCTTATACATTGGCTCTGTGGGGTACATGGCGGAGCCGCAAGGGCCACCGAATTATCTCGGATGTCTGAAAAATTGCTCATTGACTGCATGTGCTACTCTCTCTATAGCCTTATAAAACTTATCAGGATTTTTGGCTAAAATTTAGGTACCCCCCCCCCCTCCCTCCTCCAGTCGGAAATCTTAGGTGCGCTAATGGAGATGATTATGAACTTTGGAGCTATAGTGGAAGGCTTGACATCAATGGAATGCGAGCTGCAAACCGATGCTGCCCCAGCAGGTGCGATAGGGGCTGTGCGCGATGACGGAGCTGCACAGACTGAATACAAATTCAGCTTTCTTGTCTAGTGCAGATAGTGCCCTCCATGAGCAGCTAGTGCAGCAGAAAACTCTCCAGATCTCTTCAGTTTCTGTGACGGCAAGAAAAATTAATTGCCTTGTGAGTGAGTGCAGTCCATCCATGTATACCTGGAGATTGTAAAAGGCGTGTTGCTGCATGATGGGTGTGACATAGAGCACTGGCTATAGGAAGCATGAATACGGCATACGAACAAACCCCATGCATCATCAGTGCAGCATAGCTGCAGAATAGTAATTGCAGTGAAGCAACTATGGTCAACTTTTTTCGCAGTGGAGCTTGCAACAAGTTGCATATGTGGCGAACTGCAACACGTTTGAAATCAATCTTCTCATGGGGCATGCTATCCAGAGCACAGGCAACGAGCACACTGCCCTGAAAACTTTTTTCACTGGTTGGAGTCTTCCATAGAGGCCTGCACAACAAAGCATATCGGTACTACATGAAAACCGAGCTGAATGAGCACCCAGAACATGGTAGAGTGTGCCACTGCAGTCAAATCCAATGATTTCGAAAATCTGGACAACATTGCTCTTACAGGACGTGGCACACCAGAGGACACTCTTCTCACCTTGGTGTGACCACTAGCTGTTTTTAGGCTGGATGATGCAGTCAAACTTGTGCCTCGGCTATGAGCCACGATCTGACAGCCCAGGTTATGATGAATGAAAGGCACATCATTCGTGTCAAAGAAACACAAAAGGTATGCCAAGTGGAAGTTTAGGCAGAAAAGGTGAAAGGTGTTGTTTCATTGTTCACTCTTGCTGCAAAGCCTCAGCTACATGACCATGCTCTGTTAGTGTGACAGCAGGTCATTCAGTACCATTGATAAAGCCAAAGTTCAGGTATTTATCCATGTGGAAAAAGAAGGCTATGCAAACCACACCCAGAACTGCATGGGCACAACACTTTCCAACCTTGTTCAAAAGCACAAGTCTGATGAACAGTGCATGAGCAGTAAAGGTCTGCTGACCAGAGGCCTGATCATGAGGATCTCCAGCTTTACGGCTGTTCAATCAAATCTTTTGTTTTGTTTGAGATGTGGACAAAGTGCATAACGCAATGTGGGACACATTCTCATTAACCAATGAGAGGTCCAATCATAGCTTGTGCCCATGTGGTCCCTACTCACGGTGCAAATATTACTCTGCCATGGCAAAGAATGAGCCACCACCAAAAAGTAGGTACACATGTGCCTGAAGTAGTAGTGCACTGCATCCAGTCTTTGAGCATCTGGCTGACAAGAAGCTACTGCAATGGTGCCAGCAGGGACAGACGCAGAATGCCAACGAGACACTGCACTCGTATCTGGAGCCTCACTCCAAAAGACAAGAATACATCACGGTTCATAGCAGAGGCTGTGATGTGCTTCAGCCTGGACACTTTTGAGGCCAGCTCATGGATGCTGTGACCAGCTGCAGTTGGAATACACATCTAGCAGCAGTTGGAGGGCAGTGGAAAACGACTGCTGTTGCACTGTAAATGCAAAGAGAGTATGAGGGTCCTCGGCAGCTTTTCAAGCAGCTGCGAAGTGGTGGCAGCGAGGGGTATTCCTTTGGAGCCATTGGCAGTGATAATTTCCTGCATCCAGGAGAATTTAAATGCTTCTTTCACATGGTGATCAGTGTTCTCCACTTTTCTTGAATACCTTTTCCTGTTCATCAGCAATTTTCCAGGAGGCAAAGTTCTCTTAATACTAGTATAACTTTTGCAATATTTAAAATCTGATAGCTAGGCTTCCAAAGAGTGTGGTACATCGATACTCTGAATGAAACACCCGGTACTTGGCAGTTATATTTAACAAATCCCTTGAGATGTCAACAGCTCCCCAGGTTGGAAACATGCTAACATCATTCCTGTCTTCAAATCTGGCAACAAACAGCTAATCACTAACTACAGACGTATATTGTTGCTGCCCACGTGTTGCAAACTTCTCAAGCACATCATCCATAAGCAAATCATTCAGTATTTACCGGCAAATAACTTTCTGTCCCTGCAGCAGCATATTTTCAAGCAGGATTTTCCACAATAACGCAATTATTAGAATTCTCGCATAACAGCCTCAATACTAAATAACTGTGGTCAGCTTGATGTCATCTTCATCGACTACTTAAAAGCATTTGACACGGTAAGCCACAAAAAACTACTCTTAAAACTTGCTGCAATCTTTCATGGTAATAAACTAATTGACTGGATATCCAATTACTTGCACCTACAATTTCAATCTATCACTTTTAATTGCAAAAACTCTTCTATAGCTCAGGTCATGTCAGGGTTGCTGCAGGGCGCATTTCTCAGACCACTCTTATTCATCATACAGTTGAACCTTGCAATAACGAAATCGGAAATCGAGAGAACGGCCCTTTCGCGCAAATCTACGTCCAGTGCCGAAGTCGCACGCGATGCCTGTCGGGTGGCACCAAAACCAGCATTCTTGAAGCAAGGGATGCGTATTCCCGAACGATTACTCAATCATGGCCCGATGCGTGACACTCCATATGCTGTGACCGCCATCTCAAGCACCATAAACAACTCCATGTCGGTGGGACGTGGATTTCCTTGTTTTCGCTGCATTTTTCTCACCGAGGTGCATTACACAGTGCACTGCCGCGATTGGTGATTGTTGTTCGAAACGGGCATTCAGTTTGCATTCAATTTCGCCTCATGCAATTGGCCTAGGCTTTGCCGAGTCGTCAGCCACAAGAAACACAAACTGAACATGCGTTTCGAACAACGATCTACGATCTTGCCTAATAGGCACGCGTGCAAACACTATCGTCACATGTCAATAGCAACAATTGTGCCGCTTCAAACGAGCGATCAACAAACAAGATGGCCGCCATGGTGCGTTTCCAGCTCACTGATCGCTTCCGGTGCTTGGTTGTTTTTGTGAACAAAAATGGTGGCGCCAACACAAGTGTAATGTGGTATTTTAAGCAATTTTAGTGCAAAACAATCGCGTTTGAGCAGATTTTGGAGCCTGCTGGCCTTACGCGAGTAGGTAATATGTGGAGTTACGTCCTGGCAAATTTAGTTGATGCGGGATTGCAGTACAGCTACATTTAGTTGCCGGGAGGTACGAAATGCATTGAATCCTAGGGGCGTTCGCCAGGGATACGAAAATGTTTCATTGTCGCGAGAATTTCGTTGTTGCGGGATTTCATTATCGTGGGTTTTGACTGTATGTGTTAATGACATTATTGAAGTACTCAGAAACACACAAGCGAATATACGTCTCTATGCAGATGATTAGGTGCTCTTTTCCAACATTCGTACTCTTCGTGATAAAGAAGTGCTTAACAACGTATTTTCGTCATTCTCAGACTGGAGTAACACATGGCAGATGAGCATTAACTTCAGCAAATGTTGCAATGACTTTTACTAACAAGAAACAGCCCCTAAAATTCACATACAGCACTTAAGGGTACAGTATTAACCATGTTAACGAGTTCAAATACCTGGGTGTTACTTTCATAACTAACCTTAGTTGGCATAACCATATCAATGTAATCTGCTCTAAAGCGCTGCGAAAACTAGAATGCCTAAAATGAACTTTAAAACACTGCACTAAAGAGTGCACCTGGCAGCCTATAAATCACTAATTAGATCTGTTTTAGAGTATGCTTCAGCACTGTGGTTGCCTCATCTCATAAAGGATGTTTCCAAATTAGAATCCGTTCAGAAAAAGGCCGTTAGATTTATCTATGGCTGTTACGACCGTATGTTTTCACCGTCATCCCATGCACATGCTTTGTCACTGGTCCCATTGTTGTTTCTTCGCACGTGTGACCGTCTTGTCATGCTGAAAAAAATTGTACACGGACCGACTAACATTCAAGTGTCTATCTCACTGTTCACATCTACTGCACGAGTAACCTGACGTGCTCACCGATTAAACACGGATCCCTTCATTCCAGTAATAAATTGTTTTAAGTTTTCTTTTTTTCAACACACTGTTGAATAATGGAATAACTTAGATGGTTCTCTGCGTTCATTGCCGATTAAACAATTTCAGAAACAACTGCCTAACCATGTTGGTTGATATTTTTGTGTTCATAAGTTATGTAAGCCACCTCTGCTATGTCTCTAAAATGAGATAGCAGTACTTGTAAATAAAATAAATAAAATGCCAACATGTGTCTGCCCCCTAAAACACCTTGAAATATTGAGGAAATAAACAAAATTTCACATGTCACACCACGACTCAGAAATTTTGAAACTTTAGATAGAATAGCGATAGAAATATAAAACAACGTCTTGTACCCTTTGGGTATTCAAAATTATATTCAAACTTTTAGCTTGTTTATTCTAAAATACTCTTTTTTGTCAGTCACCACAAAATTTTGAAAAAAAGAAACGTAGGAAATATTTTCTTCATAATGTAGAAAAAGAAAGAACTAGCTGGACATGTGCAATTCGCTCATTAAGTTGCATATTATCTGAAGATTTCATGCCTTTAGTAGCAGTGGTAAAGAAGTTTTGCTTGAGACCCAGGTCCCTTCTTAAGGTGTACAGTTAATTGAATGTGAATAGTTCCACTGGCATTAATTTGGAGAGAAAAATGACCTCAGTGGTGTTTCAATCACCTTTTACAGTTGCAAAAATATATGCAGGATATGTTACAGGAGGACTATGACTTGTCTGAAAGCCTTATTTGCATAGCCATATTTTAGGCCTACCCACATTCAAGACACATTGAAACTTTGAAACATAGCATTCCTGTGGTGTCAAACTCGCACACACTATGTTACCGAATTTCTCTTTGGGCAGCATAGGCACAAAGAAGTGATCATAATATTTGTTTACATGTAGAATAGGCGCCGACTATGGGGGAAGGGGGGGCGAGCCCCCTCCGGACTTTTCCAAGGGGGAGGGGGGGCTGAGAGGCGATGCCCTTCTCCCTCCGAAACCCTCACCCCTCTCACACGCACACACACCTAAAGTGCCATTACGAGAGCTCTGTCACCCACATATTTTGAGGTTTCTTTTGAATTTCCTCAACCTTTTCACTTGAAATTATACTGGGGTCAATATCTTACTGCATCATCGTTGGCGCGGATGAGCACGACCTTTAATTCATACTTTCGTTTTATTTCTGCAAAATCTGACTATAGGAGGACACGGGCATTATAAGCACTAGCAGCGGCTGCTTCCTCCATATTTTCTCACTTCAACATTGTTTTAAATTTCCACTGTAAACACCATGCATGTACACAATATATTTAAATCTACACTTACACAGGACAAAGATTATTATACTTTGGAAAGAGATGGAGGCAGCACATCAAAATTTCTTTCTAAAGGTATGGATAGCCTTTGCCTAAAGAACGAATATGTTGCTGTATGTTCACCACACTTCAAATTGCTTTGCGTGCTTTTTTGACCATGAAAAAAACCTATAGACTTAGTTACCTTTACCTACCTTTTTACCTTTTTCCAGTAAGCAATGGTAATGACTCATGAAAAAAAGATCATTTCTAATAATTTACAACATTTATTAGGCATGGAAACATCATCACTTGCATGCAGAGGTCATAAATATACACAGGGTGTCCTAATTAACTATCATGCACCCAGCTTTAAAAAAAGAGCAATTGCGTTACTCGAAGAAAACCGAGTGCATATTGTTTCCGGTACAGTGGAGTAGCTGCCAGTAATTTTTCCATTGCTAATATTAATTAGGTAATTGCAATGATCTAACTCGAGTTGTACTATCCTAATTATCAAAGTGTCATTGAGGCATTTGTAGGCTCAGCCAAGGGACATCTATCTCCTTGCAGTACCTTCAGCAACCTACTAAATGCATACAAATTTTTCCCGACTGATAAATAAACCTGCGGAATCTGAAAATTACCGCATGACTGCACTCCCACCCGCATCATAAAAACAGCGCCCTCAAACAAGCTCTCACTGAGTTATCCAGAACGAAATAAAGGAAATAAAGGAAGACATCATGATCGAGCTCGTTCCTTATCTGCCCTGCCCCGGCCGAAGTAACACGTCGCGTTTGGCGTTAGTTGGAAACAAGCTGTGATTACTGTTGTCTTAGTGTAGTCAAAGTGCACAGATGATTTTTTTTCCCACAAGACCTGTTACCGCAAAAGAGAATTAACAACGTCAGTGCAAAGGTTTAAAGGTACGCTTTGTTTCGCCCCAGTCACCATGTCTATCTCTAATGAGCAGAAAGAAAACATCATCCTTGCTTTGGGAGCTGCAAATGGCAACAAGAGGAAGGATGCAAATATGCAGTATATCAGTCATAGAAGTGAGGCGGTAGACCAAATGCATTGACTATCATCAGAAAATATGAAAACTTGAGACAAACTGGCAGCTTCAAGAAACAGCGGCGGAGGACTCCATCTTTGAGTCCTAGCCTACGCACGGATGCTCTAGCATTTATGGCCTCAACACCTCATGCTAGAGTTCGGGACGTGGCCTCACAGGCGCAAATTTTCAAGTCATCAGTTTAGAGGATTCTAAACGACGGCCTTTCATCCGTACCACATTAACCAACACCAACGTTTGAAAGATAGGGATCTGTGGAATCGTCTAGATTTCTCTAATTGGCTTTCACAAAAGCCGATGTGCCACCAGACTTTTTGGGAATTATCATGTGCACAGATGAAGCCAATTTTCGCAGAAACGCCTAGGTAAATTTGCATAATGCACACCATTGGAGGGACTCTGATCCATGCTGGGTAAAGCGCAATTGGCCCCAGTACCAGTGGTCGCTCAATGTGTGGTTCGGAATTTACGCTGGCGCTATATAATCTCTCCCATCTTCGATCACACACTGACTGGACAGCGTTACGTGAGCGAAATCCTTGAAGGAGGGGTAGATGAGTTTCTCAGCGAAGTCCCGCTGTCACATATTTCACTTGTGTGGTATCAGCAAGATTGAGCACCAGCACACAGCAGCAGCCGAGCACGAAACTAGTTGATGCATCTTTTTATGTGCAATAGATTGGAAGGCACAGGCCTGTAAATTGGCCGGCTAAGTCACCTGACCTCTCTCCACTCTATTTCTTTCCTTGGGGTTATGTGAAAGATCGTGCTTACATGATCGAGACAGACATCAGGTTAGCTCAAGGCAAGAGTTAATTTCCTAACTGGGCCACACAACAACAGCCAGACCAACTCCCTAACCTCAAACTGACTGCAAACTGACTGCATGTCTGCCGTAGAATCCTCTCGTTGGTCGCTTCCCGGTCTGTTTATTTCACTTTTATTTTTTTGACATGAACCTGTTTTTGCAGCACGTATACACTTTCATGAAAAATAAAACGGTCACTTTAATTTGGCTTTAGTCCAATCAAAACAAGTTTCAGGCGCAAATTATAGGTTCATGCACACTCTTTCGGTGCGGTGCGAGTAATGCCCGGATTTCGAAACATTCTGTGCCTATTCCATTGCTTTTCGCATTTCGTGCGTGGTCAGAGCGGCGCTTGGGCTGCGTGTCATGGAGCTTTTGTTATGAATGTGATCAATCGGCCTTGAGAGACGGATAATAAGTATGACGTAGAAATGAGAGGAAGGCATAGCCGCTAAGCTGCGAAACCTGCTGTTGGTTCTCCTTCTGTATATCATTATCAAGGTGATGTGCTGTCTCTTCGGGTTTGCGACAGGCAATTCAATTGCTTTCAATCAGCTTATCTGAGGGCACTACTTTATGATGTGGGTGGGAGCGCAGTGATATTTTTAATATTTCGTGTTTTTTTTTTACCAGTCGGAAAAAATTAGTATGCGATTACTGCGTCGCTCAAAACACTGCAGTTAGATGTAATTTTGGGTGCCTACAAATGCCTCATTGACACTTCGAAAATTAGGACAGTACTTCTCGAGTTAGATAATTGAATGCAATTAACAAATTAAATCTCAGTAACAAAAGAATTACTGGTGGCTGCTCCACTGTACTGGAAACAATATGCACTAGGTTTTCTTTGAGTAATGCAAATACAGTATTCTTTTTTAAAGTCTTGGTGCATGATAGTTGGAGAACACTGAATAATTCACTCAGTAACCGAAATGAGGCCCAGCCGGGTTCACTCGAAATCAGAATCAACAGCCGTCATGGGCTGCAGCGCTCGTACTCGGACTAACAGAAAAGAAAACGAGATAGAGAAGAGAGTGAGAGAAAGAGGCTGCAGTTTCGCCGGAAAGGCGAAGCAGTATTAGTGATAGCCAAGTATGCGACAATCACACGAAGGAATATTACACCACCGACCGGACTCAGGCTGTGAAATTGAATTGTCTTCTACTATGAGGTCTTGTATATATTCATATAACGCTGTCACTTCAGCACTCAATTCTTCGAGGTCACATGCAGTTTCTTTAAATGTAAAAAATCACACACACACATGCACATATATATATATATATATATATATATATATATATATATATATATATATATATATATATATATATATATATATATATATATGTGGTTGGGAAAGCTGGACAGGGTCTCCAGCCCCCTCCGGAAAAATGAAAACTCTCCGCCTATGACATGTAGTACAAGAACTAAACAAATGATTAAGTGGAAGCGTATAACTGACATCGACACATGGCAAGTCCAGGAAGCTTCTATAGTCTTTCCTCCAATTAAGCAACCCACTTGTGCACCCTCACATGAGTATATTATTTGAGATTATTTTATTTGAGATGAAGCCATTGTGAGATGGAGAACTGCATCGTAAAGTGCCAATCGTTTTCCATGTATACCTGCTGCTCTGTACATTTAATCTTGGTAAAGATTAAAGTAAAGAAGTAAAGATTAGTCCTCTAATCTTTACTTCTGTCCATTCATTTTAAATTATATGCGAAGTTATGCTTGCGCCTCTTCCTTATGCTCCTACATTTTTAAAGATTGCTTGCAGTAAATAGGACCATTCTGCACTTCAGAGAGACATTGTTTTCATGTCAAATCACAATGTGTGATTAGCTCAACAAGGAAATTCTGTTAATACAGTCGATCCCAGATATATTGAATTTGAATATATTGTATTGTTGTCTATATCGAGCAGAATGCCTTGTTGGGCAAGTTGGTTCATTGTATTTGGAAAGATTGGATGCGTTTTGTAGACGATCACAAGGAAGAAGACAGGACAGGCGCAAACTAATAACTAAGGTTTATTCGAGGGAAACGCTTAAATATCAGTTCATGCCAGCGCAGGCGCATCAGGGTATCAGCAGCAGATAAGAGGAGAAAAAACAAAATCAGAAAAATACCAATGGCGTGGCTCAGATAATCATATTTTCTAGGAAACGTGCCTCCCTATTGTAAAGTATGATCGATGTGTCACTGATGCATGCTTGTCCCTTCTTTCTTATATAATATGCCTCTAGAAGTTCCCGTGCTTTTCCATTACTGCACTTGCACAGGATCTTAACCTGATTGAGCAGAGGCTTGCATTCTTGATCTAGTCAATGCATGGGTAAATGACGTTGCTCCTGGTTTTTAATAGACCTTTCGTATTCACGGATTCGCACATTCAAACAACGGCCCGTCTGGCCTATGTAGGTTTTGCCGCATGTCAGGGGAATCTGATAAATAACGCCAACTTGGCAATCTACATGGGGGTTCTTGTGTTTCACGCCATAGCCACCTTGTTTCTTTCTGGCGTGAAGTCTCCCAATGCGGGCGCAAAGGTGACTCAGCTTGCAGGGAGCCGAGAAAATGAGTGGGACATCGTGCTTGGTTGCTATCTTCTTCAGATTGTGTGCAGTTCTATGAACAACATAAGGGATTGCGACTGGCTTTGAAGCTTTGTTGGCAACATCAGTGTTTACTTTTTGAGGTGCTTTTAGCCTCTTTTCGAGCGTTTCAACAACTGCCAGTACAGCCACATCGGGGAAGCCAGCCTCTTTCAGCCTAGAAATTTGCATGTCGAAGCTGGCCTGCATAGCATGTGTACATGACTTTTTCAGAGATTGCTCGATGATCTGTTTAGCAATGGCCCTTTTGGTGATTTTAGAGTGAGCTTAATCATAGGGTAACAGTTGCTTTTGTGTGCGGGGGCAGAAACAGCAACAAACGTGCTCATTACCAAAGGTAAGTTTGAGGTCAAGGAACTGCAGAATGTTATTGACAGGGAGCTCGTGTGTAAAGGTTAGAACTAAGGCATTATGCTCAAAGAAATTTAAAATGTCTGCAATGGCATCGTCACACATAGAATCATTTCGTTCCTTCAGCAGCACAAGAAAATCGTCAATATACCTAAAAACATATACTACTTTGTCTTTGTCAAGTACACCAAACAAGGTGCGGTCAATACTCGATAAAAAGATATTGCATAAAACTGGTGCTATGCACGACCCAATGCACACTCTCTGTCGCTGCAAAAGGTTTGGTTGTCAGAGGGGATAAAAGTGGCACTGAGATGAAATTCCAAAAGAGCCAGGAAACTGTCTACCGAGATGCCTGCTGTTTTGGAAACCTATGGCATCGTTAGCCTCAATGCAGTGTAGGGGTTGAGGGATGGACTTCGGGATGAAAACCAAACTTGGGAGGGTTTATTCTACATTATATACAGAGAGGTGAGCAACAAGTAACATTCGTACAGTCATTACGGGCCGGCAGCAACTCGGACGCTGCGGCCCGCGGCAAGAAGTTCGAGAGAGGTGAATCAGGGAATCAGGGAATGTCCTGGTCTCTCTGGAAGGCTTCTTATAAACCCTTCGAGCACTGTAAGTCACGTCATGTTTGACCAATAGGAGAGTCCGCTCCGATGACGCCACTTTCAGCCAATGGTAGGCGCCCGTGCGATGGTGTCATACCCGGCGAAGAGAGTCGGCGCCTGGTCCTCCTCTCTTGATCACCTGATCCTCCTGCGCTCTTGCCTCGCAGAATCGCCATCCACTTCTTCTAAGGTGGAGAAGGAGGGGGGGGGGGGCGCTCATGCTCCATTATACAAGGGCCCACCTGCTCCCGGTGGCTCGGCTCCGCAGTGGTGGCAAATGCCTTCTTCAAAGGCGAAGAGGGGTGATGATTGAGCTCTATTGTCCGACAGCCCCTTCTAATCCCGGCGGCGCACGACCTGGGGGCCGCAAACTTGTTTGCACTTGTCTGGTGCTCCTCTGGAATGTGCTTTCCTGCTCCTGCATTCCTCAATTAGCTGTGCTGCATTTCGAAGTGGTTTGGGGAACTCGAAGTAATCGCAGGAAACAGCTCCATATCTAACAGCTCGTCCTCGCCCCGGTTGTTCTGAATGGCCGGTGAACTCAATTCGATGGCGCTGAAAGAAGCTGCAGGGTACTGGGGTTGAGCCTCGTTTGACAACCCTCGGGATCCTGGGCCCTGGAGAACATACGTCAAACAAACCAAACAACACAGCGCTGCACCACGCGTAAGCGCAGGCTCTTCACCCCTGACTCGCCAGGCTATTACTGAGTCAAAATGAACTCTTATCTTTTATTTCCCCCAATTTTGACCAAACAGTTCCAACCACCCTTCCAAACAGCTATCCATTTCTCCTCGATTGCCGACAAGACCAGAGTACTATTGTTGTTGCAAAACAAAAGGGTCGTTGACGATGCAAACAACAAATGAAAACAGCCGAACATAACTTAAGTGGCCTAGCTACACGAACAGCATGTTTCCAATCTATCGCAGTGGCGTACTTATCGCACGTGCCGGTGCCACTGAACAATCTGGTCAACCTCACAAGTATGTAATCACAAGCGCACTAGCCTTGTGGTCACTAAACAGAATGCGTACTTGCGTTGTAGGCAAACTTTTAATTTACGCTTACTCACGTTTCTTCCCTGAAAGTCCTACAGGACACGTGACATAAACGAACAATTAAACTTGCGGGGCTTACACACTCCGCAGAACCCTTAAAATAATGCGTCTTTTAATAACTCGTTCCACGCATACTTATCAGAGAAGTCAGAATACGGCTGCCCTCCACACACACTAGCAACCCAGTCATAAAGTCTGCTTCCTTCCGTCCACACAGGACACGCGCTAATGGAATTAAGAACGCTTCTCCGTGCAAATCATGCACTCACTGAAAATCTACGCGCTTAACCTTAGAAAATTCAACACTTAAAAAGAAAGAAGGTTAAATAAAACACACGCGCGTTACGATAGGCCTCTCAGCAATAACCTTTACCCTCAGGTTACTCACACACACACATACACAAAAAAAAGCCTATCTACTTATTAATGAGCATCTCGCGAGACTACATGTTTACTTAAAACGCATCTTTCAAATCTCGAGCTTCTCGAACGAAAACACAAACAAAGCTCAAACCTTACATATTGAAAGAAATCCTAGTCTCAAATCGCGAAAACATTCCGATGCTCAAAATAACAAACAAAATAACACGTTTTACTACAGAAGCTCTCTTGGCCTCCCTTTCCAAATGCTTATGTCTGACTCACTTTTGAGTCGTACCCGAGGTGGGCGTGGTCTCAAAGCTACTCTGGCTGCCAAGAGACAACAAAAGGGCTGATTTACTATCAGCTCTCCCAAGACGTTACGGTCTCCTGCCAATTTGCGTCCCCGCGCCCCGCTTTCAACACGAACTCAACTGACCGCGTCGCTACTCCCCACCTGGTCTCGTCTTGCCACGTTGCGTTTCTTCGAACTGCACGCTGAGCTATGAAAAGAACTACGGAACGACGAGGAGTTTAACAGCCTCGTGCCCTTTGTCCGCGTCCGTGCAGAACATTCTTCGCGGTCCCCCTTTGACCGGTGGCTCGACCATTCTGGATGCGTCAACATCGTCCTTGACGACCGCACCTGTTTCCTCGCGCCCTGCCCTTTTGGGTTTCTGGCCATCTTTGGCGGCGCTACATAAGTTAGCGTTTTTCGGTCTTTACCGCGCTTTTTTTTACGGCGCTTTCTCCTTGCACTCGCTTTCATGTCGCCTTCTCGTGCCTCGTGCTGGCCGGTACACATTTTGTCGGCCCGGATCGGTCTCTTACCCGCACAGTCTGAGTGATTTACATTTAAATCAACACTCTCTCTGCCTCGACTGGCGGACAGCCCAACCGACTCTGGCACAATGCAGCAGGCTTTACTCGAGTTAGACAACTTGCACTCTTGCGAACTGCCCTCTACTACATTGCCCAGCTCACGCTGTGCATCAGCACACAGCCCGTCGGTATCGATCGCTGTCTCACGCGCACAGTCCGAATGATTAACAACTGAATCATCCCTATCTAGGCCATCTAGACTGGCGGAGAGCTGCACCGATCCCTGAACAATGCAGTTGTAATCTCTTGAGCTACGCAGCTCGCAATCCTGAGAATTACCCTCAACTGCATCGCTCAGCTCGCACTTCACTTCTGCACGCACATCTGGCTCTACATGGGTGCTCGCTTCTGTCGGGTCAGAAGTACCCTTTTCTTCGCTAGCAACCTCGCTAACATTACCAGCGACGCACACACGCGGTAACTGTGCCAATTTGTTCGCAGCTGGCCTAGCTGTCTCTACAGTCATCTGTTGGCACAGCACCTCGTCGCTCTCCCTACGGCCTTTAACGGCCTCTGTTGCCACTAAGGCATCGTTAGCAGCTAGCCTTTTCCCTTCACTTATGACTCTGCAGCTAATCTCACAGGCACTACTCTTCTCGTCGGCTCTTGGCGAAAATCCGCTCGATGCTGCCTCATTCTTTCTCTCTGTACTACCTACAGAATTCTCAGACAGCCGTTGTCTCTGTGCCAATAACTGATCACAATGCTGTATCTCTTTGATCATTGCTGCCTTCTCTCTCTCATACTTTTGCTCACGCTCAAGCTTACGTTCCTGATACTCACGTTCGCGTTCCTTCTCACGTTCGTGACGCTGACACCTAAGAGCAAGTTCTTGAAGCTCCTGCTTCCGTTCATTCTCGCGTTCTTCACGCCTACTCTCACTCTTAAGTTCACGACGCTCTCGCAAACGTACACGTCGCACACGCTCCCGTGGCTCCTGTATCACCTCCCAAGCAAGCTCAATGCTTTTGCCATCATTGCCACTATCGTTAATCGCCTTTATGATAGCTGGCGTTTTCATTCGTTCGTCCGCCTCAACTCCCAAATCGTCGCACGCCAACAACAAGTCTAACCTCGTCAACCTTCTAAGATCCATGGCAGCTGCCCCGACAGGTGGTTAAAACTGTTTTCCTTAATTAATTTGTGCAAACAGACAATGCATCAAACTCCCGATTCCCAGAGCTATCAAAATGAACACACAACATTTGAGTCTGGCGAATCATAAGGAAAAAAACCACGCGCTCACTTACGGTTGCAGCACCCTGCCATCCGGTTCATTCGTCCGCTGTTCCCGGTTCCTCCGGACTCCCTGGGTCGAAGGCTCGCTCCTTCTTCGCTACTCCCAGTTTCTTCGGACCTCTTTCGACGAAGGCTCTCTCTTCTTCGCTCTTTCCGGTTCCTTAGGATCTCTCTCGACGAAGGTTGATCCGTAGCGCTGCCACCAGCTGATGCATTCGGAGGCGATCCTACCGCTGCCAACCAGATGTAGGGGTTGGGGGACGGACTCCGGGATGAAAACCAAACTTGGGAGGGTTTATTCTACATTATATACAGAGAGGTGAGCGACAAGTAACATTCGTACAGTCATTACGGGCCGGCAGCAACTCGGACGCTGCGGCCCGCGGCAAGAAGTTTGAGAGAGGTGAATCAGGGAATCAGGGAATGTCCTGGTCTCTCTGGAAGGCTTCTTATAAACCCTTCGAGCACTGTAAGTCACGTCATGTTTGACCAATAGGAGAGTCCGCTCCGATGACGCCACTTTCAGCCAATGGTAGGCGCCCGTGCGATGGTGTCATACCCGGCGAAGAGAGTCGGCGCCTGGTCCTCCTCTCTTGATCACCTGATCCTCCTGCGCTCTTGCCTCGCAGAATCGCCATCCACTTCTTCTAAGGTGGAGAAGGAGGGGGGGGGGGGGGCGCTCATGCTCCATTATACAAGGGCCCACCTGCTCCCGGTGGCTCGGCTCCGCAGTGGTGGCAAATGCCTTCTTCAAAGGCGAAGAGGGGTGATGATTGAGCTCTATTGTCCGACAGCCCCTTCTAATCCCGGCGGCGCACGACCTGGGGGCCGCAAACTTGTTTGCACTTGTCTGGTGCTCCTGTGGAATGTGCTTTCCTGCTTCTGCATTCCTCAATTAGCTGTGCTGCGTTTCGAAGTGGTTTGGGGGACTCGAAGTAATCGCAGGAAACAGCTCCATATCTAACAGCAGCTGCACACTGATTCAAAAAGTGGCTGGTGAGATATGGAGTAGAATGAATCTACATCAATGGAGAACCTAAATCCGATCGAGTCAACTGTCTGCAGAAGCGAAATAACATCTTCAGAATTCTTAGTGGCAAAGGGATCATCAATTTGCAACATGTTCAAGTGCTTCTGCAGAATGATACTAATTTCGTGTTGCCATGTGCCTTTCTCGCTAACAATGGCTCTGAAGGGCACATCAACCTTGTGCGTTTTTGCGGTAAAAAACACAGACAGGCTATCGTTGTTACTGTTGTTAACAACATGAGACAGTTTGGTTAGTTCTAGGTTATCGCATAAAGAGGTTGCGGATTGCTTTACGCGAGTACGTTTCACTAAAAGCGCCTCATAAAGTAAACACTGATGTTGCCAACAAAGCTTCAAAGCCAGTTGCAATCCCTTATGTTCATAGAACTGCACACAATCTGAAGAAGATAGCAACCAAGCACGGTGTCCCACTCGTTTTCTCAGCTGCCTGCAAGCTGAGTCACCTTTGCACCCGTATTGGGAGACTTCACGCCAGAAAGAAGCAAGGTGCCTATGGCGTGAAACCCAAGAACCCCCATGTAGGTTGCCAAGTTGGCGTTATTTATCAGATTCCCCTGACATGCGGCAAAACCTACATAGGCCAGACGGGCCGTTGTTTGAACATGCAAATCCGTGAACACGAAAGGTCTATTAAAAACCGGGAGCAACGTCATTTACCCATGCATTGCCTAGATCATGAATGCAAGCCTCTGCTCAATCAGGTTAAGATCCTGCGCAAGTGCAGTAACGGAAAAGCACGGGAACTTCTAGAGGCATATTATATAAGAAAGAAGGGACAAGCATGCATCAGTGACACATCGATCATACTTTACAATAGGGAGGCACGTTTCCTAGAAAATATGATTATCTGAGCCACGCCATTGGTATTTTTCTGATTTTGTTTTTTCTCCTCTTATCTGCTGCTGATACCCTGATGCGCCTGCGCTGGCATGAACTGATATTTAAGTGTTTCCCTCGGATAAACCTCAGTTGTTAGTTTGCGCCTGTCCCATCTTCTTCCTTGTGATCATCTACAAAGCGCATCCAATCTTTCCAAATATATCGAGCAGTTGTAATATCCCCTTGAAAATTCTATGCAAAAGTATAGTGATGTACTACGTGTACTATCGACTCCCATTCACCACCAAATTCGGTATATTGAACACCGTGCTGTGCCGCACCGCCCCCCTGCAGATGCACTTCTGCTAACAAAGGCGCTATATTATCGTGTTGTTGGAAATATTTAATGCCGACAAATTTGAAATGGCACTGTTTTGGCAGATGCTGTCAAAGAAGAGATTGAATCTGAAGGGCAGTACATGCCACGGAGGAAAAATGAGGGTGCATGCTCTTAGTTTTGATTGCAGCACATATGAATGCCTTGTGCAAACTCCCAGTCCAAATGCATTCTTGAGTTTTTCTCTATCTCGATCTTTTCACTGAGTGGCACTTGGTATATGGGATGCCGAACTAGAGTTGCTGCACCACTGGGTCTGTCTTGTAGACCAGGGCTTTCTGTGAATGGCATTTTAAGATTCCACGAATGGTCAAAACAGATCTGACCTCCATTTCGATGAATCTTTACATTGCAGTTTGAATTTAGCAAAACCACTGCACACCACATCTGCACTTCATGGAAAGACCCCCATTGCTGCAGCAGTATGCAAGACTCATCGCTGTGCAATTCGCAGATACGGGCTGAAGGCATTTTATTCGTGTGGGAATGGACTTGGATGCTCTGCAAGCCACTTTCAAAACTAACAGCATGTGTGTAGTGTCGGCAGTCACTGGTGCAGTGGGGAAGAGGCTTGCAGTCCTTTTAGGTTGAGTGAGAATGACTAGTTCCAACACGAAGTCGGTTCCAAAACCCAACACAGCAGTCAGCCTGGCTCGTCGCCCGCATATGATGATCGGACGTGTTTAAATGGTGTATTGTTGGTATCGTAACAGACATGCAGACGAGCACCTTCATGTGTGATTTGCAGTGCAAGTGCGCTCGTGGCAACACGGCATGCATCTATACGTGCTAGTTTGCTTTCTTGGTGTGTCCATTTCTATCTTATCTTGAATAAAAACATGCAACAAGCAAAGCACTGTAAGGTGCACGAGGCGCACCGCCGTCTCGCATCTGGGTGATGTGAGCTTTTAAAGTTAGAGTTAGCATTCCAATCAGTATATCAAAGACCATTCTGCAGCGCGAGTTACTTGCAACGTTCCTGAGCAAAAATAAGTTAGCTTCTGGGCATTTCATACGGCCTTGGAGAAGCAAATCGGTTGGCTCCCGCTTTTCATGATCTTGGGAAGCTCCGAGACGTGCGGAGATTTCAGCTGAGCTTCAGTTAGGTATACTTAAAGCGAAGCTTTCTTTGCCTCTTCTGTTGACTTTCCCAGTTCTGCTGCTGCTGTCTGGCACATCATGCCGGGGGGGGGGGGGGGGTTCAGAGTGCGCGTGTATACATGACAAGAGTGCAGCAGGAAGGAAAGACGACGTGATAAGCTTGTTTCGACCTATGCACCCCATCAAATGTGCATAATGCCCTCTGGAGCTCTGTGGGCGACACCACATTAGCCTTTTGACAGCTGTAATTATCTGTAACCCTTCACATAAGCATTGCAGAAATCTCAGCACTTACAATTCTACTAACATGAAAGTTCAGAGGAATGTGATAGAATGGTAGAGAGCAGGGGGGAGAGGACGTAGAGAATGTTTAGAACCGATGCAGTCACGAAACGAGTGAACAATAGCCTTGCCACTTTTCGCTCGCAGTTTCCTTACAAGAGGTGTGGGAGGGAAAAGGATAGGGAAAAGGTTACGTGAGACGGCAAGGAAACGCTACTGCTATAGACACGACAGTGGTTGCGGGCAAATGGGATAAATTGAAGCTCAAGGTACAGTACAGTATGTTTCTACTATTTTTTAAAAATAAACATTGTGCTAATGTGTCAAGTGAACAACTTACGCAGGGCATGCAGAAGCAGAGCTGCATTAAAGCGCACTGTAGGCGACACTGCAGAAGCGGTCGCATGTCAAGTCAACACTTCTGTGCCCACCGCAGTAGTTTTGTGGCTATGGCATTGCTCGAGGTCATGGGTTCGATGCTGACTGTGGCAGCTGCATTTCGACAGGGGCAAAAAAAAAAAAAATGCTCATGCACTTAGATTTAGGGACACGTTAAAAAACACCATGGTTTCAGAAATAATGCGGAGTCCGCCACTACAGCATGCCTCATAATCCGATTGTGGTTTTGGTGCGTACAGCCCTATAATTCAATTACAATTTAACACTTCTGCCACGATGTGGTGTACCATGTGAGGCAATGAATATGCTCAACCCTCTCAGAGGTTGTGAAGTATGGTGCACAACGCTTCAAGCGAACACCTCTCCCTGTGTGTTCTGTGTACTACGCAGACAAACAGCAGTGGTTCACGTAAGGTAACATTTAACATCAACGCATCACTCTCGTGTTGGACTAAACGTTGAAGAAATTAAACATTCGCCATTAACATTACCGCTAGTAATTGTCAATCAATGCAAGCAGCACAGAAAGTTCTGCTTACATCGATTCCCACAGTGCGTGGGATCTGCATACCTAATTTTTTATATTTCAATTATCCACCCATCAAAATATTTTGTGATTCCTTTTGAGTGAAATATATCTGGGTTGGGCTGTATTCTAATTTTTAATTGCAGTTGTAGAATTGCAAGTAGCTCCAGCCACAAGACTTCTGCTGATTGGCATTGCATCATTTTCTTTTGTCATGTGGTGATGCCACCACCAGCGGAGCACGGTGTGCACCATGGCTGAAGGAGCCAGAATTCCTGTGTGTGAAATATGTACACACACAACTGGCAAGAGAGGATCAAGTGCATTGCAACACCCATAAAGAGAAGAACCGGAGTGCTGAACAGAGCCAGCTATGGCCGGGCAAACATACATATGCAAATAGTACTGCATTCATGCAAGCCTCACAGTACAGTTGTTTTTGACCTTTGATGCCTTCTAGAAAATAACTACTTCACATATGGTGACTACAATTTGTAGATGTATGTCATGTGGTGTTTGTGCACTTTTGTGCTTTAAGTGAGCGATGCATTCGGTTGTGAGCGCAAGTGGTGTGCTCACTAGTGTTACTGCAAAGTAATGAATAGGTCTGTGATGCCTCCTAAATATGCCATAATTCATGACATAAAAATATTCCGTCTAATGACTTGACACATATCTTTCTTTCATATGTGATGTACAAATGTGAAAGAAGTATCTTCGTAGCGTTGCCTGTTATGTATGAAATGGAGTTTACTGTAGAACCTTGTTGATACGATGTCATTTTGTATGATTTTCCGGCGCCAGCTTTCATAATTGAGAACATAAAAAGTGAGCCAGTGCAGTTACGCTTAATGTTTACCAGTTGATACGTTCCTGGAAAATGCAATCTTTCGACACCAACGTTCAGTACATCGGCAAACCGCAATCATATGATACGTTTCCCGGCCGCTAGATCTCGTGAAGAAAAAAGGCATGCAAGGCAAGCGAGATCGAGGCTTGCCCGCCCATGTCATGTGAAAATGCTGGCAAGCACTCAGTTTCCTCTTCCGGTACCAGCAAATTTCCTTGTGGGTTGTTGCATGTCACATTCACAGCTATTGCCGCCAACCCTGTTGCAATAAGCATCTTCACTATTTCACAGTGCATGTAGTGCAGTGCTGTTGGAAGAGTACTTCACACCTTTAATAGGCAAAATTCAAATGCACTGCCATTCCCTGGTGCACAAAGTGAGCACCATGTTTCGCTTAGGCGCATCATATTCCGGTGCTGCATACCAGCTGAACTTGGTTTTGGTTTCCCATCTCCGCCTGAAACCACCGCATAATAATAAAATAACAGTGGGCATTTTGGGCTGCTCGAACCTTACCAGCTCAGTGCACATCAGCGTCCCATGTTGCAACACTTGGGACATCGCATTGCGTTGCATAGGTGTGAAGTGCAGTTGAATCTGCAAAATTCTTCTGGAACTTCGGATCATGTTTTCCCAGTTAGTATGTTTTTCTCTCGTTCTTTTCAAAAACTTATGAACAAGGTTCTATTGAAGTGACTGGCCCAAGCTGTGGTACATGAAGTCGCTCATTGAAGGTCCCTGCAGGTTTTATATATTTGAAGAAATATTGTCTAAGGTGCTATAGAAAGGCACGACAATCCGCCTATTGCATGTTCCAAGTGCACGTGCACTGTACCCTATCAATGAGCACCGGAAACGTTTTGTGCTGCGTCGGTGGTTCGTGCACCAGACGACACGTGTGTATGCAATAGCGGAGGCAGCCTGCAGCATAGTCAACGAGGACACGAACTCGTGTATTGTGGGTGCAGTGCTGATGATGTGGTATTTGTGCTGTGTTTCGGTAGAAATTTCAGCTGTTTACAACAATATTCGTTTGACGTTCGATATGTCACAATATATGCCGGCACGACACCGATGTCGATAAGAAGTTTACATCACATCGCGGTGCCAACGTTCGGCCGACTGTAGTTGACAGACTGTGTCAGTAGCAGACCTATATTGTCATATGAGTATGACGAAGACGTGACCAACAACAATGACTCATCATAGTATCACAGGTTTTCGTGTTAACGACGTTGGCAAAAACTGTGTGCTGATCGCCATGCGATCGGCTGCCGAGTGAGAACATCATACCAACAATGTGAATGACACAGCAGCTGCACTTGTGTATGTATTTATTAATGTTCAAATTGAGTGAAAACGTGCTTCCCAAGTTGAAATGAACGACTTCCAGCCCTTGCCAGCTGTCCACACTCCACATCGAGTTTGGGGAGGTGTCAATCTCGTTCAACGCAGCTTCATTAGGCCTAACACAGCCTACGAGTTCGTCAACTATACAGCAGACCTGAAATATAGGACAAGCAAATACAATGAAGGAAACTGCTTTTATAGTTTGGTCCTGGCCATATCGACTTGAAGTGAAACACTCTTATCACAGCACGATGCACGCACAAACAGCGGAAAGCAGCGACACAATGCAGTGCCAGCACTGCGGTACATCACCGTTCTGGATCAAAGGCTGTCGGTCGTCCAACTGTTTATTTGGAGACGTGCTCATTTTTATGTGCGCCTCTTGTGCATGTCAACCGGGGCATGACATCATGTCAAAGATGGCACATGTACATGACCATTCAAGCAAGCTAGTTGCTTTATAGCAGTGCTCATGAACTTGTCTGCTACGTTTTGAATATCAGCTGCTTCGACTTACTTGCATGTTAGCTGCTCTCTGGCTTGTGTGTGCATTGAGTTGTGCATTGCACGTGTTCTCAGTGATTTATGTTTTACTCTATTAGACAGCAAGTTGTCTTTGAGGCCAGAAGGAACAAATTTAAATACAGTATTTAGCTACATTGACAACTTTATTTTTTAGCGATTGTACCACCACCCTAGCTACTCATGTTCTTAACATTGCTGAACAGTGTCCATTACAAGTGACACTTGAGCTTCCTGTAGAAGGAAAGCTGCAGTTTCTGCACCTAAGTTAGAACCTTACCAACCACCATGTTTACTGGAAGTCTCATGCAGGCAAGCCAGTGCTCTGCTATCCTTCCTTATATTCCGAACTGGACGAGTGAGCAATCATCAGCCTTTGTTTTCAAAACAACCTGTGCTGATCAAAAACACTCAGCCAACAGAGTTCTTGCCTGTCTGAGTCTGGGCAACCTAAAAATATGTTGGTTTTCATAGCTGAGAGAATTCTTAAGTCTTAATCCAACAGTAAGACGCTCCCAAATTCAACAGGAAAGAAAGTTGCTATGGTTCCTGACATTTATAAGGTATTGCACAACTTGGAAAAAAGAAAGAAGAAAAAAAAAAGCACTGAGCTGTATAGGTTGCCTTTTCAGCGCCAAATGAGCTGGCGAGTCTATGCAAGATGACCAACCCAAATGCCACTCACAAGTAACAGTGCAAAAAAAAAAAACCATGTTTCTTGAATGTGTGAAGTGTTTATCTATTCTGTACCATTTTTATTGGCTTGTGATTCATTGTCACAAGCATGGGTGCAAGCTTATGTTTCGCCAGTCCAGTGTTGTGGGCAGAGTCAGAGAGTAGCTAACACATGAGTTAGCAGCTGATATTGGAACTATTGCTGTCACTATCTGTAAAGGAACTGGTTTTCTTGAATGGTCATGTTCCTCATGATGTCATGCGCAAGAAGTTTATATAAAAATGTGTGTCTCTCGAAATAATCAGTTGTGTGTTAGGAGCATGTTTTGCCCTTCTTATGTCTGTCATTCTGTAGTACTACTTAAGGTCCCAGAATGACAAATCCCCACATTACTACATGGTTCACTTACCAGCCTCAGTTCTCTAACTGCAACATGTGAAATGAATTATTAGGTGAAGAATAATTAATTGAATTTTATTAGTTACAAAATTTCACATTTTGATGTAACAAGCTCTTTAAGTAGCAGAATTGTGCTGCCTGTAAGCAGAGTATTTCATGGCTTAGCCCCTTCATCCCCCCAGGAAGAACGAGTATGTAAAACTGTGCAAGTTTCCTGTTGTGAAAAACACTGCTTTGATGGTCATCTCTTCTAGGGACATCTCCAGCTGTTCCCTATGCCAGTGGCTTCTATCAGACCAGCACGACGATTGTCGAGGACATGCCGCCCACTTATGAGGAAGCAGTGAAAGATGCTGCACAAATCTTGCCACCGCCATCATACATGGAGCACAAGCCTGATGAATAGAAGTCGCATTCTTCACAGAGAAGACTGCCTGCTCACCAGCATCTTGTGAGGTGCTCTCAGAAAACTGTTGCTACATAATTGCAGGACTCCTGTAAACCAGTGCACACTGTGAAGCATGATGCTTCTTCGGCCATACTTCATGGGCTTTGTAGTGTCACAAAACATCTATACAATTTCAGGAGCTGCTGTCAGACATCATATTTACATGGCTTGCCCCCACTTGGAAGTATTTGCACAAATGTCAGAGCTTTCATCTTTTGATGTGTTCAATGGGGCCCTGAAACACTTTGAAACCTAAGCTGACTGAGTGTGAAGCTTTTCAGGGAATATATTCCCCCCTCCCCTGAATTTTTTAAAAGTACCTATTATGAATGCAAAAATAAGCCCATTTTCCCTCAGCTGCTTCAGATAAATTAGTGAAATAGATAGAACAGAGAGGAAGGTGAAACATTGGGAGCACCAGCTTGCAACTAAGCATACAGTGGAAAACCCTTGCATTGGCAAACAGTAACGCAGGGGTTCATCAAGCCTTTTTGCACAACTTTTTCTTTTGTTAGTGTTACTTTTGTAAACAAAGTATTTATTCATAGTACAGTAGCAGAGCTGTACACATAGTGGATGCAATGAAGAGAATACATGGTAAAATGTGCCAAGTCCCACTCTCAAGATTCAGGCACATAGTTCATGCTATCACTGGCAGTACATCCCCCAACGCTTACACAAAACTTCCCCTTGACGTTCAAACGATTCAGATATCAGCGAAACCTCTGTGGTCGATTGTCTGCGGCGGGCTGGTACTGCTTCTGCTGCATTCTGCACTGGTTCCTCCAACTGCCAGTCGGGAAGGAATTCTTGTGGTGGGTCTGCATTTGACTCTACTGAGCAGCTTACTAGATCTGCAGTCTGCCTCTGGTTTAACTTGTCAAGATGGCACCTGAATACCCCTTTCCCAGTTTTCACTTTCACTGGCTGGTTTCCTTCCAGTTCAACAACCTCTTCTGGTACCCAACATTTGTCAGTTCCAAAGTTTCTACAGAAAACTCGCTCAGGCACTTGGTAGCCACTTCTCTGAGGTCTGTGCTTCTGGTGCACTCATGGCAAAATCCAGCTTGGTTGTGAACGACAGCAAAAGCTCTTCTGGGGATTGTCCTTTGTCGTAATTGTGTTACGCAGTGGAGGTGCAGCCACCTGGTCTATCTTGTGGTCCGGCTGTCATACACTTTAGCCGCTCTTTCACGGAGCGCACAGCTCTTTCAGCCAAACCATTTGACTCTGGCTTGTAAGGTGTCGTGCGAGCGTGTTGAATGCTATGTGCAATGTCTTAGAATTCCACTGTAGTGAACGACGTCCCATTGTTTGTCACAAGCATACAGGTTGCCTAGAACACTGTTCGCAAGTGTTCTGTGTTGCTGCTGCAGTAGCTGATGGGTAATGTTGCGACAAGTAATGGAAGCACTTGCAATGTGAAATGGACACTGTTTATTAATTGCACAGGCAACACATCATGTACAATACTGCAGCAAATAATGCAGGTATTCACAAACATGTAATGGACCCTATTTATTGGCATGCACAAGTAACGCATCAAAAGGCCCTCTATATGTCGCTCTTGCTAGCTCGTCAATTTGTGGCATGATTGCACTTAAACATAGGTGCATGTTTGCACTGACATTCAGCAAGTTGTGATAATTGCTTTTCAATAAGCAAGTCTTAAAAATGCATGTTCACATGCACATGTTGTCAAAAATTGTAACAACAGTCTTGCAGCATTTGGGCATGTTGGTACTTGGATTTCATTGTTAGCATCAGCAGACGAGGATAGAAGGGAGACAGTACAGCACATTCTGCTGTCGTCTTCCCTCTGTTCTCATCCACTGGTGCTAAAAATGTTATCCCAACCTTCTCATAGAACAGAGGGAAAATCACTGCTGTCTCCGACCAAACTGCTTCAATGTCCACGGTAGCAAACTTTGCTTTCACAACAGCATTTTCTAGAGGCTCCATCATTTTCAAAATCAACGCTTTCATAAGTGAAGCGAGTTGTACACCTGCCTGAAAAGGGGCCACAAGCCATGTGTCTGGTGCACACTCTGGAAAGTAACTCATTAGGTGACTTTTGGGTGTGCCCAAATGTGTCATTATTGTCTCTTTGTCAGCTACAGATACTGTTGCAGATGTTGCAAAATTACTGAGCAACCTAAACAGAGAATAATAATTTCTTCCCACCTGACTCAGCCAGCCTTGAATTTTCCTACAGAAGCCCCTCACTTTGTCACTAGATGACACAACATTACTTTCAACCCCTTGCATACTGAAGTTTAGGTGATTGAGCTGCTCAAACATGTCACACAGCTAGGCAAGCTTAGGGAGGAGTGAAAGGTCTTTGAAAGGATTTTACAGCCCCTTGTCTTCTGCTAGAAAAATTATCACTTCCTCTTGGAGCTCAAAAATCTTGACCAGCACTTTTCTGTACAGCAGCCAACACACCTCCGTGTGTAGGAGCTGGTGCTGGTGTTCTGCACCCATTTATTTGCAAAGCATTTTGAAAAGGTGGCTGGCCTTGGCCCTTGCTTTGATGCTGTTCACAACTTCGACAACATGCTGCATCATGCTAGCTAGCTCGTGGCTCAGCTCCTTTGATGCCAAAGACTCCCTGCGAAGCATGCAATGTATAAATACGATGGAACTGCTCCCTGGCCTGACAAGGCCTAGCAAATCTGCCAACCATTGCACCGGCACCATCAGTGCACGATTCCCACATCCAAATCAAGTCATGCAGGACAAAAAAACTGGTAATAGTATTTAAGAAGTCTTGAAGCTTTTGCTGTTGTTTTGAGCTCTTTGCATAAAAACAACCCTTGGGCGATGACCAAGTTATCCACAGAACACACAAACATGACAAGCTGTGGTCTGCGAGACACGTCACAGCTCTCATTCATGGCAAGAGAAAACTTCCCATCGGATTTCAGTTTTTCGTTTATCTGACTTTGCACATCAGATACCACTTCTCTCACTCTTCATGCAGCCGTGTCATGTTATTTTTCCAAATTTTCTCACGTGCTTGTTCCAGATGAGCACAATGTGGCCCTTGCTGGACGGGTACACAAGATTATTACGATAGAAAAAAGAAAAAAGACCATCAGAAAACTACGTCTGCATGCCTACACGTGCACACAATCAGAAATACAGTTCCAAATGATGTGGTAGATATGGTCCGTAAAGGAAATTCCATTCGGAAATGGTGCACCGAAAGAAAGAAAATTTACACGTGTTTGTCCTGGCTAATAAGGCGTTATTGAATCAGGGTGATGGTGCCGTGCAGCTCTGGTGCACAGGGTGGATGGTGAAGGGTCGAGGGCTAATTTGTGGTTGACTAGATGATGTAGAAAGTCTGGGTGGTATTTGTGTCTTCTTAGTTCTAGAGAGGGAATGTTGTTAGCCAGCATTAATTCTGATGGGGAGTCTGAACATTTGCACTTAGAATAAATAAAATGTACCCACTTCCTCTGGATCAAGTTTGTTAATGTTGAGTTTTGTAATGTTGTAATGTAATGTTGTTAATGTTGAGTTTAGTATGCAGGTCCCATGTAATGCAAGCATATTCTAATTTTGGCTAAATAAAAGTTAGGTAACTGAGTAGCTTAACGTTGGAAGGAGAATTTCTAAGTTTGTGTCACAGAAAACCTAGCTTATGGAAAGCACAAGAACATATGTTGTCAATGCGTAGGTTTCAAGAAAGGTTGTTAGTGAATGTTACGCCAAGGTACTTATAACTGTCAACTTGCTTTAGTGACACCATTTTGTTTGCGTACTCCAGTGGATCTGTTTTTCATGTGTTATGCCAAGGCAAACAGTCTTGTCTGTGTTGGCAGCCATGCCCCATTCTTTGCATCACATCAACATCTTATTCAAGCATAAATCTATTTCTCTCTGACCTTCCAACAAGTAATTGCACGAAATACAACACAGTCATCTGCGAACAATCTTATTTGTGTTCCAGGCGTGATAACAGTAACAGTGTCATTAATATATAAAAAAACAGCAGAGGCTCCAGGGCACTGCCCTGGGGAACCCCTGACGTAACCGGTAGATAGCCCGAATCGTTCCTATCGACTGAAACATATTGTTCACTGTTAGCCAGATATTGTGCAATCCAATAAGTTATGATATCGAGAAGGTTAATGTTTCTTAATTTTCAATTAGTTTTTTATGAATGAACCTATAAAACGCTTTGCTCAAGTCCAAAAAGAGAGCATCAATTTTACCGTTATCTTCAAAAGACGTGGTTTTAGCAGTTTTAACAGCTGTAGTCTTAGCAATAGGCAAAGAAACCGCAACAAGGTAATAGTCTGATAGACCATCTTCAATTGACATGATATTCTTAAAAAATGCGTGATTTAAAAATACAAGGTCTAATATAGAATATGATGACTCTTGTACATCAGTGGGTTTACTAACCACTTGAATTAGACCATGTGTCAGCATAATGTCAAAAATAATGTTAGCAATTTCATAAGACTTTTTGTTTACCTCGAAGAGTTCCTAATTGTACCAGGCAGGTTCAAATCGCTGAACAAAAAAATTTATTTTCATAAGCAGTCGCGTGTTCTTGTAGTCTAACCAAGTAATGTGGTGTAGCATCAGGTGGTCTGCAACATCCGTACAGCACAAAGCAATGGTCCAAACTTTATAATCTGACACATGAGCTCTCCAAATTGGGAATTCTAGTCAATAAGTCTTGCTTCGCACTGGTCTTTTACTAGAATGGCTACACCCCTGGCTCTGTGCATTCGATCCTTACGAAACACTACATAATGGGGAGGACATACTAGCTCATTTGTTATCTCGTTACACAGCCAGATTTTCGTTATGATCGCAAAGTGTGAGTCATGCTGTAGCAACTGAATTTCTAGGGAATCTGTTTTGTTTACCACACTGTGAGCATTAAAATTGACAATACGCAACTGCTTTTCTTTGGGGGAAGTTATATTGCCATGGCATAAAGGGCCTTATGTTTCTAAAGATAGAAGCTCTGGAGTAGGGCTTTGGACACTGGCAATTCAGGCACCTATTTCTGCACTTACGCATGAACTTCCTTTGTGCAAGGCATTATCAGCACCTCGCAGATGGTGTGAGGCTTCATCTGTTCGGCTACGTGATAGCTAATGATGTAGCCTGCCTTTACTGCCTCTCAAGAGTTCGCCAGGTAGAACGAAAAGAAATTTCATACAGTAAAATCGACAACGATGGCTTGGGTCGAATGTGGCAACATGAAATAAAAGCGTCTGCAGGCATGTTGATAACGACACATCACATAGGTACCGATAATACGTAATGCACTAATGCAGCAAGATGGTCAGTGAAACAATGTTACAGTTCTGCACCTCCTAAGGTGCTGACTGTCACAATTGCAGCATGCGGGAGACTAGTAGACGTGTTGCTGCCAATCGACGAATAAAGCAAGGTTAATCGACGGCCTTTTTTTAAACCAGCTGACGATGTGGTGTTAGTTTTTATTTATTTATTTATACACACACGTCACCTGTTCCAACTGAAGTATTGAATGAGGGGAGTAAGAAGAAACGTCATGTAGCTAGAACAAGTGAGCATAACCACAACAAATTGAACAACTGAAAAAAAAAAAACTGCTTTGGTTATCCAGTTTCTGTGACTCTAGATTCTGTTTCTTAACTTCGAAGCAGTCGAGGTCTTTGTCTTGATAGGATGAGTACTTCGGTGGGTACTCGTAGCTTCAACACTGTGATGGCACATAACGTGCATCACGCCAGATGCAAGATTGTCAACACGGACATTGTCAACGCTACCAAGGGGAAAGGTTCTTGATATGTGCTGAGTGCCACATGGCCATTCGGTATGGTGTCTTCGTAGCTGCAGTAGCAATGATGATACAGCTTCCCCTTTGATTAGCATGGTGGCATGCACTACCTTGCGTAGCACTGAGAAATGTGCGACGGAACGTACTGTCTACTCTTGAGTTCGATGCAGGTGCAATTCGTGGTGAGCACACACGTCTGTGTGAGGGCTTTGCATAATCCAGGAATGTTTTCATGGACCCTTATTTGAGAACCACTGCTTTACACAATCCAACCAGTGGCTCATGATCAGTTTTCAGAATGTTGATCAAGTTCATGGATGGCTCATTGGCCTGAAGGGATACGGGGGATAGGAATGGGTCAGCTGTTGAGAGGTGCTCTGCTCTACACAATTCGCACTCTACTACAAAGATGTAGAGGGTTCGCAGAATGCTGCCTTTCAACGGACGGGTCCACTCTTCATAGCTAGCCACTTGGCCTCAGTGCTTTCACCGGAGGGCCTCAAACTTTGAGCAGTCTCATAATAGGTGTCAAACTGTTCGTGCAGATGTCATGCAGAAGTAAGCTACAGCATCTTCTGATAATTCTTTTTTTTTTCTATGTGCACACCAGTATGCCAGTGCATCCGGAGTTAGTGCCACGCCAGTGCGGGCCTTGTGTAGTACTTGCACTTGAAAAGCTCTAGGCAGGCCTGCGGGCAGTGGGTCGTCCTTGGGTGTGTAGCATGTCAAGAGCTTGTGGAAATCCCGACATCTCCTTTATTGTTCAAAGCAGCTGTCCACTGCATTGCTGTCATGGGGCACGAAAGTTACCATGCCACTGCGGCGGTTGGAAGCTAAGATCTTGCTCGCAGCGGTGTGCATAGCTTCGTTGCCCAGTACACCACAGTGTCCGGGGACTCATGCCACACATGTATCAACGCCATGAGCCGTGCACAACCATCTCCTGGGCTCTGCAATTATTGTGCTAATGAGGTCATTGAGAGGTCCATGTAACACATGCACCACCACCTGGCTGTCCATGTAGATATTGATCTGTGCAGAGATGTCTGGGGCTTTCTCACGGGCACAATTCAGGGCATGGTGGATAGCTAGTAGTTCAGGCGTCAAGGCGTCCTTGGTCACCAAACTCATGTTCCTGGGTGCAGTTTGATTCCAACTCAATGCGGTGAAGCCCAACTGCGCTTCGTGTGCTGTCGGGTGTGGTGTGAAAAGTCGCATCTGTGTAAATGTGGCAGGATTTGGAGTGAGCAAGGCTCTCCACATGTCAGTTTGCGTAATGCTGTCTGCGCTCAGGGTGGCAACAGGGATTCATGCGCCTTGGTTGAAATCGTGAGTTGACCAGTTGCGAGCACATTTGCCATGGCGGCGTCAGAAGGGCAGGTTCTAGCTGCTGGTTCGGTGTAAAATATCTTCCTAACTAGTAGTCTCTGAACTTGGGGACCGCAAAAACAAGTGATAAGGCTTCACGTTCAAGTTGACAGTAGTTCTTCGACTGTGTCCTAGAACGAAAGGCAGTTGGCCATTCCACCCAATCAATGATGTGGGAGAGTATGGCTCCGACTCCTGCTGGTGATGAGTCACATTCCAAAATGACTTTTTTCTTTGGGTCTTAGTATGCCAGGAGATTCAAACTTTCAAGCAATTACTTGACTGTTCTGAATTGATTCCTTTCTTCTTTGCCCCACCTCCATTTTGAATCCTTGCTTAAAGGTCGTGTAATGGGGAAAGTATAACAAGGCTGATTCTTGGGCTAGTTAGTACGGTTTACTCATAATGGCAAAGCCTTTAGCACAATTCAAAAAGACAGGGACGTGACAGAGGCACGGAACAGCACTGTGTAGCATGTCAGGAGCTTACGGAAATCCCGACATCTCCTTTATTGTTCAAAGCAGCTCTTCCCTGCACTGTTGTCATGGGACACGAAAGTTACCATGTCACTGCGGTGGTCGGAAGCTAAGATCTTGCTCGCAGCACTGTCCTGTGTCTCTGTCACGTCCCTGTCTTTTTGAATTGCACTAAAGGCTTTGCCATTATGAGGAAAGTATGTTGGACATATTGGTACGAAACTGGTAACAGGACTAAGAATGGCTGAAGAATGAACGAAGTTCTTGGATGTTTTTTTGGCATGGGTCTCCTCATGATGGCACCCATTTTTATTTCACATGGGCTTTCCCAGTCTATTCGATGCCCCAGGTAGTTCACTCCTTCACCAAAAACACATTCCCAGAGTTCACTGGCCACCAAATATCTTCCATAAACACTTGTGTAAGCCTGGCATGTCCTTGCGCTTTGTCCCCATTTTCCTTTTAAAATGTGCAGGAGCCGACACTGTGCCATATAGCAAACAATTGTATGAAAACGGTTCTTTTGCACTACTGCCTTCTTTTACTATTCATCCAGGGGCAAATGACAATATGCCTCCCTTAAAGGGCCCCTGAAACGGTTTGGAGAAATTTTGTAGACGCAAAGGGTACAGAATGAATGTGTGGTTTTTATTGGCGCAAGGGCCAGGTATGGCCAAAGAGTGCCACACAATGGGTACAGCTAAAGTTAATCATTCGCACCACAATTTGTGTGAAACGTCTTATATTAAGAGAGCTACGGACGATTGCAAGTTACCCTCCTCCATAGTCGTGCATTTTCTCTTCAACTCGTTCGCCGAGTGATCGGGGTTAAGCTCCACCTTCACTGGTTCTGCGTCATGATGGCACGTCATGTCGTTGACTTCTGGTTCTCTAGGAGCGAGCACACGAAGCTTCTCCAAGCTCTCCACCAGCTGCTTGTCAGTCGACCCCCAGCAGCACGCGTTGCGAGCATTCTTTTGCAGCGCCAAACATGTCTGGTATTCTGGTAACCACAGACGAGCTGGGCATTTAGACGGAACAGTGGAGGCATAAACTCAAACTGATGAAGGAACATTAGCATAGACGTACGTGAGCGGCCTGATCGGTCTGCACGGTCCAGCCACCAGTTGGCGCAGAGCTTAACCAGCCAAGCAAAGTGGTAATATTGCTCTAACCAAGTGTAAAACATTTTAAACATTTACAAAAAGAATGTGTTAATGATTACACTCCTGCGAAAAATTTACACCAGCAGCAAAGAAGAATACATTTCGTTACTGCTACTGTGTGTGGTTGAGCTCTGTGCCACCAGGTGGCTGCACCGTGCAGACCATTCTAAAGCCCCTTAAACTTCGTAAAGTAGTGCCACGCTTTGAAGAATGCCGCCTCCTCCTCCAGCGCTCTGGCCGAAACCGCCGCCGCGTCGCTATTGGCCTAATGGCATCACGTGGCCCTCTGCGCCGGCTTCGTTTGTTTACAGTCGCGCTTCAGTGCCATCTTTGCTCGAGAAGCGGCACTTGTTGGCGGCATTCCGTTCCTATTCTGTGTTGTTTTGATCTTGTGAATGCCTTGAAGGATGTTTTGTGGCAAGTGAGACGTCACTTCGCGTCATTTTCTGTTACCATGACCTGCTGTGCGTTTGGATGCCAATATAGTTTTAGCAAAGGCTATATGTTCGCGATACCGTCCGGTAAGGTAACGGGTTAAGAAGAAAGACATGGCTTCACCGAATCGGGAGGGAGAACTTCCGACCAACTTCCTCTGCGTGACTATGTGATGTAAGTTGTGGCTCTCTCAGAGTATTGTATGTGCCAGGCTTGCGTATTGTGCTGCGGGCAATAACGTAGTAGAAATTGCACAGTTTATGGTGCATGTTGTCATTTGTACGCACACTTTAACATTATTTTTACGCAATGTCTGCTTTGCTTATATGCGCACTACGTGGTCGTGTTAGTCATATTTGGTGCGCTTAATCGTTTTGAATGCCAACCGGCTTGAGTTCGCGGGCACGCGAGGTTGCGTGCGATAACGTGATTACAAAATTTTTAAGATTCAGCGCAGTACTTCTGATAAAATTTCAGTCTCGATCATGAAAGCGCCTCAGGAGAGCAACTCTCTGTCTTTTGTGGTTACTTACTAGCCTTCTTTAGATAGACTAGCTTTGTTTGCCACATTTGTTTGTGTTCCTCGTTGGCGGTCGCCCGGTGGATTTGCGATACAGAGGCACCGATGAAAAGCGTGCGTGCTCTCCCCAAACCGTGTTATGCGGTGCGTTCGTCGTCGAGCGACCGCATCATAGGTAATTGAGACGTGTGTGCTGATTCGCGTGAGCTTTTAAGTGTACGAAGCTTAAGATGCAGCGGTGGAGCACTCGCAAAGAAAACGTGCGGTCGCCCGCTCGTTCTCTGGTTAGTCGTTTGCTAGTTCGTTCACACGCTCGTTTAGTCGTTTGCTCGCTTATTTAGTTCGCGCTCTCATATAGTCGTTCGCTTGCTCGTCTATGCCACTATTAGTTTCTACAGTCACTATGCCTAATTGAGGCTGGTGCTTTTATTTACGCACTGAAACAATAAATGGTGCACACGGACTTGTGACTGCAAAGGCAAATCTGTAATGCATCTATGTGAAAATAAACTGTTAACTTGCAACTCGAATGCCGTTTCATATCATTTTAACCTATGGATAAAACATCATTTCACTTGCCGCAATTTCGGCCGCATCATGGCGGGGGGATTCTTTGCGCGATCATGACTTCACTAATGAAGTCATGTCTCACAAATGTTACTTCGAAGGGAGTGCAACCGTCCTCAATGCATGCACCTCAGTGCAACTCGGTTCGCGACAAGTATGTCACTTAATAAGTGGCCGAACCAACGCACGATGAAGTGTTATTCGTGATAAGTCATTAACCTGAAAAAATTACTGAAGGCCACAGTGGTCTTGTTTGAGATTGAGTCAAGCATTGTTATCGCGCTCCCGCTTCGCGCACGAATGCTAAAAACTCATTTTTTTTTCTTGTGTACGCACAGCCCCGACTCGATGATCGGCCGCGGTATTTCTGTCGGCGTTGAGACACGAGAAACATAATAGCACCAACGCCCACCTCTGAGGCTTTGCGCGCGCTTAGATTGGCAAGCACGCACGTTGGCGGCACTGTAGCTTGTAATACACTTTCGAACCTCCAGAGCAGTGATCTCCGTCAGCCTTTGTACGTCGTAGCTGATACGCGCCGCGAATTCACATGGTAAGGGCAGCGCGGATTCTTTAGGCTGAGGGCTTGCTGGAAGCTAAGAGGTTGTCATTCGATGGTAAATGTGTTATTTACAACCATTCGCAACAAGATCTTGCGACACGCCCTTGACAAATGTTGCGTACCTAATTGTAGGGCACGCGATACATTCGCAGTCGTCAACGCACAGCGTTATAACACTCCTTCAGATACTTTTTTAAGAAATAGTTATCAAAAAATGAAACAAAAGCTGCCGTTACCGAATTTGTATAAGCATCCGACTAGAAATCCTATGCTCTACACGAAGTTATGCGGAGCTGGAAAGCCAACGTGAACGCCTAAAGAGCACTGCCTTGCTATGCGTGCATTCACTCTGCGAAAGGTCGTCTGCTGCGCACGAGCATCGTAGGCAGCGCTATGGTCGAGGAGGGAGCGTGAAAGAGAGCAGAAACGAGGAGGAGAGTGGCACTACTTTACGAAGTTTCAGGGGCTTTAGACCATTCACATTTGTGCTTTGGTTCATCCCTAAAAACGACACAGTCAAACAGCCAGGCCATGTCCCCATGCGTTTGCGTTTACCCTAATACCCAACTCGTGAAACGCTATTGCGCTAGTAATCTTCCTTTGTAAAGTGACGGCCACAAATGCGCAAATCCTGGCGCCGATCGGATAGTGGCAGTCCGATGCGCTGCAGCCAGTCTGCTCATCTGCTACCTTGCAGAGGGACACAATGTCGCAGCTTGACATATTGCCAGTCGCTACATTTGCAGTCCACAACGCAGCAAAGTCTAATCATAGTGCTCGCAAAAAGACTGAGACTGACTCTGACCGCGGAGCTCTTGTCAAAATGGAGCACGTTGTAACACAAGCAGACGACGCTTGCTGTGTGCCAGAAGTGCTTAAGCGTAGTGAGAAATAGTTCTTGTGGATTCTCTTTCTGTTACTTTCTTTTTATAGAAACAAATTAACTAACATTCCAACTATTGCGAACATCATTTGTTCACCATAAAGGTGGAAAAATTATCAATGACGCACCCTGGACAACCAATTGGATAGCTCGCCCTACTGACATTGTTTGGGTGATTTACGTCATATGGATAGGGGCAGCTGAAAATTCTGCCGAGCAGTGTGCTGCGATCGGCAGCGATGTACATTTTTAAAACATGATAATAAATTACACGCTTTATGCGGAGCACTTTAGATGCATCAATTAATGACTCGGTACGTTTGTACAAAATCATCAAAATCGTTTCAGGGTCCCTTTAAGTAAAGTTGCTTAAACCAATAGCCATCCTTTAGAGCGGTAAATATGCCTTCCACTTTAGCTGATGGGTACTGATCCACCTCGCATGCAGAGTTCAAAGAGACATTGAAATCCACACACAACATCAAACTACTACCATCACTCTTGAGGAGAGGGACAACAGGTATGGCCCACTCACTGTGAGTGACAGCTGACAGAATTCTTTTCATACAGCCTGTCCAACTCTGCAGCCACCTTCCTACATATAGCAATTGCTTTGAACATCTTTGGGTTTATGTCCTTCCTCAAATTAATGTGTGCTGGAGGTCCCTCATTAGGCCAGTCTCAGGTTGGAACAAGTCACTGAATTCACTCTTTAGCTTAGTCACTGTTTTGTGAACATAATTGTCCAGCTGTGCAAATGTGACACTGCTTTACCTGAGAATGTTCAGTTGCCAAATGATGTCGGGACCACAGAGCAATAGACCAGGATTGCTTGTCTTGTAAAGGTCACGTTTGATTTGAATTGTTTGGTTTTTAACCGTCAGCTTCTTTGCTCCCATGAGTGACAGTTTCCCAGTATTGGGATATAGCATTTTGTCTGTTGGCTCTAACTGTGGCCACAAGGATGCCCAATGCCTTTATGCTTCCTTGGCAATCACACACACGAGAAATCCATTGCCGACTTGGCTTCACGCCACCCCAGTTGAGTGTAGTAGTGTACGTGAAGCTCAATGCCTCTCCCACTGTGGAAAGGTAAAAACTCTTTGGTTCATCTTCAAACACTATGTTGGACTGAAACTTGTCCTTTTGAGCCTTGCTCCCAAAACGCTGACTTGCTAGATGGCTGTGCTTGTTGGACTTTAAACACATTGTGTTCTGGTGTATACATTGTGGCGGTCACCACAACAAATACACGGCAGCTTCTTTTCCAGTGGCCAGCTGGCTTTATAATTATTTTGACACTTCTGCTGCAAAACGTTTGTACGGGCTGATGCCGTTGCAGCTGGCATGGCGCCTGTCCTCAGCATGCAACTGGCATTGTAATGATCGATTTCACATTGTGGGCTGTGTCAAGCACATCCTCCAGTGTGAAACTCCGTGGCTTGAAGAGCAGCAGCCATTGCACTCCTTCCTCATGCATTCCAATGATGAAACGGTTGCAAAGGTTTCTTTCCAGTGTGTCACTGAACCCACAGTGGTCGGTGATTTTGCGCAGTTACACCAGGTAATGCAGTGATCTGGGCTTGTTGGTATGACATCGTGAGGCTTATAGCGCATAAAAAGACAGACGAAAAAGGAAGATGTGACACACACAGGCGCTATCTCGCAACAATCTTTATTTCGAGCAAAGGACCCACACATGTAGGATATGATGTATGCGAAAAAGTTGCAAATATGTGTGGGTCCTTTGCTCGAAATAAAGGTTGTTGCAAGTTAGCGCCTGTGTGTGTCACGTCTTCCTTTCGTCTTTGTCTTTTCACACGCTGTAAGCCTCACGATACATTAGGTAATTTTTGGAAAGATTGGATGCGCTCTTTGTAGACGATCACAAGGAAGAAGACGGGACAGGCGCAAACTTACAACTGAGGTTTATTCGAGGGAAACACTTAAATATCAGTTCATGCCAGCGCAGGCGCATCAGGGTATCAGCAGCAGAAAAGAAGAGAAAAAACACAAAATCAGAAAAAACCAATGGCACGGCTCAGCTAATCATATTTTCTAGGGAACGTGCCTCCTTATTGTAAAGTATAATCGATGTGTCACTGATGCATGCTTGTCCTTTCTTTTTTATATTATATGCCTCAATATTATACTACGTAAAACCTCGTTAAACCGTACCCGCTTAAACAGTAGTTTCGGTTTAAAAGTAGTAAAGTCAATTCCCCGACTCAGTGGCCATTGAACATAATGTATTTTGTATCCGCATAAACCGTACCAGCTTATTGCGTACGCATCGGTTAAAACGTAGCGTTTCCACTTTTCGTCGCGCAAACACGGCGGTGCGTCGTCTCCATCGGGCGGCCCGGCAGAACAACAAGCCTCGGAGATCGGTACAACGGCCTCCAAGCGCCCTGTGCGTTTGCACGTGAAGCCGCATCAACATCAACATAATTTCGACGCCGCATGGACGCCGTGCCAGAGCAACACGGAGGAAGGAAACTAAGGAGAGGCCCTACTCCCTTTGCGCGCTAGGAGAAAAGTGTGGCGGAAATGACGTAGTAGGTTCTCATTTTTTGCTGCTCTTTTATTTTTTTTTTGCTGTATGGCCACGCCTTTTGGGCCACAATGGCGGCGTTCTGATTTTGAGCGCTCACACGTGTTGCTCTGGTAGGTTTCGTGCCGTGGCAAAGGCGCTGTGTGGGCGGGTTTGCGTTAGTCACAGTGTCTTGTTGCGCTGTGTTACCTGCACCGTGCTCTGCCGGATGTTCCGCGAGCGTGAGCGCTCCGCGCGCGAAACCACGCGCAGCGCGGCGTGGTTTCGCGAAAGATGTAAACAAGAGAGGAGGGTGGCACAAAAGGCGGAGCATCGCCATGAGCAACGCCAACTTCCGGCTTCACTTTTGCTTCACAAAGAGTGACGTCAGGGCCTCTCCTTAGTTTCCTTCCTCCGTGCAGAGCAACGTTACTAGATTAGTTTCAGTTGTCAAACTCCGCCGCGGCACCTGACCCCTTTCTGTCGCGCCCGCGGGGTGGCGCGCGCGACACTATCGGCCCGAAGGCGGGCGGTGCGCGCAACGTTTGTGCGGGCGGACAGAGACGCCGATGAGCGCAGCAGCGTGCCACGTTTTGCTCGTGTTTCTGATTTGTATGCCAGGAAAATTCTGCTCGCCTTGTGAGCAAATATGCCTGCAATGGAACAATGAAACGGCAACGAAACAAGAAAAACCACGAGAAAGAGGCAAAGTGATAGCTAGGGAGGGTGCCGCGCCCTTCCTAACTATCACTTTGTCTGTTTTCACTCCTGTTTTTTTGTGTTTTATTAAAAACTTGCGAGCATTCTACGACGAAATAGTGTACCAGGCCACCGGCTTTGAACTTCGTGCGCATTTCCCAAGGGCTATAAACTTGTTGCACTAATCATTTCAGGTCATCAAAGATTTTTCGGAACAGCTAAACTTGACAGAACAGAGTGCAATTCAAAAGAACCTGAAGCTTTTTGCATCACAACAAACGACAAAGTCGCTGCGAGTAACTTTGATGTCGACTTTAGACATTGTCGATGATCTGCCACGTCCAGTTGCGCTCTATGTTTCGACAGCCAGTTAATTATCAAGATTCACTGGAGGTAAGGCACACTGTTCACATTTGTTGTGACTGCATACACGTTGCACTGTTTTCTAGGAAATTCCCTCACTCATGTTTTTTCAGCAATAGATTGGACTAGTGCGTTCCTTCGATTGTGATGAGTCCCATCCTACTGTAATCAACTTCCCGCAGATTCCGCCTTCTAAGCCTGTATACACCTGTTAAAACAGCGCTACGTGCTAGTGTGGATGGTGTGTCAGGCCCTGTCTGTGCTCGTCGGCGTCATCGACACATTTAAGCAGATGAGAGAAGCCTGCCAGTAAAAAAAAAAAAAAGTTTTCGCAATGCCATTGAGGCGGCTTTGATAAGTTGCCTGGAGCCAAGCAGCTCACCAGAATGTGCTTGCAATGAGCACACTTATGCTCGAGGAAACATAAGGGAGAATGCTGTTTATTATCTGTGTGGATATGTCATTCATAAAGTCAGAAAGGGCGCACCATGTGAACTATGCATAGCGGACATAAGCTTTGAAATCCCAGCAGTTGGCTGCGACAGTTACTTAATTGAGTGCAGAAGTCTCAAGCAAGGTTCCTTAAAACACCCGACGCCAAAGATGCTGGGCTTTATGAAGACTGCTAACAAAAGTGTGTCAGCTTCCCTGGATGAGGCAGGCCTTTGCGGAGAGATATTTCGGAAGGTTTTAGATGATCTAGAGGGGTGCTGCCTTTCTCTTCTTGGTTGTGCAGAGCATTTGTTCGCGTTCACGTGCGAAGTACTGAATTTCTTCATTGTTACGCGGATGCATTTTTACTCCAGGGATACAAACTGTCATCTAGAAAGCAGTCACAAGGTAGCTGTAGCAACCAAGAAAGCGCGTCTTTTATGAATATCGATGCATCATGCTTAGATTCATCAATCCGGCGTTGTACCGGTCCTATCATTTTTTTCATCTGTACATAAAACATGCCACAAATGAAAAGCCTCACTGTCCTCTTCATTCACCTATTAGCTGCTTTTTACAGAGTGCACAATGTAAAAATGCTATTCTTTGAATACTTAGCGCCACGAAAAGCAGCAAAAGAAAAGAAAAAACTGGCATTGAGTCGGCGGCGCGCTGCTGCCTTGGGAAGCTTCTGTAGCCAACCGGGCCAACCGTGGCGGCAGCGCCACCTCGCGAGAGGAGACGGCAGAGGGTCACGTTCTCGCGCCGCTCCCAGGCGGAGTTTTACAACTGAAAAGTATCTAGTATCTAGTAGCGATGGTGCCAGAGAGCGTGGACTCGCGTCATGCCGAAGCTAGGATAAAAAAGACGCCAGGTGCTCAGCATAGAACAAAAATTAGACATCGTCCGTGCTACCGAACGTGACACGAAGAAGTCGGCGCTGGCCCGCGACATGGATCTGCTGTTGACTACAGTGTGTGCCATTTGGAATGCGAAGTTGCTCGGCAGCGCTGCTGCGACCGCGAAGAGATGTCGGCTACGAGGTTCGACTTTGCACCATCGTTGCCGCTGTTGTTGCCGAAGTGTCAACTAGCGACAGTGATGAGGACGACACGGAAAGCGACAGCACGGGCTATTCAGGCCCGACAGTGGCAGAAGCTGCGCGTTACGTCAGCCTCATGAATGCGATCGTCGCAAGAACAGGGGCGCGATAACGTAACTATTCCAAACGAAAAGTTTTCCGAACTCCGGCACCCGGCAATGAAAAAGGTGCCCCGGGACTTATGCAGCACTACTGCGCGCGTGCACGGAGAATACGTAACACCAACGAGGAATCTGCCGTGCGAGTGTTTGCCGAGAGGAGGGGGGCTGGCTGAGAAGCTGGCACGCAGCTTCAGTAAGTTTGAGGCCACTGTCGTCGTGCTAGGCCGCCGCGACATCAAACGAAAATAACACTTACGTCCCGCGAAGTGAATAAATACTGCATGTTTTTTCCCCTTTCATCGCACTCTCTCTGAGTTCCGTTTTCGACAGGTGTGGGCGATCTCATGCTATTTCGCTTAAACAGTACTACCGTTTAGTACGTACTTTTTCCGAGCTCCGGCTGACTACGGTTTAACGAGGTTTCACTGCTAGAAAATGCCTAGAAAATATGATTAGCTGAGCCACACCATTGGTTTTTCCTGATTTTGTGTTTTTTCTCTTCTTTTCTGCTGCTGATACCCTGATGCGCCTGCGCTGGCATGAACTGATATTTAAGTGTTTCCCTAGAATAAACCTCAGTTTGTTTGCGCCTCTCCCGTCTTCTTCGTTGTGATCGTCTACAAAGCGCATCCAATCTTTCCAAATACAATGAACCAACTTGCCCAACAACGCATCCTGCTAAACTAGGTAGTTGGTAACTCCTTTGCTGTTTTGCACCCGGGTCTTGAACTTGAAGGTTTTGCAGATCACCAATGGCTTGGGACTGAGTTGCTGCATCAAGACTCGGACGAATGTGTTGTACGTTTCATCCTTCGGCTTCCTTGGTGCAAGCATTCTTTGCAGACGAGCATAGGTCTTGGGGTTTAGTGGTGAACTTGGAATGGACGCATTTTTGGAGTTGCATGTTACATTGTTTGTTTCAAGGATTGCTTCCAGCTGTTCAGCGTAGTTGACTCCTGATTCTGATGTCGAATCAATGTGCAATGGTGCTGCAATCAACAGCTGTGCCATGGTGGCAGTCGTGTGATTAAGTGCTGGCGGGACAGATTTCCCCACCTTGTTGCTTCTTGCTGCGGGTCTACCTGGCAGTGCTTGTTGCCTTTCCATACTGATCTAGACCTGTCCCATCCTCGTCACCAGATTTGTTATGTTTGTAACAACTATTTATCCACAGTATGGTAGTGGTGCCACATGCATGGTGGATACAAAGGAGAGAATACATGGTAAAGCACAAAGTCCCACACTCAGGGTTGCTAGACGAGGCACACAGTTCACATTACTATTAGTACTACAATTTCAATAGCAATTATATGGATGCTCAAGGTATAAAAATGCCATCAGCACTGCTGTCGCCGCTAGGGTTGTTGTGCTGTCCTGCTCACCGGTGCATGTGCAGCTCATGTGTGGAAGGTTAGGGGGCCTCTAGAGACACAGAATGTGTTTGGCTGCAATAAAGACCAAGTGGACGCACCATCAATGCTAAGCTCTATTGCCTCAATACCAATACAATTGCCTCCAAGTACCATTTTCATCACACCACACAGACACATGAGGACACAACTGAACAGAAATTTTAATGTACTACCTGTTAGCAACTGGTACAGTAGGCGCAGGAACATTGGAACGAAAATATGGAATAATATTCCAAAGAGGACAAAAGAGAGTCCAAGGTTTTCGTATGATCTTAAGCAATTGGTGATCAATATGTTTCTGTATTGTAATAGTAACAGATTTTGCTATTGTTGGTTTTTCTCTTACTCTATAACAAATTTATTGATATCATGTTAACAACGTTAGCAGAATCTGTACTTGTAAATCACATTACCTGTTAACCTGAATTGCAATGGTGTTTTGTATTCATTTGCATGGACCCAGAACTAGCAGTATTGCTAAGGGCCCAGGTGATCTACATTAACGTTTGTAATCGTAAAGAAAAATAAACTGAACTGAGCTGAAAAAAAAGAAATGGTAGTGCCAGGGCAACATTCTGGGCCTTCTGCTGCTGGCATGAGCATTGTGTACACACACCAAAAGCAGAATAGTGTTCTTGCTGAGCTGCTGTCTGTAATCATTGCTCTGAGCAGACGGGCAGCAACCGCCAAGCTAACGGTATGTAATATTGCACTCGGTACTCACTAATGTCGACAGTTTCCCATCGGTCCCACCTTGTGCAGCATCGAGGTGTGATGCCTGCAACGCCACGGGCGACGCTCTTTATCACACCAACGTTGTGAGACACCTGGTAGCAGCCAGGGTACTCCGTCTTGTACCCAACAGAAGTTGCCTTGCTTGCTGTGTTGCACCAACTTGTTGCGCCCGAATATAATTAGATTACTGTCTAAGGAGCCTAGGTGCAATGCTATACCCTTTTGTCGCTGTCGATGCTTCGTCCTCTGAGTGAAACTGCCAATTTTTTTGTTAATGTTATGTGTAGAAGTCTCTGTTGCAGTGATATCAGCAGATTATTTTCAGTTGCTTCAATTAAAGGGTGAATGATAGGAAATTTATGCATTTTTTAAGCATAAATGCAAAAAAGAGCATGCATGAAAAACGTTTGCGTTTTCTATTATTCATCTTTCTGTCGAAGTGGCTAACTGAAAATAACCTGCTCATGTCACTGCAATAGTGACTTCTACTGTCCGACATGAACCAAAAAGAGAAAAGAAGAAAGTGTCAACAAAGTGTTGATGCTAAGAAGACAAGGACAACGTGCATGGCTGTTAAAATGATTCAGTGATTAAATGTTGATTATATGTCACTATTCTGTCTCTTTTTCATGTTTATTATTCACTTATTTCATATGTTAATCATGTCATGTTTCACGAGCAATTATGTCAACCTTCATCAGGTCTACTTAGCTGCCCTACAACGTAGGAGATGCTCTTTGTATTCTTCCGAAGTGTCGTCAGCCACGTGTCTGAGTTGAACGACTCTGTTCCGCTCCAGGGCCTCCAAACATTGCTTGATGCTCTGCCGCTCCTAGTGGCCACGATACAAATCGCGCATTTAGGTGAGACGGGCCTTGCAAAGTTTGGCCGTCTTCTTGGCTTGGCTGATGAATGCTTTGGTGAAATGAGCCTCACGCGCGTCGGCACTCTCATTGGCCTATTGAGCATTGACAGCTTTTCAGCATCAACAGCTCTCTTGTGACGCGGCAGCATGTTACTATACAAACCCCTCACACACTGAGTTACCACAGAACGCTAGGTCTGCGTCAAGGCCAGCAAGCTGCTTTCGCGTCCGCATGTGCCCAAAGACGACGGCACACATGCGCACTCAGGTGTGCTTCTCCAACCCAGCTGTCCTCCATCCTAAACTTTAGGGCACGTGCCTCGATGCATGCGCCCTCCCTTTCGCTGCGGCATGCACTGATTGAGGCACCTTATCAAACTCTGGCATAAGGTGCAGCAGTTAGATGGCACGTAGCGCTGGCATGACAGAGGGTGACATGCACACTCACAACCCACCCTGTTCAAAGCTCATTTCTCATTGTATCCTTAGTTGACTATTGCTGCATGTTCTCGGCATGAAGAGGTATCAAATTAATATCATTTTCATGTTCATATGACGTCAACAAGTCACCCAACCGACCAATTTTTTCTAAAAGTGGTTACAAGATACCCAGATATGCCAAATCCATCTGGAGTCGGCTAAGAAGAGCTTGTCTTCAACAAACTGTGCAAGTACGGTTTGATAAAATGAGGGTTTCCCACTGTATGTTTAGTTGTAAGCCTTGCTCTTTTCCTCCTGTGTTTACGCTATTTTATCCTTGACAATGGTACACCAACTGGCCTGCACTTGTACTCTCCTCAGCTGAGGTGGCGCTGATTACAGTGCCCTACACTTTTATTTGTTTTTCCACTTTCAGTGGTGGACTTGTTTTGAGGTTAGCACCTGAGAGGGACAGGATGGGTGGGATGCATTCTAGCATTAATAACCACTTCTTGGAAGATGGTGAAGGGTGGGCATCTGTGTGTGCTTGTGATCATAAGAAATTGCCCAATGGCTGGCACCTCTGAGCTGTTGCACCTGTTATAACGTCATCGCTGACACCGCATAAGGCTGGAAAAAAAGCAGGTATTTTGAGTACTGTAGGAGATACCAAGCAATCTAGTGTGCAAATTGTAAGTTCCTTGCTGCATGCAGCAGTGTATTGTCTATAGATCAAGAATGGTTTGTTACCATGTTGTAAGACATGTTTCATTTCAGTGCCCCTTCTATTGAATGCTCTTGAATAATTCTTGCATGTTCACACAACAGAGCTTGCACACAGGTCAAGTTTGTCACCCAGGCTGTCTTCTAAACAACCAGAACAGAAGCATTGTGGGAGGCTGTAGTGGTACAAGCTCTGTTATGTGAGATGTCTACTGAGGTTCTGAGAATTGTCAAGACCTCCGTTTCATTTTATAACCTGCGGTTGCAGCCAGGATTACATTTGTGCTGCCATTTCTAAGCTATGAGCCTGTACTCCCCATCATTCCAGGTTCTCCATGCCCTTTCGCTTCATGTGATCACTGAATTTTCATCTGTTGTGCACGTTAGTCTTTTCATTTCAGCATATCAATTCACATTTGTTGTGTAATCTTAACTCTTTCAAAATGTGGTGCCTATTTACCTCTCGTTGCACTGACCTGTTTTGTGTGAAGTTCTTTTGTTGTCATGGCCCCATAATTCAGCGCACATCGTGTACCTTGTAACAACATATCTGCCAAGTATTCTTCTGGTAAATTGCAGAGGGGGGAAAATGCTTGGGTACCACTGTGATTTGCTCTACATGTCTGCTGATGGCAGCCAAGAAAGCTGTATTTACACACCAGTGCAAAAGGCGCACGGACGGCAAAAGAAGCAGACAGGGTACAGAGCTGCGTCCTGTCTTGTTCTTTCACCGTCTGTGTGCCTTTTGCATTACTGTGTAAATAATGCCATACCAACTAGCCCACTAGCCTGTCCTTTTGACAAAAGCTTTGTTTCTGAAAATTCACCATGTGTTCACGTACATTTTTGTCATATTTCACTGAAATTGGCACTCCAATTTTTGCACACCCATAGTGCTTTAGAAGTTTGGTGCATATTATGTATGTAGGCAGTCAGTTATAACCTAATGCAGTTTTGCTTGGGCCCCACTGGTGCCACTTGTCTGGGTTGAGAAACAACTGGCATGACGTTGTGTGGCAAAGGAATATGTGTTCCCATCCTTGCATGCAAAGGCCACCACTCAAATGAAGCTAGCTGTAGTAGCTGAACCAAATCAACATCGTGGTGTCACTGTGATCGTAGTGGTGCCCCTACAGCCTCATGACTGAAAGATCTTTATTATTAGCATGAACGCTGCTACCAAATCAGTTGTGACACTGGCCAAATGCAAATGTAGGTGGCCTCTTTGGCACCACATTGACAACTGTGGAAATCATGCTTAATACTGCATTTCTCTGCGTGATCGCTCCGTAAATAGCTGCGGTGGCATTGGGCCACTCTTGGCATCCTGCAGTGGGAGGTGGCTGAGCTCTTTCCATGCTAGTGATGCATCGAATTTGGCAGCAGTTTCATGATGAACATTCTGGTGACATAATCTCTACCTGCTTCATTACTTGTGACAATTGTAGTTATTTTTAGGGACTGTAGTTCTGGCACCATTTTAGTTTAAATTAAGAAGGCATTTATTTTCCTGAGAAAATCCAGCACTTATTGGCACTTCTTCTCTTAGAGTGCCTTTTCAGCATTGGGCACTTGGCTTTGAAAAACTGCATATTTGCAATGAAACCATAGAACAAGGAAGCTTTATTCTCATAAATACACCGAGGCAAATTAATTACAGTTGAATTGAAATATTTGCTGAGTATTCAAATTAATTAAATACAAACTAAATGAATTCTTTTTTTTATATAATCCCCAGCATCCCTTCCTCATAGAGAGTGTTTCGGTACCTGCCACACTTCGAGGCTATGGAGTGAGAGCCTCCAGGAAGTGAACCACTTCACTCAGTAATGTCCTCCTTTTGCCCCTCTCTCATAATTGGTACACGCCTGTCATGCGCATCTCACATGGGATGACGTGTACATTTCAGACAAATCTGTACATGCCAGGTATATTGGCGTATGCAGTTTGGGTGTGCAAGCTCAGTGGAGCAAAAAGCTGCACCTCTTGTGCCAGTTTGCATCATCCTGCTCAAAAACTGCATTTTAGCAGAAAATTGCGCCATGCCTGTGGCAAATAAAGCAAGAGTGGAAGCCTCTATGCTGCCTCGGTAGTAAAACTGAATCCAAGATCTCCCAATGGGTCACAGATATCCGAGGAACTTTCGTGTGAGATCCAACTCCGGACATTATGACATCCAGTGGACATTCCTACAAATCCGGATGACATACTACGAATGTCTATGACACCGTCCTGCGAAAAAAAAAGTGTTTGACTGGATGTTCTGCAGACGTCTTTCGCGTACATTCGGATGTTCATAGGAGGTTAAAATTTGTACTTTTTTCCTTTAAAACATCCAGGGTACGTTCATCAGATGCAGCACTTGGATATTTGATGTTCATGGGACATTATTTGGCTGTTATGTTGTATGATAGTTTTAGGCGGTGGCTTCTGAATCTATTCTTTACTGTGCATGTTACTGTGCAGCGGACATTAATTCTCATCGGAATGCAGCTTTCCACCATAATGCAGTGGAATGTTCGCAGCGGACATTCGTAGCATGCGTGGTATACACGCTACGCATTAACTCTATATCACAAATGTATGCTATGCATAGCATGCAATGTGTTCCGCATGCAAGGAAGAGCAGATACATTGTGTGCAAACAAACATACGTGCGGGGCCGCATGCAAATGCATTAGGCAGTTTCCTTCAAGACCTTCTGCCTGTCATATGTGGGATATTCAACTAATAAAGCTTTAGTCAATACTATGAAAAAGTACACCAAGTATGGTGTATTTATGAGCTGAAGACATTATAGCTTTGTGTTATAATTTGAACATATCAGAAAACATTATCCATATGCGTGGGCCAAAAAAGGCCTGGGTGCAATGCTTTGGGACATCCTTAGTAGCATAACCTAAAATTGTATATAAATATAGACAGAGTGCTGTGTGGGAAGTAGACACACAGCCACCTGACTGGCTGCCTCACGTTCACCGAAAAGTTGTTTTTGCAGGCTGGTTCCTTATTCTGATCATGTCTGTGATATGCATTTTCAAGACATTGCCGACTAGGGCGTCGCTACAAAATCTATTGGACGTCTTCATTTGGATATGGGATGTGTGTATCTCTTTAGGACATCGATGAGACTTGCAAGCTGAATATGGAACGGTCACTACACAGTTTTGAAGGAACTAGTGGCGCTACATATGTCGTATAACAATTGAACAACATTCAGTGAGACAACATTCAGTGAGTCTGGAGAAATTAAGTATACCTGCTCCCAGCGATGTCCGCTGTTGGATATCCTAGTAATGACATCTGTAGGATATCAACGGAACAAAATTCATCGGTTGTTCACAACAATTCAAAATGCGACATCCATTGTTCTTCCGCAGAACTCTGTATTAGGCTTGGATGCTCGGACCTTATCTGGACATCCATCGAATGTTCGTTAATGTCCCGTGCCTGAATTAGATCTTCGGACCTCATCAGTATATCTGTCAGATATTGTTGGTTCATTGGGATAATGCCCGCCACTGTCATTGTCATCTAGGAATTCAACCGCGCGGCCATAGCTAGAGATATAGCCGACGTTCTCAGTTCTCCATTCACTACAAGCGTGTAAACACGCAATGCTCGCCCAACTCTCCGGTGGTTGTTCGAATGTACGGCCGCTGTAGGGTTTGTACCGTTTGTGCTGCAGTTCGGTATTCCTTGTATCATTTTGGCTCTCAGTTCACTCAAGGAGGCTGTCGGATGAAAAAGAAGTCTCTAATAACGTCTCTTAGCACATTGCTTGACATAGTTGCTGACAGTGCCACTTTTAAAAGGATGTTTAACACATCTACTGTGACATATAATTTGCCTCTGAGTAGGGACCTTTCTTGCAACTCGGAACGATTGGAAAACCAGACTGCATAGGTGTAATTTTATCAGCTTTCACATATGTTTCACTGCACAGTTATGTAGGATAGATAGTGCACATTAGAAGAAACCTGTAACCGTGTTCACTGTAACTTCGGTTTAGTCACGCACATCCTAGGGCGGGGTCTTATTTACATGTCATTGTCTCGGCCAATTCTTTTTTTCTTGCTCACTTGAAGTGCACCCTACGTGCAACACTAGTTTGAAGGCTAATTGGTAGAAGCGGATTTATGCAGGGAAATCCATTTTATCAAGAATTAGGGAAACTAGTTTGTTAATTTATAGCCTGAATGCACATAAAGCCAGCTTCCCTATATTTATTGACCATTACAGTTCAAATTGAGACGATATCTGGCATACAGAGGCTTCTTGAACACTGTGCCAATTAGGACTTATGCCTGTGCCAAATAGTCAAATGACTGTTCCACCACTGCACTCTAAAAAACGCCTCTACGGAAATAGGAACAAAGCTGCACTTTGACAAATCAGTTCTGTGGAAGCCCACAGTGTGGAGGAAAGTACATGAAAGGAAAAAATTGGCATCCACCTGAATTATAGTGCTAAGCTACAAAGGAAACCCATATGGGTTTTTCAGAAACTTGCGGGCTTCCGCAGAACTGATTTGCCATATTTATTGTCCCATTTCCTCGAGTTGTCGATTAGCCTCCTGGTTGGCTCAGATGGTAGAGCGATCACCCCAGAAAGGCGTTGGTCCTGGATTCGAGTCCCGGACCAGGACAAAGTTTTCTTCAATTGCTGGGCTTTCTTTCTGAGCAACCCATGTAGGTTTTCTTTGTAGCTTTGTTCTACAATTCGAGTGGATGCCGATTTTTCCCTTTCATATACTTTCCTCCACCTTGCGGGCTTCCGCAGAACTGATTTGCCATATTCATTGTCCCAGTGCCTCGAGTTGTCGATTAATTCGCCCTCGTTCTGTGATCAACTAGCCTCCTGGTTAGCTCAGATGGTAGAGCAGCAGTCCCGAAAAGGGTTGGTCCCCGGACCGGGAAGAATTTTTCTTCAACTGCTGGGCTTTCTTTCTGTGAAACCCATATGGTTTTTTGTTGTAGCTTTGTGCTACAATTCAGGTGGATGCCAATTTTTCCCTTTCAAAGCTGCAATTTCCCCGAATCTTAATTTATCTGCAAATTTTCATTTGGCTTGTGCCTCTTGAAATTGGCTTTCTAGTGTTTCAAGTGTGCTCGCCCTATTTGAGATGCATTGACGTCTTCTGCATGGAGGGCATGCTAGTTTAGTGGCTACATAAACAATTGCAAATATTTCCCTGCTATTCTCTACTTTCTCCTATTCTGTCGAAATTTTACTCCGTCGCCCGGCTAGTCCACGTTCAGAACTGGATGTCAGGTGTCCGCTTTATTTTATCACCCACTAATACTAGTCACTGACATGCAAGAAGAGCGGGGAGGGAATAGACTCGTACGCATAAGAAACTCTTTTATCGGGTCCCCTTTCATCGCGACGCAGTTGGTGGAAGCTCCCTATGTACTGTCGCAAATCAGTTCCGCGGAATCCCGCAATGTGGAGAAATGAAAGGGAAAATTATCATCCACTTATATGTAGCATATCAGTGGCGTACCAACTATTTCTCGAGAGGGGGGGGGGGGGGGGCGAACTGCAAACCATCACCCCCTCTCCCATCTCTCACACTTTGTGTGTGTGTGTGTGTGTGTGTGTGTGTACAGGATGTCCCAGCTAACTTGGACCAAGATTTTGAAAATCCTATGCATTCTTTAGAACAAAAACCGCGTGGATGTTAGCGTTTATCTAAACTTACAGTACCATATTTCTGCTCGCCTTTTTTTTGAGTAATTAGCCGAGATAAATTAACTTTTTAGATATAGCTTGAAACATTCAGGTGTCAATAGGAAAGTTGTGGAGCTTCACAAATATTGCCCTGCCCAGGTACTTCCAACGAGATAGACTTAGCGTGGCTGGTTTTATTCGTGGAAAATGAAAGCCCGCGGAGTAAACAAAAAAAAATACCACGTGTCAGCGCGCTCTGTGCGCCCGAATGCGTCACGATTACAGCGCTCTTATGAGTGATTTGTAAAAATATCGCCAGTGCCGCGCTTTCCCTTCACTTACGAGAAAGGGCTTCAACCTTAGCTCGGCTCTGACATTACCGGCAGCAGCTGGCGACGGCGCTCGGCAAAAGCGCTTCGTTGGCAGCCGCTCGCGCCTGTCGCCGAAGAACGCGCCGTCATCAGCCGTTTATTCCGATATGACGAGGAGAGCAATTTTTTTCCAGCATTCAAGTCGATGCGGAATAGAAAAAATACACACAAAACATGCATCATACATCTGGAACCTGTGTGAGAGAGAGCAGCATTTGTTACAACGTCGCTTTTCTTCCAAGCTGTGCCAGCGGCTATATGCATGTGAGCTCGACTGTCTATTACTGTCATGCCGCGCAACCGTTCAGAAGAATTTGTTTGGAGTGCCTAAAGCATGCCGTACTCAAGCGAGCAGAAGGCGAACATGGTCTTAGCCTTGGGAGCAGCACGGGGCGACAAGAGGAGAGCTGCCAAGGTATACCGAAATTGGCAATGTGTGGGAAGGCCTAGCGCGAACACAATTATGAGGAGTTACTTGACGCTGAAAGAAACGGGTAGCTTCAAGAAAACACGGCACAGAAAGGGGCCATCAGTGAAAAGGCTGAAGAAGACATTTTGACTTTCATGACTGCAAACCCTCATTCCAGCGTGCGTGATGTGAGTGGTGAGGTCGGCATTTCAAAAGTCTTCAGTGTCAACAGCTCTTAAGAAGGCTGAAATGCGTATCACCGTCAGCTGCATCAAAAGCTGCAAGAAAGAGACTTTCAATGGCGGCTTGATTTCTCAAATTGGATCCTTGTGAACAGTGACGAAATACCGGATATTGTTGACAAAGTGCTCTGGACAGATGAGGCAACCTTCTCCAGAAATTCTCAAGTCAACATTCATTCATAATGCGCATTACTGGAGCAATACGAACCCGCATTCGGTGGCACAGGCAGAGACCAGTACCAGTGATCATTCTATGTGTGGTGCGATATATTTGACGGAAGAATAATTGGCCCCATATTTTTTGACCACATGCTCACTGCTCAGCGGTACGTGAACGACATCTTGGAAGGCCCAGTCGAAGATTTTTGCTGTGATCTTCCTCTTGCGTTTTTAAAGCGAACTTGGTATCAGCACGACGGTGCACCAGCTCACAGCTGCAGCCTTGCCCGAGCCTGGCTTGACGAAGCCTACAAAAGCCAGTGGGTCGGACGGCATGAACCAGTGGCATGGCCTGCAAGGTCACCAGACTTGACACCTCTTGACTTCTTGTGGGGACATGTGAAAGACCGAGTGTACCGCAAACCTCCAACTACACCAGAAGCGCTAAAGGCAGAGATTGCTGAGGCCTGCAGCCAGGCACGTACCCAGGATTTTTTTTCGGGGGGGGGGGGCACCACCTCCATCATCACCACCACCACCACCACCACCATCATCATCATCATCATCATCATCATCATCATCATCATCATCATCAGCCTGTTTTATGTCCACTGCAGGACGAAGGCCTCTCCCTGCAATGCGATCTCCAATTACCCCTGTCCTGCACCAACCGATCCCAACTAGCGCCCTCGAATTTCCTAATTTCATCGCTCCGTCTAGTCTTTTGTCGTCCTCGATTGCCTTTTCCTTCTCTTGGTAACCATTCTGTAACCCTAATGGTCGAACGGTTATCTAACCGGCGCATTACATGACCTGCCCAGCTACAGTTTTTCCTCTTGATGTCAATTAGAGTATCGTCTATACCCGTTCGCTCTCTGATCCAAACCGCTCTTTCTCTCTCTTAACGTTATGCCTAGCAATCTTCGTTCGATCGCTCTTTGCGCGGTCCTTAACTTGCTCTCAAGTCTCTGCCCCATATGTCAGCACTGGCAAAATCCACTGATTGCACACCTTACTTTTCAATAATAATGGTAAGCTTCCAGTCAGGAGCTGGCAATGTCTGCCGTATGCGATCCAACCTATTTTTATTCTTCTGTGAATTTCCTTCTCATGATCAGGGTTGCCTGTGATTAATTGACCTAGGTAAACGTGCTCCTTCACAGTCTCTAGTGGCCGACTGGCGATCCTGTTCTCTTGTTCCTTTGTTGTTCTTGTTGTTGTTGTAGCCTGTGGCACGTGTGGCTCCTACCCACGATGGGGGATTGGCCAAGAAATGGGTGGATTATTCCAAAATAATATAGAGCATAAATTTCCTAATATCTATGCGAATAGCATTGAATAGGGTTGAATTACCGGCTAAAATAAATTCAGGAAGGTGCTGTTGAATGAGGAATAATTAATTTAAAAGTAATAAAAAAATAGAATTTAGCAGGGCATTCGTTTAGATTCTGTAAGGAATGTTGACAGCGAAGCATCCATTCCTGTGGCTGAATCCCAAAGTGGACGCCCCGAACGAAAGAATTGCAGGTTCTGTCAAGTCCAGGCCAATTCTTCGAAAAGGTATCTCCAACAATCTTTTTCTTAACGCAGCAAAGCGGTGGAAAGATAGAAGAAAGTGCTGTATCGTCTCCTCCTCCTCACAGAAAGAACAAAGGGGAGAGGGAACCAAACCCGACCTGTATAAATAGAAATTTAGGGAGGGAATGCGGCAGCGTAATTTGGTGAGGCAGACCTCAAGCATTTTTGTGTAACAAGATTCGCTATGCCAGGGAAATGCCAGGTGTTTATACTCTGGAGAAGCTGTCAAATGTGGGTTTCTGGGTTTCTGTGGGTTTCAAATCTGGTTTCTGTCAAATAGGAGTTTCTGTATCCTGTTCATTACTGTTTCTAAGTGAGGTATCGTGACTCCTCTTGGTACTGTATACAGGTCAGCTTAGAATTTTTCCGCTGCTTTTACTATATCTTCGAGATTGCTGATGATATCCCCCTTTTTATCTTTTAGTGCATACATCATGCTTTGTCCTATGCCAGGTTTCTTTTTTACTGATTTCAGGCTGCGTTCATTTTTTACGGCTTCTTCACTGTTTCTTATGTTATAGTTTCGAATATCAGTTATTTTCGCCTTGTTGATCAGTTTTGACAGTTCCGCGAATTGTGTAACGCTGTGCGGCCGCCAGTCCCATACAACCGTGTAGAGCGCAGGACTCTGCGATTCTAGGCGTACTGCGCTCACCGCGAAAGGTTAGAAAAACACCCACATAAGCACAGCAGAGAAGTGGCTACGTGATGCGGTTCGACCGATAACTGTAGAAGCGTCATTCAAAACAAGTAATTGTTCTCCACTTCCGGTGGCGTTTTCTCTACTTCCTTTTTCAATAAAAAGATGTTAAATCATAAATAGTCTCATAAACAACGCTTAACTTTTTTATTATTCGCTTTTGCTTGCAGTTCGGTTGTTGCCTTGGCTCTCTCCCTTAGTATATCGCTTAATTTCTCAACTCCTTGCGAATTTTGTTTCCAGTTGCCAATTTTTCACGAAAAGTGCTATACAGTTAGGGAAAAACAGACGAGGTAACGGGCGACAGTCATCTTGCTTATGGGTTTAAGGGTTATTGCAGGGTTTCATGATGGACGCTCTTTCACATTATTTTATTTCCCATTTTATCTAACCCATATCACGTGTATATGGTTCCGGGCATCTGCCAGCGTCGCGGCGAGACGTAACTCAAGAAAATAATGAAGCAAAGGGAAAAGTTAAACGCAATTGGCGTTTTCTCCGGCCGCAACTCGTTCCATGAGAGTACAGACCAGCTGAGTAACAGCCGCATCCCTCTCCTGGTCCCAGGATCAGCCTAAACAAAGAAGGTTGAACTAACAAAAGCAACAGCTATGCGCGTGACGGTTGAATAGATGGTGACAACTGAACGCATCTCGAGTTAATCGCGCGGGTGCGGAATCTATGAGAAACCTATCCTTCACATTACAAGAGGTGCCGATAACTACCGCCGTCTAAAAGGAGTGAAAAAGGCAGCATAATGCTGACCGATGAACAGCTGTCAAGTCTCAACATTGATCTGGTGGCGCTTTAGGAATGTGTGAGGAGTGGTGGCGTGGGTGGGGAGGGGGTGGGGGGGTATGTCACTTGATTTCGGAGAGGGGGGCCGGGGGGGCCCGGCCTCAGCAATCTCTGCCTTTAGCGCTTCTGATGTAGTTGGAGGTTTGCGGTACACTCGGCATCTCGCTGCAGGCAGGCACGTACCCAGGGGGGGGGGGCGGAGGGCCCCCCCCTCCCCTGGGTACGTGCCTGCCTGCAGCGAGATGCCGAGTGTACCGCAAACCTGCAACTACATCAGAAGCGCTAAAGGCAGAGATTGCTGAGGCCTGCAGCGAGACACCATCTTGCGTCATCAAAAAAGCTACACCAGATGTGCTGAAAAGGTGCCAATACTGTATTATGGCAGAAGGTGACTTGTTTGAACACATTCTTTGGACAGACATCACAGCGAATAAATCTCTGCGACCATTATCTATGAAAAGAGCCATCTATGTGAAACTTTTGTACGACGTGGAAAAGGTATGTAAGTAATATGAAATTACAAATTCTTTGCTGACAAGGAATGGACAGGAAGCTAAAAAGCAACCTTCCGTGTCAGTTTACAATTCTTCCTTTTCTGACAACCAGCATAATTCACACGAAGTTATCAAGCTTGTTATAATGCGTGTTTGCTTGTTGGGGTCTTGCTCCGAAATTCGAACTCGTGAGCTCGTAATTTTTCCTCCGCGTGCATTCTGCCAGCGTGAGAGTGCAATTATCGCCGCAGAAACGGGAGCCGCGCTGTATTTCAACTGCCGCCCGAACCCACTGGCGTTTCATCTCGGAACCAAGCACAACGCGAAGCGCTGTCGTGGGCTGCAGGAAAGGCGCGAAGCGAGTGACGTTTTTTACAAAGCACGGCCGAGAGCGCTGACGCATTCGGGCGCAGAGAGCGCGCTGTCACGTGGTATTTTTTTAACTCCGTGGGCTTTCGTTTTTCCCGAATAAAAATGGCCACGATAAGTCTATCTCGTTGGAAGTGCCTGGGTTGGGCAATATTTTAGAGCGCAGCTCTTTGGCGTCCGTTCCTGGGTTTCGCGTCGTCGTTGTCGGCGTTGTCGTCGGCCTCGTAACCAGCTCGCCGACGAATCTGCTCCGCCGCCGCCGCGCATGCGCGCTGTCGGCTCTCCGGGCGAGGGAGGATGATGGAAGGGAGGAGGAGAGACTGTGGAGGAGGGCTGGCTACACAAATGGCTCTTTGGCGTCCGTTCCTGGGTTTCGCGTCGTCGTCGGCCTCGTAACCAGCTCGCCGACGAATCTGCTCCGCCGCCGCGCATGCGCGCTGTCGGCTCTCCGGGCGAGGGAGGATGATGGAAGGGAGGAGGAGAGACTGTGGAGGAGGGCTGGCTACACAAATGGCTCTTTGGCGTCCGTTCCTGGGTTTCGCGTCGTCGTCGGCGTTGTCGTCGGCCTCGTAACCAACTCCGCCCCCCTTTCATCCCCCCAGCGCTAGCAGCGACCGACTGATACCGCTTTCGTGAGTCCGCTACCGCACTCACGAAAGACGTCGTGCACTTCCTGCAACTCGCATTAACCGTCCATCGATCCACACCGATGTTAGTAGTGGGGGACTTTAATGTTGACATAAAGACAAACAGCAATTTCCTAACACTTATGCGGGAGAACATCCCGTTCCTCTCGCTCGTAACGCGTCCCACGGCTGTGACAACCTCGCGAGGCACTTGTATAGATCTCGTCTTTGAGAATCAAGCATTGGTGTACCAAGTCGAACATATATCAGTCTATTTCTCCGACCACAAAGCTTCCTTCATGACTGTCAAGAACTGTTAGTGCAGTCTTTGTTAAAGGAATACGTGTGAAAAATAAAAAAAAGAATTCTGTGATAGCGCATACATGTGTTGCTCGATTTCTTTGCCTCAATCTATCGAAAAGGTGAAACAGCTTATTTGCTGCGCTCAAATTTCGCATTAGGAAGTAACGTAATCGTCGGTAATTTTTTTTGAACTCCACAACTTTCCTATCGACGCCTGAACGTTTCAAGCTACGTTTAAAGAGTTAGTTAATTTATCTCGGCGAATTATTTAAAAAAGGACGAGAAAAAAAATCGTACTGTAAGTTTAGATAAACGCTAACAAGATCCACGCGATTTATGTTCTGAAAAATGCATAGGTTTTTTAAAAATCTTGGTCCAATTCGTATGAAGCCAACAAACAAAGACACCAAGTATAACATAGGAGTAATTACTTGTACTTGTTAATTGAATTAAAGAAACCAAAAATAATGGAAATGGGTGAAAAAGCAACTGGCCACAGGTGAGGAACAATCCCACGTCTTTGCATTGCACATGCGATGCTCTTAGGAATCGAGCTACCGCGACGCCATTTTCCCATCCACTTCCTGTGGTATTTATGTTTTACTACTAGAACTAACCCTCGGGGTGTTATATACAGGTTGTCCCACATAACTTGAGCCAAAGCTTTAAAAATGAAAGGCACTCCCAACGCGAGTTGAACCAAATGCATAATGTTGACACTGACGCAGAGTTACGCTATTTTTTATTTTCCCCTCAGCTAACGGATTAGTTATGTTTAATTAACCAACTCTTTAAATATATGTTGCAGACCCCAGGTGTGATACGCAAAGTTGTAGAGCACCTTGAGAAACCTCTCAATAACTTGTTTCCAACACGATATATCCCATGTGGTCCTTTTGCCGCGTTCCAAAAGAAGCCAGCGAAATATGAAAAAATACCACGTGACGGGGCGCTTTGTTATCGTGCTGCTCTCAAGCGTGCGATGGATTAACAAGGTCGGCTGCAGCGAGACTGGCCCGCGACAGGGCGTTATGCCTGGTGTAGGTATCTGGGCATGCGGTTCTTATCGCATGACAGCGCATATGCATGCTGCTGGCTGAGCGGTGCCGCAGCGATGAAGCATCCAAGGCCACAAAAAGGAAAAGACGAAAACAGCATTTTGAATCTACTTGAAAGAGGGAAAGGGCGAAGCGCATGGGAATTATGGAAGGCGATGACGGCTGCTACAATTTTGCCTTTGTACACAAATGACCTTTTAGTAGTTTTCGAATTGAACGATGATACTACAACTTTAAACCTTAGGGCTCGAATAAGAGTGGATAAATCACACGGGGACAAAACTAACTACTGGTAAGAAAAACATTGGCTATATTCAAGGAAGATTACGCATATGTTCTTCAGACGATGACTCTTTTCGCACTGGCCCCGTCTGCTCTCCTCCACACACTTACTGTCTACCAGGCGTTCTTTTGTCACCTCGCACCCCGCACCGTAGTCCTCCATAAAGCAAGCAACAAAATTCCAATAAAGAAAGGCGTCAGGCAGGGAGATACAATCTCTCCAATGCTATTCACAGCGTGTTTACAGGAGGTATTCAGAGACTTGGATTGGGAAGAAATGGGGATAAAAGTTAATGGAGAATAGCTTAGTAACTTGCGATTCGCTAATGATATTGCCTTGCTTAGTAACTCAGTGGACCAATTGCAATGCATGCTCACTGACCTGGAGAGGCAAAGCAGAAGAGTGGGTCTAAAAATTAATCTGCAGTAAACTAAAGTAATGTTTAACAGCCTCGGAAGAGAACAGCAATTTACGATAGGCAGCGAGGCACTAGAAGTCGTAAGGGAATACATCTACTTAGGGCAGGTAGTGACGGCGGATCCGGATCATGAGACGGAAATAATCAGAAGAATAAGAATGGGATGGGGCGCGTTTGGCAGGCCACTGGCACTTTTAGGACAAGCCCTATTGAAAGCTTATACGCGGAATCAAATGAATGGTCACTCCATCTGCAGAGAACTTACTTCAGCCTCACATATTTTCTGAAAATACACTCCAATCATGAATATCTATGTTTTAATAACGTTAACTATATGATGTGTAAAGAAGTAAAGAAAGAAGTAGAAGTAGAAGAAGTAAAGAAAGCCTTAGGAGTTATGCTAAGGGGGAAGGCAGCTGGGGAGGACCAGGTAACAGCAGATTTGTTGAAGGATGGTGGTCAGATTGTTCTAGAGAAACTGGCCACCCTGTATACGCAATGCCTCATAACCTCGAGCGTACCGGAATCTCGGAAGAACGCTAACATAATCCTAATCCATAAGAAAGGGGACGCCAAAGACTTGAAAAATTATAGACCAATCAGCTTACTGTCCGTTGCCTACAAAGTATTTACTAAGGTAATCGCAAATAGAATCAGGAGCACCTTAGACTTCGGTCAACCAAAGGACCAGGCAGGATTCCGTAAAGGCTACTCAACAATAGACCATATTCACACTATCAATCAAGTGATAGAGAAATGTGCAGAATATAACCAACCCTTATATATAGCTTTCATTGATTACGAGAAAGCGTTTGATTCAGTCGAAACCTCAGCAGTCATGGAGGCATTACGGAATCAGGGTGTAGATGAGCCATATGTAAAAATACTGGAAGATATCTATAGCGGCTCCACAGCCACCGTAGTCCTCCACAAAAAAAGCAACAAAATCCCAATAAAGAAAGGCGTCAGACAGGGAGATACGATCTCTCCAATGCTATTCACAGCATGTTTACAGGAGGTATTCAGAGACCTGGAGTGGGAAGAATGGGGGATAAAAGTTGATGGAGAATACCTTAGCAACTTGCGATTCGTTGATGATATTACCTTGCTTAGTAACTCAGGAGACCAATTACAATGCATGCTCACTGACTTGGAGAGGCAAAGCAGAAGGGTGGGTCTGAAAATTAATCTGCAGAAAACTAAAGCAATGTTTAACAGTCTCGGAAGAGAACAGCAGTTTACGATAGGTAGCGAGGCACTGGAACTGGTAAGGGAATACATCTACTTAGGGCAGGTAGTGACCACGGATCCGGATCATGAGACTGAAATAACCAGAAGAATAGGAATGGGCTGGGGTGCGTTTGGCAGGCATTCTCAAATCATGAACAGCAGGTTGCCACTATCCCTCAAAAGGAAAGTGTATAACAGCTGTGTGTTACCAGTACTCACATATGGGGCAGAAACCTGGAGGCTTGCGAAAAGGGTTCTGCTGAAACTGAGGATGACACAACGAGCTATGGAAAGAAGAATGATAGGTGTAACGTTAAGGGATAAGAAAAGAGTAGATTGGGTGAGGCAACAAACGCGGGTAAAGGACATGTTAGTAGAAATCAAGAATAAGAAATGGGCATGGGCCGGACATGTAATGAGGAGGGAAGATAACCGATGGTCATTAAGGGTTACGGACTCGGATTCCAAGGGAAGGGACGCGTAGCAGGGGGCGGCAGAAAGTTAGGTGGGCGGATGACATTAAGACGTTTGCAGGGACAACATGGCCACAATTAGTACATGACCGGGGTAGTTGGAGAAGTATGGGAGAGGCCTTTGCCCTGCAGTGGGCGTAACTAGGCTGATGATGATGACACTTTTCCGTATTTGTCTCTGTAAGACAGCCTTTCTCCCTGCGTGTGAGGGAGCTTAGTGATGAAATGCATGTCCCACTCCTCGAGCATCGCCTAATGCATCCAGCCAAGCTGTTACCTCCTTCGGAGTGGCAGGTGGTAGAATGTGACATATCCTTTCTAGAAGTTACAAAGCACGCTGCAGAGGTCGAAATCCGAATGCATTTCCTAGAACTTCAATGCAAGCACTTGTGCACAGAGTTCTTCACAGACGCTTCCAAGTGACACGCCGGGGTGTCGTATGCAGCCGCCGGTCCATATTTCTCGAAATCCAATGTACTGCACCTGGAAACAAGTATCTTCCCAGGTGGCACGTTAGGTTGGTCCAACGTTGGAAACATATTGGCACTTCTTGGCCCAATGACGGCCTGAGATTAACAGCGTGGTTCCAATATTGGCAGTGCCATTCTGGTTCCTGGCCCAATGTTGGCCTAAGGTTAACAGCGTGGCGCCAATATTGGCTGTGCCATTCTGATAGAGATCCAACGTTGGCCCACATTATACAGTCAGTAAACAATATTGGCTGTGCCATTCTGATAGAGATACAATGTTGGCCCACTTTACACAGTCAGTAAACAATATTGGCTGTGCCATTCTGATCGAGATCCAATGTTGGCCCACTTTACACAGTAGGTAAACAATATTGGCTGTGCCATTCCGATAGAGATCCAATGTTGGTCCACTTTACACAGTCATTAAACAATATTGGCACTGCCGTTCAACAAGGCGGGAATTATTGGACCAACTTTCGTATGGATTTGCCAATATGGGTTACTAGTTGGCTTTCTTTGGAGGACATTGGCCCGTAATAAGCTAATCTTCGCCTTGTCGGCTTTTAGTGCTCTACGACTTGCTGAGATTGAACAACGTGTTTTGAAAAATAACGCACTGATCACAGGCACACTGCGCAGGAACCAAAAATATGTTCTCCCATGTCAACTCCATGAATGGTACACCGCCATTATTGCACTTCTCTTTTACCGAAATGTGTCCCCTAAAGAGAAAAGCCAGTGTACCACTTGCCTGCGCATTGTATTTTTTGCATGTACGCTCCGCTGCTTTAGTGGGTCAGGATTTTGAGGAGAATCGAGAATTACAGTGCCTCAGAGCTGATGGAACCGTTTTATATTGCATCGAGATGGAGCGCATATGCATTAGTGAAACTATTGTTTGTTTGTTTAGCATGCATGGCATGTTGCGGCGACATCATGCTCCTATTCTAATATATTTGTTTGTTCGTGCATGTGTAGTAAGCTCCTTGTATGAATGCCCCTGACAGCAAAAAAATTAATTGCACGTTTTGGCATTTGCGTGTCAACAACCTTTGTCTTTGACTTTAGTAGGCGCATTCCGGATTTTTTTTTTCGGCCTAGCTTTCCGTCCTTCAGCCCCCCCTTGCCTCACCCCCACGCACCCAGGTGAGCCTGGTCAATGCTATCAGTCAAGCGTTCAGACAGCCATAAGCTGCTGTGTCGAATTGGGTGCTCTCGGAAGCATGGGGGAAAGCGGCGGGGTCACTATTGTCCTCCTTGTCGCCCTCCATCGCTGCCACCCGAAAACCCGTTCGGGCTAGGTCCAGCGGGGGAAAGTGGCGTTTACGCCGTATTCTTCTGTCAAGGATTGATGGTGGGGTAGTTCGCACTCTCCGAACCGGAGGGGATGGGGCGACAACAAACCCACCCCGCGTGCGTTTAGTGAGGGTTCGACTGCTGACCGGCAATAGACGAGTTGCAAAACAAAATTCGTTGCAGCGCCATCTGTACTTGCGTACAGGAAGCAGCCAGCGGCCGCCATTGTGCATGAATAGTCGTGTGCGTTTCGCCCGTTCGGTACACGCGTGATACCGGCTTGGCGTACTGAATCGACGCTTGTGGCGAACTCATCCCTTTTCGTGCTGTTGTTGGGCGACTGTGACCTGGAGTCATGCCAGTTAACTGCTGTGTGCCACTGTGCACGCAGTTTGGTGGCTTTGACAAGTCTGGAGAAAAGGTAAGTCCCTTCTTGCTGCGTCGCACCTCCGTCGTGTGCTTGTCAGGCAGTAGCTTGTTTATGTAATTAAGCATGTTTTTACTTATTTTAATGGCTAGACATGTAGCTTGATTCATCTATAAGTGATCTCGATACGGTTTAGCGATGAAATTATTAAGTAAATACCTTTAAAAACCTGAAACTTTTTGCGGTTTGTGGGATGCGGCACGATATTTACCGGACGCCGTCACACGGTTTTGACCACTTGTCTCCCTAAGCAAAGGGCTATATCGTTGTGTTACGCTGTAAAGGGAACGTTTTGAGATCGTGCTGTGCGCGCATGCCATTCTTTAAGGGCGGAGGCCATTTGTGGTTTGGCACAGCTCTGCGAATGCTTATGTCGAAACACCGTCTGCGCCGTTTATGTTGGTAGCGAAACACATCCGGTTTGCGATGTTCGCAGGCAGTACTTGTGCCGTGTGATATGGTCAAGCAAGACAACTAAGTGTGTGTGGACCGACGATGTCAGACATAGCCGTGCATTTCGCCTGACGGCTGCATTACTGTGCACACGCACTTTTAGTCGAGCCCTGTATGCATGTCAAAACATAATTTCGCGTTTTATTTCGCTATAAAGTTACTTTATCTGCCTTCATCAAAAAAAAGACAGATTCTGGTCCGTTGTCGTAAAGCCCTACGCATATAAGTACCTGAAATCGATAAATTTGTAACGGTGCAGCCATGTGCGTAGACCTCGGTTGCGCAGATTTGTCGAGTGTTTGAAACCTTGTCTTGCATGGCATCGTCAATTCTTTGTTTTAAGAGAGCGCGTTGTTGAGATATGTCCCAATCAAGGCAGAAAGTGTTCTGAATATTGACTTTTATTCACAGGTGTCATACCACAGATTCCCAAGAGACCAGGACATATACAAAAAGTGGATTGCAGCCATCAGGCGAGATGAAGGCCCACTCTTCACAGTTTCGAAGGCCACCAGGGTCTGCTCTCTCCACTTTCTTAAGAGTGACTTTGTTGCTAATGTTGCTAATGGTTACCGACACTTACACCAGTCTGCTGTGCCATCCATATTTTTATTCAAGTAGCCAAAGCCATCGAGGAAACCACCAGCTCAACGGGCACCACTTCAGAAAGTTGCATTATCAAAAAGGAAGTGTAATGGTAATGTTCAAGGGCTTTTCACTACAGGACAAAAGGTAGACACCTGTATCGATAACCGAGCAGATGACAAGGAAAACTCAGCAGATGGATGCAACAAAAATACATTCAGTGAAGGCACTGACGTCTTCAATGTTGAAGATACGGGCTCCACTTCGCTTCCTGACAAACCGCAACAGTCACCAGAAGAACCAGCCTCTGGAAGTATTTGTGCATGCAGAGAAAATATTTCTGCCCTAGAGCAGGAGCTGGCTGCAAGCAAAGCAAGCGGAGCAGATACAGAAGCTGAAAATCATCACCTGAAGCTGCAAGTAAGCTCTTTAAGAAAAACTATTGCTGACCTAGAAAATAAACTTGCTGCAAGCAAAGCAGCCGAAGCAGAAAATCAGCGCCTGAAGCTGCAAATAAAGGCACAAAATAATGAATTAAAGCTGCTTCGCACAGAGCTTGTCACTGCACAGAAAAATATTGAGAAGCTGGAAGAATTGCCTCCATTTGGAATTCAAAGATTCAAGGACAACAATGATGACATTGAGTTTTACACTGGACTGCCCAGCTATAAGCACTTCTGTGCTCTCATGCATCTCCTTGATTTTGGGGAAAATGGAGAAAACATTGCACGCAAGCGTACGAGGAGCGGGCTAAGAAATGTTGAGTGTAGTGGTCGGCGACACAAGATTGGTATGGAGAATCAGCTCTTTCTTGTGCTTGTTAAACTTCGAGTTGGCTTATTTCACAGACACATCGGCCACTTGTTCAACGTCTCCATCAGCACAGTGTCAAGAATTTTTTCCACAGTGCTTGACTATATTTATTTGCAGGTAACAGAAATGACAACATGGATATCACGACAAGCTATTGATGCTGCCATGCCATCTGCTTTCAAGGAAAAATATCCATCAACGCGTGTCATCTTGGATGCCACTGAGATTAGATGTGATGTGCCAACATCTTTCGTCACGCAATCACAAGTCTATTCCTCGTACAAGTCTACCCATACGTTCAAAGCACTCGTAGGCATATCCCCTCATGGAGTACTGACTTTTGTTTCCGAACTATTTACTGGGTGTACGTCTGACAGAGAGTGTGTGGAGAAGAGTGGATTTTTAGACCTGAAGTTTGACACAGGTGACTCAGTCATGGCTGACAAGGGATTTAAAATAAAAGACCTGCTACAAAGCAAGAAAGTTATGCTGAACATTCCACCCTTCCTCATGCATGGGCAATTTACTCCCGCCGAAGTGGAGGAGACTCAAGAAATTGCAGCTATCAGGATACATGTGGAGAGGAAGATAAAGAAAATCAAGGGATATCACATTTTTGACCGGTCGATTCCAATCTCCCTTGTACCCTTAGCGAATCAGATGTGGGCCGTGTGTGCCTTCCTTACAAACTTCCAGCCATCACTTCTAAAAGAAGACACAAACTGATCGAATCCACAGTGTTCCTTAAAGACACTCATTTGCTAGTCATATGTCAATCCTCACTGCCTCGTGGTGCTGCCCTCCTCTTGTGTGCAATAAAATGTTTGCAGCCCTACTTGTCTTTTCGACATGCCATTTTTGCATTGTTTTCTGTATCACATCAGATTACAGTGCTCAACAGGTATGGCAGCAGTGTGTCAAAGTAAAAGTTGTCGAGCACCTCTCTGGCACTTCTCCATTCATTTTCATTAAATCTTATTCTTTCAATCAAAATAAAATCTCCTCCATAGACCACAAAGTCACCCCAGCGCAACTGCGATACACCCATCTGCCCAAGCAGTTGATGGTAATACTGGTGGTCCCTCTTCAGCTCTGGTACACCATCCCTGATTATGCTACAGAAATCAGTGTGTAGAAGGGCAGACGCCTTGTGGTCACGTAAAGAGTAGGGACACTTTATCTCCACTACACCATAGGATTGTTCTGTGGGGTCGTACACAATCCTGTCGGGCGACGCACCCAACCAAGGAAAAGCTGGGTTAACCAGCAATCCACAGGTGCTAACTGTAGGAGCATGGCCCAGACGGCGTAGAGCATCCTCGTAGCGTTGAGCAGCTAGCGACTCCATCTTGATGCCGTAACTGGAAAAATGTAACAGAAATAAACTTAGTGCAATGTTAGTTAAGCTACAATGTATAGCACAATTTTTGGATACACTAATGCCACTCTGTGGCATATATAATTTGTTCATGTGTTTACAAGGATAAAAAGAAAATACTAACTTGACTGCAGTAACTCTAGAAAGGTCTCTTGCAGCTGTGAGGTTCTGCAGGCCCTTAATAGTCCACTCCTTCCTATTCAGGACCGCACCAAACTTGGAAGATGTGACCCGAAGCCGGCGTTCCTGCTGCCATGTTGCACTTTTTGCCTGCTGGCGGCTGTCCTTTTCAAGTGTTTCAGCTGCCAATGGTGTCACACATATCTCCTGATGCAGGAAATAAATGTCAGACAGATATGAAAATTAAAAACATTGCATGTTTCCCTCGCTCCTCACGCTCAGTGCACACATTGGTCTAACGGATAAAGAGATGTACGTCTTAATATTTGTGGGGTTGCTAAAAATACAAAATATTACATCTGTCCGATACAACCTAGTGACAGGAAACTATATGAAAGTGCGCATCTATTTGCTACCAAACGCGGGTCCAAGGCAATTAAAATATTGAACGTGATGACTCTGCCTATAGCATCGAAACCATGGCTAAACGTAATTCGCACAAGGATTTGGCACCAACACACAACAATCGAGAGGTTCATAATAATTCCTTGCAAGAAACATTGACCAGCCTCTGACCTGCAAAACACTGTTTGACTCAAGGTGTGCTGGAGGATTCCAGGCTGTGCCGCTTTCGAAGAAAGTGACAGTCGGGATGCTTTCACAAGGATTTTCTTCGTTTGCTGGTTCTAACCCAGAAAGAAGCACAGTGAAACCGTGTGGCAGCAGGGACTGCTGGTAGCTCTGTGGCGCCAATGAGGACACCAACCCAAACCTGGACTGCACGGTGTCGCCTTCGTCGGTCAGCAGGAGCGCTTTCGCGAAGTCATTATCTGGATCAAACGAAAGCAGTTCTTGAGCAAACTTTTGCTTCGCCTCTTCTTGCTCCTGCCGATTTCTACGGCGTACACGGCGCTCCTTCGGCAAGGCAAACTTTGGCGCGCTAGTCCCGCCTTCTTTCGCTTTGCGCCAGTCCACGGATTGAAGCGGGCATCCTCTGATCGCGCTTCTGCGGGGAATCCTCCATTGCTGAGGCAAATCCGTGCACGAGAGCTGGTCCGGCGCCTCTGAGAAACCCTTTGACTGTAGGAGCATGGCAGTCCTCAAAACAGCGATCATGTGGTTGCAGGCGAGCTTTCCTGCCGGGCAGTCGCAGCTTCCATCGATGATGCGTGTCGCGTCCAATGCTACCATCACGGAATACGGGGGCGCGTTCTTCTTTTTGCTTCGGTAGCATGGTGCCTTCAAGAAGATGAGCCCGGCGCTGGAAATAAATAAAGAGTGCTAAGCTCCTCCATCCATGACTTCAGACAAGAGAATAAACAATTGCACCAACTGATCTATAATTTGTTTTCTTAAACCTAAGCATAAATAAAGTCATGAGGATTTCTTAACATTCACACAACAGCAAAGCACTTTTATCACTGAGAGTCAACGGTTGCGACTATCGCCCGTTTACATGCGATAGAGTTGCACAAATATTTACCTGTTTTGGGTGACATTGGTCTTCAGCGCACATACGTTGACGTACGATTCCACGTGAAAGTTGTAGCTTCGTTCGTAGCTTCGTTTCGTTGCCGATCGTCCTGCATAAAATTCGTGTACGCTCCGATCTGACAGCGGAGGTAACACGGCCAGGTCGTTCTTCCATCCAGTGATGGGGAAAATTACCTTCCCTGAATGGTGCGACATCGTTGAGAGCGATTGCACAAACGGGGAACACAAAATGCAGCGCAGACGATTGTTCACGTTAAGATAAGGCCACAGAACAAAAATCAACTTGCCTACCCCTATCGCATCCGCATGTGCACTGCAGTTTTTTTTGTAATGTTTTCATGCACAATGGCGGCGCTGCACAGTGTTGCTTGAACACTCCAGGGCTTTTTACAGTGTTGCTGGCATTTATGCAACTGGTCTATAAGGTCCACGCCTGATCTACCGTGAACCAGAGGCATGAGACGGGAGGCGACGTCGTACAACACACACTCAATTTAATAACGTAGAATCATGTCCGAGACATACTAAAAAAAACATACAAATTACCAGCAGCGGGGCCTAGTTCGCGGAGAGCGTGCGGGTCACACAACACACGCCCTGACGCCACTCGCGCGACACTAAGCCCACCACGTGGGAATCATTAACACTCGCGAAATACAAATAAAATACTCGACGCAAACGAAAAATACACGCGACAATAAATACGGCAAGCACTACACTAACAGAACATACAATAATTAACACTCGATGGCTAAACAAATGAAAGATTAAACGCGATTGGAAAAGAGAGTCCGGCGGAAAGTTTGAGAGCGGCCTGGAACACGAGGCTTATCTGGGGCGTGCTTGCCGAGGTCCCGATCTGAAGAGCGTCGGGCTGCTGCAACCTCGCTGCCGAAGATCCTGACGAACTTGCACCGTCTGTCGCTCGACCGGCGAGGACTTCGGCCTGGAGATCTCAGCTTGCCGACCACATCTTCAGCTGTTCCCCGGTGCACGACCTCACCCCTTCGTCCTCCAAGCGGCTCTGCTGCTCGCCGAGCCGCGTCGTCCCTCCGTCGCGCTCGGGCGGCACACGTGACCAAACTGGTCTGGCGAGATCAGGGACAATGGGGAGCGCTCTCCCTCGTCGCCGTTCAAGCGGCGTTGCTGCTGCTGCGGCAATGGCGGCCATCTTGAGAGGAGCGCGGGCATGCAACTCTGTGACATCTTCGTTCACCCTTTCCTTTCACTCTTTCCTTCTATACGTCGCTGGCACGCCGACTGGGTGCAACACCGCCTGAGTGTTTGCCGTCCGTTCTTGCCAGCGCGCTCCTCTCGTGAAAAATGCTCGCTTGCGGTCGTCATTCCTACTGAGAAGCCTACATCTTGAAATACGCAGCAATATGGCCACGAATTTTTGTGAGTGTTAGAATTAATATAGGCGAAACAACCATTAGAAAAAAAGTCGGCGCTCGTGGGCACCGTCTTCGATGTGGGATGAACTCGGATACAAAGAAGCATGGATCATACAATGGTGAGTGCATTTGTTTTGCGCATGTTATAAGTTTTATCAGAACCAATATCACCCAAGCTATATCACCCAAGCAATATCACGCGGTATATATATTACTGAAACAGGCCTGGCTAATGTAGAATGCCTGTAATTAAATAGCTCTTTTTATTTGCAGCCTTTGAATAGTGCCTGGAGTAGAACCACGTGTAAATCTCTGTGAATTTCACCGAAATTCCAGGACTATGATTTTATCAAGCCACGCGTGCGGCCTGATCCTGCTAGTGATACCGAGTAACCACGCTTCTTCTCACTGGTATAGGTCAAGCAGCATTTCCAGCTGACAGTATTTCTTTCTTTTCGTATAATAAATGCTTCTTTTACTAGTGTTTCTTGACGGAACTTCTCGGTTTCCACATTAAAAATTTCGCACGAAGGCCGCATTGTTTCTACACAGTCTGAAACTAGGCTTTTTGTGCTGCAGCAGGTTTTGCTGCAATGTTTAATTTTAAGGTGCTACGCTGACTAGGTGTGAGCTGTAGACAAAGCGGACGGATCCTGCGCATTTTATGCCTGTTCTAAATATTACGTTACATCTTGTACAAGGTATGCCATATATGTCGAAATATTAAGAAGTGTTACTTGACACATCTCTTGCAAGAAAGTTTCTTGATTCACCCCTTCGAACTCTCTGCTCAGACTTATAATATTGTTGCAGTATGGCGATTTTTCAAATGAAAACATTTGTCATACCAACATCTCTGACATTGTTTCTTTTCATTTTACAGTGCAAACATTTCCTCCAAGTAATGGTGAAGTCGCTATCGGATATGGTGGCAATATCAACGAAACCACCGCGTTATCGTGGTCCTCGGGGGGCCTGATAAGCCCGCTGTCATACAAGCACTGACAAACCTGCCTACCGACGTCAGCTCCCTGCCGTGAAACCCCTGGCCAGCCCACCGTCCTCGGCACCTTGCCCAATTCCTATCCTGAGGGCAGTGCCTGTAAATAAACTGTTTGAAGATAACCGAGCGTCACCCATCTAGGTCCACGAAAAATGCCTGTTTGTGAAAATTCATTCGCAAATAAACTGTCATAAACGTCAATTTCAGTATTCTTTTATTATTATTTGCAATCATATATGACTTCTGCTTCTTGACATCTTTTTGTCGAGCTTTCCTAGCTACTATTGAGGAAGACAGTAAGGGGACAATTGCTACAAAAAATGCCGCTAGCAAAATGTTTGCGGTAAGAATATGTGCGTGCTCTAAAGCCAGCATATCTAGAATATTCGTCATGCAAAGGGCATTGGCTCAAAGCTGGCAATAATAATGGCAACGATATGGCTCAACACTGGTCCTAACTGGCAGCACGATGGCTGCTGCATTGGCATAATATTGGCCCAATCTTGGCTTTAACGCTGGTCCTACGATGGCTGCTGCATTGGCATAACATTGGTCCAATCTTGGCTTTAACGCTGGTCCTACGCTGGCAGCACGATGGCTGCTGCATTGGCATAACATTGGCCCAATCTTGGCTTTAACGCTGGTCCTACGATGGCTGCCGCATTGGCATAACATTGGTCCAATCTTGGCTTTAACGCTAGTCCTACGCTGGCAGCACAATGGCTGCTGCATTGGCATAACATTGGTCCAATCTTGGCTTTAACGCTGGGCCAGCATTGGATTGGGTTGCACTTTGCCAATATGCCAACATTGGTCCAACATTGGTACCAATTTCTGCCAGCATTGGGCCATGGTTGGACCAATGCTGGTGTGCTGCCTGGGTTTACGGCCGAGGCCTCCCCTCTATTGTCGTGTCTGAAGCATATAAGGAAATCAAAACTCCAAAATGCAGTTATATATACAGACTCCCTAAGTGTCGCTAAGGCCGTGATGTCAATCTGTAAGCATAAAAATTCCGTACTTGTTCAGCACTATTCTGACCTATGTAGAGCTTATCTATCTAACCATCATATTATTACGCAAGAGAATCGTATGTATCATATGTTGATGTCGGAAACAGTCCCAACAAATCCATCCCGATCTGCTGAGATGGTCGGCAAGGAGGTTTGATCGACTGTAGTAATCCTGCTGGCCTTGTCGGTGGTATCTTGCATCGCTGACAGTCTCGGCATGTCTTGGCGTACCGGGTGACGTCGGCGGTCAGACGCGGCCAGTAATACCTTTCCTTTATCCTCGACAGCGTCCGGGAGAGCCTAAGGTGCCCAGCGGTTGGATCGTCATGCAGAGCGTGCAATATTTCTGGACGTGCACTGACAGAACAACAAGAAGGTATAGTTGGCGCGGACTGGTGAGAAGTTCTTCAAGAGCAGGTTGTTTTGTAGTGTGAACGAAGACAATCTGCGCTTGAATGCCCTGGGGACAACGTCGGCGTTCCCTTCCAAATACTTGAAGAACGAGGCCTTTTAGCTCCGGGTCTGCTCATTGCTGTTTAGTGAAGTCTTCCACGCTTATTATTCCAAGGAAGGCGTCGTCGTCCTCGTCGTCTTGTGGCGGAGGATTGATGGAGACGCGTTATAGGCAGTCGGCATCAGAGTATTTTCGTCCGGACCTGTAGATTACTGTGACGTCATATTGTTGCAGTGTGAGGCTCCACTGCGCCAGCAGTCCTGCAGGGTCCTTTAAAGGGACACTAAAAGGAAACAGTAAATCAGTTTAGACTAATGAAACATTGTTTGAGAACCCTGCAGGCAGGCATTAAAAAAATAGTTTGATTATTAGATGAGACAATGAAGGTCCAAGTATCAGTATTTGAATTTCGCGCCGAAACCCCAGCGCCGGTACGTCAGCGTGACGTCAGGGGTTCCAAAGTATGTTTTCGCATTTGGGCCGCGTTGGCTGAATAAAGGTTCCCGAAACTTGCCATGTTTAATATTTGGTTCCTTTAGAACACAATGTAGTCAATCTGCACCGCTATATATAATTAGTAGGCCCTAGAAGATGACATCAAAATCCAAGTCACAGCTCCCAGGTGCGGGAACTTAAGTAGGCGTCTCCACCCGTATTTCGTTCTTGCGCTTTTTCTGGCTTACGAACGTCTTATCGTTGTAAGAGTGGTGTTTTTTGTGTTATATAATGGTAATTTACTGATGCAGAAGGAATCATTTTTCACTTTAGTGTCCCTTAGTTAGCTAGCCAACACAACGCATGATGGTCGCCGACGACTTTGAATGGCCTGCCGTATAGGTATGGGCGGAATTTTGCTGTAGCCCAAATGATGGCGAGGGACTCCTTTTCAGCCGTAGAATAATTGCCTTCCGCTTTTGACAACGACCGGATAGCATAAAATATCACCCGTTCAAGTCCGTATTTCCTCTGGACTAGGACAGCACTGAGGCCTAGGCTACTGGCGTCAGTGTGGATTTCGCTATCGGCGTCCTCGTCGAAGTGCTCAACAACCGGCAGCGACTGTATGTGTTGTTTGAATTCTTGAAATGCGTCGGCCTCCGGCGTTTCCCACTTGAACTTGACATCGCATTTGGTTAGTTGTGTTAGTGGCTCCGCGATGCGCGAAAAGTCCTTGACGAAGCGCCTATAGTAGGCACACATGCCAAGGAATCTGCGCATTGCCTTTTTGTCGATAGGCTGCGGGAACTTCGCGATGGCAGCTGTCTTCTGCGGGTCGGGCCGGACTCCAGATTTGGTGATGCCGTGGCCTCGGAACCGTAGCTCATCGTAAGTGAAGCGGCAGTTTTCCGGCTTCAGAGTGAGCCCTGATGACTTGATGGCCTCTACTACTGTCGCAAGCCGCCTAAGGTGATCGTCGAAATTTCCGGAGTAGACAACGACGCCATCCAAGTAAACAAGACACATCTGCCACTTCAGTCCCGCTAGCATCGTGTCCATGACGCGCTGAAACGTAGCAGGCGCCGAGCACAGTCCGAATGACATGACCTTGAACTCGTAGAGGCCGTCTGGCGTGATGAAGGCGGTCTTTTTGCTATCTCTCTCGTCGACTTCTATTTGCAAGTAGCCAGGCTTGAGGTCCATCGATGAGAAGTATTTAGCGTTGCAGAGCCGGTCCAATGCGTCGTATATCCGTGGAAGGGTGTATACTGCCGTCATCATTGCGAAAAGAAAAAGACGACCGACATATCCCAACTGCGTAGCCGCCAGACCGCGAGCGTCAAGCAAAGCACCGCAAGGCAACGCTCGGCCGGTGCTGACAGACCGGCGGCTCGTGCGTGAGAGTCGGACGATTGGCACGCGACAGGAGGCGACGAAGAGGAGAACGACGTTCGAAGGAGCGAAGCTCGATGGACGTTTTTTGTTGTTGAGTGCTCAGTCGGTTTTTGTTGACGGGTGCAGGTTCGCCCAGCATAAATCAGTTTTCGCAGAAACGGCTGTTGTAACTGTTGGTTACATATGTGATGGAGGTGCGGGGTATGATTCCAAGCCCCACACACGCAAGGAAAGGTAGCCCGGATCCCCGCAGTTTGGAGCCAACAGAATTAACGCCTGTCCACCAACGCACGAGTCGCCGCATACGAGGTGGGGCCCCCGAGTTTGGTCCTCTCGCCGATTCACCAAGGGCAGCGGCGGCAGCCAGCCGAGGTAGCAGTGCGATGGCTACTCAAGTAATGCCTTCTCACGTCATCGTTGACTCACTCCGGACCCCAGAATCCTTCCACGGAGACACATTCGAGGATGTCGAGGACTGGCTCGAAAACTTCGAGCGTGTCGCCAGGTGTAACGGTTGGGACAAGACGAAGAAACTCCGGTATGTGTACTTGGCGCTGGAGGAATCTGCACGTACATGGTTTCAAAACCACGAAGCGCCGTTATCATCGTGAAACGACTTCCGACGAGAGCTGCTAGCTACGTACCCGAGCACGGACCGCAGAGAGAGGGCAGAAGCCGCTCTTCAGGCGAGAAACTAGCGGAACAACGAAAGTGTGACCATGTACATTGAAGACATGACCCACCTCTTCCGCTGAGCCGACCCAAACATGGCTGAGGACAAGAAATTGCGGCACCTAATTCGCGGTGTGAAACAGGAACTCTTTGCCGGCCTGGTTCGTAATCCGCCCCGCTCTGTAGCCGAATTTCGATCAGAGGCGACGACGATGGAGAAGACGCTGCAGCAGCGTGCGCGGCAGTACAACAGAGATGTATGCGTCGCATCATTTGACATTGGGTCAGGAGCCCTCCCCAACAGCATGGACATCCTACGCGAAATGGTGAGGTCCGTCGTAAGGGAAGAGCTGCAGAAACTGCAGCTGGCCCAAAGCCCTCCTATGGTGTCCTCACTTGCTGATGTCATACGCGAAGAAGTCCGGCATGTAATTTGTGAGCCAGAGCCTCAGGTACGGCCCCACGCACAGCCAGAGCGTCAGCCGCGGATATCGTACGCCCAAGCTTTACGTCAGGACCTAGGACACGCCGACTTTGGACGAATGGCCACAATACCCCAGGTACTTCCTCGCAATGTGCAGCCCATGCCAGAAGGAAGCCCACGTAAAAGCGATGTATGGCGCACTGCAAACCGGCGTCCCCTCTGCTACCACTGTGGAGAGGCTGGTCACCTATACCGGGAATGCCAGTATCGCCGAGTAGGACTGCGTGGCTTCTCTGTGAATGCGCCTTGTCCTCGAAACGGTGAGCGCCCTTATGAGATTGAGGCATTTTTATCTACGCGCCAAACTGTTCGGAACCCCCAGCAACATGAACCTCGATCAGCAGCGCCTATGCGTTATAGGTCGCCCAGTCCACGTCCCGCTTCCATTTCATCGAGGCGTCGCTCCCAAAGTCCGCGACGAGAAAACTATAGAGCCAGCGACCTGTGGAGGCAAGGCCGTTGACGCCCGGAACACTGAAGGCCCTCCATCGCCAATCCGACAAGACGACGGCAGTGACGAACCGACGAACCAGTGCAGTAATGACGCCGTTACTTCTGAGTTGTGCGTTATCATCGACGACTTTGAAGTGACTGTGTTGATAGACACTGGTGCGGACTATTCAGTTATTAGCAGTGTACTCGCCAGAAAATTGAAAAAGGTATTGACCCATTGGACCGGACCCCAGTACGTACAGCGGGGGGACACTTAGTCGACCCCGTAGGAATGTGCACAGCAAGAATCGGAATTAGAGGCTTTACATACATTAGGATGGATGGATGTGTGTTGTTTAGTGGCGCAAGGGCCAGGTATGGCCAAAGAGCGCCATGACTGATAATGTTGTGTTAAGCGCTGATTTGTGAGTGGCGATGGTGGGATGTAACATGGCTGTAAAGTGGCCTAAAATCAATCAGTGTCATGGAAACGTAAAATAGTATATAGCATAAAATTATGACAGTGATACATGTAGTGGTCTGTGGATATAGTACGCGTGATAAGTGATCATGGAGCTAAAATGCGAGAATATGTAAATAGCACTAATGCCTCCGGGGGGCCTTTGAGCCCAAAGTCTGAGAGGCAGGTGCTTTCTTTTATTGCACCTACCGCAGCAGAAACCTCTGTTAGAGGCTGTGCTACGGATTTCCTGGGGCTATAATATGAAAACTATCTACATCTTTTAAAAATCTAAACAGGGATTCATGTTTGAAGAAAGGTTCTGTACCTATAATCATTTGAGGATGGAGTGGAATTAGCTGCCGATGTGGTAATGGAAAATCCTTTTTCCTATTAGCGTCTAATTGAGTGCATTGCAGCAGGATGTGAAGCATGGTAAGTGGCTCACCACATTTATCACACATGGGCGGATCGCCACCGGACAAGAGGTATGCGTGTGTGCTGTATGTGTGTCCTATCCTGAGTCTGCAAAGTGTTACTTCTGTGTGACGGTTCTTTGATACCGGCGGCCAGTTGCCAAGATAAGGCTTGATAACATGTAATTTATTTGCTGTTTCTTTATCCCACAAGCGCTGCCAGAAATCTCTTAGGTTTTTTCTTATTGAGGGCTTGAGGTCCATTACAGGGATAGTCGTGGAAGTGTCTGCAGCGTTCGCGTTCACGGATGTGGCTAGCTGGTCCGCTAACACGTTTCCCTCTATCTCTCGGTGCCCCGGCACCCAGCATAGGACGATATGCTGCTTAGACGCATAGTTTTTTAGCAATGCTGAGTAGAGAGAAATAATTACAGGGTTTTTATATTTCCTGACAGTTTTCAAAGCATTTACGACGCTCAAGGAGTCTGTGTATATAACAGCGGCCAATATCGCGTAGGCCTCTGCTGTGAAAATACTTGTGTTAGGGTGCAGAACACCAGCATCCGAAAAGGATGGACCGAGCGCTGCGTAAGATACGCCAGAATTACACTTCGATGCGTCTGTAAAGAATTCAGGAGAGGAGTATTTGTGCTGTAATTCGAGGAAATGCGTTCGTATATGCGCGACAGGCGCGTGCTTTGTAACAGTTACGAAAGATATATCACAGTCTATTGGTTGCCACTGCCACGGCGGGGGCCGTATAGCAGGGGACATAGGGTGGTATTCAAGCAGTGGAACCCTTGTTTCTTCAGCCATGTCTCTGACACGCAGTGAGAAAGGCTTTGCCACTGTGGGCCGGTTGCGGAAAAGTTGACAACTGGACAAATCGTTTATGGTGGAGAACGCGGGCTGCTCACTGTTTGCGTTCACTCTCAGAAAATACATGAAAGAGGAGTATGTTCTCTGCAGATTAAGTGACCACTCATCCGATTCAACGTACAGGCTTTCCACTGGGCTTGTTCTAAAGGCGCCTGTGGACAAGCGAATGCCTAAGTGGTGGACAGGGTCTAGCATCTTCAGAGCAGTTGCAGTAGCCGACTGGTAAACTATGGCTCCATAGTCTAGTCGTGTGCGTATGAGGCTTTTATACAAGTTCATGAGACATTTTCTATCACTGCCCCAGGTTGTGCGTGAGAGCACCTTTAAGATATTCATTGTTTTCATGCACTTGTCTTTAAGATATTTTATGTGCTGCACAAAGGTTAGCTTCGCGTCTAAAATTATGCCTAAGAATTTATGTTCCCTGTTTACGGGCAGACGCTCACCATGCAACACAATTTCAGGATCAGGGTGCAGGCCTCTTTTTCTGGAGAAAATGACACAGGTGCTTTTTTGTGGGTTCAATCTGAACCCGTTCTCATCAGCCCATTTGGAGACCCTGTTAAGACCAAGATGGACCTGTCGCTCACAGATTGCAAGAGAACTTGACTGAAATCCTATCTGCACGTCGTCAACATACGTTGAATAGAAGATGTTATGTGGTATGTGTAGACGAAGAGAATTCATTTTAACTATAAAGAGTGTGCAGCTGAGCACCCCGCCCTGCGGCACTCCAGTTTCCTGTACAAACTTCTGTGACAGAACACTGCCCACTCGAACACGGAATGTCCGATTGCACAGATAACTTTCTATAACATTGAACATATTTCGGTGTATACCTAACTGTGAGAGGTCTTTCAATATCCCAAACCGCCACGTTGTATCATAGGCTTTCTCCATATCTAAGAATACTGATAAGAAAAACTGCTTATGGACAAAAGCTTCACGGATACGTGCCTCGATACGTATGAGATGGTCAGTGGTGGATCGACCCTACCGAAACCCGCACTGGTATGTCTAGCAATTTGTTTATTCTAGGAAGTGTAGTAGGCGACAGTTAATCATTTTTTCGAATACTTTGCAGAGGCAACTTGTTAATGCTATAGGTCTATAACTTGATACAGAGGAAGGGTCCTTTCCGTGCTTCAGTATTGGAATTATAATAGCCTCCTTCCAAGCAGAGGGGATCTCGCCGGAAGACCATATAACGTTGTAAAGGGAAAGGAGGGTTTTCTGTGTTTCGGATGGTAGTTGTTTTAACATCTCATATATTATGCGGTCTGAACCTGGGGCGGATGTATTACAGCAGTTCAGTGCTGCCTGCAGTTCCGCTATGCAGAATGGTTCATTGTACGGCGCACTTTGTGCATATTTCCTTTCTAGCTTTTGGTTCTCTATTCGTGTTTTGTACTTTAGGAATGTTTCGGTGTAGTGTGAGGAGCTGGATATGTGTTCAAAGTGTGTGCCAAGAAAGTTGGCTTGATCTTCCAGGCTTTCTCCGTGACTATTTACTAAAGGCAGGGAATACGTTTGTTGTCCATTAACCTTTTTCACTCTATTCCATACTTTTGTCTCATCTGTGTACGAGTTGATGCTTGATATAAACTTCGCCCAACTCTCTCGTCTTGCTTGCCGGCGCGTTCTCCTTGCCTGGGATTTGTCATGTTTAAAGTTTTCCAGGTTTTCAGCTGTAGGAGAATCGCGAAATATTGCCCATGCTTTGTTCTGGTTCCTCCGTGCTTGCCTGCATGCATCGGTCCACCAGGGAACACGCCGCTTGGAACCCATGCCGCTCGTTTGTGGAATACATTTACAGGCGGCATCCAGTATAAAAGCTTTAAAATATGCAACAGCATCATCTATGGTTATACCAGACATCTCAGTCCACGTCATGTAAGTAAGAGTTCGGTACCGTTCCCAATCGGCTGAGTCAATCTTCCACCGAGGGACCAGCGGGGGAAGTTGATCTTGTTTCGGCGTAGTTAGCATTATTGGGAAGTGGTCACTCCCATACGGGTTGTTAAGCACATTCCATTTAAAATAAGGTAAAAGCGTCGGCGATAAAATGCTAAGATCTATGGCAGAGTATGACTTGTTGGACAGGTTAAAATATGTGGGCTCCTTCGTGTTCAAGAGACATGTTCCAGAGGAAAAAAGCACCTGTTCAATGACACGACCTCGCGCATCACAGCGTGAATCGCCCCACAAAGTACTGTGTGCATTAAAATCACCAAGAATAAAATAGGGGTCCGGGAGCTCATCTATTAATGATTCTAAGTCGCGTCTGTGAAGGTGATGATGTGGTGGTATATACAGAGAACAGATTGTAATGAGTTTATTTAAAAGTACGGCTCGAACGGCCACGGCCTCAAGGGACGTTCGGAGCTTTAGATGCTGACACGCTACACTTTTGTCAGCAATAATAGCTACACCGCCAGATGCTGCGACAGCATCCTCGCGGTCTTTGCGAAACGTAACGTGCTTTCGGAGAAAGTTTGTGTGTGTAGATTTTAAGTGTGTCTCCTGTAAACACAGCACTTTTGGATTGTGTTTATGGATGAGTTCTTGAACATCATCAAGATTCCTAAGTAGACCCCTGACGTTCCATTGAATGATTTGTGTATCCATATTTTAAATTAAATTGGTGCTGTGTTTACGAAAACGGAAGGGATGTCTTAGATTACAGAGCCCTTTCGAGGCCCTGTAACCGGATTTTGCTCTTTTTGAAGCGCTCGAGGGAACCTCGCCGCTCCTTAGGCGCCGGATGCGCCTTGAGGATAGGTGTAGTGTCCATTGCCTCTTGTGAGGCGCCGGACACGAGCTCTTGCGAGCGAGAAGTTTCCCGAGAGGGTCCCGCCTTGGAGGGCAGCGCCCACCAGCCCGGAGGTCGATGGGGTTCCCTGGGGGATTTGGCTGCGCCGGCCGTCGCCAGCGCTGGAAGGGACCTGGGAGGTTGAGGCAGCCTCGGCTGTGCCCACCTTCGGGGTCGGTGGTCCCCTCTCCTCGGTTGACGGAGCAGCGCTAGCTGTAACCGCCGCGGGCGCAGATGGCGTAGCTGCCGACTCACTGATTGTGGGTCGGACAGCCGCCGGAGGCCGTTGTGACGCTGCCCCCTGACGCGCCACTTCGGCAAAGGTTTTCTTTGGCAGGTATGCTACGCGCTTTCGTGCCTCTTTGAACGATATATTCTCTTTCACTTTGATCGTTACTATTTCTTTTTCCTTCTTCCAGGAGGGGCACGACCGCGAGTACGCGGCGTGCTCCCCATCACAGTTTACACAGTGGGGAGCGTTCTCACACGTTTCAGTGGTGTGTTCTTGGGCACTACATTTAGCACAAGTTTGGCGGCCTCGGCAACTCTGCGAACTGTGGCCGAAGCGCTGGCACTTGAAACAGCGGAGTGGGTTTGGCACGTACGGCCTGACACGGAGCTTGATGTACCCGGCCTCCACAGACTCGGGCAGGATACTTGAACCGAATGTGAGTATTATGTGCTTCGTTTGAATTTCTTTGCCATCCCTTCTGATCTTAATTCTTCTGACATTGACAACGTTCTGCTCACTGAAGCGCTCCAAGAGCTCAGCTTTTGTCAGCTGGAGCAAATCGTCATCAGACACAACGCCGCGGGTGGTGTTCAGAGTGCGGTGAGGAGTTACTGTCAATGGAACATCCCCAAATGACACTAGACTGGGCAACTTTTCGTATTGTTTCTGGTCATGTAGTTCTAACAGGAGATCGCCACTTGCCAGCCTTGATACCTTGTAGCCTGTACCAAGGACATTAGTTAAGGCCTTGGAAACTAGAAACGGGGAGATATTTCGTACTTGTTTATCGGATTTTTCAGAATGGATGACATGGTACCGTGGGAAGTTCGGTCTTTGACGGCCAAAGAACTGGAATACATCTTCGGTGCGCCCTCTTTTTTTGAGGGCGATCAGGAATTGGAGGAAAGGAACTTGCCATAGAAAATGTAATTTTCGGCGATAACGCCAACCACCCACCGTGGAGCCCTACAAGGGGACGTTACAGGGACTGTAAAAACAGGTCCTGCAAACGCCAGCTGTACGTTATCACTATAACCAAATATGAGATAACCTAGGTTGGTTATTCACACAAGGTTAACCCTTGCTGCCTGGAAAAATTGGAAGTAAACGGAAGCTAGGAGAAGACAGGAAAGGTGGAAAGTGAGAGAAAGACGAAGGCTGGAGGGAGAGAGAGGCAACTACCGATTTCCCCCGGGTGGGTCAGTCCGGGGGTGCCGTCTGCGTGAAGCCGAGGCCAAAGGGGTGTGTTGCCGCCGCCGAGGGGCCATAAAGGTCCAAACACCCGGCATTGGCTCAACCACCAGGATCCCCTTTTCCCCGGACACGGCTAGGCCGCGCACGGCTACACGCGGGAGGGTCCAACCCTCGTGTGCTCGGGTACGTGGTGTCGCAACACACCAAACGCCTGCTTACGCAGACGCCCCTGCGGGGTTTACATACATCAGCCGCTTTATTGTTCTCCCTGAGTGTTCCCGTGATCTGATACTGGGCATAGACTTTTTGCGAACGAACGGCGCAATTATCGACTTGCAAGAATCACACGTGTTGTTTTCCACAGAAACTGCTGTTACCATTTCTGATACAGAACAGCCACATATTTCCTCTCCGTATTGTGGATGAAGACGTGACTGTGCCGGCATGGTGCAGTATGACTGTAATTGTAAGGAGCGACATATTTCGTGACTATGAGGGACTTGCAGACGGAAATATCGGGCTGCTACTGGAAAAGCAAATATGCGTGGCAAGAGGCCTAGTTCAACTGCGTAACGGATATGCGGACGTTCTTTTGACTAACTTTGGCAATGAGGCACAAGTGGCGAAGGGAACAGCCATAGCGTCTCTTCATGACTATGCACAATTTGCGGATGTGTCAACCCGTCGATGCAGCATCACCAGCTTCTGCCACCTTAGACAGTGTCCTTACCTCTATCGACATTGACCGAGAGCTGTGATCGCTACAAAGAGATGAGATTGTGAACTTGGTCACAGAGTTGGCAGAATGCTTTTCGGCTTCATCGAAAGTCCGTCGTACTCCCGTAGCAAAACACCGCATTGTGGTCGAAGAACCTGCAAGACCAGTTCGCCAACACCCGTACCGAGTAGCTCCAAAGGAAAGAGAAGCGATAAGAAGTCAAGTACAGGAAATGCTCAAGGACGATGTAATGCAGCCATCCAATAGTCCGTGGGCATCTCCGGTAGTCCTAGTAAAAAAAAGGATAACACCCTACGATTTTGTGATGACTACAGGAAACTCAACCTCGTCACGAAGCGGGTTGTTTATCCACTCCCCCGCATCGACGACACCTTGGACAAACTACGCAATGCTTACTTCTTCTCTTCTCTCCATGGATCTCAAAAGCGGATACTGGCAGATAGAAGTGGACGAGCGAGATCGCGAAAAAACGACATTTGTGACACCGGATGGTTTATACGAGTTTAAGGTGCTTCCATTTGGTCTGTGTTCTGCGCCAGCCACATTCCAACGGATGATGGACACTGTTCGTCTACTTTCTAACTGGAAACCTCCCCTCACAATGGAAAGAAGCCAAAATTATTATGATTCCCAAATCCGGGAAGCGCCTCCTACTCGAAAACCTCCGCCCTACCTCCCTGACTTCATGTGTCGGAAAGGTCCTCGAGCACGTCATCCTCACACGCTTACACAGACATATGAACGACAATGACCTCTTCCCCAATACCATGATTGGCTTCCGCCCGAAACTTTCTGCTCAAGATATCATGATTCAGCTCAAGCACCAAATTATCGATGGCGACAAAAGCTCCAGGCTGGACACCAGAGCCATCTTGGGGCTATACCTAACCAAGGCCTTCGATAACGTCACGCATGAGGCCATACTGAACCAACTGGCACAACTCCAGGTTGGACATTGAACCTATATCTACGTAAATAATTTTCTTACAGGTCGCACGGCCACCATTACCATCGGAGGGTTGCAGTCGCCAATTATTCACTTCGGCAGTAAAGGCACGCCACAAGGATCGGTTCTATCCCCTTTTCTGTTTAACGTGGCCTTGCTCGGACTACCGCCTGCATTAGCTAGCATCCCCAACCTCAAGCATAGCCTCTACGCAGACGATATCACCCTGTGGGCCACCGGGGGCAGCGACGGAGACATCCAAGACACGCTGCATCAAGCCATCAACGAGGTCGTTGCATACGTAGAACCGCGCGGCCTGGCGTGTTCCCCACAGAAATCGGAGCTCCTTCTGTACAAGCCTAATTGGGGAGGTCGACGTCCAGACCCTCACCCACCCGAGACAGAACTCCACGTGCACCAGCAACGCATACCTACAGTACCTAGCATTCGTATCCTTGGCTTACGCATCCAGCAAAACGGCAGAAACACGGAGATACTCAAGCAATTAGATAATCATGTACACCAAACCACTCGCCTCATTGCACGCATCGGAAATCGACATCACGGCATGAAGGAAAGCAACCTTATACGCCTAGCAACCGCCTACGCCTTGAGCAGGATCACCTATGTCGCCCCGTACCTTAGCCTCAATGCAACGGACAAGTCCAAACTCAATACCATGGTCAAGAGGGCCTATAAACAAGCCCTACATCTTCCCATCACCACCTCTAACGAGAAACTGGACGCCCTAGGCATTCATAACACCATAGACGAGCTCATTGAAGCGCACCGTATTAGCCAATAGGAACGACTTGCCAATTCCACCACGGGCAGGCACATTCTAGGCACCCTAGGCATAACCTACACCACCCAATTCGGACCAAAAGTACCCATCCCTCCAAACATTCGTGATCAGCTAGTTATTCCGCCCATACCTCGCAATATGCACCCTGAACACAATCCGGAGCGACGTGCAGAAAGAACTAAACAACTACAAAAGCGCTACGACCAAGCCGCTGACGTAACCTACGTGGACGCAGCAGACTACCCCAACCAAAACGCCATGGCGGTCGTCGCAGTCGCGGGTTCGCAGTACCACCTCTCCGCGGCCGCATCAATATTCGCCACGCAACCTGAAGTAGAAGAAACGGCCATCGGTTTGGCCTACGCGGCTACCAATGCACACTGCATCATCAGCGATTCAAAAACGACCATTCGTAACTACGCAAGAGGACTGATAGCACCCCAAGCGCAGAACATTCCTTCTGGCACTCCTCCCGCAAGGCAACGCCGCGTGCAGATCATCTGGGCCCCTGGTCACTCGGGTCTGGATGGAAACAAAGCCGCCCACGATGCCGCCCGAGCTCTCGCACACCGGGCGCATCATCCTTCTCCTGCGTCTTCCGATCCCGACCAGCCCTCTGTTCTGCATCGCGGTCACGCGCGGGACCGAATGGTCACGTTCAGAGAAATTCTACTGCACTACCGCAGAGAGCGGTTACGCTACCCCCCAGCACACAAAACACTAAGTCTCAATCCACCACTTGGCGACTCCTTCAGACACGAACTTTTCCGAACCCCGTGCTTTACAACCGCATGTACCCCGATGCATACTCACCACTCTGCAAAGCGCGCAAAGCCCGCGCCGACCTCAATCATATTATTTGGCAATGCCCCAAAGCCTCACCCACGAACACCTCCCGCAATAACACACGCATCATTAGTACGGCCGAGCAGTGGGAGACATTGCTGCTCAGCTTGGACCCAGAGGAGCAGCTCTGGGCCGTCCGGATGGCCGAAGACGCCGCCAGAAAGCAAGAACTGGCCGCCGTCTGAGGAAGGGGGGGATTGGGGGTTAGTCTCCCGACCCCCGCCACCCTTTAACCCCATCAAGGACACAATAAAGTTTTATCTCTCTCTCTCTCGTCTACCTTGATGATGTGGTGGTCTTCTCCACTACATTCGAGCAGCACGTGCAGCGACTGAGAGCAGTTCTGGATGCTGTTCGCACGGCGGGATTGACCATAAAACCCGAAAAATGCCACTTCGGCTTTCGCGAGCTCCGCTTTCTCGGACACATTGTCAGTGCTGAAGGCGTCCGCCCCAATCCTGAGAAGATCACTGCAGTAGAACTGTTTCCGAAGCCAAGAGACAAAAAAGCTATTAGACGTTCCCTGGGACTGTGCGCCTCCTACAGGCGTTTCGTAGAAAATTTTTCTAAGATTGCCGAACCACTCACGCGACTGACAAAAGAAGATGTTCTTTCTCCCACACAAAAGGGACAAGACGCCTTCTCTGAACTACGACGGCGTTTGCTGAGTTCTCCTATACTTGCCTATTTTGATGAAAATGCCGGAACGGACATCCACACCGACGCGAGTAACGTTGGTCTCGGTGCCATACTTATTCAGTGGCAGAATGGAGAAGAAAAAGTCATTGCCTATGCAAGCCGTACCTTATCGAAAGCCGAGACAAATTACTCAGCTACAGAAAAGGAATGCCTGGCGGTTATATGGGCCATCAGTAAGTTCCGGCTATACTTATATGGCAGACCGTTTCGAGCCATCAGCGATCACCACTCATTGTGCTGGCTGGCGAACCTCAAGGACCCTTCTGGAAGGCTCGCTAGATGGAGTTTGCGTCTACAGGAGTATGACATCATGGTCGTTTACAAGTCCGGTATCAAGCACAATGATGCTGATTGCTTATCACGCGCACCAATCGAGGCTACGTCACCTGAATACGAGCAAGATTTCCCATTTCTTGGAGCTGTGAATACAACGGAAATGGCTCATCATCAGCGTATGATCCGGAATTACTCCTGCTCATCGAGTACCTGGAGGGTCGACAAGTGAAAGTGCCTCGAGTTTTCGCTCGCGGATTGTGTTCGTATGTCCTCCGGAACAACGTCCTCTACAAACGAAACTTCGAGCACAGTGGTGAGATGTTTCTACTTCTCATACCATCATCGCTGCGAGCTGAAATCTTAGAAGCTTGATGACCCTGCAGCTGGCCACTTAGGCGTTAGTAGGACTCTGGCGAGAATCCGCCAGAAATATTACTGGCCGAAGTTGATGAATTCAGTGCAGCACTATGTCAAATCGTGCCGAGATAGTCAAAGGCGCAAAACACTGCCACTCAAACCAGCAGGTTTTCTGCAACCGATACAGCCACCAACAGCGCCATTTGAACAAATAGGAGTGGATTTACTTGGGCCATTTCCCGTTTCAACTTCAGGAAAGCGGTGGATTGTGGTAGCAACATATTATCTGACCCGGTATGCTGAGAACTCTTCTCTTACAAAAGGAACCGCCATTGAAGTGGCTGAGTTTTTTGTCACACACATAGTATTACGACATGGCGCACCTAAGGTACTCATAACAGACAAAGGAACAGCTTTTGTTGCCCGTTTGATGCAGTGTGTTATGAAACTAACACATACTGAGAAAAAAAAATCACAGCGTACCATCCTCAAACAAACGGCCTGACTGAACGGCTCAATAGAACCTCGCTGACATGATCGCAATGTACGTGGACGTCGAGCATCGGACATGGGACAGTATTCTACCATATGCCACCTCTGTGTATAATACTGCAGTAGAAGGAACGACACATTTCACGCTATTTGAACTTGTTTACGGTCGGACAGTAACGACACCAGACGCGATGTTACCTGTAGACAACAGCACCGAAGACGACCCTGACGTTAGCGAGTACATAGAAAGGGCAGAAGAAGCAGGGCAGTTGGCAAGGCACCGTATCATACAACAGAAATGCGTCGACGCAAACCGGTACAACCTAGGGCGAAGAGAGGTACAGTACAACCCCGGAGACGAAGTGTGAGTATGGACGCCTATACGTACGCCCGGTCTTTCGGAGAAGTTACTGCGCTGTTACTTTGGCCCCTACAAAGTACTTCGCCGGTTAAGTCCCTTAAACTACGTGGTAACTCCTGAAGGCCAAGTCTGCTCCACAGGACGCAGGACTCGCCCAGAGGTCGTACATGTAGTACGAATGAAGCCATACTATGAAAGGCATTGATTAACAGAAGTTGCACATACGATCAAGCCTAGCACCGGCCATCCTCTGACCACTGTCCTTTTAAAGCAGTTGACCTCTCTACGCCTTTCCTATGCATAGGGACGATGCTTCTTCGGAGGGGGCTAATGCTGCCAGCATTACGAGAAGAAAAAGACGACCGACATATCCCAACTGCGTAGCCGCCACACCGCGAGCGTCAAGCAAAGCACCGCAAGGCAACGCTCGGCCGGTGCTGACAGGCCGGCGGCTCGTGCGCGAGAATCGGACGATTGGCATGCGACAGGAGGCGACAAAGAGGAGAACGACGTTCGAAGGAGCGAAGCTCGAGGGACGTTTTTTGTTGTTGTTGAGTGCTCAGTCGGTTTTTGTTGACGGGCACAGGTTCGCCCAGCATAAATCAGTTTTCGTAGAAACGGCTGTTGTAACTGTTGGTTACAATACGTCCTTCTTCGCGATCTTGATAAATCGATGATAACCGACGCAGAAACGTAGGGTTCCGTCCTTTTTCTTCACCAAGACTACAGGAGATGCCCACGGGCTTTTCGACGGCTGGATGATGTTGTCGCGCAGCATTTCGTCGACTTGTTGCCTAATAGCGTCATGTTCTCGCTTCGAAACTCGGTAAGGACTCTGGCCGAGTGGTCGAGTGTACTCTTCAGTTATTATGCGATGTTTTGCGACTGGTGTTTGTCGAATCCTCGATGACGTCGAAAAACACTCTTCATATCATTGGAGAAGACTTCACAGCTGTTGCTGCTTACTCATGGGAGACTTGGATTTATGTCGAAGTCTGGTTCGGGAACTATGGTCGTGCTTCGATGTACGCGATTGTCGCGCCTTTGTTGACGTGCTTGAACTCCTAGCTGAAGTTTGTCAGCAACACCTTCGTTTTTCCTCCGTGCAGTCCAGCGATCCCTTTTGCGACACAAATTTCACGGTCGAGTAGTAGACTTTGGTCACCCTCGATGACGCCTTCTATGTCAGCGGGTGTTTCGGGGCCGAGGGAAATAATAACGCTGGAGCATGGCGGGATGCTCACTTGATCTTCGAGCACACTCAAGGCGTGGTGACTACGAGAGCTCTCCGGCGCTAACGCTTTATCTTCCGACAGCGTTATCACTTTCAACTTTAGGTCGATGACTGCGCCGTCTGGGTTCAGGAAGTCCATGCCAAGAATGACGTCTCATGAACACTGTTGGATGGTAACGAAGGTGGCAGGGTAAGTCCGGTCATGAGCGGTAATTAATTCTTGCCGTGCAGATTCCAGTCGGCGTAATGAGGTGTCCTCCAGCGGTCCGTATTTGAGGGCCTTACCATGCAGTCTTAACTTGCTTTAACTGGGCGGCGATGTGTCCCCTCATGACGGAGTAATCGGCCCCTGTGCCCACTAAGGCGGTGACTGCGTGGCCGCCGAGAAGCACGTCGAGGTCGGTGGTCCTTTGTCTTGTGTTAGTTAGGTCTTGGGGTCGGATCAAGGCTGCATCGCGTTGACCTGTGGCTGGTACGTGGCGTCGTCAGGTCGTCTTTCGTTGGCGTATTTCTTGCTTCTAGACTTCGTCGGGACGGTGGCGTGTCGTTGTTATGTCGTCGAGATACTCTCTTCGGTGTCCTCGGCGGCGGCGGAGGATCCTCGTCAGTTCGACGAACAGCAACCGCACCTCCATCGGTTGCTGCTTTTAATTTTCCGGATATGGGCTCGCAAAGCGACCCTGAGCTGGGCCCGTGTATGGACGGCGCTGCGGCGACAGGTAGCGGCCTGGTGATGGCGAACGGGACGGTCATCGAGAGCTCCACTGAGTAGCGGTGAGGTAGTCGGCAATATCGCGAGGGCATTCACCTTGCTGCGGGCGCAGAGCCTTGACGGTGAACCCTGGTAATCCCATTTCGCGATATGGGCATCGGCGGTAAACATGTCCGGCTTCCCCGCAGTGATAGCAGAGCAGGCGGTGGTCGGGGGCTCGCCAAATGTCCGTTTTCCTCGCGTAGCTGCTCTGAGCGCTGAAGGCTCGTGCTGGCGGTGGCGGTGGTAGACGACGGAATTGTGCTGTTAGAGGGCTCTGGCGCGGCCGCGGAGGGGGACCTTGACGGCGTGCGATGGAAGCATAGGTCATCGCTTCCGGCTGGGGCTGCGGTAATTGTGATTGCACCTCAGGAACTCCAAGCGATCGCTGAACCTCTTCTTTCACGATGTCGGCGACCGAGGTCATTTGAGGCTGCGACGGAGGCAAGACCTTGCGCAGTTCTTCGCGCACAATGGCCCTGACTGCCTCTTGAAGGTTTTTGGAATCCAGTCTTTGGATGGTGCACTGCGGCGTGAGCACTTGTCAGTCATACTGCCGAGTGCGCATTGCCAGAGTTTTCTCGATCGTTGATGCCTCTGTTCTGACGTGAACCGACTTGTTCACACACGCACGCGAAAAGGCACGAGATGTACGCATATCGCACGAGGCAAACACGTTCTGACGCGAAACAACTTCCTCACACACGCACGCTAAAAAGCACGACACGTACGCATATCGCACGAGGCAAACACCTTCTGACGCGAACCGACTTCCTCACACGCACGCGAAAAAGCACGAGGTGTACGCTGGGTGTCTACCAACCGGGAAAACCGAGAATTCTCAGAGATTTTGAATAGTCTGGAAATACTCAGGGAAAACTGAGGGAATTTGTACTTCTGTCAGGGAAAATATGCTGGAATTTTCTTGAAAGGGAGTGAAAGCCGTGGTAATGCTGGCTCGAGTCACACAGAGGAATTCTAACGAATCGTCTTTGACGCCGTGTTGTCGGCTGGAGGAGTTGCCAGTGTACAGTCAACGACCGACTTTCTGGGCGTCCGATAATTCGGACGGCTTCGCGGCACCGCCACTTACCACATACAGTGAATGTACAGGAACTTCTGAAATTTCGGACGCAAAAACCTTTCGCCGTCCGATTTTCCGAACTTTTTGCCATGACCGAAGGTCCGAAACGGCATTAAGCAAAGCCAACACCGCCACCATTTTGATTACCTCGCCGCCTCGTACCGGCGTTCTCGGACGCAGATCACCTGGCAGCCGCAGCCACTAACGCCGCAACGCCAGACCTAGCAGCTTTGAGGTTCGATATTAAACTTCTTGCCGTTCTGTGCCGTCTTTTTTCATTATAGAATTCGCTACTGTCAGCAATGGCACTGCCTCCACCTTCGTGGTCATCGGGATTGGCTTCGAAGCTCGGAAAACATGGCGCGTTGCGCGAGCTGGTTCTCGAAAGTCAGCTTTGCCTCTGTACACAATTGTTACGGGGTGAAGCAAACGCAATAGTATTGCGGTGAAGCATAAGCATGGGAAGGGGCAATTGTCACGGCACACAGTATTATTCGTTAAATATACACGCGTGCACCCGCCATCTCCTGTCACAGTACAAGCACCGATATGCCTACTAAGTCTACTGGCAGGCCTTCGGAGCTGTTTCGGATGTGCCTGTGGCGACTTGAGTTCTTAAGGGCAGTGAAAGGCATACATTCATTTTTTCGTACTGCATGATTTTTCGGACGTCTTCGCGGCTTCTAGGCAGTCGAATGAATGCTTCAAATGGTCCGTGGGGCGAACGTGCGGCGCAACGAGGACGCGAACAGGAGGGACCTACACATTGAGGAATGAACGGAAGGAAACGAGCCGCCGCCTCTTTGAAGGAGCTTGAGTTCAAAAAACTAAGTGTTGGCTGAAGCCAAGACGCAGGTGTCCCTCTATCCAAACTAAAATAAACTATTTAAAGCAGTGAAACGCAACACTGAGGCATTGTGCGCGGGCTGAAAGTATGTCAGGGCATATCGTTCTCTTGGTAACAGCGCAAAGGCACACGGACAACAGGAATAACCACGATAACACGGGCACCCATGTTGTTGTGTTTCTGCCTTTTCTCTGTGTCCCTTTTCGCTGTTACCAAGAGTATGATGAATCCTAACCAGCTCGCCCACCTTGCTATCTTGCTTCAGCATATGTCAGGACAGTTGAGGTTGACTTACCAGCTGTTGAGAGAGAATCTCACTTGTGACAAAGTTTGGCCTTATGCCAATGAGCTTGCTATTACTTAGAAATAGCTCATGTTCGAAAATATTGGTTTCTGTATGCCTATCATTTTATTTGTACTTGAGAATGTTAGACTCATTTTGAAATTGGTTTTACCATTTTTTTATAAGATATTTTATTCGCTGTGCATTTTACTAACCCCTCCATTCTGTTTTCCTTCTGAATAATATAAACTACTCCTTAATATTCAAACGGAATTAAGTCGTTTTTAATTTTTTATATTCTTACTAGAGAGTGAAAGAATTGGTCAACGTGGTGTCAGCCCGTCTTGACATCAAACAAAGTTCTGTGTTACTCAGGGAATATTGCAAAGGTATCCAGAGAAAACCTGGAAAACTCGGGGAACTTTGAGATGTCAACTTGGTAGACACCCTGGCATGAGAGAGAACCAGATGGAAAAGGAGCTGGTGGTGACAAATTTAAACTGCAAGAAAGCCGAAGAGAAAATTCCTAAGCGCACAACCACAGGGCTAGACGAGGTTCCCGTTAGGCTGATCACTGAACTAGGACCAAAAAGTACGGAAGCTCTAGTGAATGCAATGGAAAAAAAAAACTTTAAAACATAGAAGAATACCAGACACTTGGCGACAAAGTAGAATGAATTTAATTTATAAAGGTAAGGGGGAGAAAGATATAATTCAATTGTATGGACCGATGACCATTACATCGGTAATGTACAGGTTTGCAATGCATGCAATCTAACTAAATCTGCAAGCATTGGCAGAGAATATTGGCATTTTGGAAGAACTTCAGAATGGCTTCAGAATAGGTAGGCGCTTGGATGACAGCTTATTTGTTCTTACTCACTGAAATATCAAGAGTTGAAAGCAGACCGTTATATGTATCCTTTTTGACTTTACAGGAGCCTATCACAACGTTGACCGCAACATTTTGGGGGATATTCTGGAAAGAGAAGGCTTAGGTGAAGATTGTCTACAGCTTTTGAGGCAGGTTTACCTAGAAAATACAGTTTGCGTTAAATGGGAAGGGATGAGGAGCGAAGAGAAAATTGATATCAACAAGGGACGGAGGCAGGTGCGGCCTTTATCCCCACTGCTGTTTACGATGTACATGGTGAGGATGGAAAGGGCGCTAGAAGGAAGTAATATTGGGTTTAATCTCTCATACAAACAGGCGGGTGCAGTAGTAGGGCAGCAGCTTCCAGGTTTATTTTGTGCGGAGGAAATAGGTGGCTAGCTAACAACCAAAGTGATTTTTAACGTCTGGTTAATATCTTTGGACAGTAAGGCGAGAATTTAGGTTTGAAATTTAGCGTTAGAAAATCAGGTGTTATGGTATTCAATGAAAACAGTGATCAGGCAGTGGCAATACAGGGCCAGGAAATACCTCGGGTAAAAGAATATAAATATCTTGGTATACGGATAAACGATGGCAATATATATATGAAAACACAGGAAAAAACAATAACAGTAAAGGCGAAGCGAAATGCAGCCATAATGAAGCACAGAGCGCTATGGGGATGCAATAGGTACGAGGTGCTCCAGGGTATGTGGAAAGGTGTAATGGTTCCAGGACTTACTTTTGGAAATGTGGTTGTTTGCTTTAAATCAGGGGTTCAATTAGGAGTCGATGGCAACCAAAGGTCAGTGGGACGCCTTGCATTGGGCGCTCACGGGAAGACTACAAGTGCAGCTGTGCAGGGTGATATGCACTGGACAAGTTTGGAAGTGAGGGAAGCTCACAGTAAAATTGGTTATGAAGAACGACTGAGGAATATGGAAGAAAGTAAATGGGCTGGTGGTGTGTTGATGTATTTGCACAGAAAAAAGAACATTGATTCACTGTGGAGGATCATTATTCTAAAGACTAGCGCAAAATAGCAGGGACAAAGACAGAGAAGACGACAGGACGAGCGCATTAGCGCTCGTCCTGTCGTCTTCTCTGTCTTTGTCCCTGCTATTTTGCGCTAGTCTTTAGAATAATGATGACACACCAACTAGCCCAGCTTTCTGCCTTGATCACTGTGGAGGAAAATAACTAGGAAGCTTACGAGCAAGTATGCAGCCTGTAGGGTGAGCAACAGAGCAACAAAGAACGTCAAGTGGAAAGTCAGAGAGGCTGAAGTAATCTCGTGGGTGGCTGTAATGGAAAAGAAACCTGCCATGATTAACTGCTTAAGAGGAAAAAACGAAATCAGGAAAGAAACAATTTATGATAACTCAAAGGGAATCTCACCACTTTTCAAAGCGAGATCAGGATGCCTTAGAACACGCATCTATAAAGCGAGATAGAAGAAGGAAGAAGAAGCATGTGCTCGCTGCGGTAAAGCTACGGAAATGATGGAGCATGTTTTGTTAAAATGTGAAGATATCTGCCCTGTGGTCGATTCAGGCACCAATGGACTCCTTGAAGCCCTCGGGTTCAGCGAGAGCAGAGGGAATGTAAACAAGACCGCAATAGAGATTAGTATAAGGCGATTGGAATATTGATGGAAGGAAACTAGGGAAACGACAAAAACAAAGTTAGCAATAGGGGGCGAGAAAATTTGGTTATGGGAAATCATCGTGCGTTCTTTTTTTCTTTTTTTACCTAGGTATAATTTACCTAGGTAGGTTTTACCTAGGTACCCAGTATAATAGCAAGAGCTTGGTGGCGCAATACATTGCCCCATTCCAAAGGGTACGCTCATAACATCTAGCCATCCATTCGGACTTGTATTTCCAGGCATCCGTAGCGGCGACGAAAACATACGTTTTTACAGCGAAGCTGTATGGAAAAATTGCGTGCGTCTATCGACCTGCGCAGATCGGGAATTTCTCGCCATCCGTGGGGCGATCCCGAAGGTAATGCAATACTAGGCCTGAAGCTAAACATTTCGACAGAATTGCCTGTCTGGTTGGGAAATTCAGGTGATCCCAGCACCATGGAAGTCGTCAACAACACCCCCCTCCTTTCCTTTTGTTCCCCCCCACCTTACCGTCTGTGAAGTGTCTCCCCACCTCCCGTGTTCCCCCCCCTCCTTTCTTCAAAAAAGACGCTTTAAAAGCGGCACACCGCCACCCCCCGAAGAACAACCCCCTGAAGAAGGAGCCGAATGGGCTCCGAAACGTCGGGCTAATAAAATTCAGTTATTTGGTTGGAGGCAGTCTCAAGTTCTAATACTAGGCCTACCCGCGGTGGAGGTGAAGCGGCCTTTAAGCACTCCGCCAACTCGCAAAAATAAGTTTAATATCTTAGGTCCAAATCCAACCCGTGTCAGATATTAAGCTGATACACTTTGACCCGCGTCGGCCATGTCTACGTTCACACCGCGCTCTCTTTGTTGGCGTTCCACGCGCTTGCGTATCTCCTTTCCTTTCCTTCGGCTTTCCCTTCGTGGCGGTCCCGTGAGCGTGCTGCCCGCCAGGACCGCGAGGCGAAAAGAAATGCGAACGGTCCATGTGGCCCCGATCCCGGAAACTTGGAAGGTTTCGCCGGTGCAACGGCCATGTTTCAGAGGGAATTTGTGGGGAACCAATTTTGTGTGGCCTGTTTTGGGTGTGACCGCTTGTGCTTTTCGAGTGGCCTCGCAACCATAACTGCACTGCGCGACATCGACCAACGCATCATCGCTTTGGCTACGGTGAAGCAGTGTGTGCCCTCGGAGCGCAGGTGAGTTGCGGGTCTGTTCTACGTGCCGGGATCGGTTAGTAAAATGTGTCGTGCCCCACTTTGTGACAATACATGGGTACGTATACCCCCCATGCATCATCATCTTCCCAGGCTCAACATTGTGGAGGAGCGACTTGTGTACTGCGCGGATGGTGACGCGCGCAGCGTGACGAGCAAGTAGACCAACGAGCTCCGGAACAGAATGCTTTATTCGGGGCAGCGCGTGCTTCGCGCTGGCGGTTGCTTATCCACTTCTGATAACGGACACTGAACGACGCCTGTCGGCGCTATCGCATTCCTTCCCCCACAAGTTAAGTTTCTTTGCGAAAGTCCTCTGACTCGTAACGAACAGGTAGGTGCCGCTGTCGTGAACTTCTACGTGGTACGGCAGGGGGCTCGGGTGACGTGGGCTGGACGGGTGCCTGGCATGGGGGCCGTGCTGGTGTGGGGGTCGTGGGCTGAACGGTTGCCTCATCCTCAGGATTTATTTGAAGATACTCTCGTTGACCCATTGGCTGACGGTCTCCCTCCATAAGCTGGTCCCGCTCGGGCACACCCGTCGTGCTCTCGGGCGGGGACTGTCCGGGGGTCCGCGTACGGCAGCTGCTGGCTGGCTGGGATGACTGGCATGGGGTATCTGCGTGCTGGGAATAACTGGCCAGACGCAGATGATCAACGTGAACGAACTCCACTCTGCTCATCGTGTCCACCAAGTACGTCACAGGGCTAATGACCTTCACTATTCGGCCTTCAGTCCACGCTATTTTCTCCCCTCCTACAGTTTTAACGTAGACGCGGTCCCCTTCCGTGAAGAAGCGCCATGGAGAGCGATCTCGGTCACGTTTAGCCTTGGACTTTTGTTGCCCCTTTAGCATGTCTGCTTGAAATGGTGACTTTAGCAGCGACTGCTTTGTACGCGGCGCCCTTTTTAGAAACAGTTGGGCTGGTCAACGGCCCGCTAAGGCCATCAAACTAAGAGTAAGCTCCGCAACCTTGCACAACACTTTGTCCTGTCTGGTAGCTTTGGCAACATCTCTGGACGACAGCGGCGTCGTTTCAAAAATTGCCAAATAGTCGGCCTCTTCATCCTTTGCTTGACTTCGAAGTGAATGTCATTGGCCCTGTGACAGTCCCGTATGTGACGGTACCATTAGCCCCGAATAGTGAAGGTCATTAGCCCTGTGATGTCTTGATGGACACGATGAGAAAAGAGCATTTCGTTCACGTTGATCATATGTATGTATATATGATATTTTTTCGGAAATTCTCACCTCTTATTTAAGTGATCATTTGCCAGTATTTTGTTTTTCGCCACGACATGAAAACAAGACAAGGCGTTTTCGAAGTCAACTTTCTTTCTGTCGCCTCTTTAGCGATGAGAATATGAGTTCTTTTCGCTCAATGATAGAGAATACAGACTGGTCTACAGTGTATAGCGAAAATGATCCGAATATTTCGTATGATACGTTTATTCAGATAATAAAGTCGTGCTGTGATGCTGCTTTTCCATTACAACAAATAAGGACCTACAAGAAAGCTAGGAAGCCGTGGCTAACTCGAGAGATGTATAAAATAATGCAGGAACGTGACAAATTTTTTGATACATTTATTCGGTACAGGAATCTTGTTATACTAAATGAATACAAGAAAATAAGAAACAAGTTGACTTCAGACCTCAAAAAAGCTAGAAACAGGTATTACGAACATATGTTTTCTGCGGTATCAAACAATCCAAAGAAGTTATGGAATGCAGTTGGCAGTTTAAATGAAACCCAGTCTAACACAAACCCGAATACTCTAACGTTTGGTGACACTGAATACAGTGAAACTTCCTTGGCCAATAAATTCAACGATCATTTTTTACTTGGTGGTGGGTCATGCCACTCTAGTGGTTAATTACTGGCGCCTGAAAAATTTCTAAACTAGGAGACTTCCAATTCTATCTTCCTATCACCTTGCACTGAAATGGAAGTATATTCCGTTCTTAAGGCTTTAAAAAAAGATACTGCAGCAGGGACTGACGACATAAAAGCAGCACCAATCATATCTGTTGCTGATGTTGTCTCGGCTCCATTATGCCATATCTGTAACAGTGCTTTTGTGAATGGCATTTTTCCCGATTCTATGAAAATTGCCAAGGTGATTATATTGCATAAGGGAGGCGCTATCGCTGATTTAAATAAATATACACCGATATTCATACTACCTCTTGTCTCAAAAGTGTTGGAACGACTCGTAAAGTGCAGACTGACTAAATTTATACCCTTGTGGACCAACAGTTTGGCTTCCGTGAACACAGATCTACTGAAATCGCACTTGTTAAGATCAAAGAAAAACTCCTCAGTACCGCTACCGCTCACCCTCGTCATCTGCCACTTTCACTGAACAGCTACACAATGCTATTAATCTAATTTTTTCCCGTTTTCATACAACACCGTTATTCTTACTCGGCGATTTTAATTTTCCAAATTTAATATTGAATACGCATCCACCCACCATAAAGCCTTTTTCTGTTCAGGCTAAAGATTTCTGTGAGCTGTGTTGCCTATTTTCATTTTCCCAACTTGTGATTTAGCCTACCAGATCATCAATCAGAACCGCTAACACGCTTGATTTAATCCTAACTAATCGACCAGAACTTGCTTCCTCTATAACATACCTACCTGGTATTAGCGACCATACGTTACTGACATTCGGTTTAAAAGTCTGCTATCCCAAAAGGATAAAAGTTAAGAAAGTAATACGCGATTACAAGAAAGCCAACTTTGAAGCCTTTAACAATGAACTATCGTCATTTATTCAAACATTTTTTGTTGATTTTGAGAACCGTATGGTCGAGTCAAATTGGGGTATACTTGTAGACGAAGTACGCCTATTAACTGAAAAGTTCATTCCTAATCGCATCATCACTTCTAATCCTCAATCCCCTTGGTACAACACCTATATGAAGCGCCTATCTCACAGAAAAAAACGTCTCTATCGCTTAGCTAAATCATCTGCAAGTAAAACAACTTGGAAAACCTATAACGTTGGCAACCATCTGTACTTAACTACACTAAAAAATACTAAAGACCATTACTTATCCCATACATTACCTGACATGTTTACGACAGATATCCGAAAGTTTTGGCGAGTCATTAACCCGTCTTTTGATAGCTCTATCACCTTGAAAGATGAGTCAGGTGAAGTTATTCCAAGTGAAGCTTGCGCAAACATTCTCTGTGAATCATTTGCAAATAATTTTTCCACTTGATCGAACATTGATGTACCACACACAGAACACTACAGCTATCTCATTATGCAACCCATAGCTCTTGACTTTGCAGGTATTGCTAGGCTGACTCATGATTTGCCTTTAAACTCAGCTCCCGGTTATGATACCATTAATAGTAAATTTTTGAAAAACACTAACACATACTGTTCTGTAATACTTGCTAATATTTTCCAGCAATCAATAAACACTTGTACTCTGCCTGCTCAATGGAAAATAGGGAAAGTGGTTCCGTTGCATAAGTCTGGTAACAAAAGCTCAACTCTGAGTTACCGCCCTATTTCGCTTACCAGCACCTGTTGCAAACTTCTTGAACATGTTATATTTACTAATCTCGTTAACTTTCTTGACTCGAACACATTTTTCACCTCTGCTCAACATGGTTTTCGCAAAACATTCTCATTTGAAACCCAACTAATATCTTTCACTCATAGATTACACTGTATTTTAGACCGCGCCTCCTGTGCCGACTGTGTATTTTTAGACTTTAGCAAAGCATTCAACAAGGTTTGCCACAAACTGCTCCTATTCAAGCTGAGTCTTTTAAACCTTGACAGTAACCTGCTGAAATGGATTAAGTGTTTTCTTACTAACCGTCATCAATTTGTTACTGCGAATAATTATGATTCATCATTGACTGAGGTTCGTTCTGGTGTGCCTCAGGGATCAGTACTAGGGCCCCTACTTTTCCTGATTCATAATAATGACCTACCTTCTTCATTGACATCTCACATTCACTTGTTTGCTCACGATTGCGTGATATATCGTGAAATAATTACTAACGACGACACTAATGCTCTTCAGTCTGACTTGGACTATGTGATTGATTGGTGTAACACTTGGCTTATGGAACGTAATATTAATAAATGTAAAGTTATGCGCATGCAGAGGAACACCCCCAGTACTCTTCCTACTTACTATCTAAATAAAATTCCTCTAGAACCCGTTAACTCATACAAATACTTAGGAGTTCTTATAACAGCAAAACTAACCTGGAACATTCACACTGAGTACATAATAAGTAAAGCTAATAGCATGCTCGGTTACTTACGCCACAAGTTTTCCAAAGCACCATCATCCTTAAAATTAATACTTTACCAGACATTAGTGCGTCCTAAATTAGAATACGTTGCAGCTGTGTGGGACCCATACTATGAAAACCTTATTTCTTCACTCGAGCTTCTCCAAAATAACTCAGTCCGATTCATATTTTCAAATTATAACCGTACCGCTAGCGTAACATCAATGAAGGACAATCTATCTCTTCCATCACTTGCATCTCGTAGAACAATAGCACGTTTGACACTGTTTCACAAATTTTGTTACCATTCCTCCCTTCACAGTAACTTCATTTCTCAGCCTCATTACCTATCGAGCCGCATCGATCATCGCCATAAGGTCGGACTTCAAACAGGCAACACTAACACTTTCAGTCAATCTTTCTTTCCCAGATCATCACGACAGTGGAACCACCTTCCCTGTGAAATTGTATCTATTGTCGACAACAAACTGTTTCGTAAAGCTTTAGCTAACATTGTATAATTAGGAATTATTAACATGTTATTTCATTTACTTGCCGTATCTACAAGCGACTAAGGACGACACTGGTTAACATTGTATAACAGGAATTATCAAGATGCTACTTGGTTTACATTGTCTGTCGTACTTACAAATATCGGGCAAGATATTACATAGTATTGTATAATTAGTAATTACTAACATAATTCATTGTTTATTTTCCGTACTTTATTGTTCTACTTCCCGTTTTCCCACACCCCTCTGTAATGCCTTCGGGCCTTGAGGGTACCATAAATAAATAAATAAATAAATAAATAAATAAAAAAACATCGAGAACAAACTATATACGGTTGGTCTTTTCCTGGATATTAGAAAAGCTTTCGACTCCATTGAACACACCATCCTATTTAATAAACTGTCATACTACGGAGTTCGCGGAGTGGCCCTAAAACTGATTCAAGATTACTTGACTACCAGACAGCAATACACGTGTTATAATGGGTTTTGTTCACAAAGAAAAGAAATTGCACTCGGTGTCCCTCAAGGGTCAATTTTGGGTCCACTGTTCTTTATTCTATACGTAAACGATATTGTAAACACACCGCTTATTTCAGATATAGTCTTGTATGCTGACGACCCAAGTTTGTTTTTCTCAGGTGACAGTCTACGAGTGCTAGAAATTACAGCTAATAATTGGTTAGATCAAGTTTTAGTTTGGTTATCAGTGAACCACCTGCAGTTAAACGTCAATAAAACAAAACACGTAGTTTTTAAGCCTAGAAATAGGCCTGATGACTGTGCCTTTTGTGTAAAGTTCAATGGTTGTGTAATCGAGCGGACTTCAGCTTTTAAATTTTTAGGTGTGCTTTTTGATGAGAACCTGAGTTTTACACCTCATGTAACGAAGATTCAATATAGCATTCTAGGTCAATAGGCATATTGTTTAAGATTAGATATCTTGTTCCTACTTGGTTGAAACGCCGTCTGTATTATGCTTTAGTTCAGTGCCATCTTAGTTATTGCCTGATGGTGTGGGGGACTACATTCCAATCAAACTTGGATCGATTGATATGTCTCCAAAAACAAGCAGTTCGCTGTGTTGAGAACCTTGGACCCCGCGATCACACGGCACCTTTTTTTCATAAAACATGCACTTTTAAAAATTAATCAGCTGTACGAACTTAAGCTCGCTATATACACACGAGGCGAACTCGAGAAAAATTAACTCATTTTTTATCAAAAGCACCTCTCAAGTTACACCCAATACAATTTTAGGCATGACCATATTAGAGTTCCATTTTGCAGGACCAACTACGGTAGAAAACTAGCATACTTAGTCCCATCCTTCATAAATGCACATCCTAACACGATCCCTATGACACAAACTTCAGATCATTAAACTGCTTTAAAAGTGCCATGAAATAATATTTGCTTTCCCTTTCTGATTGACATTGTGCTAATTGGTTTCTTGTGTGTTTTATGTACAATTATTTTAAGTGCGTTTCATATTGTGCTTGTATATATATAAAGCTTTTCTCGTGTTCATATTACTCTGTTGATCCTAAACTGTTTCTAGTTAGAAAGTTGTACAGTGGTTGTTGTATTTAATGCACGTATGTTTGTAATGTACGTTATCTATGTCTAATTCACGCTATTGATATGTGTGTATACTGTCTATATGTTATGATATGCTACTTCACTGTTGAGCAATGTATGGGTGACAGGGCCTTTGTCAGGCAGACAATGTACTGCCTTTAGCCTTGCCATCCAAGGCCTTCACTGTGTCTAAATCAATGCTGAATGAATAATAAAAAAATAAAATAAGCGTCTGGCGAGTTATTCCCAGCACGACCACTGCTGTCCTGCATCATCTACTATATCAGGGGAAGGACGCAAGTCTACTTGTATTGTACTTGCACGTCGACCGAACCAAGAACTGGGACAAGCTCGCCTCTGTACGTTCTTAACGGATCAGCCAGCGCCTCCTGGGGCAGGTGTGCCCAGTTCTGCTGATAGATTGCCTTTGGCATCACCGTCACTGAGGCGCACGTTTCTAAATGCATGGTCACGTTGTGGCCCTCTACATCCACGGTAACATAATACGCCGACTTGTTGCTGGCTATACTACAAATCTGGAAATCGTTCTCCGATTCCTCCGTGGAGTCGTCCACCCAATTTACTTCTTTGCGTGGTTCGGTTCCCCGCCTGCACATCGTCCTGAGATGGTTGCGTGCCAAAGTTGTGGCACTTGTACCTGCGGTAGCGACACGTTCTTTACGAGTGTTTTTTTCTTTTCCACATCGGAAACATTCTATCCGTTCTGTCCTAACTCTTCGCCTGCGGTTCTCTGTGACGGGGCGTTGTTGTTCTGAGAGCTTGCCTATTTGCCTGCTTTCAGCTGTCAGGTCCGCCTGACCACCTGCTTCGTCAGACTTTGTTGCGACTGCGTCGATGCCATTTCGCGGTTCAGAGCAATTTTGCAAGCCCCTTCAAAGGTCAGAGCCCCGGCGTCTGCCGCAAACAGATCCCGCTTGGTTTCAGCGCATTGCAGCCCCGCTAAGAGCCTGTCCGTCAAGGCTTGGTCAAGAAAGTCACCGAATGCGCACCTTCTGGCTAAATTCTTCAGCTCGAGTATGAATTCTGTCACGCTTTCTTGTTCAAGCTGTACGCGGTGGTTGAATCTGCACCTTTCCGCTACGATGGCTTTCCGGGGGCTGTAATGGTTCTTGATAACTGCTTTTGCCTCATCTTACGTTTTACTGGACGGCGCACGGGGTACGAGCAGGTTTTTCAGTATTTCGTACGATTTCGGTCCTACGACCGTCAAGAATACGGCTAATTTCTCGGTGCCGGCTACTTCATTTGCCTCCACATACAACTCGAACCAATCCGCGTACGAGTAAAAAATTTCGGCCTTCTCGTCGAAACAATCGATTCTTGCCACCTTTGACATGTTGGCCATTTCCTCGAGGTTCAGCCGCCCTCGCCTGGATGCCTGCCCCGCTTGTTGTCCGCAGCGGTCTCGGGAAGCCACTTGCCCGAAGTCCCACCCTCGTCGCCATGTGTTGCGTACTGCGCGGATGGCGACGCGCGCAGCGTGACGAGCAAGTAGACCAACGAGCTCCGGAACAGAATGCTTTATTCGGGACAGCGCGTGCTTCGCGCTGGCGGTTGCTTATCCGCTTCTGATAACGGACACTGAACGACGCCTGCCGGCGCTATCACACGACTAGTCTGGCTTTGCATTTATCTGCATACGGCGTGGGACGCACGCCAGTGAACAGTTGGCCAATAAGGGGCGGATATGCACAGTCCTCCTTGCACAGGTCACCCACCTTCACAGAGGGTAATGGCACAAATTTTTTGTGTGTGCTTTGAGCTTGCTTCTGCTTTTTGATTTGCTTATTTTTATTGCGATATCAATTATATGAACACTCCAGGCACACTTCTGCCGTCGGCGCCGCCGTGAGTTTCCGTATCAAGTCCAAGAGCGATAATATCGTCGCCGCGCGCCGGTGATTGCGGCTCCATCTCGCGCACGCAACGAAAGCGAGGAGGAAGCCTTCGGGGGCCGCTTGGTGTGCGCTGATGCGAACGGCAGCACGAAGGTCAATTCGCTCGCTGCCGACGCGTTTCCTCGCTGCAGCGTTTTGCCAGCGAGTTTGCGCGGTCATCGAGTTAGACGTGTTGATGTTTTCTTGTGCGCGCTTGACACCATGCTTGTTAATTTAGTGAGTATGCCTATGTTTACAAGTTTATACCACCGTTAAAACAACCATCCTGACTTCGTATAGCTGTCCACTAATTAGCAATCGCAGTCTATGTTTCGCCTTTAGGGTGAAACTGCGACTTTTCTTTAGCCGTTAAATAGTAATTTGCTGGTTTTCTTTTTTTGTTTTTTCTCTTTTTTTTGAGTGCGCGGGTGTGTTTCGTGTATATTTGGTTTCGCAGGATATTCAGAGCGTCATTTCGTGCAACCTTGTGGGACGTTGTCTTCATAGGATTCCCAAATGAGAAGCAATACGACGTAGGATTCCTAATACATAAGCTCATAGCGGACATCATTGACGAATTCTACAGCATTAATGACGGGGTTGCAGTAGTCGTAATACAAATAAATAGGAGGTATAAAAGGAAGGTAGAAAAAGTCTGCTACACCCCAACTTTCAGTCACGATGATGATGAAATAGAACAGTTTTATGAAGATGTGAAATTAGTGATGAGAAAAGTGCAAACTCAATATACTTTTGTCATGGGCGACTTCGATGCAAAAGTGGGGAAAAACACGCTGGTGAACAATCAATTGGCAACTACGGAATCGATTCTAGGAACAATAGAGGAGAGATGTTGGTAGAATTCGCGCAAAGGAATAAGCTGCGAATAATGACCACCTTCTTCAGGAAGCGTAGCAACTGAAAGTGGACCTGGAAAAGCCTAATGGTGAAACAAGAAATGAAATAGATTCTATACTTTCTGCCGATCCCAGCATAATGCAGGATGTAGAAGGGTTAGGTAGGCTAACGTGTAGTGATAACAGGTTAGTAAAGTCAACAATTCACCTCAATATGAAGATAGAAAGAGTAAAGCTGGCCAAGAACAAACAGGCCAACCTAGACGCACTAAGGGTAAAAGCAGACAATTTTAGGCCGGTGCTTCCAAATAAATATGCATCCTTTGAACAGAGGGATGAAGATGACTTACAGGTAATGAACGAAGCCGTAACTAGACTGTTTTCAGAAGCAGCAATTGAAGTAGGAGGGTAACGCACCAAAGAAACCAGTAGGTAAGCTTTCCCAAGTAACGAAAGACTTCATAAAGAAACGACAAAAAATAAAAGTGTCCAACTCAAGAGATCAGATAGAATTCGCGGAACTGTCAAGACTAATCAATAAGGAGCAAATACAGGATATTCAAAATTATAACGTGAGAAAGACTGAGGAAGCAGTAAAAAATGGACGCAGCATGAAATCAGTGAAAAGGAAACTTGCCATAGGACATGCCAAGATGTATGCACTGAAAGATAGGCAGGGTAATATCATCAGCAATTTCGAAGATATAGTAAAAGCAGCGGAAAATTCTACAGGGTGTTCAAAATTAAGCGTTATGATTTTCTTAAATTTAGGCACTGGGAGGCATGCGAAGATCACCTGTGCAAATAAGTTACGTGGCCAGGGGGACGCAAAGTGAGATGATAATTATTGCGGTCGCCAGCCTAATTAAATAAAACTCAATGATGAACTTATTATTGACTGCACTCAGTGGGTATGTTTGTATTGAAAATTTAGAGGCAGTCCTGTGTCTACACAATATCAGTTGGAAGAATACTTCTAGCGTGTCTGTGCTCCGAGATTTGCGACTGCAAATTTCAATTGGCGTTGTCATGATTACGCATGCAAGAGAGTTAGCTCCTCCCTGATGTGACGCAGCTGTTGGGTGCGGCTTTTAGTCTGACAACGGGACGGTGGCTTTGGCAAAGATGATAACTGTCCCCCTCTCAAATGGCGAAATAAAGAAAATCGAATAACCCGGAACCGCTGTCTTAACACGCCACCGCGCAGCCTGTGACGATGGCAGCATCTGCCATGCCGAGGTAAAAGCGCAAGCGGAGAAGCCGGAGGGCAGTACGCGTGCGTAATGGTGACTAGATGAGCGGGCATCGTCCTTGCTAAGCAAATAAAGTAAGTTTTATTGAAATCAAGAGCAACAACTGCACGGCACACATCGCTGTCATATCTTGGTTTCGCCAGCCGACAGGGGAAGTGGAACAGTTATCATCTTTGCCTGTGCCTCCGCCCTGTTGTCAGACTAAACGCCGCACGCAGCAGCCGCGTCACATCAGGGAGGAACATTGCGCCACCCGCCGTAGTTGCTCAGTGGCTATAGTGTTGGGCTGCTGAGCGCGAGGTCGCGGGATCGAATTCCGGCCGCGGCCGCCGCATCTCGATGGGGGCGAAATGCGAAAACTTTTGGGTACCGGGGCACACTGAGATTGCGAAAACACCCGTGTACTTAGATTTAGGTGCACGTTAAAGATCCCCAGGTGGTCGAAATTCCCGGAGTTCCACTACGGCGTGCCTCATAATCAGAAAGTGGTTTTAGCAAGTAAAACCCCATAATTTATGTATATTTATATAACTTTGCGCCGATCCTCACTCTCTTGCATGCCTAATCATCCGCAAGAATTTCGCAAAAAGCGACATTACGTACAAAGCCATTGCGAAACTGAAAAATGAAGCAGGCAAAACATGTGAAAGCATGGGCTTGACAAGATTGGCAAAGCGCGTGAAAGAGAGCAAAGAACTCACTCTGAAGCCATTTTCACGGTAAAAACCCACAAAGAGGGAATTCCTTTTAGGACGATTGTTGAAAACCGCGGAACCTGGCGGAGATGCATCGCGGACTACCTTCAGGCCTGTTTGAACTCCTTACCTTTCGACGACTCGTTCTTGATCCGCAACTCTGACGAAGTTATTGCAACACTAAAGAGTAGCCCGCCGATGTCTTGTTTTTCAATAGACGTGAAGGACCTGTTCTACAGTGTCCCGAGGCCAGCAGTGGTACAAGCAGTAGAAGAAGCCATCAACACGTTGGGCTACACCAAATTTCAGGACGTGTGCAAGTGCAGTATTTCTAGTTTTGTGAACTTGTTAAAACTGTATCTACATGGTGCGTTTATCGAATATGGTGACAGTGTGTATGAGTCGAAGGATGGTATCGCTATTGGTTCTTGTATAGCTCCCGTGCTTTGACTTGACTTCAGTCAAGTCAAAGCACGGGAGCAACACTTGACTTCAGTCAACCAAGAAACACATTAGACACACCATCTTTTTGGTACCGGGGCACACTGAAATGCGAAAACACCCGTGTACTTAGATTTAGGTGCACGTTAAAGATCCCCAGGTGGTCGAAATTCCCGGAGTTCCACTACGGCGTGCCTCATAATCAGAAAGTGGTTTTAGCAAGTAAAACCCCATAATTTATGTATATTTATATAACTTTGCGCCGATCCTCACTCTCTTGCATGCCTAATCATCCGCAAGAATTTCGCAAAAAGCGACATTACGTACAAAGCCATTGCGAAACTGAAAAATGAAGCAGGCAAAACATGTGAAAGCATGGGCTTGACAAGATTGGCAAAGCGCGTGAAAGAGAACAAAGAACTCAGTCTGAAGCCATTTTCACGGTAAAAACCCACAAAGAGGGAATTCCTTTTAGGACGATTGTTGAAAACCGCGGAACCTGGCGGAGATGCATCGCGGACTACCTTCAGGCCTGTTTGAACTCCTTACCTTTCGACGACCCGTTCTTGATCCGCAACTCTGACGAAGTTATTGCAACACTAAAGAGTAGCCCGCCGATGTCTTGTTTTTCAATAGACGTGAAGGACCTGTTCTACAGTGTCCCGAGGCCAGCAGTGGTACAAGCAGTAGAAGAAGCCATCAACACGTTGGGCTACACCAAATTTCAGGACGTGTGCAAGTGCAGTATTTCTAGTTTTGTGAACTTGTTAAAACTGTATCTACATGGTGCGTTTATCGAATATGGTGACAGTGTGTATGAGTCGAAGGATGGTATCGCTATTGGTTCTTGTATAGCTCCCGTGCTTTGACGTGACTTCAGTCAAGTCAAAGCACGGGAGCAACGCTTGACTTCAGTCAACCAAGAAAACAGGCTATGGATCACATCCATGTCATCACTCAGGTACTCGATAAATCTGCAGAGTACAATCATCCTCTCTAAATGGCCTTCATAGATTATGAAAGTGCATTTGATTCAGTAGAGATACCAGCAGTCATAGAGGCATTACCTAATCAAGGAGTACAAGAGGCTTACGCAAATACCTTTGAAATATCTACAACGATTCCCCCGGTACCTTCATTCTTCATAAGCACAAAGTTGCCTATCAAGAAAGGTCAAGAAAGGGGTGAGGCAAGGAGACATAATATCTCGAATGCTGTTCACTGCATGCTTACAAGAAGTATTCAAGCTATCAAACTTGGAAGGCTTAGGAGTGAGGATCAACGGCGAATATCTCAGCAACCTTCAATTTGCCGATATGACATTATACTGATCAGCAACGCTGGGGACGAGTTACAAAAAATGATTGAAAACCTTAACATAGAGTGTAACAGTAGGGTTGAAGATTAATATGCAGAAGACAAAGATAATAATCAATAGCCTGTCAAGGGAAGAATAGTTCGGGATTTCCAGTCAGCCTCTAGAGTCGCTGAAGGAGTTTGTTTACCTAGGTCAATTACACACAGGGGACACTGATCATGAAAAGGAAATTTACAGAAGAATAAAAATAGGCTGGAGGGCATACGGCAGACATTGTCAGATCCTCAGCTTAACATTATCATTGAAAAGAAAGGTTTACAATCAGTGCATTCTACCGGTGCCAAGATATGGGGCAGAAACATAGAAAATGACAAAGAAGCTCAAGAACGCGTGAAGGGGCCGCGCAAAGAGCGATGGAACGAAGAATGTTAGGCGTAACGTTAAGAGACAGGAAGAGAGAGATGTGGATCAGAGAGAAAATGAATGCGAAGGATGGATAAGCGGTGGATCGTTACAGTTACAGAATGGGTGCCTTGAGAAGGGAAGCGCACTCGAGGACGGCAGGAAACTACGTGAAGTAATCAAATGAGAAAATTTGAAGGCGCAAGTTGGAATAAGTTGGCGCAGTACAGGGGTGATTGGAGATCGCAGGGAGAGGCCTTCGTCCTGCAGTGCACAAAAAGATAGGCTGCGATGAGGATGACTGTTATTGCGCCATAACATTTCATATAAATTACCCTTGAGGAAAAAGTAGCGTTGCAGCGCTGTCGTAGGCATTCGAATGCCACTGAGTGCTGCATTCTCGCAGAACAGGACACCTTGAAGACGCGTCTTAGCGTTCAATCTGTCACTATCTCTGCTTAGGGTACGTGTACTATGCTATGGAACAGCAATTTTTATTCAAGCATACGCATGTGCGCTTCGCTGTGGAGAAGCTCAAGGAGGAACTATCTTTGTGAAAGGCGGCCTGCTAACTAACTAACCTACTGAGCATGATGCTCAGCAGGTTAGTTTTAACGGGTAAGTGGAGTGACCTCATGTGCAGTCGTTGTCGTTGGGGGTTGCCTGTAAAGGGCGAGACTGAAAAGAAAATGAGCGATGTTGTTATTTGACGGTTCTAGGCGTGGTTTCTATGACGAGAGGACAAAAGCGGGATAGTGGGAAGGCGGCAGAAAGAAAAAGAAAGATAGAGAAGTGCATAAGACGGTGGAGTGTTGGGGAAGCGTGAGGTAAGGGATCCTTCAAAGGTGTCGTAGGTGGCGTGCGTTTGAGGGTATTAGAAGAGTCGGTCAGCCGGTGAGTGTGCGAGTAACAAAAAGACGTAAGTTAAAATAATGACTTGAGTAGCGTAGCAACAATTCGTCAGGTAATTTTGAAGATGTTAGGATGGCGACACGGAGTCTGGGGGCAATGGATATGGTAGTTGCAAGGCAGCGGCTTGGTCATGTAAGGGACCTTAGCCTGAGTAGTTCGGCGTAGGATTCGTCGCGGCCCTGTGTGGTGGAGGCGCCGAAAAAGCTCTCCTGGCGTCTTGGACATCGGAATGTGTCCGTGTGGGTCTTTAAAGGGGGAAAAGTAAAGAAGAAATTGCAGGAGGAAGGAAAGAAACGGAAGAGCAAACAGAAGTGGGACAGCAGAAAAAAATGACAGGGGGCAGGTGTACATGGAAAAAGGGCACAAATGGTTTATATATGCGTAAAAGCGTGGCAGAGAATAAGAAATTGAGTGTCAGGGTGGAGGCAGGGTAGAACTGGAAATAGAGGAATAGGTGAGATTGAGAATCGAGGTTACCTGGTGGCATAACGTGTTTTGTGCCTTGACGTGAGAGTTTCTGGTTCAAGTTACAGCTTTTAGCTATTCTAGGTTGTCACGTGCGAAATTTATCCCCGTCAGATGTAGGCATTTAAACTTGTGTATGAGGTATGATTCTGTATATTTCCTCTCGCAAGGTGAACGTAAATGTGTTTGTAGTATACAGAGCCTTGCTTTATCGAATATATGGTCATGCTCATTGAAGTGGCTTACTACTGCTTTAGGTCAGTTGTGTTTCGTATCGGCGCGATGGCCGTTGAATCTTGTATGAATTTGTTGTCCAGTCTCACCTATGTATTGTTTGTTACAAGCGGCACATTCTAGACAGTATACGGCGTTGCTTGACGCGCAGGTGAAACTCGAAGTCACCTTGTGAAGGTAATCGGGCGCTGTGATTTTATTTTAGTAGTATATTAAATATGTTTCCATGTAGAGCACCTAGGGTTGCCACAGGTTTGGTTGCCTCGGTGTAGACGTTTTGAAGGGCACTGTTCGAGTGGTTCCTGTTTGACAGGGCTTCTTTAAGGGGATCGAGTCTAACTATGTAGTCATGGTTTTTAGCGCAAATGCGAGGTAGTCATGTGGCTTGGTCTTTAAAGGTGCCTTGTTTGCATTGTCTTGTATGGTGGCTTTTAGATTCTAGGTACTGTTGTTTATTAAAAGGTTTCGCATAGAGGGTTGTCTTTAGTGTCCTATTCTCAATATATATTGTATGTAGAAAGTGTATGCGTTCAGTTGAAGATTCTGACGTGAATATTATTCTTGGGTAAAAAGAATTCAGGAATATAACAAATTTATCTAGACTGTCCTAACCATGTCCGCATATTAGAAATATGCTGTTTATATGTAGGTATGTGTGGGGCTTGTCTGTGCAGCGCCATAGGGAATCTGTTTCTAGTGTGTCCATAAATATGTTCGTAGGTTGGTGCAAACGCTGTACCCATGCTTGTCCCATGTATTTGTAGGCAGTAATTTTCCTCAAATTCGAAGTAATTATATGTTAGAACTAATTCAAGAAGAGACAAGTAGACTTCAGTAGAGTGTTGTGGGTTGTGTGTCGACAGCGTTTCTTTTATGAAAGATAAACCAGCAGGGATTGGAATGTTGGTGTACAGGGCCCTGACGCGTCTAGTGTTGCGATAATTATGTTTTGCAGTAGACTGCCTTTAGTATTAACGTCCTCCACAATTCTCAGTATGGGGGGGGGGGGTTATCTTGTACGCATGACAAAAGCGTTTTGGGAAAAGCACAAAGGAAGTGGTTAAGAAATGTGGAGAGGTTCTCTGTCGGGGTGGTGGTGTTGTTTGATACTGTCGGACGCCCTGGAATATTAGCGGTGTATAGTTCAGTGAGTGGAACTTTATGAATTTTAGGAAGGAAGTAGAAGCGCCCTGCAGTTTTGTTGCCAGGTTTAAGGAATTGAACTCTGACAGTGTTATCACCAGGCAAAAGTAATTTCAGCCTGTTGGTAATTGTCAGTGTGTGTCTAGCTTCAGGCTTGTTTAGCTGTGTGTAAGCATCGCGCCATTCTATTGGCGCAATGTCGTTTCGGCAACTAAGATTTCAAATAATAGGACTCTCGGAGGAAGTTATATTTTTAAGTCGCTTAGCTGTCTTGGATTGACTTATAATACTTTAGTGACAGCTTTAATATACAGGTCGAGTTCTACGGCTTGTTCTGGTTCAGGTGTCCAAGTGGATTCATCTCTTTAGTGGTGTCGCCCCAGTGTCAGGTGCGTGTGTGTCTGCGAAAAGATTTTTGATACGCATTCATCGGGAAATTTCCGAATGGTCCTTGTTAAGCTCGAATTAATTTATTGTGTCGTTCGTAGCACAGAAGTTTACGCCCTTGCTAAGTACGCATATTTGTTCCTTACTTATTGTTTTTGACATGTCTACACCATTAGACTGATTTAACTTTTCGGAAACTTCAGCCACGTCTTGTATTTTTGGATTCGAGCTCTCTTTTGTTGGCGTGGGGTGGCTGGTTGCATGAAAGGTTGTTTTTTGGTTAAAGTTCGCTTTTTTTCGTCTGTTTTTGAACCAATTTTCTACACTGTATTTCGCGGTAATGTTCTAAATCTTTCATCTCATCCGGTGTCAGAGGTATGTTCTGAAGTCTGTGGCTAAAACTTTCCAATTGATCTTCGCAGTGTTCCTTGAGTATATTGAAAAATGAGAGTGGAGGCACTGTTTAATCTTGTTTACCAGTTTGCATGATGGTGTGGAGGGAGTGTTCCTAGAACTGGTACAGCCTTCAGTGCTAGTCCTTTAGGGATTATGTTCTGTGTGCAGCCTGCGTACGTTTTCAGACGGAAAGTGTAGCTGGCACGTTCTTTGGTAAGCTTTCTAGCATGTAGAAATCGGGTGCTTCGAGGCTGAGAAGGGTGATCAACTTGCATAGGCTGTCATTTATGATCTGCGTGGGATTTGTTTCTGTTTGGCAGGTTTCTTTCCGCATGCCTCACCTAATTCCAGCTCTGTTTTGAGTCACTGCATGTGCAGGCGCCCCTGTGTGAATACTTGAGTATTGGATTTTGTGTCGTCTGTAACGCTTGTGTCTGTTTGCACTGCCGTTGATTTTGTCTTTGGAGTAATGTGTGCCCAGTGTTTCACATTCCGCTGTCCTGAGGTGACTGTCGCAGTTGTGTTGTTCGGGGTGCACGGTCGGCACAGTTGGTGGATGTGGTTTCTGGGGTAGATTGAACGATTGTTTTTCTGTACTTGACCTTAATAAAGGATTTGATATGTTGGGAAGCTGCCTTCATCTGCAGGTGCATCGCGTCAACACTCTTGTGGAAATGCTCTAAGTTGAAGATTAAGGAGTTTGTTGTTTGGAAGAAGATGGTCTCACCCAAAGAAGGGGGGCGCGCTCGAAGTGGCACTATGGCTGGCCGGCCCAAATGAAACTCTCCGCGTCGCCTCCCACAAATTGATGACCCTGACGACCGAGCCCAGTCATGCCAGCGTCAACCCACAGTATTTATTTATGAGTGCGTTAGTTTGGTGAATTAGGTGGCGGTGTTTGTTTCGTAAGCGGGGAGCAACAGTTGTCACAGTTATGTGTGCGTTTGGCCGAGCAGCTTTTAATGAGCGTATTACGTCGTTCATAGACTCGATCGTTTCCGTGGAGTTCTTTGTTTTGAGGTTGTTTGTGCCTACATTAACAATGAAGTGTGTGGTGTTCACTGGCGTAACCCAACCTAGTGGGATCAGAACTGATGTTTGCGCCGCAGTCAGATGTCTTATGCACGGCGCGTGGGCGCCTGGTGGGAAGTGTCCCTTCAAATAGCTAGCTGTACTGGCTGTCTCCAAGGATTTCTACATGGGCAAATGATAACAAAGGGCACTTACCCTGTTCCGTCATTGTCAGCTCGTAGGGAAGTGCAAAATCAAAAAGTGGAGCTGACAGGTGGACACGTGGTATAAAAATAGGTCTTCCTATCGAAACGTTGGCCAGCCTTTCTGTATACCTTGTCCCTGTCTATAACCTTCATATCACGTGTGCTGCTCCCTGTGTCAATCCCCCTTTTTGATATTATTATTTTTTTTTCAAAACACATCTACATATATACACATGGCAGGAAAGGGAATGCGAGGACGAGGCTGGCAACTGCCACTGGAAGGGACACAACGCTTGCCTACTCTTCAGCAAGGAGGAGGCAGAAACATAGAAATGGGAGATAGGAAGACGGGGCGGAAAGAGAAAAGAAAGAGAAACGTGACAAATCTGAAAATTGAAACAGCAACACACAGCACAGGTAAGACACAGCACTCGTCGCACACAGTAGGGTCGGTCACTGCAGGTCACGCTACTAAAGAATGTTAAAATAAAATAGTGCATGAATAGTTATATGATGCACAATGAGATAGTTCTAGTGCTCTGCGCACGGTAGATGAACGATCGATGAAACGTGAAAATTGTTTGGAAATGATTGGTTAAGAGCAATTACCCCTCTCGATTTAATATTTAATAGTGTCTTTCGCAACTCAATATTTGCTGCCACGCTTCTACGCATATATCAACCCTACGAATCTCTTTTCCATTTTTCCTGCTTTTTCTATATTTTTTTGTCATTTTTCTCAAGAACTACTACCGACACGTCCCAAAGCCTGCCATTTTCCGCCCCTCCAACACACAGGGTCGTGTCACTTCTCTATACCACCGCAACGACGCCTACGCCGTTCTACTGATGTTAACGTCCCTTGAAACCCCAACCGCACCCATTCACAACACGCCCGTGCTTTCCCCTAGGCTCCACGTCGCCCCCATCTTAACACCTTTAAACATTTCCCGCCTGGTGGACCACTCAGGCCATGCTTTCAACTCATGTGCCTTTGTTGCTCACGCGCTGATAGGTTGACCGAACCACTCTTCTAAAAGCAGAAAAGCATGCTGCCTTGATTTCTGTTCAGTCCTATGAAGGCTTTCCGCTCCCGCCGCCTGACTCGCTTGCTCTCGTTTTCCAACCTCGTCCACCCCGCAACGATGCCGAGGCCCAAACAATCAAACGTTCCTTTCCTTCGAGCGCTTCCTAACCTTACGTGAGGCCTCCTTACAGCGAAGGACCGATGGAGGAAGCAAGCGTACTCTGAAAGCTCCCTTCAGCCGTCCTCACGTAAGGAGCGGTTGCCGCATGCCTGGGTTCGAGATTATCTCTTAAAAGCTTTATGTGAACACCATTATTCAATCAAAAATATTGTATCGTTACACAATATTTAAATTGAAGAGCTAATATAGAGAAGTGTGGACGCTTTCTTCAAGTTTGGTTTACTAAACTTTAAAAAAGTAGCGCATTACAGTGCAAAACTTGATGTGCTCCATCAACGCTGGCACGCCGGTGTCGTGCAACGCCTAGCGACGCCTAGCAACGCTTTCATGCTGCACGCGTGACTGAAACGAACATGCCTGGCAAGACGTACCGTGCCCCCGCTTCTCCGCAGGTGGGCGACAGCGCCCATGCGCAAGCAAAGGTCACGTGGTTAAGCAGTGAGGTGAAGCGCTTGTTCAGGGCCAGGAGCGGCGTAAGGACGCATGAAGGTATTATGCTGAGGATGCACTAAGGAAGCCTTCACCGAGGGCCCGTCAGTAAGGAAGCTTTCAGCGTGACATAAGGTAGCCTCACCGCAATGAAGGCTTGCTTGCTGAGGTAAGGAAAATTTCATTGTTTGGCCCCTAGAAAAGCCAAGTGACAGTGCTTATATTCAGTCTCTTTCTTTACAGCCAGCTGCCGCCGACAACGACCGCACGTGACGTCACCCTACTAACCCGTTAAAGCTAACCTGCCGAGGATGAGAAGGCCGCCTTTGACAAAGGTGGGTTTGCCTATAGAAACGTAGGCTAGCCTTTCTGAGGCACAATATGGCACAATATGGCACAATATGGCACAATGGCCGAACAGGCCGCCGTTGGAATCTGAACCTGGCAACGTTTAACGTTAGACAGTTATCTAGTGAGGCGAGTTTAGCAGTGTTATTGGATGAATTAGAGGGTAGTAAATAGGATATAATAAGGCTCAGTGAGCTTAGGAGGACAACAGAAGCATATACAGTGCTAAAAAGCGGGCACGTCCTGTGCTACCAGGGCTTAGTGGAGAGACGAGAACTAGGAGTCGGATTCCTAATTGATAAGGATATAGCTGGTAACATACAGGAATTCTATAGCATTAACGAGAGGGTGGCAAGTCTTTTTGTGAAACTTAATAAGAGGTTCAAATTGAAGGTCGTACAGGTCTACGCCCCTAAATCCAGTCATGATGACCAGGAAGTCGAAAGCTTTTATGAAGAGGTGGAATCGTCGATGGGTAAAGTAAAAAAAAAAGAACACTATGCTGATGGGCTACTTCAATGCCAGGGTAGGCAAGAAGCAGGTTGGAGACAAGTCAGTGGGGGAATATGGCATAGGCTTTAGGAATAGCAGGGGAGAGTTATTAGTAGAGTTGGCAGAACAGGATAATATGCGGATAATGAATACCTACTTCCACAAGCGCGTTAGCCGAAAGTCGACGAGGAGGAGCCCGAATGGCGAGACTAGAAATGAAATAGATTTCATACTTTGGCTAACCCTGATATCATAAATGACGTGGACGTGCTCGGCAAAGGTGCGCTGCAGTGACCATTGGATGGTAAGAAGTCGAATTAGCCTAGACTTGAGGAGGGAACGGAAGAAACTGGTACATAAGAAGCCAATCAATGAGTTAGCGGTAAGAGGGAAAATAGAGGAATTCTGGATCAGGCGACAGAACAGGTATTCTGCTTTAACTCAGGAAAATGACCTTAGTGTTGAAGCAATAAACGACAATCTTAAGGGCATCATTAAGGAGTGTGCAATAGAAGTCGGTGGTAACTCCGTTAGACAGGTTACCAGTAAGCTATCGCTGGAGACGAAAGATCTGATCAAGAAACGTTAATGTATGAAAGCCTGAGCAGAACAGGCTGTTATATATTATTATAGTTGCTAATGTCAGCTGTCTTACACTTCTTAAACAACAAGTGTAAGACAGCTGACATAAGGAACTATAATATGGATAGAATTGAACATGCTCTCCGGAACAGCGGAAGCCTAAAAGCAGTGAAGAAGAAACTAGGAATAGGCAAGAATCGGATGTATGCGTTAAGAGACAAAGCTGGCAATATCACTACCAATATGGATGAGATAGTTCAAGCGGCTTAGGAGTTCTATAGAGATTTATACAGTACCAGTAGCACTCACGACGATAATGCGAGAAAGAATAGTCTAGAGGAATTTGAAATCCCACAAGTAACGCCGGAAGAAGTAAAGAACGCCTTGGGAGCTATGCAGAGAGGAAAGGCAGCTGGAGAGGATCAGGTAACAGCAGATTTGTTGAAGGATGGTGGGCACATTGTTCTAGAAGAACACGCCACCCTATATACACAATGCCTCATGACCTCGAGCGTACCGGAATCTTGGAAGACCGCTAACATAATCCTAATCCATAAGCAAGACTTGAAAAATTATCGACCGATCAGGGGCGTGGAACCGGCATGGCAGAAGCGGTGCCGCTCACGTTTTTCTTGCTGCTTTTGCAGGCACATGGCATCTCAGCTTTGAAGCAGTCTTTTGGTGACGCCGTTTCATGTACGTCAACTACGAGTTCACCCTTTTGGTCTGGGATGTGCATTGATGGATCAGCGAATGGAACTTCGTCTGCTGCTCACGACGACGAATCGACAAGCATAGCCGCTGACTTCGGCCGATGTACCGTGCCGATCAAGGAACACTGGTGCAGTGATCGCCTTATCGTCAGCCTACAAATACCGGGATCTGGCAGTCACCCAGAGGGGCGTGGAACCGGCATGGCATTAGCGGTGCCACTCACGTTTTTCTTACTGCTTTTGCAGGTTAGTAATCCGAACTTGCATTGCTTTGGCACGCATTTTGTTTTGCCGGTTCCACCCCAAATGTTATTTGTTTGCCTGAAAACTCACTCGCAAGTGAAAGATTATTCGCGTCATCGCTTTCGATTATTGCGTCGTATTTCCTTTTATCTGTTGCTGCTACTTTTAAGTGGCGACGTTGAGCTTAACCCTGGCCCGACCACTGCCGAAACTCTGCAGAGGCTCCTCGATGGTCAAGATAGCATTAAGGCCAAGTTAAATGCAATATAACTAACCCAAGCTGAAAATAAACGCGCTATGAATGATCTCAGCGCCCGTGTAGCGTCTATAGAATCTAAAATATCTAGTATTGACCAAATTAACTGCGGAATTAAAGTATAAGAAACAATGTGAAGAACACCCGCGTATGCTGGGTTCAGTTATGGCGAAGGTAGGCTATCTCGAGAACCAGAGGAGGCATTGTAATTTGCTTTTTTTCGGTGTAGAAGATACAAAACCAAACGAGTCAAGTTAGGACTCTGGAATATGTGTTATTGATGTGTGCAAATGAAAGTTGAGTATCCAATCAGTGAAAATGGCAAATGCCCACAGGCTAGACAAATTCAAGACCGGTAGCAATCGTCCTTTAATAGCGACTTACGCTTCCTACGTTGAAAGACAAAATGTTTTAAAAAGTGCTAATAAATTAAAAGGAAGCAATGTCAGTATTTCATAGGACTTTTCTGAGGATGCACGTAGAAAGAGAAAGCATCTATGGCAGTTCGCGAAATCGCGACAACAAAGTGGCGACAAGATCAGTCTTAAGTACGACACTCTTATTATAAATGGTCAGAAATACTTGTTTGATGATAACACAAAGGAGGTGGTACCAGTAATAAACGAGAAAGCAGAATTTACACACAGCCAGGCGGAACGCTAGGGCAAAGTATGTAGAAAAATACCTAGCAACCAAGGCGAACACGGTATACACGGACGCCGCGGTATATCCTCGAGAACGAAGGGAATAAGAACAAAGAGTCGTCGCGGCAGTAATAGGCTCGGACTATAGGGAAATCGCTTGCGCGTCGGCACGGGATTGTACGGTAACCGAGGGAGAGGAAATGGCTGTTGCTCTAGCAGCTGTGGAGGGCTACCGCACAAATAGATCCTTTATAATTCTAACAGACTCTAAGGAAGCATGTCGAAACTACATTAACGGCAGAATTGGTCTAAAAGCGCTCCAAATCGTCCTCCGCGCTGGCCAACAGAATAAACACATTAGACACACCATCTTTTGGGTACCGGGGCACACTGAGATTGAGGGCAACCAAAGGGTCGATAGGATCGCTCGCGAGCATACAAAACCGAGCGGGCCTAAACAGAGATCCTGAGGACTTCATGACAGTGATCCCAACGTACTCTGACATACTAAATTACCATAGAGGGACGAGGATCAGATATCCCCCACCTCACAATACACTCACTCAAGAACAGGCAGTTTACTGGAGAAAGCTGCAGACAGGAACTTTCCCAAATTTACATAAACTACACAAAATGTTCCCAGGTCAATACAGGGACACATGCCCGTGGTGTGGCGCAATACCCACACTTTATTACATCACATGGGAGTGCAATACGAATAAAGCATTCCACAAAATAGAAAATCCGAGTGCGGAGCAGTGGGAGAGCGTGCTCTCCAGCGGCGACCCTAGCCTCCAACGGAGGCTGGTGGATCATGCCCGACGAGCAGCCACGCTCAGTGGTGCCCTGGAATAGGGGCGCCAACCATGCAGGCCGGAGATCGGCATCAACCATTAGAAGATGAAGACATCCGGCCCGACCGCTGAATTACTCCTTCTAGGGCAATAAAGTTTACTTCCTGCTCCTCCTCCTTTCTTGTAATTAACTGCCGAAGCATTACGAACAAGGTTGATGAATTTGCATCTCTAGTTGACATGGTAAAGCCGTCTATTATTCTCGGTACTGAATCATGGTTAGCAAATGAAGTTGCTGATGGTGAAGTATTCTTAAGTGTTATAGAAAAGACAGAGACTTGCATGGTGGAGGTGTATTTATTCTTGTGGATTCTAAAATTTCTTCTTCTCAGATAAATGCTGGCACCGATGAATGTGAGGCTGTATGGTGCAGACTGACGCTTAATAATAGCAAAGCTTTAACTGTGTGTTCATTCTACCGCCCGCCTGATTCATCCGTTGATGTGCTTAGGCAGTTGGCAGTGACAGTTGACGCAGTTCAAACAGACTTCATGGTAGTTGGAGGTGATTTCAACCTGCCTAATATTGATTGGAGTCATCAACCTCACTTTCACTCTTTTTCGGGTCGGTCCAGTCAGAAACTGATTAACTTGGTTGAATTTTTTGAGTTACGTCAAACTGTATTGGAACCGACACGTGGGAACCATATCTTAGATTTGTTATTCACAAATAAACCTGAATTCGTCCGGTCTACTCACATGCTACCTGCAATAAGCGATCATAATGCTGTGCTTTCTGAAATGAATGTTGAACATTTAAGAAGCATTGGAACAGCAAACAGACGAGTATATAACTACAAAAAAAGCAAATGTATGCGAGATAAATAAAGCGTTGAATGAGTACCGGACGGTATTTGAAACATATGCCGACTACACTGGAGTAACTGAATTATGGCCTATATTTAAGAAGATGTTTGAGCTGAGGCAGCGCTTTGTTCCGGCGTGGACATTAACGAAAAAGAAGAAGTAAAAGTAAACCTTGGTTTACTCGGGAGTTACGCAGTCTAACACGCAAAAAGGCAACTAGCTTACCGTAAATACAAAGGAAAGCCGACACGAGATCATTGGTTGAAGCTGCATGAAACTACCGAAAAAAAATGAAAGTTGCAGTGGTAGCTGCAAAGCATTCATTTGGAATTTCAATGGAGTCGAAATTAAAGGATAATCCGAAGGAATTCTGGAAACATGCAAAGAGAAATGGAAAAGACACTGTCACTATACCACCGCTTGTGTCTGGTAACAGCTATATTGATGATGACGTAGGAAAAGCTGAGTTCTTTAATACGTATTTTAGCGCTGTTTTCAGCTGTGCATTGCAACAGAGACATGATATGAGTACCTTGAATTTCCAGCCGGTGGTGATTGATATGGATGATGTTGTTATTAGCATTAATGGCATAGAGTCTCTGCTGCAGAATCTGAAGCCTGGTAAGGCTGGGTGTCCTGATGACTTGCCAAACAAGTTTTATAAATTTTGTGCTCAGTCGGTGGCACCGTACTTGAAGATTATTTTCGAAAAATCGCTTGAGGAATCCTGCCTTCCAGATGACTGGAAAATCGCAAGCGTAGTGCCAATTCACAAATCTGGTCCTCGTGACACCGTCTCAAATTATAGGCCAGTATCACTAACTTCAGCTGTGTGCAGGACTCTTGAACATATTTTGTACACTAGTATAGTAGCACATATGGACGCACATTCATTGTTTAATACTCGGCAGCATGGTTTTCGAAGGGGCCTATCTTGTACTACGCAGTTGACTGAATTTGTGCACGAGCTGGCAGAAGCTCTGGACAGGCGGCTTAGCGTGGACTGTGTGTTCTTGGATTTCAAAAAGGCTTTTGATACAGTGACGCACTGTTTACTAATAAAAAGAATGGCCTTTTACAATATCAGTCCTCAAGTAATATCATGGGTAGAAGATTACCTACGCTTACGTCAGCAGTTTGTGGTGGTTAATGCTACTCAGTCACAGAAGGTGCAAGTTCTGTCCGGTGTTCCGCAAGGCTCCGTGTTGGGGCCGCTATTGTTCTTGCTGTACGTGAACGACATTGGTGACGGAATAGTGTCTCAAATGCAGTTATTTGCGGACGACTGCGTTCTCTTTAGAGTAGTCACTTGTGACCGTGATGCTGAGATCTTTCAGGAAGACTTGAACAGAACCTCAGAGTGGTGCGTCAAATGGAATATCAATTTGAATTTTGTCTAAAACTGTTCATATGAAATTTACAAGAAAGAAAAACCTTGATATGCAACCGTATGTTATTAGGGATGTAATGTTGGAACAGGTATTCGAATTTAAATATTTAGGTGTTTATTTTACTCCCACTTTGAATTGGCGCCGTCAAGTCGATTATGTCACTGCTAAAGCATGCAAAATCCTGGGATTTCTTCGCCGAAATGCAAACACTTTTCCACAGTCATGTCGGGACATCTTGTACAAGACTTACGTGAGGTCAATTCTGGAATACGCGTGTACGGTTTGGGACCCGCATACTCGTAGAGATAAAGATAAGCTGGAGCGGGTGCAGAATATTGCCGCTCGCTTCGTATCTGGCATACGCGGGACTCAATACAGTGCATCGCGTACGAAGGAAGCACTCAACTGGGAATTACTAGACATGCGCCGTAAGAAGTTCAGGCTGAAGTTTTTTCCATGCTATTTATTATTCAGCTGTTCGGGTTGATCGCGAAAAGTTTGTGCAAGAGCCTTTTTATAGATCCAATCGTGTTGACCATGATTTTAAGGTCCGTGAATTTGCGACAAAAAACTGAATTGTTTAGAATGTCTTTCTTTCCTAAAACAATTAGGGAATGGAATAGACTGCTGAGTGATGTTGTGAGGGTTGAATCAAATGATGCTTTCTTTTTGATCTTGTAGATTGTAGATGTGCATTGCTAAGGGCTTTGCCTTTGTTTTCCGTTTTTTTTCGTTTTTACTCTTTTGTTATCACTTTTAACACTGTACAGGAGCAGAGGTGTTGTATGTATTTCTTCTTGTACCCCCCCCCCCCCCGCCACTGTAATGCCTTGGCGCTGTGGGTTCCTTAGTAAATAAATAAAATAAATAAATAAACAAATAAATAAATAAATAAATAAATAAAATAAATACTGTCCGTTGCCTACAAAGTATTTACTGAGGTAATCGCAAATAGAATCAGCAACATCTTAGACTTCCGTGAACCAAAGGGCCAGGCAGGATTCCGTAAAGGCTACTCAACAATAGACCATATTCACACTATCAATGAGATGATAAAGAAATGTGCGGAATATAACCAACCCTAGCTTATATATAGCTTTCATTGATTACGAGAAAGCGTTTGGTTCGGTCGACACCACAGCAGTCGTGGAGGCATTACGGAATGAGGGTGTAGACGAGCCATATATAAAGATACTGAAAGATATTTATAGCGGCTTCACAGCCACCGTAGTCCTCCATAAAGAAAGCAACAAACTCCCAATAAAGAAAGACGTCAGGTAGGGAGATACGATCTCCCCAATACTATTCACAGCGTGCTTACAGGAGGTATTCCGAGACCTGGTGTGGGAAGAATTGGGGATAAAAGTTAATGGAGAATACCTCAGTAACTTCCGATTTGCTGATAATATTGCCTTGCTTAGTAACTCAGGAGACCAATTGCAATGCATGCTCACTGACCTGGAGCGGCAAAGCAGAAGGGTGGGTTTAAAGATTAATCTGCAGAAAACTAAAGTAATCTTTAACAGTCTCAGAACAGCAGTTTACTATAGGTAGCGAGGCACTGGAAGTGGTAAGGGAATACATCCACTTAGGGCAGGTAGTGACCACAGATCCGCATCATGAGACTGAAATAATCAGAATAAGAATGGGCTGGGGTGCGTTTGGCAGGCCTTCTCAAATCATGAACAGCAGGTTGCCACTATCGCTCAAGAGAAAAGTGTATAACAGCTGTGTCGTACCAGTACTCACGTATGGGTCTGAAACCTGAAGACTTACGAAAAGGGTTCTGCTTAAATTGAGAACGACGCAACGAGCTATGGAAAGAAGAGTTATAGGTGTAACGTTAAGTGAGAAGAAAAGAGCAGATTGGGTGAGGGAACAAACGCGAGGTAATGAAATCTTAGTTGAAATCAAGAAAAATAAATTGGCATGGGGAGGACATGCAATGAGGAGAGAAGACAACCGATGGTCATTATGGGTTACGGACTGGATTCCGAGGGAAAAGAAGCGTAGCAGGAGGTGGCAGGAAGTTAGGGGTGGGCGGATGACTATAAGAAGTTTGCAGGGACAACATGGCCATAATTAGTACATGACCGCGGTAGTTGGAAAAGTATGGGTGAGGCCTTTGCCCTGCAGTAGGCGTAACCAGGCTGATGATGGTGATGATGATGTAAATTTTTTACCACAGTGTGTTACTCCATCGATTGTTGCTTTTAGATAACTACAATCACTAACAGCCTGTCGTGGAACCTTCACACAAATAACATATGTGCCGTCGTGGTTCGCCAACTCTGTTTTTTTCAAACTTAAATAAGCTTCACCAAATGACAAACTCGTAGTCTATGATAGCTTAATCCGACTGAAACTTGAGTACGCCTTTATTGGCTGGGACCTATGCACTCAGCGTAATATCATCATCATCATCAGCCTGGTTACGCCCACTGCAGGGCAAAGGCCTCTCCCATATTTCTCCAACAACACCGCTCATGTACTAATTGTGGCCATGCCGTCCCTGCAAACTTCTTAATCTCATCCGCCCACCTAACTTTCTGCCGCCCCCTGCTACGCTTCCCTTCCATTGGAATCCAGTCCGTAACTCTTAATGACCATTGGTTATCTTCCCTCCTCATTACATGTCCTGCCCAAGCCCATTTCTTTTTCTTGATTTCAACTAAGATGTCATTAACTCCCGTTTGTTCCCTCACCCAATCTGCTCTTTTCTTATCCCTTAACGTTACACCTATCATTCTTCTTTCTATAGCTCGTTGCGTCGTCCTCAATTTGAGTAGAACCCTTTTCGTAAGCCTCCAGGTTTCTGCCCCGTAGGTGAGTACTGGTAAGACACAGCTATTATAGACTTTTCTCTTGAGGGATAATGGCAACCTGCTGTTCATGATCTGAGAATGCCTGCCAAACGCACCCCAGCCCATTCTTATTCTTCTGATTATTTCCGTCTCATGATCCGGATCCGCCGTCACTACCTGCCCTAAGTAGATGTATTCCCTAACCACTTCCAGTGCCTCGCTACCTATTGTAAATATCTGTTCTCTTCCGAGGCTGTTAAACATTATTTTAGTTTTCTGCAGATTAATTTTTAGACCCACTCTTCTGCTTTGGCTCTCCAGGTCATTGAGCATGCATTGCAATTGGTCCCCTGAGTTACAAACAAGGCAATATCATCAGCGAATCGCAAGTTACTAAGGTATTTTCCATTAACTTTTATCCCCAATTCTTCCCAATCCAGGTCTCTGAATACCTCCTGTAAACATGCTGTGAATAGCATAGGAGAGATCGTTTCTCCCTGTCTGACGCCTTTCCACGTCCACTTTCGGCTATCCCTCTTGCGGAAGAAGGTATTCATTATCCTCATAATATTCTGTTCCGTTCCGCAAACTCTACTAATAACTCTCCCCTGATATTCCTAGTGCCTATGCCATATTCCCCTACTGCCTTGTATGGAGCCTGCTTCTTGCCTACCTTGGCATTAAAGTCACCCATTAGTATAGTGTATTTAGTTTTCACTCTACCCATCGCCGATTCCACGTCTTCATAGAAGCTTTCGACTTCCTTGTCATCATGACTGGATGTAGGGGCGTAGCCCTGTACAATCTTCATTTTGTAGCTCTCAATAAGTTTCACAGCAAGACCTGCCACCCTCTCGTTAATGCTATAGAATTCCTGTGTGTTACCAGCTATATTCTTATTAATCAGGAATCCGACGCCTAGTTCTCTTTTCTCCGCTAAGCCCCGGTAGCACAGGAGGTGCCCGCTTTTTAGCACTGTATATGCTTCTTTTGGCCTCCTAACTTCACTGAGCCCGATTATATCTCATTTGCTTCCCTCTAATTCCTCCAATAGCACTCCTAGACTCGCCTCACTAGATAATGTTTTAGCGTTAAACATTGCCAGGTTCATATTCCAATGGCGGCCTGTCCGGAGCCAGTGATTCTTAGCACCCTCTGCTGCGTCGCAGGTCTGACCGCCGCCGTGGTCAGTTGCTTCACAGCTGCTGGGGACTGAGGGCCGGGGTTTGATTGTGTTCTTCATATAGGAGGTTGTGGCCAAGTACTGCACCAGGGTGGCCAATCCTGCTCTGGTGAGGGAGTGCGTTACCGGTTCTGGTCACCGGGATCAGGCCGCACTCCAGGCCTGCTTATGTAATTTTTATCAACATGCGGATTTTTTTTTAATCCGGTGGAAAATTGCCGGCACCGGGATTCGAACCACGGACCTCTTGCACGCGAGGCGGGTGTTCTACCGCTACGCCACCGCTGCACCCTCAGCGTAATATAAACAGTATTGAATACAAAGACAAGCTATCCACTTCGTCTGCAACAAATTTCGACCTAATGACATTCCATTGCTTGCACTGCGCAGAAAAAAATTACTCCTTGAATTTCTTTCCCAATTTCTCAATAATGAATTAGCACTCGACCCGTCAATATATTGTGACGTGGTGGTAACGTCGAAGAACACAGTAGCAATACTGTGAACGACAAAAGTAAATTTTATTGGGCGAACCTGTGCCCACAAAACAGACTACACTTATAGCACAACGATAGCGGCGAACACAGTCGGCGATCCTCGAAAATCTGATCAGCGGGTCAAGCGCATCGGCTTTTATACAACAGTCGTCGAATGTTCGAGACTAATCCTTGGGACCCGCGTGCCTTCCACAAAGTTCTACACCATTCGCGGCAGGCGATGAAATCAGATAACATAAGGTTCGGCGACAACAGACAGCGAGTAGAAGCATACATAACTTTCCAGAAACTTCGGATACATGCAGGCGCTTCCCGCGCTGTGCGATAACACTTGTTAGGCGGCGAAACGTGGTCGCCCGATAAAGATAACTACACGCGTCATTACCCCCCCCCCCCTCTCTTAAAAAGCATCGACCCGATGCTGCGAACAAACGAAAGTAATAAAGAAAAAGCACTCGTAGCAAAGAAAACAACAAAATTAGGAAGTTCGTCAGCGTCCCTAAAAGGCTATAAGGCGACCACGTGGACCACTTCAGATCGTGAGCGGCGCCGCTGTGAATGCGAAATGCCGTCTGGAACGACCTCATAGTCCAGTGCGCCAATGCGTCGAATGTCCTTGTAGGGTCCCAAATAGCGTCGCAATAGTTTCTCACTCAGTCCTCGTCGGCGTATCGGGGTCCATACCCAAACACGGTCGCCGGGTTGGTACTCGACGAAGCGTCGTCGCAGGTTGTAGTGTCGGCGGTCGGTACGCTGCTGGTTCTTGATACGCAGGCGGGCGAGCTGTCGGGCTTCTTCGGCGCGCTGTAGATAGGTAGCGACGTCAAGGTTCTCCTCGTCAGTGACGTGCGGCAGCATGGCGTCGAGCCTCGTCGTCGGGTTTCTGCCGTAGACCAGCTTGAACGGCGTGATCTCTGTTGTTTCTTGCACCGCCGTGTTGTAAGCGAATGTTACGTACGGCAGGACGGCATCCCAGGTCTTGTGTTCGACGTCGACGTACATCGCTAGCATGTCGGCGAGGGTCTTATTTAGGCGCTCCGTGAGACCATTCGTCTGCGGATGGTAGGGAGTTGTCCTCCTGTGACTTGTCTGGCTGTATTGCTGAATGGCTTGCGTCAGCTCTGCTGTAAAAGCCGTTCCTCTGTCGGTGATGAGAACTTCTGGAGCACCATGTCGCAGAAGGATGTTCTCGACGAAAAATTTCGCCACTTCGGCTCCACTGTCTTTCGGTAGAGCTTTAGTTTCAGCGAAGCGGGTAAGATAGTCTGTCGCCACGACGATCCACTTATTTCCGGAAGTTGATGTTGGAAACGGTCCCAACAAGTCCATCCCGATCTGCTGAAAAGGTCGGTAAGGAGGCTTGATCGGCTGTAGTAATCCCGCTGGCCTTGTCGGTGGTGTCTTGCGTCGCTGACAGTCTCGGCATGTCTTGACGTAACGGGTGACGTCGGCGGTCAGACGCGGCCAGTAATACCTTTCCTTTATCCTTGACAGCGTCCGGGAGAGCCTAAGGTGCCCAGCGGTTGGATCGTCATGCAGAGCGTGCAATATTTCTGGACGTGCACTGACGGAACAACAAGAAGGTATAGTTGGCGCGGACTGGTGAGAAGTTCTTCAAGAGCAGGTTGTTTTGTAGTGTGAACGAAGACAATCTGCGCTTGAATGCCCTGGGGACAACGTCGGTGTGCCTTCCAAATACTCGACTGGGGCTTTTAGCTCCGGGTCTCCTCGTTGCTGTTCGGCGAAGTCTTCCGAGCTTATTATTCCAAGGAAGGCGTCGTCATCCTCGTCATCTTGCGGCGGCGGGTCAATGTGGGCGCGTGATAGGCAATCAGCATCTGAGTGTTTTCGTCCAGACTTGTATGTTACGGTGACGTCGTATTCTTGTAGTCTGAGGCTCCACCGTGCCAGCCGTCCTGAAGGGTCCTTTAAGTTAGCTAGCCAACACAAAGCGTGATGGTCGCTGACCACTTTGAATGGCCTGCCATATAGGTAAGGGCGAAACTTCGCTGTAGCCCAAACGATGGCGAGGCATTCCTTTTCGGTTGTGGAATAATTGCCTTCCGCTTTTGACAACGACCGGCTATTCAATTCAATTCAATTCAATTTTTATTTTTCCAGAAATAATAGTTCCTGGAAAGGGTCAAGAGCTAAAAGCTGTCTCGACAGCTTGACTAGGCCCATGACCCCCTCTACAAGGCAGTATTGATGTACAGCAACAGGTAGTGTCCATGACATCAAGAAATGCGAAGAACAATGTATTATACAGTAGCATAAGGATAATTAATTAACAAATCTACAGCATATGATTTCAAAATGTGTGTAATAACTTTATAGTTGTGAACATATGACAATACAAACAAAAAGAAGTTTAAAACACCAGTGCATAAAGAAAATAGCGTAAGCGTAAGCTATCACGTGTTCATGTCCATCTTTTCGCTGGACTAGGACGGCACCGAGGCCTAGGCTACTGGCGTCAGTGTGGATTTCGGTATCGGCGTGCTCGTCGAAGTGCGCAAGAATGGGCGGCGACTGCATGCGTCGCTTTAGTTCTTGAAATGCGTCGGCCTGCGGCGTTTCCCACTTGAACTCGACGTCACATTTAGTTAGCTGTGTCAGCGGCTCAGCGATGCGTGAAAAGTCCTTGACAAATGGCCTGTAGTAGGCACACATGCCAAGACATCTACGCACTGCCTTCTTGTCGGTGGGCTGCGGGAACTTTGCGATGGCAGCTGTCTTCTGCGGGTCAGGGCGGACTCCAGACTTGCTGATGACGTGGCCTAGGAACAGAAGCTCATCGTAAGCGAAGTGGCACTTTTCTGGCTTCAGAGTGAGCCCTTATGACTTGATGGCCTCTAGTACTGTGGCAAGCCGCCTAAGGTGATCGTCGAAATTTCCGGCAAATACAACGACGTCATCCAAGTAAACGAGACAGGTCTGCCACTTCAATCCTGCTAAAACCGTGTCCATCACGCGCTGGAACGTTGCAGGCGTCGAGCACAGTCTAAATGGCATAACCTTGAACTCGAAATGGCCGTCTGGGGTGATGAAGGCGATCTTTTCGCGATCTCGTTCGTCGACTTCTATTTGCCAATAGCCAGACTTGAGGTCCATTGACGAGAAGTATTTAGCGCTGCGGAGCCGATCCAATGCGTCGTCTATCCGTGGGAGGGGGTACACGTCCTTCTTCGTGATCTTGTTCAGACGACGATAATCGACGCAGAAACGTAGGGTTCCGTCATTTTCTTTACCAGGACAACAGGGGATGCCCACGGGCTTTTCGACGGCTGGATGATGTCGTTGCGCAGTATTTCGTCGACTTGTTTTCTTATAGCTTCGCGTTCTCGCGGCGAAACTCGGTAAGGACTCTGGTGGAGTGGTCGAGCGTACCCCTTGGTGATTAAGCGATGCTTGGCGACTGGTGTTTGTCGAATCCTCGATGGCGTCGAAAAGCAGCCGTTGTATCGTCGGAGCAGACTTCTGAGCTGCTGTTGCTTAATCACGGGGAGACTTGGATTAATGTCGTAGTCTGGTTCGGCAACCATGGTCGTCGGGGTAGCTGCGGCGGAATCCGAGATGACAAACGCATTACTGGTTTCCAGAATTTCCTCGATGTACGCGATCGTCGTGCCCTTGTTGATGTGCTTGAACTCCTGGCTGAAGTTTGTCAGCAACACTTCAGTTTTGCCTCCATGCAGTCTAGCGATCCCTCTTGCGACGCAAATTTCACGGTCTGGCAGTAGATGTTGGTCGCCTTCGATGACACCTTCTACGTCAGCGGGTATTTCGGTGCCGACCGTAATAGCAATGCTGGAGCGAGGCGGGATGCTCACTTGATCTTCGAGCACACTCAAGGCGTGGTGACTACGAGGGCTCTCCGGCGGTATCGCTTTATCTTCCGACAGCGTTATTGACTTCGACATCAGGTCGATGATTGCGCCATGTTGGTTCAGGAAGTCCATACCGAGAATGACGTCTCGTGAACACTGTTGGAGGATAACGAAGGTGGCAGGGTAAGTCCGGTCATGAATGATTATTCTTGCCGAGCAGATTCCAGTCGGCGTAGTCAGGTGTCCTCCAGCGGTGCGAATTTGGGGGCCTTCCCATGCAGTCTTCACCATCTTCAACTGGGCGTCGATGTGTCCACTCATGATGGAGTAATCAGCCCCTGTGTCCACTAAGGCGGTAACTTCGTGGCCGTCGAGAAGTACGTCGAGGTCGGTGGTTCTTTGTCTGGCGTTGCAGTTAGGTCTTGGCGTCGGATCACGGCTGCGTCGTGTCGAACTGAAGCTGGAGCGTCGCGTCGTCAAGTCGTCATTCGTCAGTGTAGTCTTGGCTTCCTGACTTCGTCGGGACGGCGGCAGGTCGTTATTATGTCGTCGACATGGTCTCTTTGTCGTCTTCGTCGGCGGCGGAGGATCTTCGTCAGTTCGACGAACAGCAACCGCACCTCCATCGGTTGCTGCTTTTAGTTTTCCGGATATGGGATCGTAGAGCGACCGCTGGCTGGGCCGGTGTATGGTCGGCGCTGCGGCGACAGGTAGCGGCCTGGTGACGGCGAACGGGACGGCCGTCGAGGGCTCCACTGAGTAGCGGCGAGGTAATCGGCGATGTCACGTGGGCGCTCGCCAAGCTGTGGACGCGGCGCGTTGACGGCGAACCCTCTCAGTCCCAAGTCGCGGTATGGGCATCGGCGGTACACATGGCCGGCTTCTCCGCAGGGATAGCAGAGCGGGCGGTGGTCGGGGGCTCGCCAAATGTCCGTGTTCCTCGCGTAGGTGCGGCGGGCGACGGGTGGGTGTGCTGGTGGTGGCGGCGGCGGAAGACGGAATTGCGGCGTTACAGGGCCCTGGCGCGGTCGCGGAGGGGTGCATTGACGGCGTGCGACGGCGGCGTAGGTCATCGCTTCCGGCTGGGGCTGTGGTGATTCTGGTTGCACCTCAGGAACTCCAAGCGATCGGTGCACCTCTTCTTTCACGATGTCGGCGATCGAAGCCACTTGAGGCTGCGACGTAGGCAAGACCTTGCGCAGTTCTTTGCGCACCATGGCCCTGATGGTCTCGCGCAGATCGTCCGTGGCAAGTGATTGAATTCCTGCGTAGTGGGTAGAGCTTGTACGGCGGTTGAATTGCCGGTTCCGCTGGTCTTGGGCACGCTGTCTTCTCGATGCTGGTGGCCTCGCGAACGAACTTTTCTACGGTCTTCGATGGGCTTCGTATCATTGCGCCGAGAAGTTCTTCCTTTACACCACGCATGAGAAGGCGGACTTTCTTCTCCTCGGGCATATCTGGGTCGGCGTGGCGGAACAGATGGTTCATTTCTTCCGTGAAGATGGCAACGTTGTCGTTAGGTAGCTGCACTCGGGCGTCCAGCATGGCTTCGGCCGTTTCCTTGCGCACGGCGCTCGTGAAGGTGCGCATGAAGCCGCTACGGAAGAGGTCCCATGTTGTCAAGGTCGACTCACGGTTCTCAAACCACGCTCTCGCGGCATCTTCTAAGGCAAAATATACATGCCGCAGCTTGTCGCCTGAGTCCCAGTTGTTAAACATCGCGATTCGTTCGTAGGTCTCCAGCCAGGATTCTGGGTCTTCAGTCGCTGCTCCATGGAAGGTCGGTGGGTCCCGAGGTTGTTGTGGGATAACGGGGGACGGACAGGCCGCCATTGGAATATGAACCTGCCAACGTTTAACGCTAGAACGTTATCTAGTGAGGCGAGTCTAGCAGTGCTATTGGAGGAATTAGAAGGCAGTAAATGGGATATAATAGGGCGTAGTGAAGTTAGGAGGCCAAAAGAAGCATATATAGTGCTAAAAAGCGGGCACGTCCTGTGCTACCGGGGCTTAGGAGTCGGATTCCTGATTATTAAGAATATAGCTGGTAACATACAGGAACTCTATAGCATTAACGAGAGGGTGGCAGGTCTTGTTGTGACACCTAATAAGAGGTAGAAATTGAAGGCTGTGCAGATCTAAGCCCCCTACATCCAGTCATGATGACCACGAAGTCGAAAGCTGCTATGAAGACCTGGAATCGGTAATGGGTAGAGTGAAAACTAAATACACTACACTAATGGGGGACTTTAATGCCAAGGTAGGCAAGAAGCAGGCTGGAGACAAGGCAGTGGGGGAATATGGCATAGGCACTAGGAATAGCAGGGGAGAGTTATTAGGAGAGGTTGCGGAACAAAATAATATGAGGATAATGAATACCTTCTTCCGCAAGCGGGATAGCCGAAAGTGGACGTGGAGGAGCCCGAACGGCGAGACTAGAAATGAAATAGACTTCACACTCTGCGCTAACCCTGGCATCATACAAGATGTGGACGTGCTCGGCGAGGCGCGCTGCAGTGACCACAGGATGGTAAGAACTCGAATTAGCCTACACCTGGGGAGGGAACGGAAGAAACTGGTACATAAGATCCCGATAAATGAGTTAGCGGTAAGAGGGAAAATAGAGGAATTCCAGATCAAGCTACAGAACAGGTATTCGGCTTTAACTCAAGAAGAGGACCTTAGTATTGAAGCAATGAACGACAATCTTGTGGGCATCATTAAGGAGTGTGCAATGGAAGTCGGTGGTAACTCCGGTAGGCAGGACACCAGCAATCTATCGCAGGAGACGAAAGATCTGGTCAAGAAACGCCAATGTATGAAAGCCTCTAACCCTACAGCTAGAATAGAACTGGCAGAACTTTCGAAGTTAATCAACAAGCGTAAGACAGCTGACATAAGGAAGTATAATATGGATATTATTGAACATGCTCTCAGGAACGGAGGAAGCCTGAAAACAGTGAAGAAGAAACTAGGAATTGGCAAGAATCAGATGTATGCGTTAAGACACAAAGCCTGCAATAGCATTACTAATATGGATGAGATAGTTCAAGTGGCTGAGGAGTTCTATAGAGATTTATACAGTACCAGTGGCACCCACGATGATAATGCAAGAGAAAATAGTCTAGAGGAATTCGAAATTCCAAAGGTAACGCCGGAAGAAGTAAAGAAAGCCTTCGGAGATATGCAAAGGGCGAAGGCAGCTGGGGAGGATCAGGTAACAGCAGATTTGTTGAAGGATGGTGGACAGGTTGTTCTAGAGAAACTGGCCACCCTGTATACGCAATGCCTCATGACCTCGAGCGTACCGGAATCTTGGAAGAACGCTAACATAATCCTAATCCATAAGAAAGGGGACGCCAAAGACTTGAAAAATTATAGACCAATCAGCTTACTGTCCGTTGCCTACAAACTATTTACTAAGGTAACCGCAAATAGAATCAGGAACACCTTAGACTTCTGTCAAGCAAAGGACCAGGCAGGATTCCGTAAAGGCTACTCAACAATAGATCATATTCACACTATCAATCAGGTGATAGACAAATGTGCGGAATATAACTAACCCGTATATATAGCTTTCATTGATTACGAGAAAGCGTTTGATTCTGTCGAAACCTCAGCAGTCATGGAGGCATTACGGAATCAGGGTGTAGACGCGCCGTATGCAAAAATACTGAAAGATATCTATAGCGCCTCCACAGCCACCGTTAGCCTCCATAAAGCAAGCAACAAAATCCCAATAAAGAAAGGCGTCAGGCAGGGAGATATGATCTCTCCAATGCTATTCACAGCGTGTTTACAGGAGGTATTCAGAGACCTGGATTGGGAAGAATTGGGGATAAAAGTTTATGGAGAATACCTTAGTAACTTGCGATTCGCTGATGATATCGCCTTGCTTAGTAACTCAGGGGACCAATTGCAATGCATGCTCACTGACCTGGAGAGGCAAAGCAGAAGAGTGGGTGTAAAAATTATCTGCAGAAAACTAAAGTAATGCTTAACAGTCTCGGAAAAAAGCAGCAATTTACAATAGGCAGCGAGGCACTGGAAGTCGTAAGGGAATACATCTACTTAGGGCAGGTAGTGACGGCGGATCCGGATCATGAGACGGAAATAATCAGAAGAATAAGAATCGGCTGGCGTGCGTTTGCCAGGCATTCTCAGATCATGAACAGCAGGTTGCCATTATCCCTCAAGAGAAAAGTATATAATAGCTGTGTCTTACCAGTACTCACCTACGGGGCAGAAACCTGGAGGCTTATGAAAAGGGTACACGCGTGAATATATAAATCCTATATTGACATGGCCAACTCCCCACTATCATTAAAATACTTTGCGCCTATTTGCCCAAACTAACACACTTAAATGTTTTTCCCCACTCACGATTGCTGACTGGAATCGCTTAGGTCAATCACTTCATTACAGAGCTTTGTCACGATTGTACTCGCACTCTTGCGCTTGTTTTGTGTGCACATATTTTGAGAATTGTTCTGTTTCATTAATTTTGCGTTCCCTGCATAGATCTGGGTTCCGCAGTATCTAATAAATAAGAAAATAAGGATCTGTCACGATGAAGAAGACGAACCGAGGGACTCAATTTTGCAGAGAAACTCTATATGGCTAGAGTTCCATGTATTTTTCGTGTTTGTGTGTCAGCAAAATGTCCAAGCACTTGGTGAGCACGGGCCGATACCGGTGATAGCGCAATACCGGGCCGATACGCGGCGGAGGTGAAGCAGGCTTCAAGCATTACGCCCCTGAGGATGATAATAGTAAATAATAGTAAAAATGAACTAAATAAATCACGATGCATTGTTTCAAATCGATGGGTGTACTGCAATCGTTTCTGAACAACAGATGGACTCACGAGCAGGAGGCATTGCTGTATACGCAAAGGGCAAAATGTACGCACACCCTTGACTCGCGAGAGTACAATGCCACTGACTGTGGGAATTTCGATGGAATAGTGATGTCCACTATGGTATACCTCCAGGCACAGCCAAGTGTGAAATTCAGAATTTCATGACCGTGCACTTTACATGCGTTAGCCATGATGACACTGCCCCTGTGATCAGCTTTGGAGTCTCCATTGCGGACATTTCTAAACCAGACAAGAAATGGTTCACTGAGTTTGTGCTTGAAGAGTTTGGTTTGAAATGCCGCACCAATCCAAATCACTCAACGACTCAATAATGGCTCTGTACAGATTTAACTTTGATCAAGTTTCTGTCTGAGGTTGTAACCGAAGCAATCAGTCCATCTCACAGTAATCACAAAGCTATCGTCGCTACCATTACCAAATGATGAAAATAAATACATGGACCTAGCCCTGTGCAATGTGGCATACAGCTTCGCTGGTGTCCACATTCATAGAATGAAATCATCATCATCATCGTCAGCCTGATTACGCCAACTGCCGGGCAAAGGCATCTCCCATACTTCTCCAACTGCCCCGGTCATGTACTAACTGTGGCCATGTTGTCCCTGCAAACTTCTTAATCTCATCCGCCCATCTAGCTTTCTGCCGCCCTTTGCTACTCTTCTCTTCCCTTGGAATCCAGTCTGTAACCCTTAATGACCATCGGTTATATTCCCTCCTGATTACTTGTCCCGCCCATGCCCATTTCTTTTTCTTGATTTCAACTAAGATATCATTACCTCGCGTTTGTTCCCTCACCCAATCTGCTCTTTCCTTATCCCTTAACGTTACACCCATTATCCTTCTTTCCATAGCTCGTTGCGTCGTCCTCAATTTAAGTAGAACCCTTTTCGTAAGCCTCCAGGTTTGTGCCCCATACGCGAGTACTGGTAAGACACAGCTGCTGTATGCTTTTTGTATGCTTGAGGGATAATGGCAACCTGTTGTTCATGATCTGAGAATGCCATTTTTATTCTTCTGATTATTTCAGTCTCATGATCCGGATCCGCAGTCACTAGGGTAGTTGCTTGGGCTAGTTGGTAATTCATGATCAAAAATAACGTACAGCGCGAAGGACAAGGACAGCGATAGACGACATACACAGCGCTGACTCCCAACAATATTGTACTGCGTTGCCACATCGTGTGTATATACACAAGAAGAGGCATGCGCAGAAAATGTGCGACAATGACATGGGGTGTTCTAACAGCAAGTCATTGAACTAAGAACATGATCACCTTAAAAAATATAAAAAATATAAGCATTACGATTTCTATCTGTTTAGATACGAGACTTCACCAGGGGTCAGCGCGATTGAGGGCGCACTAACGCAAATACTACCAAGTTTTTTGATGAAATCAGCTTCCACAATTTCCCGGGTGAGCTGAGAGCTGTGTCTCGCTAAAACTTCAGTATCTTCAAAGAATGGCACGCAGCCGCAGTCCGGGCAATGGATGCCCAAGTGGCCTTGTACAAGTGGCCTTCGAACCGAGAAGTAAGAAGCCACCCTTGCCTTTTAACTCCGCACACTCAAAACTCGTTAAACAAGGTATTATAAAGTTATGTCTCGTTAACAGCCTCAATAAATCGTGCCCACACCAGATGCAACATAGTCTTGCTGCTCAGGTTGATCGCCATTCTTGGGCTGGTTACCCTTTGTCCTTAATTTCAGCCATAGCGGATTAGCTTCTGAGGCGCACAAAACGTGATGATCCCGCTCAATCCGGGAACCAGCGGGCTGAAAGACGCAGGTTTGCAGTGCTGCCATATGTGCATGATGTATCCCATTGGCTAAAGAACATTGGGCAGCGTGCAGGAATCACAGTCGTTTTCTCAGGCCCGGAAGAATTGGCAAGGCTCTGTAAGCGTGTAAACGCGCCTAAATCATATCAGAGTTGTTGTTCTGTCGGGCACAGAAAACGGTTTGTGAAGTGCACAAGGAATGTAGTCTACCAAATTCCCCTGTCTTGCGGCAGTAAGTCTGTAGGACAGACAGGCAGGTGCTTAAACGATCGACTAAGAGAGCATTGTAACAACGTCCGCAGCACGGTACAAGGCCACTTGGGCATCCATTGCCGGAACTGCGGCTGCGTGCCATTCTTTGAAGATACTGAAGTTTTAGCGATGCACAGCTCTCAGCTCACCCGGGAAATTGTGGAAGCTGATTTCATAAAAAAACTTGGTAGTATTTGCGTTAGTGCGCCCTCAATCACGCTGACCCCTGGTGAAGTCTCGTATCTAAACAGATAGAAATCATAATGCTTATATTTTTTTTATTTTTTCAAGTGATCATGTTCTTAGTTCAATGATTTGCTGTTGGAACACCCCTTGTGACTGTCGTACATTTTTTGCGCATGCCTCTTCTTGTATATATACACACGATGTGGCAACGCAATACAATATTGTTGAAAGTCAGCGCTGTGCATGTCGTCTATCACTGTCCTTGTCCTTCGTGCTGTACGTTATTTTCGGCGCAGTCACTACCTGTCCTAAGTAGATGTATTCCCTTACCATTTCCAGTGCCTCGCTACCTATCGTAAACTGCTGTTCTCTTCCGAGACTGTTAAACATTACTTTGGTTTTCTGCAGATTAATTTTTAGACCCACCCTTCGGCTTTGCCTCTCCATGTCAGTGAGCATGCATTGCAGTTGGTCCCCTGAGTTACTAAGCAAGGCAATACCATCAGCGAATCGCAAGTTTCTAAAGTATTCTCCATTAACTCTTATCCCCAATTCTTCCCAATCCAGGTCTCTGAATACCTCCTGTAAACACGCTGTGAATAACATTGGAGAGATCGTATCTCCCTGCCTGACGCCTTTCTTTATCGAGATTTTGTTGCTTTCTTTATGGAGGACTACGGTGGCTGGGGAGCCGCTATAGATATCTTTCAGCATTTTTACATACGGCTCGTGTACGCCCTGATTCCGTAATGCCTCCATGACTGCTGAGGTTTCGGCTGAATCAAACGCTTTCTCGTGATCAATGAAAGCTATATATGAGGTTTGGTTATACTCCGCACATTTCTCTATCACCTGATTGATAGTGTGAATATGGTCTATTGTTGAGTAGCCTTTACGAAATCCTGCCTGGTCCTTTGGTTGACAGATGTCTAAGGTGTTTCTGATTCTATTTGCAATTACCTTAGCAAATACTTTGTAGGCAACGGAGTAAGCTGATCGGTCTATAATTTTTCAAGTCTTTGGCGTCCACTTTCTTATGCATTAGGATTATGTTAGCGTTTTTCCAAGATTCCGGTACGCTCGAAGTCATGAGGCATTGCGTATACAGGGTGGCCAGTTTTTCTAGAACAATCTGCCCACCATCCTTCAACAAATCTGCTGTTACCTGATCCTCCCCAGCTGCCTTCCCCCTTTGCATAGCTCCCAAAGATTTCTTTACTTCTTCCGGCGTTACTTGTTGGATTTCAAATTCCTATAGATTATTCTCTCTTCCATAATTTTCGTGGGTCCCACTGGTACTGTATAAATCCCTATAGAACTCCTCAGCCACTTGAACGATGTCATCCATATTAGTAATGATATTGCCGGCTTTGTCTCTTAACGCATAGATCTGATTCTTGCCTATTCCTAATTTCTTTTTCATTGCTTTTAGGCTTCCTCCGTTCCTGAGAGCATGTTCAATTCTATCCATATCATTCTTCCTTATGTCAGCTGCCTTACGCTTGTTGATAAACTTGGAAAGTTCTGCCAGTTCTATTCTAGCTGTAGGGTTAGAGGCTTTCATACATTGGTGTTTCTTGACCAGATCTTTCGTCTCCTGCGATAGCTTACTGGTATCTTGTCTAACGGAGTATCCACCGACTTCTATTGCAGACTCCTTAATGATGCCCATAAAATTGTCGTTCATTGCTTCACCACTAAGGTCCTCTTCCTGTCTTAAAGCCGAATACCTGTTCTGTAGCTTGATCCGGAATTCCTTTATTTTCCCTCTTACCGCTAGTTCATTGATCGGCTTCTTATGCACCAGTTTGTTCCGTTCCCTCGTCAAGTCTAGGCTAATTCGATTTCTTACCATCCTATGGTCACTGCAGCGCACCTTGTCGAGCACGTCCACATTTTGTGTGATGCCAGCGTTAGCGCAGAGTATAAAGTCAATTTGATTTCTAGTCTTGTCGATCAGGCTCCTCCACATACACTTTCGGCTATCCCACTTGCGGAAGAAGGTATTCATTATCCGCTTACTATTCTGTTCTGCAAACTCTACTAATAACTATCCCCTGCTATTCCTAGCACCTATGCCATATTCCCCCACTGCCTTGTCTCCAGCCTGCTTTTTGCCTACCTTGGCATTGAAGTCGCCCATCAGTACAGTGTATTTTGTTTTGACCTTACCCATCGCAGATTCCACGTCTTTATAAAAGCTTTCGAATTCCTGGCCATCATGACTGGATGTAGGGGCGTACACCTGTACGACCTTGAATTTGTACCTCTTATTAAGGTTCACAAGAAGGCCTGCCACCCTCTCGTTAATGCTTTAGAATTCCTGTTCGCTACCAGCTATATTGTTATTAATCAGGAATCCGACTCGCAGTTGTCACCTCTCCGCTAAGCCCCGGAAGCACAGGACGTGCCCGCTTTTTAGCACTGTATATGCTTCATTTGTCCTCCTAACTTCACTGAGCCATATTATATGCCATGTACTGCCCTCTAATTCCTCCAATAGCACTGCTAGACTCACCTCACTAGATAACGTTCTAGCGTTAAATGTTGCCAGGCTCAGATTCCAATGGCGGCCTCCCATAGAATGGAATAGCTCCTCAATTGTTTTAGAATGAATTAAACCACGTTTATTCCACATTAAAATGCGCCGAAGACGCTGCGGTGGAAAGAGGAGGGGTGTTATTGGAAAAGGGGAAGGGCAAGGCTGCCTCCGTTTTATTAATGAACGTTCTGGAGGCATCTAAGTGGGGCCCACGTGACGCTTGTGGCTGTTGTGGAGCCGATCGCCGACGGGTGGTGCTGCAGGGTCCTGAAGGAACAGCAGCAGTGCTCGCCAGAGCTCGATGGCGTGGTCCGGAGACGTGGTATCCGGGCAAGCCCAAGTCCGGAGAGAAGAAGGCCAGGGCCCCCGCTGTATGGTGGCCAGGGCACGAAACCTTGGTGGGACGTAGCGGAGACTTCAACGCGATGAACCCTGCCTGGGGCTACAACAAGTACACAGCAAAGGGCCGCGACCTGTACCAAGACGTTACGGAACTCGACTTCACCCTCATCACGGACCCGACACATCCGACGAGAATTGGTAACTCCGTGTCCCGGGACACCACTCCGGACCTCACGTTCGTCAAGAACGACATCTGGGGCGCGATCACCTGAAGAACCACGGGGATCGACCTCGGCAGCGACCACACCATCGTGGAAATCGGCATACCGGATCAGGACACCAGCGTCAAAACACACAGATGGATAGACTGGGATGCCTTTCGAGACGCCAGAAGCCAGAAGAGCGACGGTGACGACGAGATCGAAGACATCGACTCGTGGACGGCCGAATCACCAAGAGCGTACGCGACGCGACCAAAGAGATTGGAACGGGCGCGGAGATCGACAAAGTAGACAGCCGGCTTGCGCATCTCATCGAGGCCAAACAGTCGATACTCAATCGCTGGAAGAAACAACGGCTTAACTGCAGACCGAGAAAGAAGGTGGCGGAGCTGAACCGAGCGATCGAGGATCACTGTCGCGCTCTTTGCATGCAACAGTGGAACGAGATCTGTAATGCGGCAGACGGGCAGATGCATAGCGGGCAGACGTGGAACCTACTGGGGCACCTGCTCGACTAAACGAAGACCAAGTCGCACCAAAGGGACAGACTCGCCAGGCTCATACATCGGGCGGTCTCAGCACACGGCGTCAACGAAGTCACCAGGCGCATTAACGACAAATACCTGCCGACTACACCTACCGAACGAAACGCGCCGTACAGCGGCCTGCCTTACGTGAACCTCGATCGTGACATTGACGTCGAAGAGGTACGCGCGGCCCTGCACGACCTCAACAGCCGGTCGGCAGCTGGCCCTGACCTCGTCACGAACAAAGCGCTCAAGAACCTCGATGACGGCTCGATTGAAAAGCTCGCAAAATACTACAACAAGTGCTGGAGAGCAGGCGCAGTGCCAAAGCTGTGGAAGACAGCCAAGACCATCCTGATCCCCAAGCCGGGGAAGCCGCCGGACACGGATAATCTTCGGCCCATCTCGCTCACGTCCTGCGTGGGCAAGGTGCTGGAGCACGTCCTGCTCAACAGGTGGCAAGACTACCTGGAACAAGGTCTGTACCCGGCCACTTTGATCGGCTTCAGACAGCACCTCAGCACGCAGGACGCGATGCTGCAGCTCAAACACCAAATCATCGATGATGGCGGCAGCGCCCGCGACAACAAAGCCATTCCAGGGCTTGACCTGCAGAGCGCCTTCGATAAGGTGATGCACTCGGCGATTCTGTCCCAAGTCTCCAAGCTCAACATGGGGGAAAGATCCTACAACTACATCAAGGACTTCCTCACGGACAGGACCGTCGAGCTACGAGCAGGCGACCTACAGACGCAAGAGAAGAAGCTCGGGAGCACCGGAACACCGCAGGGAGCGGTCATTTCGCCGATGCTGTTCAACCTGGTAATAATCGGAGTGGCCGAAAAGCTCGGGCGCATCGAAGACGCCAGGCACACCATCTACGCGGACGATATCACGATATGGGTGACCGGTGGCAGCGACGCCCACATCGAGGGCGCGCTGCAAGCCGCCGTCGACGCAATAGAAGACCAGCTGGAAGGCACCGGACTGAGATGTTCGTCGAGCAAATCGGAGCTTCTCATACTCCCACCTACCAAATACAGCAGAGGCAAGACCAGACAATGCGAAAACGAAAAAATCAGAATCGTCACCAAATCCGGCAACATGATCCCCGAGGTCGGCAAAATTAGGATCCTAGGCATGGTCATCGAAAAGCACGGAAGAAACGGCGAAACCATCACCCGTCTCAAGGCAAAAGCAGCCAACGCGATTCGACTCCTCAAACGAGTCACTTCTCGAAAGGCTGGCATGAGAGAGGAGAGCCTAATTAGGCTCATACAATCCTTCGTCATCAGCCACGTCGCGTACGTTGCAGCCTACCACAGATGGCTGCAACACGAACGAAACAAAATCAACGTGCTCATCAGAAGAGCGTACAAGACGGCGCTGGGCCTGCTCGAGTCCACAAGCACGACCAGCTTGTTACAACTCGGGCTACGCAATACGCTCGAAGAAATAGCCGAAGTGCAACGGACCTCTCAACTGGAGCGGCTGTCCATGACCAAAGCCGGGAGGAAGATACTGGACGATCTGGGAATTAGACGCTCGAACGAGGTGGAGATGAAGCTCCCCGTCCCCGAAGAGGTCCGACACCAGACCAGAATCGACCCCATACCGAGGAACATGAATCCCGAGTTCAACAAGGGAAGAAGAGCGGCGAGGGCCAAGGCTCTCATCGACCAGCATGCCAACGACGAACACGCGCGGTACGTGGAGGCGGCCGAATACCGACGGAACGCCTTCGCAGCGGTCGTCATAGAGGCGTCAACCGGCGCCACGAGGACGGCAGCGAGCGTGAGAAGCGCCGAAGCGGAACAAGCGGAGGCGGTAGCCATCCCCCAGGCCATCGCCGACGCAGACTGCCACACGGTGCTGAGTGACTCAAGACAGGCGGTGCGAAACTTCGCCAAAGGGCAAATCTGCAGGGAGGCTGAGCGCGTACTGCGAGCGGTAAAACTAGACGAACGAAAAGTACGACTGAAGTGGTTCCCGGCGCACGCGGGCGACGCGTCGGAACGCAATGAGAACCATAATGAGAGGGCACACGCTGCGGCGCGAGCGCTAACCAACCGCGCCCCGGCGACAGACTGTCCGACGTGGTTCGGAACCAAGGACCGCATGACGGATTACAATGAAATCACGAAGGCCTACCGCTTGGCTCGCAGGACTCTTCCACCCCCGCACCCGAGACTGAGTCGAGCGGAGGCGGTAGTACTGAGACAGCTCCAGGCCGGATCGCTACCGAGCCCGAAACTGATGAATCGCATGTACCCCGAGACATATCCGACACATATTTGCAGAGTTGGCCGAAGGGAGACCGCAGACTACACGCACATCTTGTGGGACTGCATTAAATATCCAGAGGACGCTAAATCATGCAAGAACACTCCCACCGCGGCTCGAGGCAGCCGCGACGAGCTACGACCGAGACGATCAGCTCTGGACCGTCCAGCAGGTCTTCGAGGCGCTCGAAAGGCACGGACCCAGCGAGCCGGCAACGGCGAGCGGAGACCCGCGCCGTGTAACGGCAACTTCGAGGATGACGTAGGCCCTCGTCGGGGCGCGCGAGCGCCCAACTGCAGGCATAAATAAAGTTTCTCCAATCCAATCCAATACGGGTGGTGGTGTGCCACCCTTGTGGAAATGGTTCAACAAGTGAGGAGTAAGGAGGGTGCTTGTCTGGATTCCCCGAAGCAAGACTGACTCTCGCTGTGTGAGTACCTTCGGCGGAAGTGACGGTATAGAGAGTGGATCGCCCACTGCTGCGAGGTAGGCGGCACATCGTTTTTGGTCGCATGCTTGTCTGCCATTGGGTCTGCTACCTCAGGTGTGGTAGCCAGAAGAGGATAAGGATTATGGGATGCTGTGGCTTGTGCGGTAGAGAGATGAGCGCGCGCCAGTCTATGAGCCTTCTCGTTTCCAAGGATACCGCAGTGCGCAGGGACCCAGTGAATGGTAACATCGTGACCGCATTCGCGGAGCAGGCGTGCCTGGTGCCGGATCTTCTGCAGTACGGGATCTGTGTATATAACATTAGCACATGTCCGATGGGCAGCCTGGGAATCTGTGTACACATGATGGTGAACAGGGTCAGCTTGAGACGAAGTTGCGAGGGCCCACTTCAAATAATCTAGGATGGCCATTAGCTCAGCGCGGGTGCTGGACATTGCTTCTGCTGATATATGATGGCGGTGGTTTTGATTTTCATTTGTCTGGTCGTACCACGCAGTCGAATAACAGGTGTTACTAGCTTCGTCTGCAGGCAGTGCAGCGTCCGTGTATACGATGCGTTCAGTCAAGGAGAGTGAACTCGTAGCCTTGGCATGCCTCTTGGCATATGCAAGGCGCCGCATTCACTGAGTAGGGTCCATATTGAGAGGAAAGGGCCTGCCATCGGTGAGAGCAGTGATTTCCCACGGCGGCGTGTTGTTGGGCAAAATGGGCATTTTGTGGACGTTATACCCGAGGAGCATGAGTGTGTGTCGCCTGGCTTTTGTGGCGCGAAGTCTCGTCTCTTGTGTATAGATGTGCATGTCTATGAGCTCGGACAGGTTGTTGAGTTTGCTACAACTTTTAAGCGTTTCGAGGCTTGTGTACCTTGGGAGTCCAGTTACAATGCGTTCGGCTTCGTTAAGTAACCGGTCGAGCGCGTGCATCTGTGTGCGGTTGACTGGATGATACGGCAGCCCGTACATGATACGGGAGACAAGAAAACCTTGAGCGAACTGCCGCATTTCACGTTCGTTTACTCCACGGGTGCGGGTAGAGATTCTGCGTAAAGCGTGCAGGATTTGTTTGCTGGTCTTCGTAACGCATTGGAACCAAGTGTTCGTTGTGCCGTTCTCGTCTGGGTGCATACCGAGTATTCGGATAGTAGATTTCCATGTGATGGGTTGGTCACCGATGTACAGTTTAAAAGACTGCTTTTCTTCCTGCTTTCCAAAGGTAGACCTGCCACCATGAATGACGACAAACTCTGTTTTGTCTGGGGCAGTGTGTAAACCCGTTTCCGTGGCATAGGCGTGAATAATGTCGAGAGCTCGTTGTAAGACGTCCTCCTGCTCCCCGATGCACCCTTGATGCGTCCACACGGTGACGTCATCGGCGTACACCGCGTAATCCAGGCCCGATACGTCGGCAAGGCGCTTCGGTAGCTGGTGCATAGCTATATTAACCAGCGTCGGTGAAATAACCGAGCCCTGGGGGACGCCTACGTGGTTGGTTTGTATGGCACTGGCGTCGTGACCAACTTCGACTTGGTAGCTTCGCTCTTCAAGGAAACCCGCTATGAAGTTGTACATCTTCCCTCTGATGCCAAGGGCACGTGCTTTGATCATGATAGTGTTATGTGGGACAGAATCAAATGCCTTGCGTATATCCACTGCGACAACGGCTCGTGGGTGCACCGAATTAGAGTCGAGGACGTCCTGTTTTAGGCGGGCTGGCACATCCTGTGTTGATAGCCCACGGCGAAATCCATACAGTGTAGGAGCCAGAAATTAAGGTCGTGATCTTGAAGGTACCACATCAAGCGTGTGTTGACCATGCTCTCCATTACTTTACAGACACACGAGGTCAAAGAGATCGGACAGAGGTTGGCTAAGGTATGTGGTGGTTTACCAGGCTTCGGAATGGGCTTGACCACCGAAAACTTCCAAGTGGAGGGCAGTATCCCGGTATCCCAGACTCGATTAAATTCTTCGAGAAGAGCGTGCTTGTGCTCAAGGCGCAGCTCTTAAGGCCCGACCGCTGGCATGCGTCGGCACGTGCCAACGAGTCGAAAACGTCGGTCGTGAACACGGTGACGCGACGGGAACATATTCTGTCAACTGCCAATGCTACAAGATCGGTGACGTGTGGGCACGCTTCACCAATCAGAGGCTGCGATGCGTCGCCAGCGTCAACCAACCGGAGGCTGCAAGGCCTCCTATGATGGCCGCCGATCTGAAGACTCCGGCACCAACGATCATCAGAGTTTTTTGCCGACTACCGATGCTAAAAGATCGGCGACGCGTGGGGACGCGTCGCCAGCGTGCGATCGTCCGAGTTCTTTGGGCGCACGACGCGCGCGACAGTGTTCCTGAATGACAACGTTGTGACATTAGACCGACAATGACACGACCGATGACCGTGGATTGTGGCAGGGCGATGTGGATCCGAGTCGAGTTCGAACGACGCCGACAAATCCAACCTACCTATTGCCGTTTCGCCGGTCTCACTGCGATCGTCTGCTAAAATATCTAACGAAGTCACGATTGCCGCAACGTCTGTGCTTGTTGTACGTGTATTTTGCCGTGCTCTTGAGAATGGGAAACATGCTTCCGACCTCCGAGGTCTGGATAATCAGCACTCGCCTACCGCCGATGTTGTTTACATTACGCGTAGGGCTAGCGAGTTCATCGAGTTGGCGAGTGAACTGGCGAGTGAGCGAGCCCACCAGAGAAAATTTGTCGAAGGAAATGAATTTTTAGTTCCGTTTGGGGCTGCAGCGATTTGAAATATGGCACTCCTGACTTCGTGTGGTGTGTGATGTGGTGAATGAACCGTGTGGAACTTCGCGTGGTGAACCGTGGTGTGTTTCATGTGGTCTCAGGTGACTCAAGTTTAACGGGCGATCTCAGCGCCGATACCACCTGCAAAGATAACTTTTGAAAGCGAAAGCGATAACTTTTGAACTTGTAGCCGAACAATGGCAAGTACATGATCAGCGATGCCGTCCGTTTCAGCTGACAGTGCGCTCTTCTATTCGGCATGTGAATCCAGGTCAGTACAAGTTCGCAGTACTCCTTCACTCACTCCTTTCAAGTGCAGGCGTCTTATGGCCTAGTTGAGGATAAATCGCTCGTGCAGCACTCAAGAATGCTGACGCACTGAAGGAAACATGACACAGCGCTGTCGTGTTTGAGTCTGTGTGTCCTTATACTTGAGCACTGCAAAAAGAAGTGATCTGTTTGCATTATGTGCACCGTGTGCAATGCATAGGAGGACATGCATCATACAAGAACTATGCATGCGGCCGCGTATTCCAGGATTGCTTCGATGCCTGCTTGAGAAGCCGCACGTACTGAGTTAATGAAACTGTAATTGGCTCTTAATCTCTTCTTTATTTTTTGTTTATGGAAAGAGTACATGGTGTGACTGCATTGTGGGGAAGGAGAAAAGTGTCATGAGTGCTTTGTGCGGTGGGTATGCTGAAACTGCCCAAACCTCTCCAGCTTCCACTAAAATGTTTCTCGCTGCGATGCTATAAACCGCAGTCAGGAAAAAGATCAACTCATAACCAAGTTCCCAGTGCATCTTCGCAGAATGTGTTTGATTAATACGTTAACACTTCCACTACAACATTATGCCAATATACAGCTTATGCGGTTCAATAAATACGTTCTGTAAACGTGAACAACTGGTTAAAACACGCTGGCGGGCTAGTTGGTTAGAATCCATGGTAGAGAACAACTGGGCCTGCAATAACAAACTTTGTAGTAGCATTACAAAAAGCGCTGCCGTGCGTTTCAGCCACAACAAACTGCTGTGTATGCAACCTACTTCCTCACCTCTATGAAGACTCTTCTGGCCCTTCCCATTATTAGGGTAACATTCAGCCCTTCTCTCGACTTCTCCGCATATGTTACCAGCACTGTATCTAAGGCTCGTCGCATTCTTGGGTTTGTGTCCCGTGTCTCGATCCCTTCCCTCTGGATCTGAGGTTTTCCGAGCACTCTACACTTCTGTTATTCTGCCACAGCTGGAGTATTGCTCATCGGTATAGTCCCCGTACCAAACTGAGAAACTTGAGCTTGTTCAGCGCCGGGCAACACGCGCCCTCTGCTCCCGTCTTTTTAGTCGCTGCAAACTAACTCCAGCCAACAAGGATCACCCCAATGCCCTAAAGTAGCACATCCTGCAGCACCAGCGCAACATTACCCTAGTATCTCTATTCTGCAGGACGATTCTCTAGACAGCACTCATCTTTCTTCGTCAGTCCGTCTGAACAAGCGGTCAGCACAGCCTGAGCCCCCATCATGCCTGTACGGCCCGACTCCGCAACTCCATGCGTATATCGTGCATACAGAGCCTTCTCTTCACCCCTCTGGCCATGCGGACGGACTGATTCGGTGCTCCTGTGCGCCCGTGGACTGCCCAGCACTTGCCCTGTCTGTGTATGTGGGGGGAGGGGGGGGGGCGTGGGTTGCTGGGCATCTTCTGCATCCTGCAAATTCCGGCTTTAGATGGCTGCCGATCAGATTCCCTAGCGTACGGGCCCCAGCTTTTTTTTAAAGCTTGCGAGCTGTCTTGAGTGTTATTTATGGCAAAGATTATTATTATTGTTGTTGTTATTATTATTATTATTATGAAATAAAATCTTCAATATGACCACATTGAATGCGTTGAAGCTAGCATGACATGTAATTCAAAATATTTAAATTATGGCGTTTTACGTGCAAAAACCACTTTACGATTATGGTCACGCCGTACTGGAGGACTCCGGAAATTTAGACCACCTAAATCTAAGTACACCGGCATTTTCCCGTTTCGCCCCCTCGAAATGCGGCCGCCGTGGCCGGGATTCGATCCTGCGACCTCGTGCTCAGCAGCCCAACACCATAGCCAGTGAGAGACCACGGCGGGTTAATTCAAAATATTTCTGGAACTTCGTGCGCTCTCACTGTCCTGAAGAGAGCGCCGAAGAAGCCTTCTTGAGGAAAATGATGATGTTGTCTCAAACGCTGCTGACTCCTTTGCAGAACATTTCGGTTCTCTATATGGTGTAAAAAATGCTTGGTAACCTTCCTTCTCAGTATGGCAGGGTGTGTGCGCTATCACTCAACGAAGACCGTGTTTTCAAGTGTATGGAGAGCCTCAAACCTTCCCTTTCTTGTGGTGCTGATGGTATTCCTTCCACTGTGCTTAAACCTTTCAGACGCTGTCTACACAATTGTGTGCAGCAAGATAATGTGTTAACAGCGAAAGCACTGATGAAAGTAATGATATTTAAAATGTGCCCCATACATCTTGAAACACTTATTATTGGAACTGTGCTGCAAGTTTGAATGGCATGCCGAATCTTTTAGCAAAATGAGTGGGAAGGTAGACGGTTGGGTATTTTTACTCGGTGTGAGTATGTTGGATGTAGAAGGTTCACTTCTTTCACAATGTCATGCACCAGACATAATTTGAAAGTGGCTGGATAAGTACTTTTCAAGCCTTTGAAAACGCGAATTAGTTTATGTTCTCATATTTGATGTTCCTATAGTGAGTTTTCGCATGGAGTCCACATTCTGTAAACTTGACAAACTCACTAACCATTTGAAAATTTTTAATCTTTTCTGGAGCTGTACACTCATGATTTGGTTTTCATGCAACGGTATAAAAAAACGTGCAGTTATTAACTGCCGGCCTATGTCTATCCTCTGCACTGCGTCAAAAGTGTTTGAATTGCATTCCCGGCTTTCCGTTCGTGCTAGGAACATTTTAACAAATGAACAGCGTGGCTTTGTGTGCCGACGACTTAAAGCTATTTAAGGCTGTCAACAGTGTTCACCAATGCATTGTCCCCTAAAAAAATTATTTTCACCCTCAAACTGCTGCAGAAGAAATATCGCACTCTTATATGCTCCCAAAACTAAGGTATTAATTTATAGTACGCGGAAAACACACCATGTTCAATTTTCATACACCCTTTGGGATACTACACCGCCCGGGGTCGATGAAATGAACGATCTTGGTTTGTACCTCGACAAAATGGTAAGCTTCTCTTCGCACGTTAAATATGCACATGCCGTTCACGCCCTTGGAATTGTATGTCGTATACTGCATGATTTCCATTCGCCTGCTCTGTTTCTGAAATTGTATTCTGCTGAGCGACTTCCACTACTAGAGTAAGCCTCTTAGGTGGGAGTGAAACGTGCAAATCTATTTCTTACGTCGTCCAACGCGTCCAGTATAAATTAATATCTATCTTCAAGCACCACTTTTGCCATTCTGGCGACCCCATATATATAGATAATGTAAATGAGCTGCCCCATAGATTTGAATAAGTGCTTCAATAGCACAACTCGGCAGAGGGCAACGAAAGTCACCTATTAAAACTATCCTATTCTCAAGTTTGTGTTGCCTGGCGGTATGTCATCTCACTAATGTCGAAACAGACAAACATGGCATGTTGAATTTAGTTACAATAGAACATGGCCTTTGCACAGTGAACATTTTTCTAGCAATACACTTAATGCCGCTCACTGTGAAGGCCTCCCGATGCGGTGTCGATGCTTCAGAACAACCTAGAAAAATAAATGAGGCGCTCCATGGGACAAGATTAGACAAAACAAAAATCGGGAGAAGACACGCTACGAATTACGTAAATTTTAGCTATTCTAGGTGTTCGTTTGTGAGCGCTACAGGTGTTTGTAGTCTTTGTGCTGATTTGCTCAGAACCCACTTTTTGACCTTTCTTTCATACGCCAACAAGTATAGTTTTATTGACATCCATACTTCTTTATCTGTATCCGGTGACCGTATTTCACCGGCTAACAAATGTTAAACGTTATCGCTAGGCGCAAGACGCGCCTGCACGTATCGGAAGTTTCGCGAATGTTATCGACGCTTCTACCCGTTGTCTGTTGTCGGCGAACCTTGTGTAATCTGAACGCACACGCGACACGAATTGCCTAGCAGTCGACCAGCCACGGGCGACTCGTGGCGCCGCTAAGCTTCAATCAACGCAAGACATGCATGAGTGGAGGATGTGGTTGTGGAGGATGTGACTAATCCTCCACGGAGGGATTAGTCAGCGTAGAATGAAGCAAGGTTCCAGGGGAAAAAGAGCATCTTCACTTTTCCAGCCCCTTTCGATGGGAATGTGCTAAGTGGAAAATCAAATTACATTTGGCACAATGTTTGGCCGAGCATGCATGTGCGAACCTGCTTTTCAGAACCCAAAAATTTTGTCGGAACACAAGAATGCGACCGAAGACGCGATGCTACAACTTAAGGGAACCGGTTTTTCAGAACGCTAAAATTCCGTCGAAACACAAAAAACGGGCCAAGACGCCATGATACAAATTAAGCACCCTATACTAGAAGCTAGAACACGTACTACTAAAGCTATACTCGGCCTCGACCTCGAAAAAGGCTTTGACAGCATAGCCCATTCCACCATTCTTGACCGCATCTCACGCCTTAATCTCGGTGCGCGCCCTTATAATTACGTCAGAGACTTTCTGTCTAATCGCACGGTCTTCCTCTCGGTGGGGGATCTCCGCTCCAACGCGCATACTCTGGGCAGCGCGGGAACCCCTCAGGGCTCCGTTATCTCCCCAATGCTCTTTATTCTCGTCATGATCGATCTTGCCAAGTAGATGCAGCGAGTAGACGGTGTCACCCACACCGTCTACGCTGACGATATATCCATCTGGGCCTACCAAGGCAGTGACGGCCAAATAGAAACGGCACTACCATCCGTTATTGAAACAGTCAAGACCTATCTACAAGGCACGGGGCTTCGCTGCTCCTTTGCGAAGTCTGAACTCCTCCTCTACGTGCCTACTCTCTGTGGCCGCCGTCAGAATTATTCCACCGCGTAACGCCAGTACCAACACATCGCGTTTCACCTAACGGATGGCAGCCCCATACTCCTCGTCACAAATATCCGTGTCCTCGGCATGCTCATGGAGGCGAATGTAAGGAATGGCGTAGCCCTTGCCAAAATCAAGATAAATACATCCAACAGCATGAAACTTTTGAAATGGGTCTCCAACCGCCGTGGGGGTATGAAAGAGGAGAATCTCCTCCGATGACTCCAGTCATTCGTAATTTGCCACAGCACCTACGTTGCTGCTTATCTAAACTGGTACAAGGCTGGTACAAACTGGTACAAACACCAGATCCCCTCCACCATACGAGCCTGGTTTCACGGTGACCCTATCCCCAGAAACGTGCACCCCGAATACAACCACGCACGCCGCACTGAACGTGCCACGGTTCTCGCCAATGCCCTCGCTCGCTACGACGGTGTGAGATCCCCGCGGTACCCGCTTTGCAGCCATCACCACGCGTGAAGGCTCTCTCCACCACGCTATCAGCCTACTAACCCCACATGCTGAGGAAGCTCAAGAAGTGGCCATCGCCTTAGCCACACTAGACCTAACATGTCATACCATCGTCTCCTGATCCGCCGTTATCAACTATATTAACGGCCGTATCTCACACCAAGCCTTGCGCATCTTGCAACAAACACCCCGCTCAACCGACCATCAGGTGACACTCGTCTGATTCCCAGCTCATGAAGGCACCGTCCACGCGCGCCTAGCCAACCTCAACGAGGTCGCCCACTCCATAGCGCGAGGGATATAGTTAACCGCGCGGGAGACGGGGAGGCTGCCCCCACCGGCAGGTATCGCCTGACACGCTACAATGATCTTGTGAAATCCTACTTAGAGCGTAGAACTTTCCCCGGCCCACACGAAAACTATCCCGCGCGCAGGCTACAACTTTCCCCCTGCTACAAAGCAATACCTACCCCTCCATACACCCGCCGTGGTTGCTCAGTGGCTATGGTGTTGGGCTGCTGAGCACGAGGTCGCGGGATCGAATCCCGGCCACGGCGGCCGCATTTCGATGGGGGTGAAATGCGAAAACACCCGTGTGCGTAGATTTAGGTGCACGTTAAAGAACCCCAGGTGGTCAAAATTACCGGAGTCCTCCACTACGGCGTGCCTCATGATCAGAAAGTGGTTTTGGCACGTAAAACCCCAAATATTATTATTATTATTACCCCTCCATACACCGTTACAAGATCTACCCAGACATTGCAAATTTCAACAAGAGCGGACACTCCCATAGAACCCAGCGGCCGAATTGACTGTAGCACACCATGCGGATGGTATTGACTCTTTCCGGTTTCGGTTTTGGGCGCGCGCGCGTTTTGAACACCAGTTGGTACACGCCGCGCCGGCTCCGCTGTTCGGCGCGGCATTTTTTTTTCGCTTCTGCTGAACCCCGCGTGGCTTTGGCATGGAATCGTTTCATTATTTAGTAAAAATGATTGCGAACGACCTTTACAAGACTCCACCGAATCGGTCAGTTGCAATTTCATAAAGAAAACGCAAGACGTCTTCTGAAATGATGGAATGTTTATATTGCTGTACATAAATACTTGTTCCGGGCTTCTTCTACATTCATCCAAAGTTGGGGCACCAGGTAAGCAGCAGTCGTTGCCGTACGAAGCTCCACCGGATGCCATCAGCTGAAAGGAAGTAAATTACAAGCATGTATCATTTCGGTATATTGACCTAACAGGAGTATTGCGTGTGGAGGTGAAACGTGCGTAAGTGGTGAATGAGCGGAATTACAGATAAATTTACTTTTGCCTACATTTCGCAGCAAACACTCCTCCCAAACTATGCCATAAAATCTGAACAAACTATCCGATTTTCAAGCACCCCTCCCTTCCCGGGCATTATTTCCTGCACTTTCAGTGCACAAATGCGGGTGACTGCGCGTTTCCTAAACAACTTGGCCTCAGTCGACGCGATGGTACGCCAAGTACACAAAGGTGGCTACAACACAGGCTCAGCGAGACTATGTTACACGCTCGCAGAATGCCCTCTAGTCGCACTCAAGACAGATTCGTGGGGGCAAAGCCTGTTTTCAGCCTCCGTGTTATCTTTTACGCGTCCTGCCGGCGCATGCAACACTCCCGTGTTATCACTCATGGCAATCGATCGTCGCGTTTTCGACAAGCGTGAGGACCGAAATAAGGTACATGTTGTTGTAGAGCTATAAAATGCGTCACAAACTTGTCCCACTAAAATTCAGTACATGCAAAACTAACTCACTATGGCCGACTTGCTTTTCTGCTAACAGCTTCAAAACCCCAGGCGCGGCAAGCATGCCTCAAGATATCCCAAAAAGTTACCAAATAAATTACAATACTATTTCGGGTCAGAGAATGCGTCACGAACTTCTACCAGTAAGATTCAGTACACGCAAAACTAAGTGCGGCACACAGCCGAGCTGCTTTTCGCTAACTGCGCCACTACGCCGAGCGCTGCCACTGCGCTTGAAAAGTACCCCCAAAAGTAGTGAAAATAGTTGCAATAGTGACTGGGGTCAGAGAAAGCGCCAAAACTTGTCCCGGTAAGATTCAGTACACGCGAAACTGCGTCACCGGGCCAAGGTGCTTTTCGTCAGAAAGCCAGGTGCGGCGAGCGTGCCCAAGAACTACCGAAATAGCTTATAATTATGCTTGGGATCATAGAAAGCGTCGCAAACATCTCCCAGTACGAGTAATTAACTCATATTAACTAGGCTTGGACTGCGGAGCTGTTTTTCGATAACTGCGTCACTATATAGGTTCAGTTTTGTGCAGTAAGCCGAAATGTGCTTGAAGTGCGTCGCAGAGTGTCAAACGAAATTCCTCACCTTGCTGTAGTCCAGTAGTGCAGCGGTGCCGTGTCGAAATGCAGACGGAACAGAAGAGAACGCCGGGAGTCCAAAAATTACCGACGATTACGCTACTTCCTAATGCGAAATTTGAGCGCAGCAAATAAGCTGTTTCACCTTTTCGATAGATTGAGGCAAAGAAATCGAGCAACACATGTATGCGCTATCACAGAATTTTTTTTTATTTTTCACACGTATTCCTTTAACAAAGACTCCATTAACAGTTCTTGACAGTCATGAAGGAAGCTTTGTGGTCGGAGAAATAGACTGATATATGTTCGACTTGGTACACCAATGCTTGATTCTCAAAGACGAGATCTATACAAGTGCCTCGCGAGGTTGTCACAGCCGTGGGACGCGTTACGAGCGAGAGGAACGGGATGTTCTCCCGCATAAGTGTTAGGAAATTGCTGTTTGTCTTTATGTCAACATTAAAGTCCCCCACTACTAACATCAGTGTGGATCGATGGACGGTTAATGCGAGTTGCGGGAAGTGCACGACGTCTTTCGTGAGTGCGGTAGCGGACTCACGAAAGCGGTATCAGTCGGTCGCTGCTAGCGCTGGGGGGATGAAAGGGGGGCGGAGCTGGTTATGAGGCCGACGACAACGCGAAACCCAGGAACGGACGCCAAAGAGCCATTTGTGTAGCCAGCCCTCCTCCACAGTCTCTCCTCCTCCCTTCCATCATCCTCCCTCGCCCGGAGAGCCGACAGCGCGCATGCGCGGCGGCGGAGCAGCGGCGCATGCGCGGCGGCGGAGCGCGGCGGCGGAGGCGAGCTGGTTACGAGGCCGACGACAACGCCGACAACGCCGACGCCGACGACGACGACGACGACGACGACGCCGACGACGACGCGAAACCCAGGAACGGACGCCAAAGAGCTGCGCTCTAAAAAACGGGCTACATTCAAAAGAGACAGGTCGCCGAGCACGCGAGCTCCACATGCGCAGCCGGCCTCGCTCACTCCTGCGCCTTGTTTGGCGCATGACGTATGCACGTGCGTCTGGCGTGCCGCTAGCTTGTTGCTAGGCAACGCAACAAAAATAAGTTGCAAAGTATAAGTTCATTTACACGCAAAACTTTTTCACTTTTATTGGGAAATAATAAAAAAAAATAAAACGTTGTCTGGAAGCTTATTTCACATTCTTTTTTTCTAATGCTCGCGTCAACGGATTCGCGGCCACAAGCAGCATGTACTGAGTTGTGCGTTTTCCTGTCATAGGTTGACTCGTGCTTGCCGCCGTGTGCTGCCTGGCCGTCCATCATCAGAAACCGAAGCTCTGCATCACCTGAAGATTATCTTGGTTCCGCAGCGAACTTCACTGAGTCTGCGTCACCGATATCGGAAGCAGCGCCACCTGGACCTATAAAAGGACCAGCACAGCAGCAACTCGTTGGGATTCGCGGCCACAAGCAGCATGTACTGAGTTGTGCGTTTTCCTGTCATAGGTAGGCCATAATTTTGAGTTGTTCGTTTAGCCCTACGTGATTTTTGTTTTGGCCGTTGATCCCCCGTGCATGTGCCTTTCTTTATGTTCAAATGGGTGTGGATCTGTGCACATACCGCGCACGCATTGGTTTGTTTGCATGCCGCAGTCACAGTGGGGTTGAACGTTTACATGACAGCTCGTGCTTCATTCGCGCGCTTAGCCCAAGACCCTCATTGACATTGCTGTGCATTTGTCTCGCACTGCTATTGCTTCGAGCTGGAGACGTGGAGAGTAATCCCGGGCCCAAGATTGAGGACGTACTGACCTTTCTGAAAGAGTTTCGTGAAGAAATTTCATCCGATTTAAAACACGTAAACGACCAAATAGCAAGCTTAAATACCCGAGTCACCGCCATTGAAAAAAAGATTAGTAGCGTACCGGAAATTAAAAAGCACTTTGACGCTGTCAAAAATTCTGTTCAAGAAGTTAAGACAAACATATCTAAAGCAAATGAAGAACTCGTTGATGTTGTGGATGACATAAGTAACAGAATGAGGCGCAACAACCTCATAATCAAGGGTATACCCGAAGAGGGCCCTGAAGGATACGCCGAATCCGAAGCCATTGTGAAGAAATTTTGTTCCACTCATTTGAAGGTCAACGTTGGAGACATTGAGCGTGCTCACCGTATTGGTCAGCGCCGTCACGGTTTTCACCGTCCTATTATAATTAAATTCCTCAACTTTAAATCTAAAACAGAAGTCCTACAAAATGCCCATAAACTGAAAAATCTCGAGTCCCCTAAAGTGTGGATCGAAGAAGACTTTTCGCCTAAGGTACAGTTGGCTCGTAGGAAGTTGCGCGAGTTTGCTAAGAGCAATCGTGAGGGAAACGAACGTTTTTCTATTCGTTATATGTCTCTACATTTTAAAGATTCTGTTTACCGGTTTGATTCAGTCACTAATAATGTTGTACAGGTTGCTGCAAGGAACCAACCTTCCAGTAATTGACAAAAAACAACTGAGAGGCGTAAGCTTACGCCCGTACATGCAGTCTCGTTGCTCTTGGCAAATTTCCGCAGCCTTTTTCATAAAATTGATGCACTGAAAACGCTCATACATTCTTGCACCACAGATATAATAATAGGTACGGAAACGTGGCTTTCCAGTGACATCACTAATAGTGAACTTGCACTTGACCCATCTTTTGTAATCTTTCGAAAGGACCGGGAAGGCTTCCGAGGAGGCGGAGTTATTCTGGTCATTAAAGATGACTATCAACCGTCTCTAGTGATAATCGACTCTCCTCTTGAAATAGTGTGGGTCTCTGCACGTATTGGACATGCGCAATGTGTTATTGGTGCATGCTATCGTCCACCCAATAGCCGTTTGGAATTTGTTCATTTTTTCAATGATGCTTTACAACAGGTCTTATCCCAGTTCCCAAAATGCATACTAATACTAGGGGGTGATTTTAATTACCCAGGTGTCGAGTGGTCAACCTCTTCCTTAAAGGAACATTGCAACAGATCTGAGTGTCTTAATTTTCTACAAACCTTGTATTTTCATCACTTAACTCAAGGCGTGCGCGAACCAACTCGGGGTGATCACATACTAGATATCATTTTAACAAATCATCCAGACCTTGCTGCGACACATGTGCTTGAACCATTAAGTGATCACAGGGTGGTGCAATGTTCCTTTGCATTGAAACCTGCCAAGAAATATACAGCGAAAAAATACATTCTCAACTACGCACGCGCCGACACTGGCAGAATGATTGATATGTTAGCCTCATTTACAGCAGACTTTGCAAACAATTTTCAAAACAGAACGGTACACGATAACTGGAGCTTGTTCCGCGATAAACTCAAAGAAGTTGAAACTACATGCATACCAAGAATGACCATCAGCTCAAGGCAGAACGATCCGTGGTTTAACCGCGAAGTGAAGAAGTGTATAAACAAGAAAAAGAGAGCGTTCAGAAAAGCTGCCCGAACAAATGCTCCAGAAGAATGGCAAAATTACAAAACCATAGCACGCCATACAGAAACAACAATTGTCGAAGCTAAACACAAGTTTTTTAATTGCACCCTTCCCAATATGATAAAAACTGATCCCAAAAAGTTTTGGCAAGTAGTAAACCCAAAATCAGATCACACTACTCCCTTACTACTTTCCGAAAATGGAGCAGTGCTCAACACAAAACATAGCACTGAGCTATTTAACAAATGCTTCTCTTCAGTTTTTACTAACGAACTGCCACTTGATAACACTCACATACTTCAACAACCATCTATTCGATTCCCCTTTTCATCCATCATAATAACGGAGCATGGTGTTTCTCGTGCCATTGACAGGCTTCCTCATAAAACCAGCCCAGGTCCTGACGGTATAAGTGCTAAACTTCTAAAATTAACCTCGCACTACTCTTCAGTTTTATTATCTTTAATATTTCAGCAATCACTCGATACAGGGTGCCTACCGGAAGATTGGAAATCGGCGTTAGTGATACCGGTATTTAAATCTGGTGATACAGCAGACTCTAATAATTACAGACCTATATCACTGACATCTATCTGCTGCAAACTACTGGAACACATCCTATACTCTCACATTATAGCCTATCTTAACGATAATAACCTGCTCCTCAATAACCAACATGGCTTTCGCCAAAATCGCTCATGTCAGACGCAACTTTATGAACTCGTAACAGATATTCACACTTCTTTGCACAGATTGATTAGTACAGACGCCATTTTTATTGACTTTTCTAAAGCTTTCGACCGAGTACCTCATAATCGACTAAAACTGAAAGTTAGAAACCTACAGCTTGACCATAACACGACGCGATGGATTGAGGAGTTCCTAACGAATCGATTTCAAGTAATCAGTCTCAACAACTGCTTTTCTAACCGCACTCACGTCACTTCGGGAGTTCCTCAAGGATCCGTCCTTGGGCCACTGCTATTTTTAATATACATAAATGACATCGCAACTAATATTACCTCACAAATACGTCTCTTCGCAGATGTCTGCGTCTTGTATAATGAAATAAGCTGCCCTGCCGACATTTATGTGTTGCAGTCTGATTTAACAAAACTAACTGACTGGTGTGACACATGGCAGATGGAAATTAACATAGCTAAAACTAAACACCTAAAATTTGCTTCGATAACTCGACCTACCTCTGAGCAATATACAATACGCGGTATTACTGTTCACACAGTATCTTCAATCAAGTACTTGGGTGTCCTGTTTACCTCCAATTTAAGCTGGAATGCTCACATTGAACACATCACCTCAAAAGCATGCAAAAAACTTGGTTACCTGAAACGTCACTTACACCTTGCTAACACAGATACCAGACTTCGCGCATACAGTTCTCTTATCAGGCCTTCTTTAGAATATGTGTCAATAATTTGGCACCCCCATCACTCTAATCTCACGAACCTACTTGAATCAGTTCAAAATAAAGCTGCGCGGTTCATCTTAACTTCATACTCTCGCTATCAAAGTGTGACCGCCTTAAAGAAATCACTTAATATCCCTTCACTTGATATGCGCAGGAAATTATCACGGTTGACCTTCTTCCATAGCCTTTACCACAGCAACATTGCATTCGCTCGAGCCCATATTCTTCCCGCTCCCCACATCTCTACCCGCACAGACCATGTTCATAAAGTAAAACCTATATTTGCCAGGACTAACGCTTACCAAAATTCGCCTCTAGTTTTATCTATTGCCGAATGGAACTCGCTACATGCAAACATTGTCTCGCTTACGGAATCATCATCATTTCATGCAGCACTGCTAACCTTTTTAGAGTGTGTCAACCTGTCAGATCCCACGTTTTCTTGAATATTTATATAAACAGTATTTTCAAGTGCTTGGCATTGTGTAAAATTCATTCCGTGTCATCAGATATGTGTCTGTGTAGGCTGTTTACCTAAGTGTTTATCCTTAACCTCTTGTTCTGATGGGTACTGATTGTTTGCATCACATTTTATGTTCTTATGCGCGTTTCACGCTACTAAACATTGTATAAATTTCGTTACCCTTTTCTTTCTTTCTTTTTTTTGTTTGCTTCTGCTAGATGTTTTTCATGGTTCCTAATGCCTTCATATATTTACATTGTACAGATTTCAATCATGCTTGAACTTTTTCGTCCCCCCCCTATGTAATGCCCTAACGGGCCCTTAGGGTACTCAAATAAATAAATAAATAAACTAACGGATGAAGTTGAAACTAGGCGTGGCGTGTTTCGTGTTGCCAGTTTTTGAAGAGTGTCCCCTCTTGTTGAATTTCTTTCTCTATGCATTTACCCCAATCCCACGTGCTATATCTGCGAGACACGGCTAGCCACAATTACGCACATGCTTTGGGATTGTACACAAAAATACCCCGACACTAACCCCACGACCCTCTCGTCGAGAAGGCACGCTGCCCTGCGTAGCTCCAACATTGACGACCAACTGTGGGCGACCCAGCATGCTTGCGAGGCGGCGAAGAGGCAACACATCGACGTCCACACGTGAGAGACCTAGGCCCAGCCACCGCCTCTTGCTGGTTTCAATAAAGTTTAATCAGTCAGTCAACACAAAAATGAAGATTCGCATGATGTAACAGAACACTGTCCGCATAAAACAACTTGGAGGATATGCCCTTGTAGGCCACCGGTAATTTTGCCCACTCTATTAATTTTGGTGTAAGGATGACAGTGACTTCCGCAGTTTTTAGATTAACAAGTATCGCTTTTTTTGCCATCTTGCTGTCGGTTTTTGATTGTCATTTTCCTGGTGTGCAGCTATTGCTTTCGGTTAAGGATTGTGGTATTCTCGGTTACCCACGTGACCATGAATGTGTGTATATGTATGCTCGTTTTCTCATTAGGAATGTTTAACTGTAAGTTTAGCGCTGTCTACTTATTTTGCTTCTTAGAATATTCCTTATTTGCACTGACTTGAGTATTACTCCTGCTCTGTGTGGACAGCTTTGCAAGAACCCACTTAGCTTCCCACTTAGCTGACTACAGATATGCAACATTGGAAGTAGGGCGAATGCACATGAATGGGGGTTGTTCCGTCTTTCTGTAAGCCTGCATAAAGAATTGCCCTCTTTCTTTTAGGCTCTGTCTGTATGCGCCTTGGTGATGCGGCGAAGTCCATCGCCTATAAGTTCGCTCGTTAGCAACTTGGGATATACACACCGACACGGGTTCATGAAAGCCACATCGCCAAGTGCGCTTCAGCGAGCAGCTGGGCTTTGGTAAGGAAATGTGGACCACTCCGTTCCTATCGGAACGCAGCCGGGAATGAATCTCAATTCTCAAGAGCCCTTAAGACAACGCGAGTGCTGCAAGTTGACGCAGCGCAATGCTTAAGTGCATTTTTGGAAAAAATATAAACGAAAGCACACAACGATCGGCTGGCTGCAGCGCCCTCTGGCCAAGTGGCGCGCAGCCGCCGATCAATGCGGCGACGGAGAAGCGCTGCCGCCGCGGGACGGAGCAGGTAAGAGCCGCTCATGGCTGCCTTCCGGTCGCTCGGGCCATACGCGTCCTGGGTAGTGACACGCTAGGGAATGGCGGCGTCATTGGTGGGACTCTTTGTTAAGCTACGATTCTTCTAGCGACGTTCCAACATCGAGAAAAGTGCGTCATATCGCTAAGACATCTATTGCTCGTGGTGCCCATATAACCTCACATGGAACTTGTCGAAGGAATTAAGCATTCATTAAAATACACGGAACACGGAGGTGCTTAGACCAGGTTCCGTGTTGGCCGCAACGCATGTTCAACTTGATACGTGTCGAAATACGAATCGCAACTTGATCCTGCCGGCGGAAATTCTTGAATCCTGAAATACTTCAAGGTACCTGGCTGTGCGGAAACCCTTGTGAGGAATTCACAATGAACGTCCCCGCTCTCTCTTTCTTTCAGTACACTTGTTATATACATTGTTATATATATTTATAAATAAGGATTGGAAGCGTGCCGAAAACTGGCCTTGAATGTAGCTACCAAGAAACCCAATAAATGTCGACTGTCTGTAAAGCAGTGTTCTTCGCAGGTGGTTAGCGGCGCCACAATTGTGTTTACATCTTCGTTGATGACTCATGATGTTCACGACTGACGTTGGATGCTTTCTGCACATTAAGCGGAATGTTATACTGTTTTCTGCCTGTGCGATCCATTGAAATCACCGAAACGTTGTTTTTTCTACAATGCGTCCACTCTGCGGCAAACTATAACGTGTTTCGTTTCGTCAGGGCATGTGGGGCGAGCAGCCCGTGCCGGAGGCGATGGCGCGATCGCCGAGCCGCGAGTCGTTCGGCACCGACCTGTCGCTGCTGTCGCTGTCCAGCCTGGGCTCAGAGCGAGCGCGCGCGAGGCGCTGCCTGCTACAGGTGCCTGGCGACCTGCGGCGGCGGCGTCCCCTTTCGGGCGAGGTGCTCCTCGAGGAGGAGGCCGCGGCGCCGCTGCTCAAGAGCTTCAGCACGGCGGACATCGTGCAGGCCGCCGCCGCCGCCGAGCCCCTGCGCGCCAGCGTCTCCGAGCTGGCGCTCGCCGAGCTCCCGGCCCGCCTCGAGTCGCGCTCGTGCTCCACCTGGGTCGCCGTCGGGGACGTCGCCAGTTCGCAGCTGCCCTCGCCGCAGGTATGCGCTGCAGCACAAACATTCACTGCGATTTGGTGTGCGTAAGTGTGGGAAGCCGATCACGTGGTAGAGACAGGATTGTAGAGCAGAAGCGCGTGTTGTATGTATGTATGTATGTATGTATGTATGTATGTATGTATGTATGTATGTATGTATGTATGTATGTATGTATGTATGTATGTATGTATGTATGTATGTATGTATGTATGTATGTATGTATGTATGTATGTATGTATGTATGTATGTATGTGTGTGTGTGTGTGTGTGTGTGTATGTATGTATGTATGTATGTATGTATGTATGTTCCGTACCACCGTCAGTTGCACTTCGCTACTCGAAGAGGCAGAACGTGTGTCGGCTGAGCTCCTGAACAACACTTTGCAATGTGGTAAACGTGGTTTCAATGATGGATCCGGTGCGACGTAATGGTAACGCATGTATCTTGCATGTATACCGTGAAATCGCCATTGAGTATTGTTCCCGTAATGCATCTTGCATTAATAGTTGTTCGCAGACTGCACAACAAATGAACGGAAGAAAACAAGCAATTGAACCTATGCACAGTGAGTGCAAACCCTGTCACTGTAGCGTCCTGCCGGTATAGTTGAGCTTGTCTACAGCGAAGCGCACATGCTTATGCTAGAATAAAAATTGCTGTTCCATAGCATAGTACACGCACCCTAAGCAGAGATAGTGACAGATTGAACGCTAAGACGCGTCTTCAACATGTCCTGCTCTGCAAGAATGTGGCACTCGGTGGCATTCGAATGCCTACAACAGCGCTGGAACGCAACTTTTTCCTCAAGGGTACTTTATGTGAAACGTTATGGCGCAATAACAGTCATCATCATCACAGCCTATCTTTTTGTGCACTGCAGGACGAAGGCCTCTCCCTACGATCTCCAATCACCCCTGTACTGCGCCAACTAATTCCAACTTGCGCCTGCAAATTTACTCATTTCATTACTTCACGTAGTTTCCTGCCATCCTCGAGTGCGCTTCCCTTCTCAAGGCACCCATTCTGTAACTGTAATGATCCACCGCTTATCCATCCTACGCATTCATTTTCTCTCTGATCCACATCTCTCTCTTCCTGTCAACGTTTCGGTTAACATTTTCCGTCCCATCACTATTTGCGCGGTCCTTAACTTGTTCTCGAGCTTCTTTGTCAACCTCCAATTTTCTGCCCCATATGTTAGCACCGGTAGAATACAGTGATTGTACACGTTTCTTTTCAGTGATAGTGGTCAGCTCCGAGTCAGGATTTGGCAATGCCTGCCGTATACACTCCAACCTATTTTTATTCTTCTATGAATTTCCTTCTCATGATGAGGGTTCCCTGTGATTAATTGACCTAGGTAAACGTACTCCTTCACAAACTCTAGAGGCTGACTGGCGATCCTGAACTCTTCATCCTTTGCCCGGCTATTCATCATTATCTTTGTCTTCCGCATACTAATCTTCTATCCCACTCTTGTATTTTCTGTGTTAAGGTCCTCAATCGTTTGTTGTAATTCGTCCCCGATGTTGCTGAACAGGGCAATGGCATCTATAAACCGAATGTTGCTGGGATATTCGCCTTTCATTCTCACTCCTAAGCTTTGCCACTTTAGTAGCTTGAAATATTTTTCCAAGCATGCAGTGAATAGCATTGGAGAGATTGTGTCTCATTGCCTGACCCCTTTCTTGATAGGTAGCTTTCCACTTTTCTTGTTGAGAACCACGATAGCTGTGAAATCTTTGTAGATATTTGCCGAGACAGTCGCGTATGTATCTTGTACTCCTTGAATACGTAATGCTTCTATGATTGCTGGTTACTCTACTGAATCAAATGCCTTTTTATAATCTATGAAGGCCATATAGAGAGGTTGATTGTACTCTGAAGATTTCTCGTTTGCCTGATTGATAACATGGATGTGACCCATTATAGAGAATCCCTCGCTGAAGCGAGCCTGTGGCGGTATTCTGTAAGAGTCCAGCTAGTAAACATGTCCTTTTCGTCTACTGCTCAAGTGCTGATTGGCTGTGGCGCCTCGCTGGTGCGGACGCGCAGCCCAGCCCAGCTAACCAGAACTTAAAGAGCAGACGAAATGGACATGTCCACTAGGTGGGCTTTTACAGAAAACCTCCCCTGTTTTCTTGGTTGACTGAAATCAAGTGTTGCCCTTATTCTATTGGAAATTATCTTGGTGAATGTTTTATACAAAACTGAAAGCAAGCTAATGACCCGATAATTTTTCAATTCTTTAACATCTCCCTTCTTGTGGATTAGTATAATGTTGACATTCTTCCAGTTCTCTGGGAGTCTTGAATGCGAGAGACAGTTGGTATAAAGGGCCGCAAGCTTTTCAAGCATGACATCTCCGCCATCTTTGATAAAATTGACTGTTATTGCATCTTCTCCTGTCGCTTTTCCCCGATCATGTCTTACAAGGTCTTTCTAACTGCAACGCGAGTTACAGAAGGAGCCTTATTATCGTCTTCATTACTACTTCGGATGACGGTAGCGTGGCAGCTCTGGGTACTGTACTGTTGACTATAGAATTCCTCTGCTGCTTTTACTATCTTTGAAATTTCTGATGATATTATCCTGCTTATCTTTCAGTGCATGTTTGTCCTATGCCAAGGTTCTTACTGACTGATTTCATGTTGCATCCATTTTTTACTGTTTCCTCAGTCTTTGTCACGTTATAATTTCGAATATCCCTTACATTATCCTTGTCGATCTGTTTTGACAGTTCTACGAATTCTATCTGATCTCTTGAGTTGGATGCCTTCATGCTTTGTCGCTTCTCTGTTAGGTGTTTGATACTTGGGAGATCTTACCTACTAATTGCCTTAGTGCCTTACCTTCCACTTCAATTGCTGCTTTTGAAATCAGCCTAGTTACGGTTTCATTCATTAGCTGTATGTCATCTTCATCTATCAGTTCTAAAGCTGCATGTTTGTTTGCAAGCACCCGCGTGAATTGGTCTGCTTTTACATTACTGCGTCTAGGCTGGCCTCTTTCGTTTTGAGTAATTGTACTCTTTCTCTCTTCATACTGAGGGAAATCTTAGACCTTACTAACCTATGATCACTGTACCCTACCTAACACTTGTACATCCTGCACTCTGCTGAGATCAATAGCTGCTACAACGTTTGCTTGCAGCAAGACAAAAAAAAATCACATGAGTGTTGAACAAGTTTAGGACAACATGTTAAAACACTCTTTCCTGGGGAGATATGGAAATGTTTGTTGTGTGGTACGGCCTTTCAAGAGTGCCGGTACTAAGGTCGGGAATTTCGTTTTTGTCTGCTAACTTTGAACGACCGCCCACGTGGGGTCGTCATTATACGCCGTCTTTTGGGGTCGGTGTAAAAACGGCCTGCATGAAACCAGTCTTGTACAGAACAAAGCATCGGCACATATCGAACAGGTATATGTGCACATATTTTTCAATACTGTCTTTAATTTTTCTCACCACATAAAAATGACAGGAGTAAAACTTGAAGAAGCGCGAAGACGACAACAGGAATCGAAAACAAACACGACACGAAGTGGTGACGAGCCCATGCAGAGTAGGGCAAACAAGGACACACACTTCCGGTGTCCTCGGTCTGTTGAGTGAAGCAACGAAAAGCAATTGAAGGGAGATACACACATGGAAGTTCTGTGCTGATGCACTCAGTTGATTGTGAGCGTTGTGCTTACCGAGACATACGAAACTCGCAGGCCTCGGAGGCGGCGGCGCTGGCCCCCGCCGACCTGGTGCGCTCGGTGAGCACCAAGGTGCGCCAGATGTACATCCGGCGCCGCCTACTGTCCACGCACCGGGCCCTCGAGCGGCTCACCAAGAGCGAGCTGGACGTGAGCACGCTGCCGCGCGTGCACGTGACGGCCGACGCCAAGCTCACCGTGCGCGACGTGCAGCGTGACCGCGGCAAGCCGCTCACCAAGTACGAGCGCAACATGATGATCTTCGACTGGCTCCAAAACCTCGACCGCTCGTAGTCTTTCCCGCACCTTTGCGGGGGAACTGCTGTTGTTCCGAGCCGGGCGCGCGATTCTGCAAGCGGATTACATTGTCTACCGCGCCGTGGAGATTGAATCCAGGTCGCGAAGCAAGTCTCAAGACAAAGCCGAAAGATGCGGCTACGATCGGCGGTGCACTCCCCGCTGGTGGCTTGGCCGTTAACGCCCGCGGCTGGTATCGCAGCCTCCTTTCCATGCACGCGCAGAGCCCTGCCCGCCTGTGGCTTCGTGGTCTCACATCGAAAACCCACGGGCAACAGTGCTTGCACATATGGCTTTCATCAAATATCTCGACTTCTGTGGACGGGACTGAAAGCTACAGAAGGGATAAATCGGTAAAATTGTGGAACGGCATATAGCAAGACATCCTAGACAGCACTTGTGAAGCTTGGTGCTCCGCAAGAGTAGACCGTGTATCTTGATGCAAACAAGGACGACAGAAGAATCCCGTATCCCGTGCCGCCCCCCCCCCCAATAGCAACGAAGAACTATTGCTTTGCGTGTCTCGCCCCATACTGTCTAAAGTAGTACATGGAGATCATCACTAAGCCCGCAATTTGCGTCAAATTAAGCCCGTGGAAACTTTCGAGTGTTGAAGTTCCACACCTCATGAACCAAAATTAAGACTCAGTTACAACTTTGAGCGCTCACGAGGTCATCGGCAGTATTCAAATTCATGAGGGTGTTTGCGTACACCTCGACTTCTCGCGACCCACTAGAGGTATGGTCAGTCTAGAGTATTTTCACTAGATTATCACTGGATATAACCTAGTTATAAAATGGAGGAGGCATAGAAAGGTCCGCAAGCAACAACTGTTTGTTTTGCGTATATTCAACTTGGCAGGAATTCATGAACAGATGATCATGTTTGGCAACTCTTGAGCATGAGATACTTGTAAGCGGTGTCAATCAGGTCCAAGAAAAGCTACCACAGACTTTGGACAATGTCGTGGAGTCTAATCAAACACATTTTCTAATTTATGAGCGCTCATCTGCTACAAAGCAATATACAGGCAACCTTCTTTTTTCTCAGAGGACGCAGCATAGCTTACAAAGTTCAAGTAGGAAGCGCAAAAATCAGTTGAATACAACTATGCATAGTAGAGCCAGACAACAAACATGCAGCAAAATAAAAAAAAAATCAATAACGTAAGAGTCAGTTCGCGAATGACAAGCAAGAACGCTATAATAAAGCATCGGAACTACATAATACGAAAGAAAAGACGGTAAATATAAAACCGTCGTAAGAAGGAATATTACAAGAGGTTCACGAGTTGTTTGGACTTGATGTTTATCAACTAACAAGCCTTGACTTGAAGCGCTTCCTCAGCGACGTCTCTCGATTGAACTCCTGCAAAAAGGAGTTGCGTGGGTAACACCTTTCCAGTGCCTTGGAACATACGCAGAAAGTGCCTGATAAAACTGATTGATGCTTAACCACAATGGTCGAAGAGCTGAGAGTCCTATTTTCTGTATGACATTCAACATATCCGTTCGGCCCCAGAGCGATCAATCTGCGTTTAGGAGCCGGCACAAAAAAGCAAGTGATAACGATCGAGGGCGAAAAAAGAGAACCACTGCGGAGCGGTTACAGCACCAGCAAATGACAAACCATGAGAGCGTTCTGGTCACGCTTGTTTTCAACACTGAGTGCGATTCTGCAATCGCAGCCGTCGTCCAGGGCGCACGGCTCGGCTGCGTGAGGTGCGTGGTTCAATTCCCATCGCTGGGCACCCACCGGCTTTTAGTAGCAGTATCACTCACGACAGTGATTAGTAGCAATATCTTTTAAGCACGTGCCAACAAGGCCATGGCGAACCCGAAGCAAAGAAGGCATCAGACAGGTGTGCGTAAAACAGCTGTCTGTGACCTCTTTAATGGTTTTTGAAGTGCGTTATTTCTCGATCGGTTTGCGTGAGGGCATGCTATAGTTTACACAGTGATCGTTACTTTCATGGCGGGTATGAAAAATGTGTCGATCAATTCACGGGGATGTTTGTCCTAATTATGAAACATTGTCATGTTGTCGTTTGCAGTGATGTTGTTAGTACGATCAGCTGAAGTAAATTGTTCCACGAAAAAAGTGACACACAGGGAGTGACTGCCAATTGTCCGTACTGGTTATAGCTGAATTGAAAGCTGTGCTTCGGAGTCATATGCAGGCATATTTGCAAATATGTGGCGTTATTCACCGTGTAAGGTTTGTCAACTGCTGGTAGGAGCCACTCAAAAAAGTCCCGCGAAAGACTACATCGATTATTGTGCCGGTTAAAGAGGCCCAGGCGGTCAAAATTAATCCAAATGGTCCCTAGCAAATGGTCCCCCATATAGCCACGGAACGTTCAAATATATTGAACTGACGATCATTCAATCAAAAAGGCATGCTGATTCCGGAGAGGGGCGAGAAGAAATGATCGTGTTCGAACTGAAGCGCGCCGCACAATTTCCGGGAAAACAACTACTGCATGGCTTCAGAGTCGAGTTTGGAGACATGCACTTGAGGTTTGCACGGGAGTCACAAGACATGGCTGTAACTATACGCTCATTCTTCCCTTGTGCGGGTCTTATGTTCGGGCCCGCAGCCGGCTGCTGCAATTCGTCACATGTCAGCCATCGGATTATAGCTGCATCTGCCTGGTTATTTTGAGTATTGGGAAGATTTGTGAGGAGATGCACTTTAATTCAAAACACACTGAAAACCGGCCATAAAAGATTTCACATAAAGTACAACGAAAGGAGTGGCACTTATGCTATTGACAAAAAGCTTTCAGCTACAGTACGGTTCGTGCCTCGAAAGTATTGTGGGGCAGAGGCGGCGTTCTGATGAGACCCTTCTTTCAGCACAAGCATCGCATTGTTCAAGAAATGCATGCCACATCTTTGAAACAGTACTGCAGAAACAAGGCGTCTGACCACCAAATTTGTCAACTGCGCCAAAGCCCACGCGACGGACAATGGCGGTAGGAATAAGCATCGGCGTATAACGGAGTATATAAATGGCGCAACACTTGGAGTGGCTTTGCATATATCGCCATGGGAGGGCTACAATCGCATCATTTTTGTACGACACTCACGAGTCGCGCCACTTTGCGACTATATCGTCTTAAAACTGGAACTGGTCGCTGTTTTCACAAGTATCGTGAGGAGTATTGCGAGCTTCTTTGAAGATACTAAAGGTGTTGATATCTTGAAGAAGTAAAAGTGGTAGCATAGTTGCTATCAGACTTGTACGTAAGAAATTACTCGTGATTAATTACTTATAATCAGTTGCGTTTTTTCATAGTTCTGTAACTCATCAATTACGATCTTTACTCAGTAACGCTCGCAGTGAATCAATTGCTTTTCTCAGTAACTAATTGCATTGAACTAGTTACATTATTCAAGAACAAGCTGTAAGAGGTGACGCAGCTTTCAACATTTGGCTTTGGCGGGAACTAGAGTAGAACGCTCGTGCCTAGAGCATGCAGGCCGGCAATATGCGTATCCGCCAGGTGTTGGCGGCCGACCATTTGAAGCAGCGCTGCTCAAGAGTGATCATCTATGGCGTCATATCCGAGCGTTAGCAGCAATGAAGCGTTGCGCTTCATAGAGCCTCAAGGTGGACCATCTAGTAACCGTGTCAAATCTTGTAAGCAAGGTGTTAGTACGTTACAATACCATTTTTCCCTCGAGCGCACACATCGAGTGAGTTTTCACTCATGCTTCTGGTGTGCTCACAAAAAAAAAAGAACGAGGAAATATGACCAATAAAGAAATTTGGAAATAATTGTTAGAGAAAATACTCAAAGTGTGAAAGGCTACAGGACGCGCAGAAAGAGTCAGGCCAGCTCATTCTATTTACTGTATTTGTGTACTGCAAAAGAAGTTAACAGTAAAGATAAATGTAATTCATTACATTTTAATATTTAATTAATTTTTTCATGGGGCAATGATTCGTCTCTGTAATCAATAACATTTTTGAATGAATTGTAATCAGTTATTTTCTGTAATGGTTACAAGTATGGTTGGCGCATAGCGCCCATGTTACGCCGATGCATTCGAGGCTCCTGCATAATGCGAATGATCGCATGGTTCGATGGGGAACGATGATGATATTGATTTAATATAGTTCAGAAGAACCGCATACACAATTCATGTGTTTTTTGGGGGGGTGTAAACAGCCCGCAAGGACCGTCACAAGCCACTTCAATAATTGTGTGCATCCAACACCATAGCTGTACGCTCTATCGTAATAATATCGTATGTCTGCTCAGTAGGAGGCAATTCGACAATGAGTGAGTGAAACGCTAGTGAAAGAAAAATAATCAATTTATCCGGGTAGAGCGACACTCCACCTTGGCACAAGGTAGGTCGCGCACTCGCACAAGCACTCTATTTTTCACATAGGCATGCCAGGACTGAGGAAACAAGAAAGCGTCGCTCTAATGCCTGTAGCGCCGATCTCGTCAATATGGCGTTATATTTGCTCTAAACAGAAACAACGCAACCCGACGGAGATTCGCTGCTTTTCTAGCTTACAGGTGGATACATACAGCTTGCGCTTACCTATCCAATAAGATCACCAGCAGTCAAGCGAAAATACAATAATCAGTACAAAGTGAATTGCCATTGTACTAAGGCAATCAGATGTATATAACCTAAGAAATAAAATATATCCCGCGCAGTGCGTCGCTCACACCATCTTGCCTTACAACAACTGTTAGGGCTCCTGTTCATATTGTGACGGGGTTAAAAACAGTGAGACGTATATTTACAGGATATTTACAAGAATCGTAGCGGCTGACAAGATGGTAGACAGGGCGCGAAGTCCAGAGCGTCGTCTTCTTCCGACGAAGCTGACAACATCTTCTTCGTCAGCGTGTCACATGACCGCCGGCGGCGGAAGCACCGGCTCGGTGCTGGTTAGGAGTCGGGCGAGTGATACAGCTTAAGACGCACGACATGGACCACGTCGGAGCGATGCTGAGCTACGGTTGGCTCAAGAGGGGCGATTTCGTACGTGACATCAGTTACTTTACGCAAGACACGGTAAGGGCCAGAGTAGCGTGAAAGTAACTTCTCCGAGAGGCCAACGCATCGCGACGGCAATCAAAGGAGAACCAGGGTGCCCGGTGTGTAATGGACGTCACGATGGCAGGCGTCATATAAGCGCCGCTGATTGCCCTGCGACTTCACAAGTCGACGTCGGGCAATATGGCGTGCTTCTTGAGCTTTGAGTATGGCTTCACGAGCGTACTCGGACGTGGAATTCACGCTATCAGGCAGAATGGTGTGGAAAGGTAGCGTAGAGTCGCGGCCAAACAAGAAAAAGAATGGAGAGAAGCCGGCGGTATCATGGCGATAGGCGAAAGTAACGAGCGGCAGCGCAACGTCCCAGTCGCGATGGTCAGCGGAGATATGCACGGACAGCATGTCAGTAAGGGTACGGTTAAGGCGCTCGGTTAGACCCTTCGTTTGTGGATGGTAAGCAGTAGCAAGTTTTTGTTTAGTCGCGCACGAGTGCAGAATGTCGTTGACAACTTTAGAAAGTAGCGGCCGCGGTCGGTGAGGAGCTCTCGAGGGGCGCCGTGGTGAAGGATGACGTTCTCTAGGAGGAAGTCGGCGACATTGGTTGCACAGCTTGTCCGAAGAGCCCGTGTGATTGCATATCGGGTGGCGTAGTCTGTTACTAGAGCAATCCACTTGTTTCCCGAATCAGACGTAGGAAAAGGACCTACAAGATCAACACCTACACGGAAGAATGGTTCTGATGGTATGTCAAGTGGTTGAAGGCGACCAGCAGAGAGTGTGGTCGGCTTTTTGCGTCGTTGACAAAGGTCACACGCAGCGACATAACGGCAGACGTCACGGTATAGACCAGGCCAATAGAAGCGCCGACGAACGCGGTCGTAAGTCCGTGACACGCCAAGGTGACCGGCAGTCGGGACATCATGAAGCTGGGCGAGAACAGCTTGACGCAGATGCTCAGGCATAACGAAGAGTCGGGCAGGGCCGTCCGGGCGCGTGTTGAGCGGTACAATATACCATCTTGGAGTTCAAACATGCGAAGGGAAGGATCGGGCGTCGTTGAAGTGAGCCGTTGAATAAGGTCTTGTAAGGAGGCGTCCCGACGTTGTTTGGCTCCAATATCGCGAAAAGCAGCCAGAGAGAGAATGGTGACAGGTATGCCGGCCGCAGAAACGTCAAGAGGGTCGACAGAATGGCGCGACAAGCAGTCAGCATCTTGATGTAACCGGCCGGTCTTTTATACAACTGAATAGCTGTATTCTTGAAGGCGCAGAGCCCAGCGGCCAAGGCGCCCTGAAGGATCTTTGAGGGACGAAAGCCAACACAGAGCGTGGTGATCAGTGATGACTGTGAATTGGCGGCCGTACAAATAGGGGCGCAATTTACTCACTGCCCAAACGAGAGCCAGATACTCATGTTCGGTGATGGAATAATTGCGCTCAGCAGAGGAAAGGAGGCGGCTGGCGTAGGCAATAACACGTTCTCGCCCTTGTTGTTTCGGTGTCAAGATAGCGCCAATAACGTTACCACTGGAATCGGTACAGACTTCTGTTGGAGCTGACGCATCAAAGTGAGCGAGAGTGGGAGGGGACGTAAGCAGCCCAATCAGCTCGGTGAAAGCACCAGCTCGTTCAGGGCCCCAAATGAATGCGGCGTCTTTCTTGAGGAGCTGAGTGAGAGGGCGCGCAACGTTGGCAAAATTTCGGACAAACCGACGGAAGTAGGAGCAAAGGCCCAAGAAGCTGCGAGCATCCATGGCACACATTGGCACCGGAAAGTCTTTCACTGCCCGTATTTTATCGGGATCAAGACGTACACCAGAAGAATCGACGAGATGCCCGAGCACAGAGATTTACTGAAGACCGAAAGTGGCACTTGGACGAATTCAATTGTAGCCCCGCCTGACGGAAAACAGATAGGATCGTCGATAAGCCTTCGAGGTGTGTCGCAAAAGTCGGAGAAAAAACGATCACGTCGTCCAGGTAACAAAGGCAGATGGACCACTTGAAACCATGTAGGAGGGCGTCCATCATTAGTTCAAATGTGGCCGGGGCATTACATAAACCGAAAGGCATCACTTTGAACTGATACAGGCCATCGGGAGTAATAAATGCTGTCTTCTCGCGGGCCACGTCGTCGACGGCAATAATTCAGTAGCCGGAGCGAAGGTCGATGGGCGAAAAATATTGTGCTCCATGCAGGCAATCCAGGGCATCGTCAATGCGTAGTAACGGGTAGACGTCCCTCTTGGTTACCTTGTTGAGGTGTCAATAATCCACGCGAAATCGCTAACTGTTGTCCTTCTTTTTAACTAGTACAACAGGGTATGCCTATGGGCTGCAAGAAGGTTCGATGATGTCTCGAGAAAGCATCTTGTCAACTTCATGTTGGATGATTTGTCGCTCAGTAGGTGAGATGCGGTAGGGTCGCCGATGGATTGTGCTCGCATCACCGGTGTTTATTCGATGTTGTACGACAGATGTTTGTCCTAGAGGGCGCTCTCCAAGGTCGAATATGTCCCAGTATGATGCAAAGAGGCAACGTAGTTCATTAGCACGCTGGAGCTGAAGGTCAATCAATCAATCAATTCTTTATTCAACATCAACATGAGGATGTTGGGTGCGTCGACAAAAAGCCAGAAGAAAGGCTTGACACAGGTCCACGCACCCTACATTGACTTGGAAACAGTATCGCAATGTATCATACAGCATGTGTAAAGCATTCGCAATAGTAACATTGACAGAAATCAAACGGTATTTGAACATTACAGGCAAAAACAAAAGCAAGCACAAAGCACTATGACAAGTGTTTCAGCAGTACGTAAATTTACATCAATTCACAGCGCGTTATTTAGCGTCTGTGGAAGAATGTAGCTAAGCATTTGGCGACAATAATTCGTTCGCGTTTTAGGCACAAACCACGTGAAGCCAGTACGGGTATAATACTTAGGTTCCGTGGATTTCAAAATTGCCAGGTCTAACATAAATGTATTATTCTGTATTACACTTGTTTTATACCGCCTTAACAGTAAGTTTTCATGCAGTTGCGGAAGGGGGGGTGATACCAAGTGACGCAAAGATTGGTGTGGTATGTTCACATCTCGAAGCATTAAAAATATTTCGAACAATTCTATTCTGAAGCATGTGCAGCCGTCTGATATTGGTAAGTGACGTCGTGCCCCAGACCAAGATACAGTAATTAACGACTGAAGAAAGCAGTGCATTGTGCAGCATTTGCTTAACACGCTTCAGTAGGAAATATCGCAGTCGCGACACGATACCAACAACCTTTGACAACTTGCCCCTGACCATTTCAACGTGATCGTCCCACGATACATTTTCGTTAAAGAAAGCACCAAGACTTTTGACCACGGCAACTATTTGAATGGATGACGAGCCCATCTTTAAGCAGATCTGTGGAGTAGAAGCAATCTTGTTACGAGGCCTAAATAATACAGCTTTACTTTTTTTCGTGTTTATGATTAGCGAGTTCGATTCAGATCATTCATGAAGTAGGCGCAGACACTCTCCAGCTTGCTGTTCAAGATCTCATACATGTGCTGCTCGGAAGAACAGAGTGGTATCATCTGAGTAGATCACAAATGTTGGGATCTTACTTAAGCAGACTATGTAGTTGACATAAAGGAGGAAAAGCAGGGGTCCCAGAACACTTCCCTGCGGAACGCCAGAAGAAATATATTTAACATCTCATAGCTCGTTGTTTACTGTTACTTGTTGGACGCGAGAACTGAGGTAGGATCTAATTATGTCAAGACATTTTCCGCGAAAACCGTAGTGTTCGAGTTTGGCTAACATTGTTTGGTGATTGATGCGGTCAAACGCTTTCGAGAAATCGACGAAAATACCAAGAGTGCAAAGCTTTTGCTCAAAGGACTCTAAGATTAGTTCTTTTTGGCTTAGAAGTGCAGTCTCTGTCGAAAAGTTCTTCCTAAAACCATGCTAGGTTGGCGTTAGTATATTAAATTTCCCACAGAAACTAGACATTCGCGTATACAGTATCTTTTCAAAACACTTTGAGAAAATTGGAAGAATGAGAAATTGGCCGATAATTTTATAGGTCGTTTTTGTCTCCACCTTTATGAACAACGGTTACATTAGCAATCTGCATTCGTTTAGGGAACACTGCATGTTCGAGGCAACAATTAAAAATATGTTCTGGGACTGGGCTTATTATATCGGCTACATATTTTACTGGCTGAATCTTGAGGTTATCTATGTCCCGTGAGGTACTGTTGCGGAGGGTCAAGAGGCAGGCTTCGATTTCGCTGATGTCTGTTGGCATCAAGAATGCAGTGGAAAGAACTCGCGAGTCAAGGCATTTGACAAACGGGGGGGGGGAGGCACTATTGCTATCTGCCAAGGACACGAAAAAATTATTAAACTCTTGGGCTAATAATTTTCCACCCAGTGGTATGTTGTCTACTAAGACTTCAAGCATGCCGCTGGCATGCGCACCTCGATTCAAAATTTCATTTATTGTTTTCCATAGAAGGTCACTCCTTTTAAACACGTCTGGGTTGAATAACTTTCTAACTGGTCAGCGCGTGTCTCCACATCCCGGACATGGCTGCGCTTGGCTGTACGCTCGGTTGAGAGCGTACACATCGCGCGCCCAATATTTTTTGGCGGGTGCAAACGCTGGGCGAGAGTGCCGGTCAGCGCGCGTCTCCACAGCCCGGACAGGCTGCGCGTGGCTGTCCGCACGGCTGAGAGCGTGCATACCTGCGCTCTATCTTTTCTGGCGGGTGCAAACGGTGGGCGAGAGCTGCAGTCAGCGCGCGTCTCCACAGCCCGGACATGGCTGCGCGTGGCTGTCCGCACGGCTGAGAGCGTACATATCCCGCGCTCTATCTTTTCTGGCGGGTGCAAGCGGTGGGCGAGAGCTGCAGTCAGCGCGCGTCTCCACAGCCCGGACATGGCTGCGCGTGGCTGTCCGCACCGCTGAGAGCGTACATATCCCGCGCTCTATCTTTTCTGGCGGGTGCAAGCGGTGGGCGAGAGCTGCAGTCAGCGCGCGTCTCCACAGCCCGGACATGGCTGCGCGTGGCTGTCCGCACGGCTGAGAGCGTACATATCCCGCGCTCTATCTTTTCTGGCGGGTGCAAGCGGTGGGCGAGAGCTGCAGTCAGCGCGCGTCTCCACAGCCCGGACATGGCTGCGCGTGGCTGTCCGCACGGCTGAGAGCGTACATATCCCGCGCTCTATCTTTTCTGGCGGGTGCAAGCGGTGGGCGAGAGCTGCAGTCAGCGCGCGTCTCCACAGCCCGGACATGGCTGCGCGTGGCTGTCCGCACGGCTGAGAGCGTACATATCCCGCGCTCTATCTTTTCTGGCGGGTGCAAGCGGTGGGCGAGAGCTGCAGTCAGCGCGCGTCTCCACAGCCCGGACATGGCTGCGCGTGGCTGTCCGCACGGCTGAGAGCGTACATATCCCGCGCTCTATCTTTTCTGGCGGGTGCAAGCGGTGGGCGAGAGCTGCAGTCAGCGCGCGTCTCCACAGCCCGAACATGGCTGCGCGTGGCTGTCCGCGCGGCTGAGAGCGTACATATCTTGCGCTCTATCTTTTCTGGCGGGTGCAAACGCTGGGCGAGAGCGGCGGTCAGCGCGCGTCTCCACATCCCGGACATGGCTGCGCGTGGCTGTCCGCGCGGCTGTGAGCTTACATATCTGGCACTCTATATTTTCTGGCGGGTGCAAACGCTGGGCGAGATTTGGGGTAGGCTCGCGTCTCCATATCCCGGACATGGCTGCGCATGGCTGTCCGCGCGGCTGAGAGCGTACATATCCGGCACTCTATATTTTCTGGCGGGTGCAAACGCTGGGCGAGATTTGCGGTCAGCTCGCGTCTCCACATCCCGAACATGGCTGCGCATGGCTGTCCGCGTGGCTGAGAGCGTACATATCCCGCGCTCTATCTTTTGTGGCGGGTGAAAACGCTTGGCGAGAGTGGCGGTCAGCGCGCGTAACCACGTCCAGGACATGACTGCGCATGGCTGTCCGCGCGGCTGAGAGCGTACATATCCCACGCTCTATCTTTTCTGGCGGGTGCAAACGCTGGGCGAGAGCGGCGGTCAGCCAGAGCCACCTAGAAAAAAATGTAAGGCCTCCGCAGGCTGGTGTGACGTCACGCTAGTCGGATGGGCCGGACAGTCGACGCCGTCGGCGTCTCCGCGCCTAGGTTCGTTGCGCTTGCAGTGTGTCTCTTTGCGCGTCGCGGATACTATGGCATGAGAAAATTAGTGCTCTCCTTAAAGTGACAGCAACCTATAAATTCAGATGCTTCGTTTCCAAAGCAAGACACGTATAGCTGACACAAAAAATAAGGGGGAACCGCTGGTTCACCGCAGTCAACACCACCATAGAAAGCAGCATTCTTTCATACCTTCCTATGATTACTTGATTGGCAACATTTTTGTTTTTTACGTGTATCGCAACACGACCTGCCTTATTATGCTTGTGATGTTTGGTCGGGACTAAGGCAAGGAAACTGCATGCTGCTTAGTCACTCAACTTTAGACGGAACGAAAGAAAGAGGAAAACTGCATTTTGAAGACACAGAATATACTTTATTCACAAATGATAAGAACTGCATTCAGAAACAAATATTTTAAATCTTCCATATACAATTATCATTCTCACTCTTGCATTGCGTAAAACAGTCCTCGCTGGACACACGGATATCGAGGCTCATTTTATTGTGAAAATTTTATCATTATAGGGTCACGCACAACTAATTCTGAAATAGAATAAGCTTCCGTCTTTGTTGTACCATTTCTTGTGGTTATTTTATTTCCATCCGCCTTGTTTGCAGGCCGTATTGGTCTTCATAAAATACTGACGTAATGGTGAAAAGTAAATAAAAAACGAGAGGCCTACTCTCAGTCCTAAAGGAAAACATGCAATTAATGGATTGCGGTAGTATGGAGAGTTGGAATCATAAACAGGTAGCACAATGCACTCAAATAACATTTGAATTGGCCGAAATGCAGGGTTTAAATTTTGATAATGTAGGCAAATAAGTCGTAGCTACACCACACGTTTCTTTTTACAAGGGTTCTGTCAACACAAACATACGTACATGTTCAACAAAACAGAGCTTCATGAATAAAAAATAAATAATGAGAAACATCTCAGGCCTTCAAGGTCTGCAATTTTCGGTCGTTCTTGGCGCTGCGTAATTTGTCGTTTTCTGTGCGGCACAAGTTGTTCAGCAGTGTATTCGCTGCAGCACTTACAACATGCCCCATTACCTCCTGTGCAGGATGACCGAAATCACACACATCGACAACCTCAAAGTCATGAATGGCAGCGAACACAAGGCCGACAAGAGTATCTTTCTGCCTAGCAAGGCTGAAAAATCGTACGGCATACTCTGGTGTCCTGAGCTTGTCCAATATAAGTTCAGTAAAGAGTACAGCATTGACTACAACTGCTCGTGGAAACTTCAGGCCACCCCTTGTCACCTTCGTGATTAATGCATTCTCAGGGTCATCTAGATCGACGTCTTGCATCACAAGGCTTTCACTGCAAGATGCGCATGTCAGCTTTTTTAGAGCTGCATGGGCACAATTAGCCGGCAACAGGTTAGTGCCGGTAGCCTTGACGTTTTTTTCTCAATGTCGGAGTCGGTCATAGTGACTCGAAACTGGCCGTTTCCTGAATGTACACTTGTCTCCAACGTGCTCGCGCTCGGTGGTAGTAGAATGTCCAAATCTGGCCGTTCCAGAACCTTCTGCAAACGAAATTTGTTTTCAGATTCATATATCTGCCTTATAGACACGTGGTAATTGGCACCAGACAATTGCCGATACTTTCCAAAGCGATCCTCCAAGCTATCAGTTTGAAATTTGCCCAAAAGAACATACTCGAAATGAAGCTCTTCGAGACAGTATATGGCAAGTTCGTGCAAGGCGTGGGTAGTGTGGCTGAAAGCTGTGTGCGTTTCACGTGTCAGGCGGCCATTGTCATGTTTGAGGCTTCCCCATACAGTGATCAAGCCATTGAACTATTCTAAGAATTCTAGTTGAGGACATGGCGATGAAACTATTGGACCTTGCAACTGATCTCGCAACCGCTGTCCTTTTCTTGGCGTCTTGACGTTAATAATGTTCCACCAAGTCAAAATGGTGTCGACATATTGAGATGTTTCCTTTGCATGCTGGAACGTTGCGACACTCAGAGCATGCAGCAACAGTAGATGAGTTAAAAACCTTTAAGGCCAGTTTAACGTTCTGCCGTTCCATGTTTGAGGGGTTCAGTGCCTTCAAAGTGAGCGTTGGTGCTAGCTTCAAGAGCTCATGCTTTTCAGCTTCATGCAGCTGGTATAATACCTTGAAATATGCTGCAAGTATCTTTGGTTCAGCCTCATCACTCTTCGGTTCAGGAAAGTACATGCATTTGCCAATGTTTCTTTGATTCAGCCAGTTATTTCTTATACACTTTAGTATGTGAACTGGGTCCACCACAAAAAACAGGGGTCGTGATGGGTCAGCAGGATGCTGGTAAACAATACTGACACTTGCCGGCTTAGCGAAGTAGGCCATGGCTTTTCTGTTTATGGAGTTATTGTCCGAGATCACTGCGATTATTCTAAAACCAGATGCCTCTAGATCAAGAACAATCTTCCGAAGGAAGTCGAGCAGCGCCTTAGCATTGATTTGTGCCACAGGAAGGATGTGTACAACATCCTTGTTTGAAGAAAGCAGGCTCTGTATCATAAATACGTGGGCAGTTTTTGCTGCAGTCGATGAATTTACCGCAGCACCAGTAACCAACCCAGCCTTGTAATAAAAAAATGATTGAAGGTGAATCTCATCAATCATTAACGTTACAGTCTTTTCATGCTCTTTATATGTGCTTACAATACGCTTTGCATAGGAAAGAAAGCTACATTCTTGCTGCTCCGTTTCAGGGCGTACACCGTACGATGAACAGTCGTCTGATCGTATCAGGATGCGGCATCTTAAGCTTCATCGAACTTCTCAGGAATCTATATGAATGAGGTGAAATTCTGAACAAAAGGCTAGCAAAAACCAATAAATCGGGGGGGGGGTGGATATCGGCCAGCATCATTCAAAACAAGATCGACTTGACTGTTCAAGAATTTAAGCACTTCCAAATGCCATTCTTGCAACTCGCATGCGAAATGTTTTCCACCTACTTCCTCTAGCAATGTCGAAACCAATGTCAGTAGATGACGGGCCTTTTCAGAACGCTCAGTGTTGATATCCTTACGTGTCTGTTCGATCATGTGTAACACACTTTTCAAATCTCTCAAGTCGCACAGCTTTTCAGGAACTAAAGCATCACCACACTTCCTCACACCCGTTTCACCAAAAAATACTTCGACGCGCAGGTCTGTGGACACGATCACCGAAGTACGGACTGCAGGAGCAGATTGAAGTGACAAGTCCAAAAAGAAAACCTTGGAGCCCTTGTTCAAAACTGTCCAGAATCCGAACACTGAAAGCTTGGCAAGGCCTTCAGCAAGTCCGCAAAGCTACCAACCAGATTTTTGGCGTCCTCTTCTGCTTGGGTTTGCTGAGAAAGCACTATTGCTTTTTGCAAATATGTGGCTTCCAAGCGCGCTCTTTTTGCAGTCGGCGCTTCTCGAACGCACACTTGCGGACGCGATAAATAGGCAGGGCAATTGGGAAACAAGCTCGGAACTGCAGTTTTCTTCAGACGGATGTTTTTCATGGCAACTTCGACCACTTTTCCTGCCTTGACGTCCGTGTAAGATGTCGTCTTCAAGTAATCCGATGACAAGAAATGCTTTTCACAGAGCTGAAATAAAAAAAAAAACAAGCCGTTACAGGTATGAAGCTCGACGAAAATGTTGCATTTACAAGCGCGTCGACAGGTGCAGAGACCCATCTATTGTGCACGCGTGCAAGAATGCATTGCGCACTATGCTGACGAAACCTATTCGTCTGGAAACCCAGAATAATAGAGAGAAGAAATGCTTACCACTGTGTACTTCGTTGGCGAGAAGTCCTTCCGAGGAACTGCTCTCGTCCATGCTTCCCGAAAGGCACGGTCAGATGGGAACTTATGCACTCGGACACTTTGTCCTCCGTCATAATTGGACTTGCAGTTTGGTGCGCAACAACAGCCAGGCATCGTTGCGCTTTCGTGTACGACGAACCACGCACAATCGAAGAAAAGCAATCGCGTTTACGGTGCAGCATGACCCACCAAAGCCACCAAGTAAATGCTCCACGCGTTGCCGTTCTAGCGTTGCAGCCACGCAGAAAATTTGTTTTCAGAACGCGCGCCGCTTTCTAGAAACGCAGCACTCTCCCACCCACCGCTACCATCCGACTCTCGTGACGTATTGACAGGGTTGAGGAGGTGATGCGGAGGGCTTACATTTTTTTCTAGGTGGCTTTGGGTCAGCGCGCGTCTCCACATCTCGGACATGGCTACGCATGGCTGTCCGCGTGACTGAGAGCGTAGATATCCCGCGCTCTACCTTTTGTGGCGGGTGCAAACGCTGGGCGAGAGCGGCGGTCAGCGCGCGTAACCACGTCCCGGACATGACTGCGCATGGCTGTCCGCGTGGCTGAGAGCGTACATATCCCGCAGTCTATCTTTTCTGGCGGGTGCAAACGCTGGGCGAGATTTGCGGTCAGCTAGCGTGTCCACATCCCGGACATGGCTGCGCATGGCTGTCCGCGTGACTGAGAGCGTACATATCCCGCGCTCTATCTTTTGTGGCGGGTGGAAACGCTTGGCGAGAGCGGCGGTCAGCGCGCGTAACCACGTCCCGGACATGACTGCGCATGGCTGTCCGCGGGGCTGAGAGCGTAGATATGCCGCGCTCTATCTTTTGTGGCGGGTGGAAACGCTGGGCGAGAGCGGCGGTGAGCGCGCCCCTCCACATCCCGGATATGACTGTGCATGGCTGTCCGCGCGGCTGAGAGCGTACATATCCCACGCTCTATCTTTTCTGGCGGGTGCAAACACTGGGCGAGAGCGACGGTCAGCACGCGTCTCCACATCTCGGACAAGGCTGCGCATGGCTGTCCGGGCGGCTGAGAGCGTACATATCCGGTACTCTATATTTTCTGGCAGGTGCAAACACTGGGCTAGAGTGCCGGTCAGCGCGTGTCTCCACATCCCGGACATGGCTGCGCATGGCTGTTCGCGTGGTTGGGGGCGTAAAGATCCCGCACTCTATCTTTTCTGGCGGGTGCAAACGCTGGGCGAGATTTGCGGTCAGCTCGCGTCTCCACATCCCGGACATGGCTGCGCATGGCTGTCCGCGTGGCTGAGAGCGTACATATCCCGCGCTCTATCTTTTGTGGCGGGTGGAAACGCTTGGCGAGAGCGGCGGTCAGCGCGCGTAACCACATCCCGGACATGACTGCGCATGGCTGTCCGCGCGGCTGGGAGCATACATATCCCGCGCTCTATCTTTTGCGGCGTGGCCTAACGCTGGGCGAGAGTGCCGATCAGCGCGCGTCTCCACATGCCGGACATGGCTGCGCATCGCTGTCCGCGCGGCTGAGAGCGTAGATATCCCGCGCTCTATCTTTCCTGGCGGGTGCAAACGCTAGGCGATAGCGGCGGTCGGCGCGCGTCACCACATGCCGGACATGGCTGCGCATGGCTGTCCGCGCGGCTGAGAGCGTAGATATCCCGCGCTCTATCTTTTCTGGCGGGTGCTAATGCTGGGCGAGAGTGCCGATCAGCACGCCTCTCCACATCCCGGACATGGCTGCGCATGGCTGTCCGCACGGCTGAGAGCGTACAAATCCCGCGCTCTATCTTTTCTAACGGGTGCAAAGCCTGGGCGAGAGCTGTAGTCAGCGCGCGTCTCCACATGCCGGACATGGCTGCGCATGGCTGTCCGCGCGGCTGAGAGCGTAGATATCCCGCGCTCTATCTTTTCTGACGGGTGCAAAGGCTGCGTGAGAGCGGCGGTCAGCGCGTGTCTCCACATCCCGGAGATGGCTGCGCATGGCTGTCCGCGCGGCTGAGAGCGTACAAATCCCGCGCTTTATCTTTTCTGGTGGGTGCAAACGCTGGGCGAGAGCTGCGGTCACCAGTGTGTCTCCACATCCCGGACATGGCTGCGCATGGCTGTCAGCGCGGCTGAGAGCGTACAAATCCCGCGCTCTATATTTTCTGGCAGGTGCAAACGCTGGGCGAGAGGTGCGGTCAGCGCGTGTCTCCACAATCCGGACATGGCTGCGCATGGCTGTCCGCGCGGCTGAGAGCGTACATATTTCGCGCTCTATCTTTCATGGCGGGTGCAAACGCTGGGCGAGAGCGGCGGTCACCAGTGTGTCTCCACATCTCGGACATGGCTGCGCGTGGCAGTCCGCGCGGCTGAGAGCGTACATATCCCGCGCTCTATCTTTTCTGGCGGGTGCAAACGCTGGGCGAGAGTGCCGATCAGCGCGCGTCTCCACATCCCGGGCATGGCTGTCCGCACGGCCGAGAGCGTACAAATCCCGCGCTCTATCTTTTCTAACGGGTGCAAACCCTGGGCGAGAGCGGCGGTCAGCGCGCGTCTCCACATGCCGGACATGGTTGCGCATGGCTGTCCGCGCGGCTGAGACCGTACAAATCCCGCGCTCTATCTTTTCTAACGGGTGCAAACGTTGGGCGAGAGCGGCGGTCACCAGTGTGTCTCCACATCTCGGACATGGCTGCGCGTGGCTGTCCGCGCGGCTGAGAGCGTACATATCCGGTATTCTATATTTTCTGGCGGGTGCAAATGCTGGGCGAGATTTGCGGTCAGCTCGCGTAACCACGTCCCGGAAATGACTGCGCATGGCTGTCCGCGCGGCTGACAGCGTACATATCCCGCGCTCTATCTTTTCCGGAGGTGCTAACGCTGGGCGAGAGTGCCGATCAGCGCGCGTCTCCACATCCCGGACATGGCTGGGCATGGCTGTCCGCACGGCTGAGAGCGTACAAATCCCGCGCTCTATCTTTTCTAACGGGTGCAAACCCTGGGCGAGAGCTGCGGTCAGCGCGCGTCTCCACATGCCGGACATGGCTGCGCATGGCTTTCCGCGCGGCTGAGAGCGTAGAAATCCCGCGCTCAATCTTTTCTGGCGGGCGCAAACGCTAGGCGAGAGCTGCGGTCAGCGCGTGTCTCCACAACCCGGACATGGCTGCGCATGTCTGTCCGCGTGGCTGAGAGCCTACATATCCCGCGCTCTATCTTTTCTGGCGGGTGTAAACGCTTGGCGAGAGCGGCGGTCAGCGCGGGTAACCACGTCCCGGAAATGACTGCGCATGGCTGTGCGCGCGGCTGACAGCGTACATATCCCGCGCTCTATCTTTTCCGGAGGTGCTAACGCTGGGCGAGAGTGCCGATCAGCGCGCCTCTCCACATCCCGGACATGGCTGCGCATGGCTGTCCGCACGGCTGAGAGCGTACATATCCCGCGCTCTATTTTTTCTGACGGGTGCAAACGCTGGGTGAGAGCGGCGGTCAGCGCGTGTCTCCACATCCCGGACATGCCTGCGCATGGCTGTCCGCGCGGCTGAGAGCGTACATATCCCGCGCTCTATTTTTTCTGACGGGTGCGAACGCTGGGTGAGAGCGGCGGTCAGCGCGTGTCTGCACATCCCGGACATGCCTGCGCATGGCTGTCCGCGCGGCTGAGAGCGTACAAATCCCGCGCTCTATCTTTTCTGGCGGGTGCAAACGCTGGACGAGAGCGGCGGTCAGCGCGCGTCTCCACATCCCGGACATGACTGCGCACGGCTGTCCGCACGGCTGAGAGCGTGCAAATCCCGCGGTCCATCTTTTCTAACGGGTGGAAACCCTGGGCGAGAGCTGCGGTCAGCCCGCGTCTCCACATCCCGGACATAGCTGCGCATGGCTGTCCGCGCGGCTGAGAGCGTACATACCCCGCGCTCTATCTTTTCTGGCGGGTGCAAACGCTGGGCGAGAGCGGCGGTCAGCGCGCCTCTCCACATCCCGGACATGGCTGGGCATGGCTGTCCGCGCGGCTGAGAGCGTACATATCCCGCGCTCTATCTTTTCTGACGGGTGCAAACGCTGGGTGAGAGCGGCGGTCAGCGCGTGTCTCCGCATCCCGGACATGGCTGTGCATGGCTGTCCGCGCGGCTGAGAGCGTACAAATCCCGCGCTCTATCTTTTCTGGCGGGTGCAAACGCTGGGCGAGAGCTGTGGTCAGCGCGTGTCTCCACAACCGGGACATGGCTGCGCATGGCTGTCCGCGCGGCTGAGACCGTACATATTTCGCGCTCTATCTTTCCTGGCGGGTGCAAACGCTGGGCGAGAGCGGCGGTCAGCGCGCGTCTCCACAACCGGGACATGGCTGCGCATGGCTGTCCGCGCGGCTGAGACCGTACATACCCCGCGCTCTTTCTTTTCTGGCGGGAGCAAACGCTGGGCGAGACCGGCGGTCACCAGTGTGTCTCCACATCTCGGACATGGCTGCGCGTGGCTGTCCGCGCGGCTGAGAGCGTACATATCCCGCGCTCTATCTTTTCTGCCGGGTGCAAACGCTGGGGGAGAGCAGCGGTGAGCGCGTGCCTCCACATCCTGCACATGGCTGCGCATGGCTGTCTTCGCGGCTGAGAGCGTACATATCCCGCGTTCTATCTTTTCTGGCGGGTGCAAACGCTTGGCAAGAGCGGCGGTCAGCGCCCGTAACCACGTCTCGGAAATGACTGCGCATGGCTGTGCGCGCGGCTGACAGCGTACATATCCCGCGCTCTATTTTTTCCGGAGGTGCTAACGCTGGGCGAGAGTGCCGATCAGCGCGCCTCTCCACATCCCGGACATGGCTGCGCATGGCTGTCCGCACGGCTGAGAGCGTACATATCCCGCGCTCTATCTTTTCTGACGGGTGCAAACGCTGGGTGAGAGCGGCGGTCAGCGCGTGTCTCCACATCCCGGACATGGCTGCGCATGGCTGTCCGCGCGGCTGAGAGCGTACAAATCCCGCGCTCTATCTTTTCTGGCGGGTGCAAACGCTGGGTGAGAGCGGCGGTCAGCGCGTGTCTCCACATCCCGGACATGGCTGCGCATGGCTGTCCGCACGGCTGAGAGCGTACATATCCCGCGCTCTATCTTTTCTGACGGGTGCAAACGCTGGGTGAGAGCGGCGGTCAGCGCGTGTCTCCACATCCCGGACATGGCTGCGCATGGCTGTCCGCGTGGCTGAGAGCGTACATATCCCGCGCTCTATCTTTTCTGACGGGTGCAAACGCTGGGTGAGAGCGGCGGTCAGCGCGTGTCTCCACATCCCGGACATGGCTGCGCATGGCTGTCCGCACGGCTGAGAGCGTACATATCCCGCGCTCTATCTTTTCTGACGGGTGCAAACGCTGGGTGAGAGCGGCGGTCAGCGCGTGTCTCCACATCCCGGACATGGCTGCGCATGGCTGTCTTCGCGGCTGAGAGCCCACATATCCCGCGCTCTATCTTTTCTGGCGGGTGCAAACGCTTGGCGAGAGCGGCGGTCAGCGCGCGTAACATCGTCCCGGATATGACTGCGCATGGCTGTCCGCGCGGCTGGGAGCGTACATATCCCGCGCTCTATCTTTTGCGGCGTGGCCTAACGCTGGGCGAGAGTGCCGATCAGCTAGCGTCTCCACATGCCGGACATGGCTGCGCATGGCTGTCCGCGCGGCTGAGAGCGTAGATATCCCGCGCTCTATCTTTCCTGACGGGTGCAAACGCTGGGCGATAGCGGCGGTCGGCGCGCGTCTCCACAGGCCGGACATGGCTGCGCATGGCTGTCCGCACGGCTGAGAGCGTACAAATCCCGCGCTCTATCTTTTCTAACGGGTGCAAAGCCTGGGCGAGAGCTGTAGTCAGCGCGCGTCTCCACATGCCGGACATGGCTGCGCATGGCTGTCCGCGCGGCTGAGAGCGTAGATATCCCGCGCTCTATCTTTTATGACGGGTGCAAACGCTGCGTGAGATCGGCGGTCAGCGCGTGTCTCCACATCCCGGAGATGGCTGCGCATGGCTGTCCACGCGGCTGAGAGCGTACAAATCCCGCGCTTTATCTTTTCTGGTGGGTGCAAACGCTGGGCGAGAGCTGCGGTCACCAGTGTGTCTCCACATCCCGGACATGGCTGCGCATGGCTGTCCGCGCGGCTGAGAGCGTACAAATCCCGCGCTATATCTTTTCTAACGGGTGCAAACCCTGGGCGAGAGCTGCGGTCTGCGCGCGTCTCTACATGCCGGACATGGCTGCGCATGGCTGTCCGCGCGGCTGAGAGCGTACAAATCCCGCGCTCTATATTTTCTGGCAGGTGCAAACGCTGGGCGAGAGGTGCGGTCAGTGCGTGTCTCCACAATCCGGACATGGCTGCGCATGGCTGTCCGCGCGGCTGAGAGCGTACATATTTCGCGCTCTATCTTTCATGGCGGGTGCAAACGCTGGGCGAGAGCGGCGGTCACAAGTGTGTCTCCACATCTCGGACATGGCTGCGCGTGGCTGTCCGCGCGGCTGAGAGCTTACATATCCGGTACTCTATATTTTCTGGCGGGTGCAAATGCTGGGCGAGATTTGCGGTCAGCTCGCGTAACCACGTCCCGGAAATGACTGCGCCTGGCTGTCCGCGCGGCTGAGAGCGTACATATCCCGCGCTCTGTCTTTTCCGGCGGGTGCTAACGCTGGGTGAGAGTGCCGATCAGCGCACCTCTCCACATCCCGGACATGGCTGCGCGTGGCTGTCCGCACGGCTGAGAGCGTACAAATCCCGCGCTCTATCTTTTCTTGTGGGTGCAAACGCTGGGCGAGAGTGCCGATCAGCGCGCGTCTCCACCTCCCGGACATGGCTGGGCATGGCTGTCCGCACGGCTGAGAGCGTACAAATCCCGCGCTCTATCTTTTCTAACGGGTGCGAACCCTGGGCGAGAGCTGCGGTCAGCGCGCGTCTCCACATGCCGGACATGGCTGCGCATGGCTGTCGGCGCGGCTGAGAGCGTAGAAATCCCGCGCTCAATCTTTTCTGGCGGGCGCAAACGCTAGGCGAGAGCTGCGGTCAGCGCGTGTCTCCACAACCCGGACATGGCTGCGCATGTCTGTCCGCGTGGCTGAGAGCCTACATATCCCGCGCTCTATCTTTTCTGGCGGGTGTAAACGCTTGGCGAGAGCGGCGGTCAGCGCGGGTAACCACGTCCCGGAAATGACTGCGCATGGCTGTCCGCGCGGCTGAGAGCGTACATATCCCGCGCTCTGTCTTTTTCGGCGGGTGCTAACGCTGGGCGAGAGTGCCGATCAGCGCGCCTCTCCACATCCCGGACATGGCTGCGCATGGCTGCCCGCACGGCTGAGAGCGTACATATCCTGCGCTCTATCTTTTCTGACGGGTGCAAACGCTGGGTGAGAGCGGCGGTCAGCGCGTGTCTCCACATCCCGGACATGGCTGCGCATGGCTGTCCGCGCGGCTGAGAGCGTACAAATCCCGCGCTCTATCTTTTCTGGCGGGTGCAAACGCTGGGCGAGAGCTGTGGTCAGCGCATGTCTCCACAACCGGGACATGGCTGCGCATGGCTGTCCGCGCGGCTGAGACCGTACATATTTCGCGCTCTATCTTTCCTGGCGGGTGCAAACGCTGGGCGAGAGCGGCGGTCAGCGCGCGTCTCCACAACCGGGACATGGCTGCGCATGGCTGTCCGCGCGGCTGAGACCGTACATATTTCGCGCTCTATCTTTCCTGGCGGGTGCAAACGCTGGGCGAGAGCGGCGGTCAGCGCGCCTCTCCACATCCCGGACATGGCTGGGCATGGCTGTCCGCGCGGCTGAGAGCGTACATACCCCGCGCTCTATCTTTTCTGGCGGGTGCAAACGCTGGGTGAGAACGGCGGTCAGCGCGTGTCTCCGCATCCCGGACATGGCTGTGCATGGCTGTCCGCGCGGCTGAGAGCGTACAAATCCCGCGCTCTATCTTTTCTGGCGGGTGCAAACGCTGGGCGAGAGCTGTGGTCAGCGCGTGTCTCCACAACCGGGACATGGCTGCGCATGGCTGTCCGCGCGGCTGAGACCGTACATATTTCGCGCTCTATCTTTCCTGGCGGGTGCAAACGCTGGGCGAGAGCGGTGGTCAGCGCGCGTCCCCACATCCCGGACATGACTGCGCATGGCTGTCCGCACGGCTGAGAACGTGCAAATCCCGCGGTCCATCTTTTCTAACGGGTGGAAACCCTGGGCGAGAGCTGCGGTCAGCCCGCGTCTCCATATGCCGGACATGGCTGCGCATGGCTGTCCTCGCGGCTGAGAGCGTACATACCCCGCGCTCTTTCTTTTCTGGCGGGAGCAAACGCTGGGCGAGACCGGCGGTCACCAGTGTGTCTCCACATCTCGGACATGGCTGCGCGTGGCTGTCCGCGCGGCTGAGAGCGTACATATCCCGCGCTCTATCTTTTCTGCCGGGTGCAAACGCTTGGCAAGAGCGGCCGTCAGCGCCCGTAACCACGTCTCGGAAATGACTGCGCATGGCTGTGCGCGCGGCTGACAGCGTACATATCCCGCGCTCTATTTTTTCCGGAGGTGCTAACGCTGGGCGAGAGTGCCGATCAGCGCGCCTCTCCACATCCCGGACATGGCTGCGCATGGCTGTCCGCACGGCTGAGAGCGTACATATCCCGCGCTCTATCTTTTCTGACGGGTGCAAACGCTGGGTGAGAGCGGCGGTCAGCGCGTGTCTCCACATCCCGGACATGGCTGCGCATGGCTGTCCGCGCGGCTGAGAGCGTACAAATCCCGCGCTCTATCTTTTCTGGCGGGTGCAAACGCTGGGTGAGAGCGGTGGTCAGCGCGTGTCTCCACATCCCGGACATGGCTGCGCATGGCTGTCCGCACGGCTGAGAGCGTACATATCCCGCGCTCTATCTTTTCTGACGGGTGCAAACGCTGGGTGAGAGCGGCGGTCAGCGCGTGTCTCCACATCCCGGACATGGCTGCGCATGGCTGTCCGCGCGGCTGAGAGCGTACATATCCCGCGCTCTATCTTTTCTGACGGGTGCAAACGCTGGGTGAGAGCGGCGGTCAGCGCGTGTCTCCACATCCCGGACATGGCTGCGCATGGCTGTCCGCACGGCTGAGAGCGTACATATCCCGCGCTCTATCTTTTCTGACGGGTGCAAACGCTGGGTGAGAGCGGCGGTCAGCGCGTGTCTCCACATCCCGGACATGGCTGCGCATGGCTGTCCGCGCGGCTGAGAGCGTAAAAATCCCGCGCTCTATCTTTTCTGGCGGGTGCAAACGCTGGGCGAGATTTGCGGTCAGCTCGCGTCTCCACATCCCGGATATGGCTGCGCATGGCTGTCCGCGTGGCTGAGAGCGTAGATATCCCGCGCTCTATCTTTTGTGGCGGGTGGAAACGCTGGGCGAGAGCGGCGGTGAGCGCGCCCCTCCACATACCGGACATGGCTGCGCATGGCTGTCTTCGCGGCTGAGAGCCCACATATCCCGCGCTCTATCTTTTCTGGCGGGTGCAAACGCTTGGCGAGAGCGGCGGTCAGCGCGAGTAACATCGTCCCGGATATGACTGCGCATGGCTGTCCGCGCGGCTGGGAGCGTACATATCCCGCGCTCTATCTTTTGCGGCGTGGCCTAACGCTGGGCGAGAGTGCCGATCAGCTAGCGTCTCCACATGCCGGACATGGCTGCGCATGGCTGTCCGCGCGGCTGAGAGCGTAGATATCCCGCGCTCTATCTTTCCTGACGGGTGCAAACGCTGGGCGATAGCGGCGGTCGGCGCGCGTCACCACAGGCCGGACATGGCTGCGCATGGCTGTCCGCACGGCTGAGAGCGTACAAATCCCGCGCTCTATCTTTTCTAACGGGTGCAAAGCCTGGGCGAGAGCTGTAGTCAGCGCGCGTCTCCACATGCCGGACATGGCTGCGCATGGCTGTCCGCGCGGCTGAGAGCGTAGATATCCCGCGCTCTATCTTTTCTGACGGGTGCAAACGCTGCGTGAGAGCGGCGGTCAGCGCGTGTCTCCACATCCCGGAGATGGCTGCGCATGGCTGTCCACGCGGCTGAGAGCGTACAAATCCCGCGCTTTATCTTTTCTGACGGGTGCAAACGCTGGGCGAGAGGTGCGGTCAGTGCGTGTCTCCACAATCCGGACATGGCTGCGCATGGCTGTCCGCGCGGCTGAGAGCGTACAAATCCCGCGCTATATCTTTTCTAACGGGTGCAAACCCTGGGCGAGAGCTGCGGTCTGCGCGCGTCTCTACATGCCGGACATGGCTGCGCATGGCTGTCCGCGCGGCTGAGAGCGTACAAATCTCGCGCTCTATCTTTTCTAACGGGTGCAAACGCTGGGCGAGAGGTGCGGTCAGTGCGTGTCTCCACAATCCGGACATGGCTGCGCATGGCTGTCCGCGCGGCTGAGAGCCTACATATTTCGCGCTCTATCTTTCATGGCGGGTGCAAACGCTGGGCGAGAGCGGCGGTCACCAGCGTGTCTCCACATCTCGGACATGGCTGCACGTGGCAGTCCGCGCGGCTGAGAGCGTACATATCCCGCGCTCTATCTTTTCTAACGGGTGCAAACCCTGGGCGAGAGCGGCGGTCAGCGCGCGTCTCCACATGCCGGACATGGCTGCGCATGGCTGTCCGCGCGGCTGAGAACGTACAAATCCCGCGCTCTATCTTTTCTAACGGGTGCAAACGCTGGGCGAGAGCGGCGGTCACAAGTGTGTCTCCACATCTCGGACATGGCTGCGCGTGGCTGTCCGCGCGGCTGAGAGCTTACATATCCGGTATTTTATATTTTCTGGCGGGTGCAAATGCTGGGCGAGATTTGCGGTCAGCTCGCGTAACCACGTCCCGGAAATGACTGCGCCTGGCTGTCCGCGCGGCTGAGAGCGTACATATCCCGCGCTCTGTCTTTTCCGGCGGGTGCTAACGCTGGGTGAGAGTGCCGATCAGCGCACCTCTCCACATCCCGGACATGGCTGCGCGTGGCTGTCCGCACGGCTGAGAGCGTACAAATCCCGCGCTCTATCTTTTCTTGTGGGTGCAAACGCTGGGCGAGAGTGCCGATCAGCGCGCGTCTCCACCTCCCGGACATGGCTGGGCATGGCTGTCCGCACGGCTGAGAGCGTACAAATCCCGCGCTCTATCTTTTCTGACGGGTGCAAACGCTGGGTGAGAGCGGCGGTCAGCGCGTGTCTCCGCATCCCGGACATGGCTGTGCATGGCTGTCCGCGCGGCTGAGAGCGTACAAATCCCGCGCTCTATCTTTTCTGGCGGGTGCAAACGCTGGGCGAAAGCTGTGGTCAGCGCGTGTCTCCACAACCGGGACATGGCTGCGCATGGCTGTCCGCGCGGCTGAGACCGTACATATTTCGCGCTCTATCTTTCCTGGCGGGTGCAAACGCTGGGCGAGAGCGGCGGTCAGCGCGCCTCTCCACATCCCGGACATGGCTGCGCATGGCTGCCCGCACGGCGGAGAGCGTACATATCCTGCGCTCTATCTTTTCTGACGGGTGCAAACGCTGGGTGAGAGCGGCGGTCAGCGCGTGTCTCCACATCCCGGACATGGCTGCGCATGGCTGTCCGCGCGGCTGAGAGCGTACATATCCCGCGCTCTATCTTTTCTGACGGGTGCAAACGCTGGGTGAGAGCGGCGGTCAGCGCGTGTCTCCACATCCCGGACATGGCTGCGCATGGCTGTCCGCGCGGCTGAGAGCGTACAAATCCCGCGCTCTATCTTTTCTGGCGGGTGCAAACGCTGGGCGAGAGCTGTGGTCAGCGCGTGTCTCCACAACCGGGACATGGCTGCGCATGGCTGTCCGCGCGGCTGAGAGCGTACATATTTCGCGCTTTATCTTTCCTGGCGGGTGCAAACGCTGGACGAGAGCGGCGGTCAGCGCGCGTCTCCACATCCCGGACATGACTGCGCACGGCTGTCCGCACGGCTGAGAGCGTGCAAATCCCGCGGTCCATCTTTTCTAACGGGTGGAAACCCTGGGCGAGAGCTGCGGTCAGCCCGCGTCTCCACATCCCGGACATGGCTGCGCATGGCTGTCCGCGCGGCTGAGAGCGTACATACCCCGCGCTCTATCTTTTCTGACGGGTGCAAACGCTGCGTGAGAGCGGCGGTCAGCGCGTGTCTCCACATCCCGGAGATGGCTGCGCATGGCTGTCCACGCGGCTGAGAGCGTACAAATCCCGCGCTTTATCTTTTCTGGTGGGTGCAAACGCTGGGCGAGAGCTGCGGTCACCAGTGTGTCTCCACATCCCGGACATGGCTGCGCATGGCTGTCCGCGCGGCTGAGAGCGTACAAATCCCGCGCTCTATATTTTCTGGCAGGTGCAAACGCTGGGCGAGAGGTGCGGTCAGCGCGTGTCTCCACAATCCGGACATGGCTGCGCATGGCTGTCCGCGCGGCTGAGAGCGTACATATTTCGCGCTCTATCTTTTCTGGCGGGTGCAAACGCTGGGCGAGAGTGCCGATCAGCGCGCGTCTCCACATCCCGGGCATGGCTGGGCATGGCTGTCCGCACGGCCGAGAGCGTACAAATCCCGCGCTCTATCTTTTCTAACGTATGCAAACCCTGGGCGAGAGCGGCGGTCAGCGCGCGTCTCCACATGCCGGACATGGCTGCGCATGGCTGTCCGCGCGGCTGAGAACGTACAAATCCCGCGCTCTATCTTTTCTAACGGGTGCAAACGCTGGGCGAGAGCGGCGGTCACAAGTGTGTCTCCACATCTCGGACATGGCTGCGCGTGGCTGTCCGCGCGGCTGAGAGCTTACATATCCGGTACTCTATATTTTCTGGCGGGTGCAAATGCTGGGCGAGATTTGCGGTCAGCTCGCGTAACCACGTCCCGGACATGGCTGCGCATGGCTGTCGGCGCGGCTGAGAGCGTAGAAATCCCGCGCTCAATCTTTTCTGGCGGGCGCAAACGCTAGGCGAGAGCTGCGGTCAGCGCGTGTCTCCACAACCCGGACATGGCTGCGCATGTCTGTCCGCGTGGCTGAGAGCCTACATATCCCGCGCTCTATCTTTTCTGGCGGGTGTAAACGCTTGGCGAGAGCGGCGGTCAGCGCGGGTAACCACGTCCCGGAAATGACTGCGCATGGCTGTCCGCGCGGCTGAGAGCGTACATATCCCGCGCTCTGTCTTTTCCGGCGGGTGCTAACGCTGGGCGAGAGTGCCGATCAGCGCGCCTCTCCACATCCCGGACATGGCTGCGCCTGGCTGCCCGCACGGCGGAGAGCGTACATATCCTGCGCTCTATCTTTTCTGACGGGTGCAAACACTGGGTGAGAGCGGCGGTCAGCGCGTGTCTCCACATCCCGGACATGGCTGCGCATTGCTGTCCGCGCGGCTGAGAGCGTACATATCCCGCGCTCTATCTTTTCTGACGGGTGCAAACGCTGGGTGAGAGCGGCGGTTAGCGCGTGTCTCCACATCCCGGACATGGCTGCGCATGGCTGTCCGCGCGGCTGAGAGCGTACAAATCCCGCGCTCTATCTTTTCTGGCGGGTGCAAACGCTGGGCGAGAGCTGTGGTCAGCGCGTGTCTCCACAACCGGGACATGGCTGCGCATGGCTGTCCGCGCGGCTGAGAGCGTACATATTTCGCGCTCTATCTTTCCTGGCGGGTGCAAACGCTAGACGAGAGCGGCGGTCAGCGCGCGTCTCCACATCCCGGACATGACTGCGCACGGCTGTCCGCACGGCTGAGAGCGTGCAAATCCCGCGGTCCATCTTTTCTAACGGGTGGAAACCCTGGGCGAGAGCTGCGGTCAGCCCGCGTCTCCACATCCCGGACATGGCTGCGCATGGCTGTCCGCGCGGCTGAGAGCGTACATACCCCGCGCTCTATCTTTTCTGGCGGGTGCAAACGCTGGGGGAGAGCGGCGGTCACCAGTGTGTCTCCACATCTCGGACATGGCTGCGCGTGGCTGTCCGCGCCGCTGAGAGCGTACAAATCCCGCGCTCTATCTTTTCCGGCGGGTGCAAACGCTGGGCGAGAGTGGCGATCAGCGCGCCTCTCCACATCCCGGACATGGCTGCGCATGGCTGTCCGCACGGCTGAGAGCGTACAAATCCCGCGGTCTATCTTTTCTAACGGGTGCAAAGCCTGGGCGAGAGCTGCGGTCAACGCGCGTCTCCACATGCTGGACATGGCTGCGCATGGCTGTCCGCGCGGCTGAGACCGTACATATTTCGCGCTCTATCTTTCCTGGCGGGTGCAAACGCTGGGCGAGAGTGCCGATCAGCCCGCGTCTCCACATCCCGGACATCACTGCGCATGGCTGTCCGCACGGCTGAGAACGTGCAAATCCCGCGGTCCATCTTTTCTAACGGGTGGAAACCCTGGGCGAGAGCTGCGGTCAGCCCGCGTCTCCATATGCGGGACATGGCTGCGCATGGCTGTCCTCGCGGCTGAGAGCGTACATACCCCGCGCTCTATCTTTTCCGGCGGGTGCAAACGCTGGGCGAGAGTGCCGATCAGCGCGCCTCTCCACATCCCGGACATGGCTGGGCATGGCTGTCCGCGCGGCTGAGAGCGTACATATCCCGCGCTCTATCTTTTCTGACGGGTGCAAACGCTGGGTGAGAGCGGCGGTCAGCGCGTGTCTCCGCATCCCGGACATGGCTGTGCATGGCTGTCCGCGCGGCTGAGAGCGTACAAATCCCGCGCTCTATCTTTTCTGGCGGGTGCAAACGCTGGGCGAGAGCTGTGGTCAGCGCGTGTCTCCACAACCGGGACATGGCTGCGCATGGCTGTCCGCGCGGCTGAGACCGTACATATTTCGCGCTCTATCTTTCCTGGCGGGTGCAAACGCTGGGCGAGAGCGGCGGTCAGCGCTCGTCCCCACATCCCGGACATGACTGCGCATGGCTGTCCGCACGGCTGAGAACGTGCAAATCCCGCGGTCCATCTTTTCTAACGGGTGGAAACCCTGGGCAAGAGCTGCGGTCAGCCCGCGTCTCCATATGCCGGACATGGCTGCGCATGGCTGTCCGCGCGGCTGAGAGCGTACATATCCCGCGCTCTATCTTTTCTGCCGGGTGCAAACGCTGGGCGAGAGCAGCGGTGAGCGCGTGCCTCCACATCCTGGACATGGCTGCGCGTGGCTGTCCGCGCCGCTGAGAGCGTACATATCCCGCTCTCTATCTTTTCCGGCGGGCGCAAACGCTGGGCGAGAGTGCCGATCAGCGCGCCTCTCCACATCCCGGACATGCCTGGGCATGGCTGTCCGCACGGCTGTGAGCGTACAAATCCGGCGCTCTATCTTTTCTGGCGGGCGCAAACGCTAGGCGAGAGCTGCGGTCAGCGCGTGTCTCCACAACCCGGACATGGCTGCGGATGTCTGTCCGCGTGGCTGAGAGCCTACATATCCCGCGTTCTATCTTTTCTGGCGGGTGCAAACGCTTGGCGAGAGTGGCGGTCAGCGCCCGTAACCACGTCTCGGAAATGACTGCGCATGGCTGTGCGCGCGGCTGACAGTTTAAATATCCCGCGCTCTATCTTTTCTGGCGGGCGCAAACGCTGGGTGAGAGCGACGGTCAGCGCGCGTCTCCAAATCTCGGACATGACTGCGCATGGCTGTCCGCACGGCCGAGAGCGTACAAATCCCGCGCTTTATCTTTTCTAACGGGTGCAAACCCTGGGCGAGAGCTGCGGTCAGCGCGCGTCTCCACATGCCAGACATGGCTGCGAATGGCTATCCGCGCGGCTGAGAGCGTACATATCCGGTACTCTATATTTTCCGGCGGGTGCTAACGCTGGGCGAGAGTGCCGATCAGCGCGCCTCTCCACATCCCGGACATGGCCGCGCATGGCTGTCCGCACGGCTGAGAGCGTACAAATCCCGCGCTCTATCTTTTCTAACGGGTGCAAAGCCTGGGCGAGAGCTGCGGCCAGCGCGCGTCTCCACATGCCGGACATGGCTGCGCATGGCTGTCCGCGCGGCTGAGAGCGTACATATCCCGCGCTCTATCTTTTCTAGCGGGTGCAAACGCTGGGCGAGAGCTGCGGTCAGCGCGTGTCTCCACAACCGGGACATGGCTGCGCATGGCTCTCCGCGCGGCTGAGAGCGTACATATTTCGCGCTCTATCTTTCCTGGCGGGTGCAACCGCTGGGCGAGAGCGGCGGTCAGCGCGCGTCTCCACATCCCGGACATGACTGCGCATGGCTGTCCGCACGGCTGAGAGCGTGCAAATCCCGCGGTCCATCTTTTCCACCGGGTGGAAAACCTGGGCGAGAGCTGCGGTCAGCCCGCGTCTCCATATGCCGGACATGGCTGCGCATGGCTGTCCTCGCGGCTGAGAGCGTACAGATTCCGCGATCTATCTTTTGTGGCGGGTGGAAACGCTGGGCGAGAGCGGCGGTCACCAGTGTGTCTCCACATCTCGGACATGGCTGCGCGTGGCTGTCCGCGCGGCTGAGAGCGTGCATATCCCGCGCTCCATCTATTCCGGCGGGTGCAAACGCTGGGCGAGGGCGACGGTCAGCGCGCGTCTCCACATCCTGGACATGGCTGCGCATGGCTGTCCGCGCGGCTAAGAGCGTACATATCCGGCACTCTATCTTTTCTGGCGGGTGCAAACGCTGGGCGAGATTTGCGGTCAGCTCGCGTGTCCACATCCCGGACATGGCTGCGCATGGCTGTGCACGTGGCTGAGAGCGTACAGATCCCGCGATATATCTTTTGTGGCGGGTGGAAACGCTGGGTGAGAGCGGCGGTCAGCGCGCCCCTCCGCATCCCGGACATGGCTGCGCACGGCTGTCCGCGCGGCTGAGAGCGTACATATCCGGCACTCTATCTTTTCTGGCGGGTGCAAACGCTGGGCGAGATTTGCGGTCAGCTCGCGTCTCCAAATCTCGTACATGACTGCGCATGGCCGTCCGCACGGCCGAGAGCGTACAAATCCCGCGCTCCATCTTCTCTGGCGGGTGGAAACGCTGGGCGAGAGCGGCGGTCATCTCGCGTCTCCACATCCCGGACATGGCTGCGCATGGCTGTCCGCGTGGCTGAGAGCCTACATATCCCGCGCTCTATCTTTTCTGGCGGGTGCAAACGCTTGGCGAGAGCGGCGGTCAGCGCGCGTAACCACGTACCGGAAATGACTGCGCATGGCTGTGCGCGCGGCTGAGAGCGTACATATCCCACGCTCTATCTTTTCCGGCGGGTGCTAACGCTGGGCGAGATCGACGGTCAGCGCGCGTCTCCACATCCCGGACATGGCTGCGCATGGCTGTCCGCGCGGCTAAGAGCGTACATATCCGGCACTCTATCTTTTAAGCGGGTGCTAACGCTGGGCGAGAGTGCCGATCAGCGCGCCTCTCCACATCCCGGACATGGCTGCGCATGGCTGTCCGCACGGCTGAGAGCGTACAAATCCCGCGCTCTATCTTTTCTAACGGGTGCAAAGCCTGGGCGAGAGCTGCAGTCAGCGCGCGTCTCGACATGCCGGACATGGCTGCGCATGGCTGTCCGCGCAGCTGAGAGCGTAGATATCCCGCGCTCTATCTTTTCTGACGGGTGCAAACGCTGCGTGAGAGCGGCGGTCAGCGCGTCTCTCCACATCCCGGAGATGGCTGCGCATGGCTGTCCGCGCGGCTGAGAGCGTACAAATCCCGCGCTTTATCTTTTCTGGTGGGTGCAAACGCTGGGCGAGAGCTGCGGTCACCAGTGTGTCTCCACATCCCGGACATGGCTGCGCATGGCTGTCCGCGCGGCTGAGAGCGTACAAGTCCCGCGCTCTATCTTTTCTAACGGGTGCAAACCCTGGGCGAGAGCTGCGGTCTGCGCGCGTCTCCACCCGCCGGACATGGCTGCGCATGGCTGTCCGCGCGGCTGAGAGCGTACAAATCCCGCGCTCTATATTTTCTGGCAGGTGCAAACGCTGGGCGAGAGGTGCGGTCAGCGCGTGTCTCCACAATCCGGACATGGCTGCGCATGGCTGTCCGCGCGGCTGAGAGCGTACGTATTTCGCGCTCTATCTTTCATGGCGCGTGCAAACGCTGGGCGAGAGCGGCGGTCACCAGCGTGTCTCCACATCTCGGACATGGCTGCGCGTGGCAGTCCGTGCGGCTGAGAGCGTACATATCCCGCGCTCTATCTTTTCTGGCGGGTGCAAACGCTGGGCGAGAGTGCCGATCAGCGCGTGTCTCCACATCCCAGGCATGGCTGGGCATGGCTGTCCGCACGGCCGAGAGCGTACAAATCCCGCGCTCTATCTTTTCTAACGGGTGCAAACGCTGGGCGAGAGCGGCGGTCACCAGTGTGTCTCCACATCTCGGACATGGCTGCGCGTGGCTGTCCGCGCGGCTGAGGTCCTACATATCCCGCGCTCTATCTTTTCTGGCAGGTGCAAACGCTTAGGGAGAGCGGCGGTAAGCGCGCGTAACCACGTCCCGGACATGACTGTGCATGGATGTCCGCGCGGCTGAGAGCGCACATATCCCACGCTCTATCTTTTCGGTCGGGTGCAAACGCTTAGGGAGAGCGCCGGTCAGCGCGCGTAACCACGTCCCGGACATGACTGCGCATGGCTGTCCGCGCGGCTGAGAGCGTACATATCCCACGATCTATCTTTTCTGGCGGGTGCAAACACTGGGCAAGAGCGACGGTCAGCACGCGTCTCCACATCTCGGACAAGGCTGCGCATGGCTGTCCGGGCGGCTGAGAGCATACATATCCGGTACTCTATATTTTCTGGCGGGTGCAAACACTGGGTGAGAGTGCCGGTCAGCGCGTATCTCCACATCCCGGACATAGCTGCGCATGGCTGTTCGCGTGGCTGGGGGCGTTCAGATCCCGCAGTCTATCTTTTCTGGCGGGTGCAAACGCTGGGCGAGATTTGCGGTCAGCTAGCGTGTCCACATCCCGGACATGGCTGCGCATGGCTGTCCGCGTGGCTGAGAGCGTACATATCCCGCAGTCTATCTTTTCTGGCGGGTGCAAACGCTGGGCGAGATTTGCGGTCAGCTAGCGTGTCCACATCCCGGACATGGCTGCGCATGGCTGTTCGCGTGGCTGAGAGCGTACATATCCCGCGCTCTATCTTTTGTGGCGTGTGGAAACGCTTGGCGAGAGCGGCGGTCAGCGCGCGTAACCACGTCCCGGACATGACTGCGCATGGCTGTCCGCGGGGCTGAGAGCGTAGATATGCCGCGCTCTATCTTTTGTGGCGGGTGGAAACACTGGGCGAGAGCGGCGGTGAGCGCGCCCCTCCACATCCCGGATATGACTGTGCATGGCTGTCCGCGCGGCTGAGAGCGTACATATCCCACGCTCTATCTTTTCTGGCGGGTGCAAACACTGGGCGAGAGCGACGGTCAGCACGCGTCTCCACATCTCGGACAAGGCTGCGCATGGCTGTCCGGGCGGCTGAGAGCGTACATATCCGGTACTCTATATTTTCTGGCGGGTGCAAACACTGGGCTAGAGTGCCGGTCAGCGCGTGTCTCCACATCCCGGACATGGCTGCGCATGGCTGTTCGCGTGGCTGGGGGCGTAAAGATCCCGCACTCTATCTTTTCTGGCGGGTGCAAACGCTGGGCGAGATTTGCGGTCAGCTCGCGTCTCCACATCCCGGACATGGCTGCGCATGGCTGTCCGCGTGGCTGAGAGCGTACATATCCCGCGCTCTATCTTTTGTGGCGGGTGGAAACGCTTGGCGAGAGCGGCGGTCAGCGCGCGTAACCACATCCCGGACATGACTGCGCATGGCTGTCCACGGGGCTGAGAGCGTAGATATCCCGCGCTGTATCTTTTGTGGCGGGTGGAAACGCTGGGCGAGAGCGGCGGTGAGCGCGCCCCTCCACATACCGGACATGGCTGCGCATGGCTGTCTTCGCGGCTGAGAGCCTGCATATCCCGCGCTCTATCCTTTCTGGCGGGTGCAAACGCTTAGGGAGAGCGGCGGTCAGCGCGCGCAACCACGTCCCGGGCATGAATGCGCATGGCTGTCCGCGCGGCTGAGAGCGTACATATCCCACGCTCTATGTTTTCTGGCGGGTGCAAACACTGGGCGAGAGCGACGGTTAGCGCGCGTCTCCACATCTCGGACATGACTGCGCATGGCTGTCCGGGCGGCTGAGAGCGTACATATCCGGTACTCTATATTTTCTGGCGGGTGCAAACACTGGGCTAGAGTGCCGGTCAGCGCGTGTCTCCACATCCCGGACATGGCTGCGCATGGCTGTTCGCGTGGCTGGGGGCGTAAAGATCCCGCACTCTATCTTTTCTGGCGGGTGCAAACGCTGGGCGATAGCGGCGGTCGGCGCGCGTCACCACATGCCGGACATGGCTGCGCATGGCTGTCCGCGCGGCTGAGAGCGTAGATATCCCGCGCTCTATCTTTTCTGGCGGGTGCTAATGCTGGGCGAGAGTGCCGATCAGCACGCCTCTCCACATCCCGGACATGGCTGCGCATGGCTGTCCGCACGGCTGAGAGCGTACAAATCCCGCGCTCTATCTTTTCTAACGGGTGCAAAGCCTGGGCGAGAGCTGTAGTCAGCGCGCGTCTCCACATGCCGGACATGGCTGCGCATGGCTGTCCGCGCGGCTGAGAGCGTAGATATCCCGCGCTCTATCTTTTCTGACGGGTGCAAACGCTGCGTGAGAGCGGCGGTCAGCGCGTGTCTCCATATCCCGGAGATGGCTGCGCATGGCTGTCCGCGCGGCTGAGAGCGTACAAATCCCGCGCTTTATCTTTTCTGGTGGGTGCAAACGCTGGGCGAGAGCTGCGGTCACCAGTGTGTCTCCACATCCCGGACATGGCTGCGCATGGCTGTCCGCGCGGCTGAGAGCGTACAAATCCCGCGCTCTATCTTTTCTAACGGGTGCAAACCCTGGGCGAGAGCTGCGGTCTGCGCGCGTCTCTACATGCCGGACATGGCTGCGCATGGCTGTCCGCGCAGCTGAGAGCGTACAAATCCCGCGCTCTATATTTTCTGGCAGGTGCAAACGCTGGGCGAGAGGTGCGGGCAGCGCGTGTCTCCACAATCCGGACATGGCTGCGCATGGCTGTCCGCGCGGCTGAGAGCGTACATATTTCGCGCTCTATCTTTCATGGCGGGTGCAAACGCTGGGCGAGAGCGGCGGTCACCAGCGTGTCTCCACATCTCGGACATGGCTGCGCGTGGCAGTCCGCGCGGCTGAGAGCGTACATATCCCGCGCTCTATCTTTTCTGGCGGGTGCAAACGCTGGGCGAGAGTGCCGATCAGCGCGCGTCTCCACATCCCGGGCATGGCTGGGCATGGCTGTCCGCACGGCCGAGAGCGTACAAATCCCGCGCTCTATCTTTTCTAACGGGTGCAAACCCTGGGCGAGAGCTGCGGTCTGCGCGCGTCTCCACCCGCCGGACATGGCTGCGCATGGCTGTCCGCGCGGCTGAGAGCGTACAAATCCCGCGCTCTATATTTTCTGGCAGGTGCAAACGCTGGGCGAGAGGTGCGGTCAGCGCGTGTCTCCACAATCCGGACATGGCTGCGCATGGCTGTCCGCGCGGCTGAGAGCGTACAAATCCCGCGCTCTATCTTTTCTAACGGGTGCAAACGCTGGGCGAGAGCGGCGGTCACCAGTGTGTCTCCACATCTCAGACATGGCTGCGCGTGGCTCTCCGCGCGGCTGAGAGCGTACATATCCGGTACTCTATATTTTCTGGCGGGTGCAAATGCTGGGCGAGATTTGCGGTCAGCTGGCGTAACCACGTCCCGGAAATGACTGCGCATGGCTGTCCGCGCGGCTGAGAGCGTAGATATCCCGCGCTCTATCTTTTCTGACGGGTGCAAACGCTGCGTGAGAGCGGCGGTCAGCGCGTCTCTCCACATCCCGGAGATGGCTGCGCATGGCTGTCCGCGCGGCTGAGAGCGTACAAATCCCGCGCTTTATCTTTTCTGGTGGGTGCAAACGCTGGGCGAGAGCTGCGGTCACCAGTGTGTCTCCACATCCCGGACATGGCTGCGCATGGCTGTCCGCGCGGCTGAGAGCGTACAAATCCCGCGCTCTATCTTTTCTAACGGGTGCAAACCCTGGGCGAGAGCTGCGGTCTGCGCGCGTCTCCACCCGCCGGACATGGCTGCGCATGGCTGTCCGCGCGGCTGAGAGCGTACAAATCCCGCGCTCTATATTTTCTGGCAGGTGCAAACGCTGGGCGAGAGGTGCGGTCAGCGCGTGTCTCCACAATCCGGACATGGCTGCGCATGGCTGTCCGCGCGGCTGAGAGCGTACGTATTTCGCGCTCTATCTTTCATGGCGCGTGTAAACTCTGGGCGAGAGCGGCGGTCACCAGCGTGTCTCCACATCTCGGACATGGCTGCGCGTGGCAGTCCGTGCGGCTGAGAGCGTACATATCCCGCGCTCTATCTTTTCTGGCGGGTGCAAACGCTGGGCGAGAGTGCCGATCAGCGCGCGTCTCCACATCCCAGGCATGGCTGGGCATGGCTGTCCGCACGGCCGAGAGCGTACAAATCCCGCGCTCTATCTTTTCTAACGGGTGCAAACGCTGGGCGAGAGCGGCGGTCACCAGTGTGTCTCCACATCTCGGACATGGCTGCGCGTGGCTGTCCGCGCGGCTGAGGTCCTACATATCCCGCGCTCTATCTTTTCTGGCAGGTGCAAACGCTTAGGGAGAGCGGCGGTAAGCGCGCGTAACCACGTCCCGGACATGACTGTGCATGGATGTCCGCGCGGCTGAGAGCGCACATATCCCACGCTCTATCTTTTCGGTCGGGTGCAAACGCTTAGGGAGAGCGCCGGTCAGCGCGCGTAACCACGTCCCGGACATGACTGCGCACGGCTGTCCGCGCGGCTGAGAGCGTACATATCCCACGATCTATCTTTTCTGGCGGGTGCAAACACTGGGCAAGAGCGACGGTCAGCACGCGTCTCCACATCTCGGACAAGGCTGCGCATGGCTGTCCGGGCGGCTGAGAGCATACATATCCGGTACTCTATATTTTCTGGCGGGTGCAAACACTGGGTGAGAGTGCCGGTCAGCGCGTATCTCCACATCCCGGACATAGCTGCGCATGGCTGTTCGCGTGGCTGGGGGCGTTCAGATCCCGCAGTCTATCTTTTCTGGCGGGTGCAAACGCTGGGCGAGATTTGCGGTCAGCTAGCGTGTCCACATCCCGGACATGGCTGCGCATGGCTGTTCGCGTGGCTGAGAGCGTACATATCCCGCGCTCTATCTTTTGTGGCGTGTGGAAACGCTTGGCGAGAGCGGCGGTCAGCGCGCGTAACCACGTCCCGGACATGACTGCGCATGGCTGTCCGCGGGGCTGAGAGCGTAGATATGCCGCGCTCTATCTTTTGTGGCGGGTGGAAACACTGGGCGAGAGCGGCGGTGAGCGCGCCCCTCCACATCCCGGATATGACTGTGCATGGCTGTCCGCGCGGCTGAGAGCGTACATATACCACGCTCTATCTTTTCTGGCGGGTGCAAACACTGGGCGAGAGCGACGGTCAGCACGCGTCTCCACATCTCGGACAAGGCTGCGCATGGCTGTCCGGGCGGCTGAGAGCGTACATATCCGGTACTCTATATTTTCTGGCGGGTGCAAACACTGGGCTAGAGTGCCGGTCAGCGCGTGTCTCCACATCCCGGACATGGCTGCGCATGGCTGTTCGCGTGGCTGGGGGCGTAAAGATCCCGCACTCTATCTTTTCTGGCGGGTGCAAACGCTGGGCGAGATTTGCGGTCAGCTCGCGTCTCCACATCCCGGACATGGCTGCGCATGGCTGTCCGCGTGGCTGAGAGCGTACATATCCCGCGCTCTATCTTTTGTGGCGGGTGGAAACGCTTGGCGAGAGCGGCGGTCAGCGCGCGTAACCACATCCCGGACATGACTGCGCATGGCTGTCCACGGGGCTGAGAGCGTAGATATCCCGCGCTGTATCTTTTGTGGCGGGTGGAAACGCTGGGCGAGAGCGGCGGTGAGCGCGCCCCTCCACATACCGGACATGGCTGCGCATGGCTGTCTTCGCGGCTGAGAGCCTGCATATCCCGCGCTCTATCCTTTCTGGCGGGTGCAAACGCTTAGGGAGAGCGGCGGTCAGTGCGCGCAACCACGTCCCGGGCATGAATGCGCATGGCTGTCCGCGCGGCCGAGAGCGTACATATCCCACGCTCTATGTTTTCTGGCGGGTGCAAACACTGGGCGAGAGCGACGGTTAGCGCGCGTCTCCACATCTCGGACATGACTGCGCATGGCTGTCCGGGCGGCTGAGAGCGTACATATCCGGTACTCTATATTTTCTGGCGGGTGCAAACACTGGGCTAGAGTGCCGGTCAGCGCGTGTCTCCACATCCCGGACATGGCTGCGCATGGCTGTTCGCGTGGCTGGGGGCGTAAAGATCCCGCACTCTATCTTTTCTGGAGGGTGCAAACGCTGGGCGATAGCGGCAGTCGGCGCGCGTCACCACATGCCGGACATGGCTGCGCATGGCTGTCCGCGCGGCTGAGAGCGTAGATATCCCGCGCTCTATCTTTTCTGGCGGGTGCTAATGCTGGGCGAGAGTGCCGATCAGCACGCCTCTCCACATCCCGGACATGGCTGCGCATGGCTGTCCGCACGGCTGAGAGCGTACAAATCCCGCGCTCTATCTTTTCTAACGGGTGCAAAGCCTGGGCGAGAGCTGTAGTCAGCGCGCGTCTCCACATGCCGGACATGGCTGCGCATGGCTGTCCGCGCGGCTGAGAGCGTAGATATCCCGCGCTCTATCTTTTCTGACGGGTGCAAACGCTGCGTGAGAGCGGCGGTCAGCGCGTGTCTCCACATCCCGGAGATGGCTGCGCATGGCTGTCCGCGCGGCTGAGAGCGTACAAATCCCGCGCTTTATCTTTTCTGGTGGGTGCAAACGCTGGGCGAGAGCTGCGGTCACCAGTGTGTCTCCACATCCCGGACATGGCTGCGCATGGCTGTCCGCGCGGCTGAGAGCGTACAAATCCCGCGCTCTATCTTTTCTAACGGGTGCAAACCCTGGGCGAGAGCTGCGGTCTGCGCGCGTCTCTACATGCCGGACATGGCTGCGCATGGCTGTCCGCGCGGCTGAGAGCGTACAAATCCCGCGCTCTATATTTTCTGGCAGGTGCAAACGCTGGGCGAGAGGTGCGGGCAGCGCGTGTCTCCACAATCCGGACATGGCTGCGCATGGCTGTCCGCGCGGCTGAGAGCGTACATATTTCGCGCTCTATCTTTCATGGCGGGTGCAAACGCTGGGCGAGAGCGGCGGTCACCAGCGTGTCTCCACATCTCGGACATGGCTGCGCGTGGCAGTCCGCGCGGCTGAGAGCGTACATATCCCGCGCTCTATCTTTTCTGGCGGGTGCAAACGCTGGGCGAGAGTGCCGATCAGCGCGCGTCTCCACATCCCGGGCATGGCTGGGCATGGCTGTCCGCACGGCCGAGAGCGTACAAATCCCGCGCTCTATCTTTTCTAACGGGTGCAAACCCTGGGCGAGAGCGGCGGTCAGCGCGCGTCTCCACATGCCGGACATGGCTGCGCATGGCTGTCCGCGCGGCTGAGAGCGTACAAATCCCGCGCTCTATCTTTTCTAACGGGTGCAAACGCTGTGCGAGAGCGGCGGTCACCAGTGTGTCTCCACATCTCAGACATGGCTGCGCGTGGCTCTCCGCGCGGCTGAGAGCGTACATATCCGGTACTCTATATTTTCTGGCGGGTGCAAATGCTGGGCGAGATTTGCGGTCAGCTGGCGTAACCACGTCCCGGAAATGACTGCGCATGGCTGTCCGCGCGGCTGACAGCGTACATATCCCGCGCTCTATCTTTTCTGACGGGTGCTAACGCTGGGTGAGAGCGGCGGTCAGCGCGTGTCTCCACATCGCGGACATGGCTGCGCGTGGCTGTCCGCACGGCTGAGAGCGTACAAATCCCGCGCTCTATCTTTTCTTGTGGGTGCAAACGCTGGGCGAGAGTGCCGATCAGCGCGCGTCTCCACATCCCGGACATGGCTGGGCATGGCTGTCCGCACGGCTGAGAGCGTACAAATCCCGCGCTCTATCTTTTCTAACGGGTGCAAACCCTGGGCGAGAGCTGCGGTCAGCGCGCGTCTCCACATGCCGGACATGGCTGCGCATGGCTTTCCGCGCGGCTGAGAGCGTAGAAATCCCGCGCTCAATCTTTTCTGGCGGGCGCAAACGCTAGGCGAGAGCTGCGGTCAGCGCGTGTCTCCACAACCCGGACATGGCTGCGCATGTCTGTCCGCGTGGCTGAGAGCCTACATATCCCGCGCTCTATCTTTTCTGGCGGGTGTAAACGCTTGGCGAGAGCGGCGGTCAGCGCGGGTAACCACGTCCCGGAAATGACTGCGCATGGCTGTGCGCGCGGCTGACAGCGTACATATCCCGCGCTCTATCTTTTCCGGAGGTGCTAACGCTGGGCGAGAGTGCCGATCAGCGCGCCTCTCCACATCCCGGACATGGCTGCGCATGGCTGTCCGCACGGCTGAGAGCGTACATATCCCGCGCTCTATTTTTTCTGACGGGTGCAAACGCTGGGTGAGAGCGGCGGTCAGCGCGTGTCTCCACATCCCGGACATGCCTGCGCGTGGCTGTCCGCGCGGCTGAGAGCGTACAAATCCCGCGCTCTATCTTTTCTGGCGGGTGCAAACGCTGGACGAGAGGGGCGGTCAGCGCGCGTCTCCACATCCCGGATATGACTGCGCACGGCTGTCCGCACGGCTGAGAGCGTGCAAATCCCGCGGTCCATCTTTTCTAACGGGTGGAAACCCTGGGCGAGAGCTGCGGTCAGCCCGCGTCTCCACATCCCGGACATGGCTGCGCATGGCTGTCCGCGCGGCTGAGAGCGTACATACCCCGCGCTCTATCTTTTCTGGCGGGTGCAAACGCTGGGCGAGAGCGGCGGTCAGCGCGCCTCTCCACATCCCGGACATGGCTGGGCATGGCTGTCCGCGCGGCTGAGAGCGTACATATCCCGCGCTCTATCTTTTCTGACGTGTGCAAACGCTGGGTGAGAGCGGCGGTCAGCGCGTGTCTCCGCATCCCGGACATGGCTGTGCATGGCTGTCCGCGCGGCTGAGAGCGTACAAATCCCGCGCTCTATCTTTTCTGGCGGGTGCAAACGCTGGGCGAGAGCTGTGGTCAGCGCGTGTCTCCACAACCGGGACATGGCTGCGCATGGCTGTCCGCGCGGCTGAGACCGTACATATTTCGCGCTCTATCTTTCCTGGCGGGTGCAAACGCTTGGCGAGAGCGGCGGTCAGCGCGCGTCCCCACATCCCGGACATCACTGCGCATGGCTGTCCGCACGGCTGAGAACGTGCAAATCCCGCGGTCCATCTTTTCTAACGGGTGGAAACCCTGGGCGAGAGCTGCGGTCAGCCCGCCTCTCCATATGCCGGACATGGCTGCGCATGGCTGTCCTCGCGGCTGAGAGCGTACATACCCCGCGCTCTATCTTTTCCGGCGGGTGCAAACGCTGGGCGAGAGTGCCGATCAGCGCGCCTCTCCACATCCCGGACATGGCTGTGCATGGCTGTCCGCGCGGCTGAGAGCGTACAAATCCCGCGCTCTATCTTTTCTGGCGGGTGCAAACGCTGGGCGAGAGCTGTGGTCAGCGCGTGTCTCCACAACCGGGACATGGCTGCGCATGGCTGTCCGCGCGGCTGAGACCGTACATATTTCGCGCTCTATCTTTCCTGGCGGGTGCAAACGCTGGGCGAGAGCGGCGGTCAGCGCGCGTCCCCACATCCCGGACATGACTGCGCATGGCTGTCCGCACGGCTGAGAACGTGCAAATCCCGCGGTCCATCTTTTCTAACGGGTGGAAACCCTGGGCGATAGCTGCAGTAAGCCCGCGTCTCCATATGCCGGACATGGCTGCGCATGGCTGTCCTCGCGGCTGAGAGCGTACATACCCCGCGCTCTATCTTTTCTGGCGGGAGCAAACGCTGGGCGAGACCGGCGGTCACCAGTGTGTCTCCACATCTCGGACATGGCTGCGCATGGCTGTCCTCGCGGCTGAGAGCGTACATACCCCGCGCTCTATCTTTTCTGCCGGGTGCAAACGCTGGGCGAGAGCAGCGGTGAGCGCGTGCCTCCACATCCTGGACATGGCTGCGCGTGGCTGTCCGCGCCGCTGAGAGCGTACATATCCCGCGCTCTATCTTTTCCGGCGGGCGCAAACGCTGGGCGAGAGTGCCGATCAGCGCGCCTCTCCACATCCCGGACATGCCTGGGCATGGCTGTCCGCACGGCTGTGAGCGTACAAATCCGGCGCTCTATCTTTTCTGGCGGGCGCAAACGCTAGGCGAGAGCTGCGGTCAGCGCGTGTCTCCACAACCCGGACATGGCTGCGGATGTCTGTCCGCGTGGCTGAGAGCCTACATATCCCGCGTTCTATCTTTTCTGGCGGGTGCAAACGCTTGGCGAGAGTGGCGGTCAGCGCCCGTAACCACGTCTCGGAAATGACTGCGCATGGCTGTGCGCGCGGCTGACAGTTTAAATATCCCGCGCTCTATCTTTTCTGGCGGGCGCAAACGCTGGGTGAGAGCGACGGTCAGCGCGCGTCTCCAAATCTCGGACAGGACTGCGCATGGCTGTCCGCACGGCCGAGAGCGTACAAATCCCGCGCTTTATCTTTTCTAACGGGTGCAAACCCTGGGCGAGAGCTGCGGTCAGCGCGCGTCTCCACATGCCAGACATGGCTGCGAATGGCTATCCGCGCGGCTGAGAGCGTACATATCCGGTACGCTATATTTTCCGGCGGGTGCTAACGCTGGGCGAGAGTGCCGATCAGCGCGCCTCTCCACATCCCGGACATGGCTGCGCATGGCTGTCCGCACGGCTGAGAGCGTACAAATCCCGCGCTCTATCTTTTCTAACGGGTGCAAAGCCTGGGCGAGAGCTGCGGCCAGCGCGCGTCTCCACATCCCGGACATGGCTGCGCATGGCTGTCCGCGCGGCTGAGAGCGTACATATCCCGCGCTCTATCTTTTCTGGCGGGTGCAAACGCTGGGCGAGAGCTGCGGTCAGCGCGTGTCTCCACAACCGGGACATGGCTGCGCATGGCTCTCCGCGCGGCTGAGAGCGTACATATTTCGCGCTCTATCTTTCCTGGCGGGTGCAACCGCTGGGCGAGAGCGGCGGTCAGCGCGCGTCTCCACATCCCGGACATGACTGCGCATGGCTGTCCGCACGGCTGAGAGCGTGCAAATCCCGCGGTCCATCTTTTCCACCGGGTGGAAAACCTGGGCGAGAGCTGCGGTCAGCCCGCGTCTCCATATGCCGGACATGGCTGCGCATGGCTGTCCTCGCGGCTGAGAGCGTACAGATTCCGCGATCTATCTTTTGTGGCGGGTGGAAACGCTGGGCGAGAGCGGCGGTCACCAGTGTGTCTCCCCATCTCGGACATGGCTGCGCGTAGCTGTCCGCGCCGCTGAGAGCGTGCATATCCCGCGCTCCATCTATTCCGGCGGGTGCAAACGCTGGGCGAGGGCGACGGTCAGCGCGCGTCTCCACATCCTGGACATGGCTGCGCATGGCTGTCCGCGCGGCTAAGAGCGTACATATCCGGCACTCTATCTTTTCTGGCGGGTGCAAACGCTGGGCGAGATTTGCGGTCAGCTCGCGTGTCCACATCCCGGACATGGCTGCGCATGGCTGTCCACGTGGCTGAGAGCGTACAGATCCCGCGATATATCTTTTGTGGCGGGTGGAAACGCTGGGTGAGAGCGGCGGTCAGCGCGCCCCTCCGCATCCCGGACATGGCTGCGCACGGCTGTCCGCGCGGCTGAGAGCGTACATATCCGGCACTCTATCTTTTCTGGCAGGTGCAAACGCTGGGCGAGATTTGCGGTCAGCTCGCGTCTCCAAATCTCGTACATGACTGCGCATGGCCGTCCGCACGGCCGAGAGCGTACAAATCCCGCGCTCCATCTTCTCTGGCGGGTGGAAACGCTGGGCAAGAGCGGCGGTCATCTCGCGTCTCCACATCCCGGACATGGCTGCGCATGGCTGTCCGCGTGGCTGAGAGCCTACATATCCCGCGCTCTATCTTTTCTGGCGGGTGCAAACGCTTGGCGAGAGCGGCGGTCAGCGCGCGTAACCACGTACCGGAAATGACTGCGCATGGCTGTGCGCGCGGCTGAGAGCGTACATATCCCGCGCTCTATCTTTTCTGACGGGTGCTAACGCTGGGCGAGAGTGCCGATCAGCGCGCCTCTCCACATCCCGGACATAGCTGCGCATGGCTGTCCGCACGGCTGAGAGCGTACAAATCTCGCGCTCTATCTTTTCTAACGGGTGCAAACTCTGGGCGAGAGCTGCGGTCAGCGCGCGTCTCCACATGCCGGACATGGCTGCGCATGGCTGTCCGCACGGCTGAGAGCGTACAAATCGCGCGCTCTAGCTTTTCTAACGGGTGCGAAGCCTGGGCGAGAGCTGCGGTCAGCGCGCGTCTCCACATGCCGGACATGGCTGCGCATTGCTGTCCGCGCGGCTGAGAGCGTACATATCCCACGCTCTATCTTTTCTGACGGGTGCAAACGCTGCGTGAGAGCGGCGGTCAGCGCGTGTCTCCACATCCCGGACATGGCTGCGCATGGCTGTCCGCGCGGCTGAGAGCGTACAAATCCCGCGTTTTATCTTTTCTGGCGGGTGCAAACGCTGGGCGAGAGCTGCGGTCACCAGTGTGTCTCCACATCTCGGACATGGCTGCGCGTGGCGGTCCGCGCGGCTGAGAGCGTACATATCCCGCGCTCTATCTTTTCTGACGGGTGCAAACCCTGGGCGAGAGCTGCGGTCAGCGCGCGTTTCCACATCCCGGACATGGCTGGGTATGGCTGTCCGCACGGCCGAGAGCGTACAAATCCCGCGCTCTTTCTTTTCTAACGGGTGCAAACCCTGGGCGAGAGCTGCGGTCAGCGCGCGTCTCCACATGCCAGACATGGCTGCGAATGGCTGTCCGCGCGGCTGAGAGCGTACAAATCCCGCGCTCTATCTTTTCTAACGGGTGCAAACCCTGGGCGAGAGCTGCGGTCAGCGCGCTTCTCCACATGCCGGACATGGCTGCGCATGGCTGTCCGCGCGGCTGAGAGCGGACATATCCCGCGCTCTACCTTTTCTCGCGGGTGCAAACGCTGGGCGAGAGTGCCGATACGCGCGCCCCTTCACATCCCGGACATGGCTGCGCGTGGCTGTCCGCACGGCTGAGAGCGTACAAATCCCGCGCTCTATCTTTTCTGGCGGGCGTAAACGCTAGGCGAGAGCTGCGGTCAGCGCGTGTGTCCACATCCCGGACATGGCTGCGCATGGCTGTCCTCGCGGCTGAGAGCGCACACATCGCGCGCTGTATCTTTTCTGGCGGGTGCAAACGCTGGGCGAGAGCGGCGGTCAGCGCGCGTCTCCACATCCCGGACATGGCTGCGCATGGCTGTCCGCGCGGCTGAGAGCGGACATATCCCGCGCTTTATCTTTTCTGGCGGGTGCAAACGCTGGGCGAGAGCGGCGGTGAGCGCGCGTCTCCACATCCAGAACATGGCTGCGCATGGCTGTCCTCGCGGCTGAGAGCGCACATATCGCGCGCTGTATCTTTTCTGGCGGGTGCAAACGCTGGGCGAGAGCGGCGGTCAGCGCGCGTCTCCACATCCCGAACATGGCTGCGCATGGCTGTCCGCGCGGCTGAGAGCGGACATATCCCGCGCTTTATCTTTTCTGGCGGGTGCAAACGCTGGGCGAGAGTGCCGGTCAGCGGGCGTATCCACATCACGGACATCGCTGCGCATGGCTGACCGCGTGGCTGAGAGCGGACATATCGCGCGCTTTATCTTTTCTGGCGGGTGCAAACGCTGGGCGAGAGCGGCGGTCAGCGCGCGTCTCCACATCCCGGACATTGCTGCGCATGGCTGTCCTCGCGGCTGATAGCGTATATATTCCGCGCTCTATCTTTTCTGGCGGATGCAAACGCTGGGCGAGAGCGGCGGTCAGCGCGCGTCTCCACATCACGGACATGGCTGCGCATGGCTGTCCTAGTGGCTGAGAGCGGACATATCCGGCGCTTTATGTTTTCTGGCGGGTGAAAATACTGGGCAAGTGTGGCGGTCAGCTCGCGTCTCCACATCCCGGACATGGCTGCGCATGGCTGTCCGCGCGGCTGAGAGCGTACAAATCCCGCGCTCTATCTTTCCTGGCAGGTGCAAACGCTCGGTGAGAGTGCCGATCAGCGCGCGTTTGCACATCCCGGGCATGGCTGGGTATGGCTGTCCGCACGGCCGAGAGCGTACAAATCCCGCGCTCTATCTTTTCTAACGGGTGCAAACCCTGGGCGAGAGCTGCGGTCAGCGCGCGTCTCCACATGCCAGACATGGCTGCGAATGGCTGTCCGCGCGGTTGAGAGCGTACAAATCCCGCGCTCTATCTTTTCTAACGGGTGCAAACCCTGGGCGAGAGCTGCGGTCAGCGCGCTTCTCCACATGCCGGACATGGCTGCGCATGGCTGTCCGCGCGGCTGATAGCGTACATATCCCGCGCTCAATCTTTTCTGGCGGGTGCAAACGCTGGGCGAGAGTGCCGATACGCGCGCCCCTTCACATCCCGGACATGGCTGCGCGTGGCTGTCCGCACGGCTGAGAGCGTACAAATCCCGCGCTCTATCTTTTCTGGCGGGCGCAAACGCTAGGCGAGAGCTCCGGTCAGCGCGTGTGTCCACATCCCGGACATGGCTGCGCATGGCTGTCCTCGCGGCTGAGAGCCTACATATCCCGCGCTCAATCTTTTCTGGCGGGTGCAAACGCTGGGCGAGAACGGCGGTTAGCCCGCGTCTCTACATCCCGGACATGGCTGCGCATGGCTGTCCTCGCAACTGAGAGCCTACATATCCCGCGCTCTACCTTTTCTGGCGGGTGCAAACGCTGGGCGAGATTTGGGGTCAGCTCACGTCTCCACATCCCAGACATGGCTGCACATGGCTGTCCTCGCGGCTGAGAACCTATATATCCCGCGCTCTATATTTTCTGGCGGGTGCAAACGCTGGGCGAGAGTGCCGATCAGCGCGCGTCTCCACATCGCGGACATGGCTGCGCATGGCTGTCTGTAAGGCTGAGAGCGTACATACCCCGCGCTCTATCTTTTCTGGCGGGTGCAAACGCTGGGCGAGAGCAGTGGTCACCGCGTGTCTCCACATCTCGGACATGGCGGCGCATGGCTGTCCGCGCGGCTGAGAGCGTACATATCCCGCGGTCTACCTTTTCTGGCGGGTGCAAACGCTCGGCGAGAGTGCCGATCAGCGCGCGTCTCCACATCCCGGACATGGCTGCGAATGGCTGTCCGCGCGGCTGAGAGCGTACATATCCCACGCTCTATCTTTCCTGGCGGGTGCAAACGCTGGGCGAGAGCGGCGGTCAACGCGTGTCTCCACAACCCGGACATGGCTGCGCGTGGCTGTCCGCGCCGCTGAGAGCGTACATATCCCGCGTTTAATCTTTTCTGGCGGATGCAAGCGCTGGGTCAGAGCGGCGGCCAGAGCTGCGGTCAGCGCGCGTCTCCACACCACGGACATGACTGCGCATGGCTGTCCGCGCGGCTGAGAGCGTACATATCCCACGCTCTATCATTCCTGGCGGGTGCAAACGCTGGGCGAGAGCGGCGGTCAGCGCGCGTCTCCACATCCCAGACATTGCTGCGCATGGCTGTCCTCGCGGCTGATAGCGTACATATCCCGCGCTCTATCTTTTCTGGCGGGTGCAAACGCTGGGCGAGAGCGGCGGTCAGCGCGCGTCTCCACATCCAGGACATGGCTGCGCATGGCTGTCCTCGCGGCTGAGAGCGCACATATCGCGCGCTTTATCTTTTCTGGCGGGTGCAAACGCTGGGCGAGAGCGGCGGTGAGCGCGCGTCTCCACATCCAGGACATGGCTGCGCATGGCTGTCCTCGCGGCTGAGAGCGCACATATCGCGCGCTGTATCTTTTCTGGCGGGTGCAAACGCTGGGCGAGAGCGGCGGTCAGCGCGCGTGTCCACATCCCGGACATGGCTGCGCATGGCTGTCCACGTGGCTGAGAGCGTACAGATCCCGCGATATATCTTTTGTGGCGGGTGGAAACGCTGGGTGAGAGCGGCGGTCAGCGCGCCCCTCCGCATCCCGGACATGACTGTGCGTGGCTGTTCGCGCAGCTGAGAGCGTACATATCCCGCGCTCTATCTTTTTTGGCGGTTACAAACGCTGCGAGAGAGCGGCGCTCAGCGCGCGTCTCCACATCCCGGACATTGCTGCGCATGGCTGTCCTCGCTGCTGAGAGCGCACATATCGCGCGCTGTATCTTTTCTGGCGGGTGCAAACGATGGGCGAGAGTGCCGATCAGCGCGCGTCTCCACATCCCGGACATTGCTGCGCATGAGTGTCCGCGCGGTTGAGAGCGTACATATCCCGCGCACTATCGTTTCTGGCAGGTGCAGACGGTGGGCGAGACCGGCGGTCACCGCGTGTCTCCATATCCCGGACATGGGTGCGCGTGGCTGTCCGCGCGGCTGAGAGCGTACATATCTCGCGCTCTATCTTTTCTGGCGGGTGCAAACGCTGGGCGGGAGTGCCGATCAGCGCGCGTCTCCACATCCCGCATATGGCTGCGCATGGCTGTCCGCACGGCTGAGAGCGTACAAATCCGGCGCTCTATCTTTTCTGGCGGGTGCAAACGCTGGGCGAGAGCGGCGGTCACCTCGTGTCTCCACATCCCGGACATGGCTGCGCATGGCTGTCCTCGCGGCTGAGAGCGCACATATCGCGCGCTGTATCTTTTCTGGCGGGTGCAAACGCTGGGCGAGAGCGGTGGTCAGCGCGCGTCTCCACATCCCAGACATGGCTGCGCATGGCTGTCCGCTGTTAAGAATGGCGAGCTACAAGGGAAAATTGCCACCCAATTACGACAAGGGGGCAAGACGCGCATTCCGCACTCTCCGTCGCTACAGCTAGGAGGCGTTCGAAGAAGCGGCCTTTGCGCTGTTAAGAATGGCGAGCTGCAAAACAAGATTGCCACACAGTTACGACAGGGCGACACGACGCGCATCTCCCCCTCACCGTCGCTGCAGCTGGGAGGCGTTCGAAGAAGCGGCCTTTGTGCTGAAAACCCGCTTCCTTCCTCGAGCCCCATCGACATTGTGACGGGACGAGTTCGGTGTGTGAACAATAGTTTCGGAGTTCCCCAACGTGGACTTGATTTGACACGCATGAACAAGCTGCCGTGGGGAAGCCGTATTTTGGTGCTTCTCATGCTCGTCCTGGCGCAAAACAACGAGCGACCCTCGATCGGCACCGATACTTCCCGGAACGGCACCCTTTCAACGCCGTCGTTTGGGCTTCGGAATGTGTGTGTCTTTGTGTCTGTAAACTGATCTGCAGAGCAGCGGCGAGTTGGTGATGAGTAAACGAACAGTCGCCGCCTCGTATGGCCGGCGGATCGAGTGTATAAAAACTGTGGTTGTGCGAATGCTGAGGACACTTCTCTTGAGCAGTCATGTTAGACTGAGTCACTTCTCTCATGCAGTCATGTTGGACTGATACTCTTTTTCTCAAGCAGTCATGTGAGACTGATTTAATTTCTGTAAATATACCCTTTTCCCTCGTTCTCGATGAGAAACAGTTCTTCACTTCATCAACGATCTCAGCGTAAATAAGTTGGACGACGGCATGGGCCAGCTACCTTCGAATTCATGCCGTACTCCAATCTTGGCAAAGGACCACGGACGATGGGATTGAGCCCCCAATCCTGACAACTGGCTGACAGCGGTGAGATGGACTTTGCGACATGGTGCTGTATCTGCGGTGAGTGCTTGGTTTTTGCTTTGACTCTCTAGGCTTCATTTTGTGGTTGTTCTGTTTAGAACAGTAGGGAAGCTAGATTGTTGTGTGTTAGCTAGGTTGTGTTTTCCCAGCTAGATATAGAGAGCAGAATCAAGGCAGTAAAGCAGCAGTCATGGAGTTAAGGACACTGCTGAGAGACGAGTTGTTGATTGTTGGTGAGGAACTGGGCCTAGATGTACGCAAGGAAATGCTCAAATCGGAATTATTGGAGCTAATTTCCAATCAGGCCAGTGAGGCAGATATTGAAATGGGAATGGAACTTCTCAAAAAAAGAGAGAAACGGGAAAGAGAAAGAGAAGAACGGGACAGAGAAAAGCGAGAGAGAGAGGAACGCGATAAAGATCGCGAGTTTCAGTTAAGGAAAATGCAACTTGAACTTGAAAGCAAACGTTTGGAGTTGCCTCAAGGAAGTGAAGGCGCTCTGGGACGATCAAGTGAGGCAGAATCGTACCGCATGGACAGGCTATTAAAGCCATTTGAGGTCGGGACCGACATAGGCTTGTTCCTAAGCAATTTTGAAAGGACTTGCGAGAAGATGAACTTCGGTCCGAGTACATGGCCACAGCGGTTGCTGTCTATGTTGCCGTGTGAGGCGGCGGAAGTAATCGCCAGATTGAGTGCGCAGGATGCATACGATTATGCAAAAGTTAAGGCTAGTCTCCTGAAGAAATACCGCCTTTCAGCCGAAGCTTTTCGGCAAAGGTTTAGGAGCACAGGCAAGAAAGATAGCGAGGGCTATCCGGAGTTTGCATATAGCTTAAAGGCCAACCTAGTCGAGTGGCTTAAAAGCGCGGAAGCGTACGACAACAGAGACATGATCATTGAATGCATGTGTCTAGAGCAGTTTTACAAAACCATCCCCCAAGCTGTGAAACTGTGGGTGCAAGACAGAGGTAATGTAAACACTGTGGAAAGGGCGGCTGAATTAGCCGAAGAGTACGCAACCCGTAGAAAGTTGAACGCCGAGGAGGGAAACTGGGACGGTCGAAATGGACCGCGGAAACCATTTCCGTTCAAAAAGGGTGCGCAAACTAGACGATCAGAGCCTGTAGACATGGCGGAAGAGCCCGCAGAAAAGAGCGAGGAGAAACTTAACGGAGAAACCGCACAAAAAGAACAGAAAAGAAAATTCGAATCTGTTAGACCAATTCGCTGTTACAAATGCCACAAACTGGGACATATAGCTGTAAACTGCGAGAAGTCTAGCGTAGTTTTTTCCTACGTGGAGGAAAAAGATGAGAATATGGAACTTTTAAGTCCATATCTCCACGACCTGCAAGTTAATGGAAAACCATGCCGAGTGCTAAGAGACAGTGCCGCCACGCTGGACATTGTCCATCCGTCTTACGTGATGGTAGATGACTTCACCGGAGAAGTAGCATGGATAAAACAGGTTGTAGAAGAACACAGCGTGTGTCTGCTCATGGCCAAAGTCAAAATCAGTGGACCATTCGGGGAGCTAGAGACTGAGGCTGCAGTTTCCAAATTTGTGTCACTGCAGTATCCCTACATCTTTTCGAATCGCTCGAATCAGTTACTGCGTGACAGAGGGCTCAAACTGGGAGAGGGCATAGTACAGGCATTGACCCGAGGCCAAGCTCGTAAGATCGCGGCGCTTTCGGCTGAAAATGCTCAAGCTCCTCCAGCGGAAGCAGAAAAGGGGATAACTTCAATACCCGAATCCGAGCTAGGCCCGAGGGACAAAAGAACAGTTGAGGAGAGCCTGCCAGCTGACCAGCTCAATGAGAGCGTAGCCCTAGAGTGTCAGAGTTCTAGCCTGCAGGAAGAGCAAGCAGACGCGCTCACAAGCGAGACAGGGTCGTTATTATCACCGGCCTCAAAGAACTTTGATCAACTCTTACGCGTGGATAGAGAGTCACTGGCAGCTGAGCAAAAGAATGATGAGAGCTTAGCAAAATTACATGACACAGCTAAAGAAGGCATTGCTAGGCGCAACGTAATGATACATGAGAGAGGAGGATTGTTGTATCGGCATTACAGAGATCGAAAGGGTAGGATTTTAGATCAGTTAGTCATACCTACTAAGTATAGGCAGGACCTTTTGAGTCTTTGTCATGGAAATGGGTGGTCCGGCCACCTAGGCATAAACAAATCAAAGGAAAGATTGCTTATGGAATACTACTGGCCTGGCTGTTTCAAGGATGTGGAAAACTTTGTAAGATCATGCGACGCCTGCCAGCGTTCTGGTAAACCAGGAGAGACATGGAAAGCTCCACTGAAGGTAGTGCCCTTAATAACAGAGCCTTTCAGACGACTTGTAATAGACACGGTAGGGCCTCTTCCAAAAACAAAATCAGGCTACAGGTACTTGTTTACCATGCTGTGTCCGGCTACCAAGTTTCCAGAAGCAATCCCTTTGAAAGAGCTCAGCTCCACCGAAGTAGTAGACGCGCTTTTGACAGTGTTTGCACGAGTTGGGTTTCCAGCCGAAATTCAGGCAGATCAAGGGTCAGTATTCACGAGCGCACTGACTTCCACATTCTTGCAAAAGTGCGGGGTAAAGTTAATACACAGTTCTGTCTATCACCCTCAGTCAAACAGTGTAGAGAGGTGGCATTCGGTGCTTAAGCGAGTTTTGCGTGCGCTCTGTTACGAGCACAAGGAGGACTGGGAGAACTGTCTGCCGGCAACTTTGTTTGCTTTGCAAACGGTTCCACATGAGGCGACAGGGTTCTCACCAGCAGAACTAGTGTATGGGAGGACACTCCGGTCTCCACTGAGAATGTTAAGAGAGATGTGGGAGGAAAGAGGGGAGAGTCCGACCGTGGTTGAATACGTGCTAAATTTACTGGAGCGGCTAAGCGCAACCCAAGAACTAGTCGGAAAGAACATGGCACTAGCTCAAAAAAACGCCAAATTCTATTATGACAAGAATGCGAGGCTTCGTACGTTTAACGCCGGAGACCAGGTAATGATCCTCAAACCTTCAAGAAAGAACAAGCTTGAAGTTCAGTGGGACGGGCCCGTTAGAGTGTTGCACAAACTTTCAGATACTAACTATGCTTTGAGAATGCCCGGTCGCAGGAAGGAAGTGAGGATATATCACTGTAATTTGATGAAGCCGTATGTAGAGCGGAGCGGAGTCGTTAACTATACCGTCAAAGAGCCGGATGGCACTAGTACCAAGTTTGACGAATATAGGGCGACCTCCAACTCTGAAATCGGCCTAGAAGAAGTAGTAGAGCACTCGGTAAGCTCGCACGCTCTAAAACCCGAGCAGCTAGATGAGCTAAAAGGGGTGTTAGGGGAATATCTCGACAGATTCAGCGATCGGCCGGGTAGAACCGAACTGATAACGCATGAAATTGAGCTGACCTCTACCGAACCAGTAAGATCAAAACTTTACAGGGTGTCTCCAAGACAGAGAGAGATTATGGAGGCAGAGATACAGCGCATGCTAGAGTTGGGAGTTATTGAGCCCGCTGAGAGTGACTACACGTCACCGCTAATACTCGTAGAAACCCCTAACAAGGACCCTCGTCCGTGTGTTGACTACAGGAAGTTAAATGCCATCACTAGGGATCAGCTGTACCCGACACCCAACATTGAGGAACGAATTGAAAGAGTTAGCGCTGCTAAATACATTTCAACTATAGATCTCGTGCGGGGGTACTGGCAAGTTCCCCTTTCAGAAAGTGCCAGCAGCTATGCCGCATTCATCTCGCCTGTAGGCACTTTTCGCCCTCTCGCACTCAGCTTCGGGCTGAAGAACGCGCCGTTTAACTTCTCTAAGTTAATGGATATTCTCCTAAAGGACTTGCAGGAGTTCGCCTTACCTTATCTTGATGATGTGGCCATTTTTTCGGACAGCTGGGAACAACACGTATCGCACCTCAAACAGGTGTTCTCACGGTTGAGGGAAGCCGGCTTAACGATGAAAGCGGAAAAGTGTAGGTTTGGTTGTTCGTAGGTTACTTATCTGGGCCATGTTGTCGGTCAGGGCATGAGACGGCCGGCTGAGCTGAAAATAGCTACGATTGGAGAATTTTCTCAGCCGCGCACGAAAACGGACCTTCGTTCATTTTTGGGACTTGTGGGGTACTATCAACGGTACATTCCGAATTACTCGCAATTGGCAAGTCCATTAACAGACGCCCTCAGAAAGGGAGCACCGAGTAACGTACACTGGGATAAGGACAAAGAGAACGCTTTCCAAAGTTTGAAAACGCTATTGGTTTCTCGCCCTGTGCTTCGCGCCCCAGACTACACAAAGGAATTCATAGTTCAATGCGACGCAAGCGACAGAGGTATGGGCGTGGTACTTAGTCAGGTCCGCGACGATAACGAGGAGCATCCTATCCTCTACGCCAGCCGTAAACTAAATGTAAGAGAGGAAGCCTACACCGCTTCAGAGAAGGAATGCGCTTGTATGGTTTGGGCCGCACAGAAGTTGTCGTGTTACTTGTACGGAACGAAGTTCATCTTCGAGACCGACCACTGTCCTCTGACGTGGCTCAATCAAATGTCACTCAAAAACGGCCGCTTGCTCCGATGGAGCCTCACTCTCCAAGAGTACAACTTCTCCGTTAGATATAAGAAGGGAAAGTTGCATAGCAATGCGGATGGTTTGAGCAGGCTAATTTGAATTCTGCGTTTGAGGGTCCCGCCTAAATTTTAGGTTTACTAGTGTTAACTTTTATTAAGCGAAGAAGATCCCCTGTCATTTAGCAGGATTCCCTCCATGATTGCTGAATTTGTCAGCAGGAATTTGCTTCAGAAATTGGCATAGTGAAATGCAGCATTTTTTTTTGTTTCTGCACTTATGTTGTTGTTTTTTTGAAGCCTAGCGAGTCTAAAGTGAGAGCCAATGCACGTCATCTCGGCGCAGAGCCGTGTTGTGGGGTTCGTTTTGCAGTTGCCTGTCCTTGGATGTTTTGGGGCGGTGACATCAATGCACAAGTGGTCGCTGCGAGCCAAGACATCAATTCCCCCCTGACCAGCAGCCGTTCTCTTCCTGCCTAGCGGTTGTCAACGCTAGACAGTCGAGACTTTCCGGGCCATGGAGGCGCTGTTAAGAATGGCGAGCTACAAGGGAAAATTGCCACCCAATTACGACAAGGGGGCAAGACGCGCATTCCGCACTCTCCGTCGCTACAGCTAGGAGGCGTTCGAAGAAGCGGCCTTTGCGCTGTTAAGAATGGCGAGCTGCAAAACAAGATTGCCACACAGTTACGACCGGGCGACACGACGCGCATCTCCCCCTCACCGTCGCTGCAGCTGGGAGGCGTTCGAAGAAGCGGCCTCTGTGCTGAAAACCCGCTTCCTTCCTCGAGCCCCATCGACATTGTGACGGGACGAGTTCGGTGTGTGAACAATAGTTTCGGAGTTCCCCAACGTGGACCTGATTTGACACGCATGGACAAGCTGCCGTGGGGAAGCCGTATTTTGGTGCTTCTCATGCTCGTCCTGGCGCAAAACAACGAGCGACCCTCGATGGGCACCGATACTTCCCGGAACGGCACCCTTTCAACGCCGTCGTTTGGGCTTCGGAATGTGTGTGTCTTTGTGTCTGTAAACTGATCTGCAGAGCAGCGGCGAGTTGGTGATGAGTAAACGAACAGTCGCCGCCTCGTATGGCCGGCGGATCGAGTGTATAAAAACTGTGGTTGTGCGAATGCTGAGGACACTTCTCTTGAGCAGTCATGTTAGACTGAGTCACTTCTCTCATGCAGTCATGTTGGACTGATACTCTTTTTCTCAAGCAGTCATGTTAGACTGATTTAATTTCTGTAAATAAACCCTTTTCCCTCGTTCTCGATGAGAAACAGTTCTTCACTTCATCAACGATCTCAGCGTAAATAAGTTGGACGACGGCATGGGCCAGCTACCTTCGAATTCATGCCGTACTCCAACCTTGGCAAAGGACCACGAACGATGGGATTGAGCCCCCAATCCTGACACCGCGCGGCTGAGAGCGGACATATCGCGCGCTCTATCTTTGCTGGCGGGTGCAAACGCTGGGCTAGAGCGGCGGTCAGCGCGCGTCTCCACGTCAAGGACATGGCTGCGCATGGCTGTCCTCGCGGCTGAGAGCGCACATATCGCGCGCTGTATCTTTTCTGGCGGGTGCAAACGCTGGGCGAGAGCGGCGGTCAGCGCGCGTCTCCACATCCCAGACATGGCTGCGCATGGCTGTCCGCGTGGTTGAGAGGGTACATATCCGGCGCTCTATGTTTTCTGGCGGGTGAAAATACTGGGCAAGTGTGGCGGTCAGCTCGCGTCTCCACATCCCGGACATGACTGTGGGTGGCTGTCCGCGCAGCTGAGAGCGTACGTATCCCGCGTTTCATCTTTTCTGGCGGATGCAAGCGCTGGGCCAGAGCGCCGGCCAGAGCGGCGGTGAGCGCGCGTCTCCACATCCAGGACATGGCTGCGCATGGCTGTCCGCGCGGCTGAGAGCGTACACATCACGCGCTCTCTCTTTTCTGGCGGGTGCAAACGCTGGGCGAGAGCGGCGGTCAGCGCGTGTCTCCACATCCAGGACATGGCTGCGCATGGCTGACCTCGCGGCTGAGAGCGCACATATCGCGCGCTGTATATTTTCTTGCGGGTGCAAACGCTGGGCGAGAGCGGCGGTCAACACGCGTCTCCACATCCCGGACATGGCTGCGCACGGCTGTCCGCACGGCTGAGAGCGTACAAATCCGGCGCTCTATCTTTTCTGGCGGGTGCAAACGCTGGGCGAGAGCGGCGGTCACCGCATGTCTCCACATCCCGGACATGGGTGCGCGTGGCTGTCCTCGCGGCTGAGAGCGCACATATCGCGCGCTGTATCTTTTCTGGCGGGTGCAAACGCTGGGCGAGAGCAGCGGTCAGCGCGCGTCTCCACATCCCAGACATGGCTGCGCATTGCTGTCCGCACGGCTGAGAGCGTACAAATCCGGCGCTCTATCTTTTCTGGCGGGTGCAAACGCTGGGCGAGAGCGGCGGTCAGCGCGTCTCCACATCCCGGATATGGGTGCGCGTGGCTGTCCGCGCGCCTGAGGGCGTACATATCGCGCGCTGTATCTTTTCTGGCGGGTGCAAACGCTGGGCGAGAGTGGCGGTCAGCGTGCGTCTCCACATCACGGACATGGCTGCGCATGGCTGTCCGCGCGGCTGAGAGTGGACATATCGCGCGCTCTATCTTTTCTGGCGAGTGCAAACGCTGGGCGAGAGCGGCGGTCAGCGCGCGTCTCCACATCCAGGACATGGCTGCGCATGGCTGTCCTCGCGGCTGAGACCGCACATATCGCGCGCTGTATCTTTTCTGGCGGGTGCAAACGCTGGGCGAGAGCGGCGGTCAGCGCGCGTCTCCACATCCCAGACATGGCTGCGCATTGCTGTCCGCATGGTTGAGAGGGTACATATCCAGCGCGCTATGTTTTCTGGCGGGTGAATATACTGCGCAAGTGTGGCGGTCAGCTCGCGTCTCCACATCCCGGACATGACTGTGCGTGGCTGTCCGCGCAGCTGAGAGCATACATATCCCGCGTTTAATCTTTTCTGGCGGGTGCAAACGCTTGGCAAGAGCGGCGGTCAGCGCGCGTCTCCACATCCCGGACATTGCTGCGCATGGCTGTCCTCGCGGCTGAGAGCGTACATATCCCGCGTTTAATCTTTTCTGGCGGATGCAAGCGCTGGGCCAGAGCGGCGGCCAGAGCGGCGGTGAGCGCGCGTCTCCGCATCACGGACACGACTGCGCATGGCTATCCGCACGGCTGAGAGCGTACATATCCGGCGCTCTATCTTTTCTGGCGGGTGCAAACGCTGGGCGAGAGTGCCGGTCAGCGCGCGTCTGCACATGCCAGACATGGCTGCGCATGGCTGTCCGCGCGGCTGAGAGCGTACATATCCGGCGCTCTATCTTTTCTGGCGGGTGCAAACGCTGGGCGAGAGCGGCGGTCAGCGCGCGTCTGCACATCCCGGACATGGCTGCGCATGGCTGTCCGCGCGGCTGAGAGCGTACATATCCCGCGCTCTATTTTTTCTGGCGGGTGCAAACGCTGGGTGAGAGCGGCGGTCACCGCGTGTCTCCACATCCCGGACATGCGTGTGCTGGCTGTCCGCGCGGCTGAGAGCGTACATATCCCGCGCTCTATCTTTTCTGACGGGTGGAAACGCTGGGCGAGAGTGCCGATCAGCGCGCGTCTCCACATCCCGGACTGGCTGCGCATGGCTGTCCGCGCGGCTGAGAGCGTACCTATCCCGCGCTCTAACTTTTCTGGCGGGTGCAAACGCTGGGCGAGAGTGCCGATCAGCGTGCGTCTCCACATCCCGGACTGGCTGCGCATGGCTGTCCGCGCGGCTGGGAGCGTACATATCCCGCGCTCTATCTTTTCTGGCGGGTGCAAACGCTGGGCGAGAGCGGCGGTCGGCGCGCGTCTCCACATCCAGGACATGGCTGCGCATGGCTGTCCTTGCGGCTGAGAGCGCACATATCGCGCACTGTATCTTTTCTGGCGGGTGCAAACGCTGGGCGAGAGTGCCGACCAGCGCGCGTCTCCACATCCCGGACTGGCTGCGCATGGCTGTCCGCGCGGCTGAGAGCGTACATATCCGGCACTCTATCTTTTCTAGCGGGTGCAAACGCTGGGCGAGAGTGCCGGTCAGCGGGCGTCTCCACATCACGGACATGGCTGCGCGTGGCTGTCCGCACGGCTGAGAGCGTACAAATCCGGCGCTCTATCTTTTCTGGCGGGTGCAAACGCTGGGCGAGAGCGGCGGTCACCGCGTGTCTCCACATCCCGGACATGCGTGTGGTGGCTGTCCGCGCGGCTGAGAGCGTACCTATCCCGCGCTCTATCTTTTCTGGCGGGTGCAAACGCTGGGCGAGAGTGCCGGTCAGCGGGCGTCTCCACATCATGGACATGGCTGCGCATGGCTGTCTGCGCGGCTGAGAGCGGACATATCGAGCGCTGTATCTTTTCTGGCGGGTGCAAACGCTGGGCGAGAGCGGCGCTCAGCGCGCGTCTCCACATCCCAGACATGGCTGCGCATGGCTGTCCGCGTGGGTGAGAGGGTACATATCCGGCGCTCTATGTTTTCTGGTGGGTGAAAATACTGGTCAAGTGTGGCGGTCAGCTCGCGTCTCCACATCCCGGACATTGCTGCGCATGGCTGTCCTCGCGGCTGAGAGCGTACATATCCCGCGTTTAATCTTTTCTGGCGGGTGCAAACGCTGGGCGAGAGTGCCGGTCAGCGGGCGTCTCCACATCACGGACATGGCTGCGCATGGCTGTCCGCGCGGCTGAGAGCGTACATATCCGGCGCTCTATCTTTTCTGGCGGGTGCAAACGCTGGACGAGAGCGGCGGTCAGCGCGCGTCTGCACATCCCGGACATGGCTGCGCATGGCTGTCCGCGCGGCTGAGAGCGTACATATCCGGCGCTCTATCTTTTCTGGCGGGTGCAAACGCTGGACGAGAGCGGCGGTCAGCGCGCGTCTCCACATCCGGCACATGGCTGCGCGTGGCTGTCCGCGCGGCTGAGAGCGTACATATCCGGCGCTCTATCTTTTCTGGCGGGTGCAAACGCTGGACGAGAGCGGCGGTCAGCGCGCGTCTGCACATCCCGGACATGGCTGCGCATGGCTGTCCGCGCGGCTGAGAGCGTACATATAAGGCGCTCTATCTTTTTTGGCGGGTGCAAACGCTGGGTGAGAGTGCCGATCACAGCGCGTCTCCACATCCCCGACATGGCTGCGCATGGCTGACCGTGCGGCTGAAAGCGTACATATCCCGCGCTCTATCTTTTCTGGCCGGTGCAAACGATGGGTGAGAGTGCCGATCAGCGCGCGTCTCCACATCCCGGACATGACATCGCAGGGCTGTCCGCGCGGTTGAGAGCGTACATATCCCGCGCTCAATCTTTTCTGGCGGGTGCAAACCCTGGGCGAGAACTGCGGTCAGCGCGCGTCTCCACATCCAGGACATGGCTGCGCATGGCTGTCCGCGTGGTTGAGAGGGTACATATCCGGCGCTCTATGTTTTCTGGCGGGTGAAAATACTGGGCACGTGTGGCGGTCAGCTCGCGTCTCCACATCCCGGACATGACTGTGCGTGGCTGTACGCGCAGCTGAGAGCGTACATATCCCGCGCTCTATCTTTTCTAGCGGGTGCAAACGCTGGGCGAGAGTGCCGGTCAGCGGGCGTCTCCACATCCCAGACATGGCTGCGCATGGCGGTCCGCACGGCTGAGAGCGTACAAATCCGGCGCTCTATCTTTTCTGGCGGGTGCAAACGCTGGGCGAGAGTGCCGGTCAGCGCGCGTCTCCACATGCCAGACATGGCTGCGCATGGCTGTCCGCGCGGCTGAGAGCGTACATATCCGGCGCTCTATCTTTTCTGGCGGGTGCAAGCGCTGGGCGAGAGCGGCGGTCAGCGCGCGTCTCCACATCCAGGACATGGCTGCGCATGGCTGTCCTCGCGGCTGAGAGCGTACATATCCGGCGCTCTATCTTTTCTGGCGGGTGCAAGCGCTGGGCGAGAGCGGCGGTCAGCGCGCGTCTCCACATCCAGGACATGGCTGCGCATGGCTGTCCTCGCGGCTGAGAGCGCACATATCGCGCGCTGTATCTTTTCTGGCGGGTGCAAACGATGGGTGAGAGCGGCGGTCAGCGCGCGTCTCCACATGCCAGACATGGCTGCGCATGGCTGACCACGCGGCTGAAAGCGTACATATCCCGCGCTCTATCTTTTCTGGCGGGTGCAAACGCTGGGCGAGAGTGCCGGTCAGCGGGCGTCTCCACATCACGGACATGGCTGCGCGTGGCTGTCCGCACGGCTGAGAGCGTACAAATCCGGCGCTCTATCTTTTCTGGCGGGTGGAAACGCTGGGCGAGAGTGCCGATCAGCGCGCGTCTCCACATCCCGGACATGACATCGCATGGCTGTCCGCGCGGCTGAGAGCGTACATATCCCGCACTCTATCTTTTCTAGCGGGTGCAAACGCTGGGCGAGAGTGCCGGTCAGCGGGCGTCTCCACATCACGGACATGGCTGCGCATGGCTGTCCGCGCGGCTGAGAGCGTACATATCCGGCGCTCTATCTTTTCTGGCGGGTGCAAGCGCTGGGCGAGAGCGGCGGTCAGCGCGCGTCTCCACATCCAGGACATGGCTGCGCATGGCTGTCCTCGCGGCTGAGAGCGCACATATCGCGCGCTGTATCTTTTCTGGCGGGTGCAAACGATGGGTGAGAGCGGCGGTCAGCGCGCGTCTCCACATGCCAGACATGGCTGCGCATGGCTGACCACGCGGCTGAAAGCGTACATATCCCGCGCTCTATCTTTTCTGGCGGGTGCAAACGCTGGGCGAGAGCGGCGGTCAGCGCGCGTCTCCACATCCAGGACATGGCTGCGCATGGCTGTCCTCGCGGCTGAGAGCGCACATATCGCGCGCTGTATCTTTTCTGGCGGGTGCAAACGATGGGTGAGAGTGCCGATCAGCGCGCGTCTCCACATCCCGGACATGACATCGCATGGCTGTCCGCGCGGCTGAGAGCGTACATATCCCGCACTCTATCTTTTCTAGCGGGTGCAAACGCTGGGCGAGAGTGCCGGTCAGCGGGCGTCTCCACATCACGGACATGGCTGCGCGTGGCTGTCCGCACGGCTGAGAGCGTACAAATCCGGCGCTCTATCTTTTCTGGCGGGTGCAAACGCTGGGCGAGAGTGCCGGTCAGCGGGCGTCTCCACATCATGGACATGGCTGCGCATGGCTGTCCGCGCGGCTGAGAGCGGACATTTCGGACGCTCTAACTTTTCTGGCGGGTGCAAACGCTGGGCGAGAGCGGCGCTCAGCGCGCGTCTCCACATCCCAGACATGGCTGCGCATGGCTGTCCGCGTGGTTGAGAGGGTACATATCCGGCGCTCTATGTTTTCTGGTGGGTGAAAATACTGGGCAAGTGTGGCGGTCAGCTCGCGTCTCCACATCCCGGACATGACTGTGCGTGGCTATCCGCGCAGCTGAGAGCGTACATATCCCGCGTTTAATCTTTTCTGGCGGGTGCAAGCGCTGGGCAAGAGCGGCGGTCAGCACGCGTCTCCACATCCCGGACATTGCTGCGCATGGCTGTCCTCGCGGCTGAGAGCGTACATATCCCGCGTTTAATCTTTTCTGGCGGATGCAAGCGCTGGGCCAGAGCGGCGGTGAGCGCGCGTCTCCACATCACGGACATGACTGCGGATGGCTGTCCGCGCGGCTGAGAGCGTACATATCCCGCGCGCTATTTTTTCTGGCGGGTGCAAACGCTGGGCAAGAGCGGCGGTCAGCGCGCGTCTCCACATCCCGGACATGGCTGCGCGTGGCTGTCCTCGCGGCTGATAGTGTACATATTCCGCGCTCTATCTTTTCTGGCGGGTGCAAACGCTGGGCGAGAGCGGCGATCAGCGCGCGTCTCCACATCCCGGACTGGCTGCGCATGGCTGTCCGCGCGGCTGGGAGCGTACATATCCCGCGCTCTATCTTTTCTGGCGGGTGCAAACGCTGGGCGAGAGCGGCGGTCAGCGCGCGTCTCCACATCCCCGACATGGCTGCGCATGGCTGTCCGCACGGCTGAGAGCGTACAAATCCGGCGCTCTATCTTTTCTGGCGGGTGCAAACGCTGGGCGGGAGCGGCGGTCACCGCGTGTCTCCACATTCCGGACATGGGTGCGCGTGGCTGTCCGCGCGGCTGAGAGCGGACATATCGCGCGCTCTATCTTTTCTGGCGGGTGGAAACGCTGGGCAAGTGTGGCGGTCAGCTCGCGTCTCCACATCCCGGACATGGCTGCGCATGGCTGTCCGCGCAGCTGAGAGCGTACATATCCCGCGCTCTATCTTTTCTGGCGCGTGCAAACGCTGGGCAAGAGCGGCGGTCAGCGCGCGTCTCCACATCCCGGACATGACTTGTCCGCGCGGCTGATAAAACCTTTACAGATAAAACCTTTAAAATATGTTGTCGATATCCTGGCTCCATGCATTGCATATATTTGCAACCTTTGTCTCAGTCGAGCTATTTTTCCCATTAAAATGCAGGAAGCACGCATTAGTGTCCTATATAAAAAAGGCGACAAAAATGACATGAGCAACTATCGTCCAATATCGATTCTCCCTATGTTCTCGAAGGTACTTGAAAAAATAATTTGAAATCGGCTTATGGATTTTGAGCAAAAACATAAACTTCTAAATGAATGCCAATTTGGCTTTCGCAAAGGCCTCAACACGGAGTGTCCCTTACTTGCTCAGAAAGAGTTAATTTCAAGGGCGATTGATGAGAGAAAACTGGTTCTGGGGTTGTTCTTAGATTTCACAAAAGCATTTGATTGTGTCAATCATTCACTTCTTATTAGGAAACTCATACGTTATGGTTACCGCGGGAAGGCAGCATCCCTCATCACATGTTATCATGAACACCGCAAGCAAAGGGTCGGTATTAAAGATGAACTCTCTAGTCTACTGACCGTTTCTTGTGGTGTACCACAAGGCAGTATTTTGGGACCTTTCCTCTTTAATTTATATATTAATGATACCATTAGTATCAGTATCAAGGCAAGCTATATAATTTACGCCGATGATACTAGCATATTCTTGGTAAGAAAGTCGGCGGATGCATTAGTTGTGGAAGCAAACTTAATTCTTCAAAATTTGCATGAATGGACACCTAAATATTGTCTTAAAATAAACACAAACAAAACAAAAGGAATAATTTTTCGAAGCAAAAACAAAAGCGCAATAATTAATACGCCTATATTGCTAAATTCAACTCCTATCGATATAGTTCCGTACTTTAGAACTTTAGGTGTTATCTTTCAAGAAAACTTATCCTGGGATATGCACGTAAATTCCTTGGCGACAAAATTATCTCTAATAATCGGGCTTGTTTACCGTAACCGTCATATACTGCCAACAAAAATAATGACGCTGATTTTCAACAAACTGTTTCTTTCTAGTCTAAACTACTGTCACTTAGTTTGGGCTACTACCACACAGGGAAATTTGGAAAAACTGTATGTACTGCAAAAAAATTCCTACGAGTCGTAGAAAATGTTCCAAAATATGTTCATACACGTGAATTTTTTATAAAATACAATGTAATGCCAATTACTAGTATGTACGATTATCGACTTTGTAGAGCGTACAAACAAGAAATAAAAAATGGAGCCAGCTTTCTAAGAACACTAGCGGATTTAAAAGTCAACATTACAGCATATGCAACGAGGTCCAGAGAGTTTCGGAAAGTAGAAACCGTCAGAACAACATACGGACAACAAACTCTTCGTAACAACCTACCAAGGTTACTGAAGAAATTACACAACGAAACCACTGGATTGGAAAATACCTCCGTTTTCCAAGAATTTCGCTGTGATTATCGCTCATTCACCTCATGAATGTAACACCAGCGTATGCAGAAAGTCACCAAGATTCTACTGGCACCATATTCAAGGTGGGAAACGACTTCCTTCCCAATCACAGAGGCTTTTGACCAGCTCCACGCTAACCCTCACCGGAGCTCGCTTCCCCGGAGCAGTGATGGAAGTTCAAGTGAATGGGGAGGACATAAGAGTTTCTCCAAGGCAAGGGTTGGTGCACCATTCGATACAAGACCCAATTCAACCGCGAGGCCGCGCAAAGCAACACGCAGAATGGAACCCACTCCCGCACCGGTGAGGGAGCGAACGGCGACCGACAGCGTTCGCGTCAAAGACAGCGTAACGTCAAGCAGCAAGTCATCAGGAACAGTAAAATGCCACTACTCCCACGAAGTGATTTCAAGGTCGTGATACGACAAAGAGGAGGCCTCGACATTGCCCCCACCGGAACCGTGCTCCTCGCATCGGCCATTTACCGAGCGGCCAACGTACCGGGGCAAGAAGCAGGGGAGGACACGGTGTGCACCAACAACCGCCAAAACATCATAGTCGTGAGTACACCTCACGCTACTCACGCCGCTAAGTACAGACAACTAGAAGCCATCACCATCGGTGATCGCCGCCACGAGGCCAGTGCCTATGAGACGGCCCCCGACTACACGGTGAAGGGAATCATCAGGGGAATCCCGTTGGAGGAGGACGCCAAGTCCATTCATACCAACATCGTTCACGCCCGCAACCCCTACGCCCTGTCAGCCAAACGGCTCAGTAATACCAAGACGGTCATAGTGGCCTTTCAAGGACCGCGAGTGCCCTTCTACGTCAGGTACGGCGGCGCCTTACTTTGCTGCGCCCTGTATCGCAAGCAAGTCGACCTGTGTCACTGCTGCGGGAGACTCGGTCACCGCATGGACGTGTGCCCCAATCCTCAGGACAAAGTGTGCCGTGGTTGTGACGCCCTCAACCCAGGCCCCGACCACCAGTGCTCCCCACGTTGCAAGCTGTGTGGGGGAACACACATGACAGCGGATCGCAACTGCCGCGCAAGGTACAAGACCCCCTACGTCGTGACAAAGAGGTAATGGGAACGACACAGGGCCGCCGAGGAAGCGGAGGGGGCCGCCAAAGCCACCAGCCCTGCCGGCAAGCCACGCTCGAGATCCAGGACCCGCAGCCGAGGCCGCTCCCGCTCCCGGAGCCGCACCCCAAACCCACGGCAGCAGCAGCAACGCCGGTCTCGCAGCCGCACCCCCAGAAGGACCTCAACAAGAGACACCGAAATCACCGAGAAGGTGAGCTGGGCAGATGCGGTCACGGGAAAACGAGCACCAACCACGAAGGCTGGTGACAAAGCACCCGCTAAAATAGAGACGGAGGTAACTAAATTAACACAGGCGATACAAGCGCTGCAGAAGCAAATAGAACACATGAAGACACAGATTCGCGGAAAAGACGACCTCATACAACAACTCCAGCATGCCGTGAAGAGCGGTACCGATACAGAGGCCATGCATGAGACTCAAGAACCCATAGAGGACGACGAAGTCGTATACCCCGACACTAAACGCAGACCCACTCCCTCACAGACCACTCAGGCCACGCAGGGAACAGAAGAGAAACCCATAGAGGACGACGAGGTCGAGTTCCCCGATACCAAACGAAGACCCACTCCCACCCTTACAGAGGCAACACGACCCAAGCGCACGCGCGCAGCGATACGCGACGCGCGAATAGATGCACTCGAGGCTCGTTTAAGCAATCTCGATGAAACTATCATCGCGTCCATCACGCGTACCATCCAGCGGAGCCTGGAGAGTGTTCACCTCAGACTGTCGAGATTAGAAGCCGCAAACAGCACGATCGTACCGTCGCATAGGGAAGCGGCGCAACACATGTAACAAGATATAAGCATGGCCCGACACTCATCGAAACAAAAACACATGATATGGCAGTGGAACTGCAGAAGTTACCTAAACAGACGAGCGTACTTACAACAATACCTGAAAACGATCCCCGAACTCCCAGATGTCATCATACTGCAGGAAACGAATGGTCCCGCCAAACTCGCGGGGTACCAGTCTATAACAGGCAAGGCGGAGAAACCAAACGTCACCACACTGGTCAAGCGAGCGCACTCATTAATCGAAGACGATACCAAAATCAGAGACATCGAAAACGTTCTCGTAGAATTAATTCCACCACGCAAGACCCGCAATAGCATCTTCGTACTCAACGTCTACAGCAGTCCCAGATGCCGCCAGCACCGCTTCCATGTCCTCTTCAAACGGGCAATCGACACCGCCAAGGGGCAACAGCTGTTCATTGGGGGGGGGGGGGGACTTTAACGCGGCGCACACGGCGTGGGGTTACAAGCACGATCACCCCAAAGGCACCCATCTATGGGCAACGGCGCAATACGCCGGACTCGAGCTGGTCACCGACCCCGCGGCACCAACAAGGCAGGGCAACAGCGTAAGCACTGACACGACGCCGGACCTTAGTTTCACGTGCAACACACGCAAAGTCACTTGGACAAACACCATGCAAGACTTGGGGAGCGATCACTACATTATTTCCATAGAAGCAGAAGGCGGTCCGCAGGAACACAATGCCGGTCGTCAAATGAAGATCACCAACTGGAATCGGCTACGCAAACATCGTGATGAGCAACAGATGGAAGACATGAAAGATATAGAACAGTGGACTGACCAACTGCGGTGGGATATCGAGCGCATGACGCAAACGATCCCGTCGACAGCTGGGCTCGAGACAATAGACTCCCGGTCGCTGCACATGCGGGAAACCAAAACTAACCTGCAGCACCGATGGAAACAACAGAGACACAATAGGAGACTGCGTAAACGGATAGCACAGCTCAACAAAGAAATAGAAAAGCACGCGCTTAACCTGCAACATCAACAATGGGAAGAGAAATGCGCGGAGATAGATGGTCAACTCACCACGCGTTGCACGTGGTAGATACTGCGGTACCTGATCGATCCCGCCAACACCAAGACCACACACATGCAAGGCATATACAAAATCATACACGCTTACGGGGGAACGGAAGAACAATTCCTACGGGATGCGGAACGCCTTTACATATCTCAAACGCCACCGCAAATATATCCAGACTACTCAGGAGAAAGCAACGCCACCCTAGACGAGGAATTCTCCGTTGCCGAAATCCAGGCGGCCCTCGTAAAGCTGAACACCAAGTCGGCCCCTGGCCCCGATCGAATACCCAATAGGGCACTACGCAACCTCGATTACGGATCGATCGAGAAACTAACAAAATACATTAACGAGTATTGGGCGCACGGCAAGCTACCCCGGCAATGGAAAGAAGCAAATATCACACTGATACCGAAACCCGGCAAGAAATTACAGCTGGAGAACCTGCGCCCCATCTCCCTCACGTCCTGCGTGGGCAAGTTAATGGAGCACGCGTTTCTCAATAGACTGACGGATTACCTCGAGGACAACGACTTATTTCCACACACCATGATTGGGTTCAGAAGACATCTATCCACGCAAGACGCCCTTCTGCAACTAAAACACCAAATCATAGACAATCCGGGGCGTTCGACGAGAGCCATCCTCGGGCTGGACCTGAAGAGGGCCCTCGATAACGTTCGCCACGATGCCATATTGCGACAAATAGACAAGCTAAATCTCGGCCTGCGCACGTACAACTACGTCCGAGACTTCCTCACGGGAAGAACCGCTCGCATGCGAGTGGGGCAACTACAGTCAGAGCAAATCAACATCGGCAGCTCGGGCACCCCGCAGGGCTCGGTGATCTCGCCAATGCTCTTCAACCTCGTCCTGCTGGGGTTGCCCGACCGATTGTTTCAAATTGAAGGACTGCATCACACGCTATACGCAGATGATATTACGATCTGGACGACAACGGGCAGCGACGGAGCGATCGAGCAACGTTTACAACAGGCCATCCAATGCGTAGAAAACTACCTCGTGGGCACGGGACTCGCCTGCTCGGCCGAAAAATCCGAACTGCTGCTGTATAGACCAGTCAGACAGGGGCGCCCACCTAAATGCTACACCCCCCTGGAAAAGCAAAAGATCCAATTAACGGCATCAAATGGCCTACCCATCCCGATAGTAGAGAAAATCCGGGTACTAGGAATGATGATAGAGCATAAGGGTGGCAATGGCGAAGCACTTCGCAAGATAACGGCAAAGGCCACCATCACGATGCAGCTCATTCGACGCCTCAACAAACATGCGGGCATGCGCGAAGGCAGCGTCATCCGACTCATACAAGCCTTCGTCGTTCCTCAGATAAGGTACACAGCAGCGTTTCACAACTGGACGGTTGCGGAAAAAAACAAGCTCAACGCGCTCAAACGCAAGGCGTACAAATGTGCGTTGGGAGTTGCGCCTGGAGTTAGCACCACCAAGCTCTTAGAACTAGGCCTACACAATACGCTCGAAGAACTCGTGGAGGCGCAACAAGTGTCCCAACTTGAACGCCTATCCAAGACCCGCCCGGGCAGACACGTGCTTGAAAATCTCGGCATCACATACCACTCGCAACACGGCGTCAAAGAAGACATTCCAAGACCCATAAGCGAGAAACTATACGTACCCCCATTGCCTCGCAACATGCATCCCCAACACCACACGGGGAGGCGTAAAGCCAGTGCACAACAAATGAACAAAAGTTACTCTAACGACAAGGAGGCGGTCTTCACCGACGCAGCCCGCTATCGAGACAGGAAGAGTTTCGTGGCAGCAGTTACTAGCCACCCAGGCAACCACCTCACGAGCGTCACCGTGAACACGGCACATGCCGAAGCGGCAGAGGAAGCGGCCATAGCACTGGCCTTTACACAAACCAAAGCTACATACGTGATCTGTGACTCGCAAACGGCAATTCGCAATTTTGCAAATGGGCGCATCTCGCAGGAGGCGTATCAGATACTCCAGCGACATCCCATACACCAGGGAGAGGCCGACGTTGATAACCGAAGGCATTTGCTATGGATCCCGGCACATACTGGAATGAGCACCCCCAACGAAGGGGCTCACGGCGTTGCTCGAGGCCTGACTCACCGAGCAGCATCGGAGGAAGCGCCCCCGCGGGGTACTGCAAACGTCTGGGCATGGGAGGATCGTGTGACCACCTTTCACGACATCACGGCACACTACCAATTACAAAGACGCATATACCCATTCCCTCACGCTAGGTTAGACAGGACGCAAGCAGTACACTTCATACAATTACAAACAGACTCTTACAGAAACCCCAGACTCATGCACGCCATGTATCCAGACATGTACACTACAAACAGATGCACATCGTGTGGCGAGGTTGCCACACTAAATCACATGTTATGGGAGTGTCGGGACCTAACAAACAAGTCGGGCAATGCCGACCCCTCTGCCTCTTCCACCGCCATGGCCTCCAGTCACGCTGGATGACCGCACTGCTCAGCTCTGACCTGACAGCACAACTCTGGGCCGTCCAGCGAGCCGAGGAATTAAGCCGCTTCGAGACAAGGTCTCGGAACCGCGTCCGCGGCGGGTGCCCAGACCCACTAAAAGACGCCGGACTTAAATCTTGCTGATTTGAAATAAAAGTTTGCGCTCTCTGTCTTAAAGCTCTGTATTGTTATTTCTGCCTGCACTAGATTGTTTCCCTGGCGTTCGGAAATTTTTCCTTATCGAAAACTAGTCCCATTGTATGGCTTATATTCTTGGTTTTTTCATTTCTTTAGTTTGTATGAGAAATGTTATTGTTACACCTTGTGTTATGATTATATCTTTCTCACCCTTGTGTTTCTTCTTTTTTTTTTTGAACAGTTGCGATACCGTTGTGCCTATCATTGTTTTTTTTATCCTTGTTGGTTAGAGATGATGATTACTATGACCTGTTAGACCACATCTTTCGTTTTCTTCATTTGCTTCGCATGGTTCGCGATGCTCACTATTGTGTAAAGGACATATCTAAACAATGATGTACTACCTTTGTGCTCGCTAACGCCGCGCAAACGCCAATGCGGGGGCCTGCGGCTTCGTCAAGCTGTCCATGTGGCAGCTTTTTCTGCATGCTCCTCGCGTCATGTACTGACGCAAATAAACATCATTGTCATTGAGAGCGTACATATCTCGCGCTCTATCTTTTCTGGCGGGTGCAAACGCTGGACGAGAATGCCGGTCAGCGCGCGTCTGCACATGACGGACATGGCGGCGCATGGCTGTCCGCGCGGCTGAGAGCGCACATATCCCGCGCTCTATCTTTTCTGGCGGGTGCAAACACTGGACGAGAATCCCGGTCAGCGCGCGTCTGCACATGACGGACATGGCAGCGCATGGCTGTCCGCGCAGCTGAGCGCGTACATATCCCGCGTTCAATCTTTTCTGGCGGGTGCAAACACTCGACGAGAATCCCGGTCAGCGCGCGTCTGCACATGACGGACATGGCGGCGCATGGCTGTCCGCGCGGCTGAGAGCGCACATATCCCGCGCTCTATCTTTTCTGGCGGGTGCAAACACTGGACGAGAATCCCGGTCAGCGCGCGTCTGCACATGACGGACATGGCAGCGCATGGCTGTCCGCGCAGCTGAGCGCGTACATATCCCGCGTTCAATCTTTTCTGGCGGGTGCAAACACTCGACGAGAATCCCGGTCAGCGCGCGTCTGCACATGACGGACATGGCAGCGCATGGCTGTCCGCGCGGCTGAGAGCGCACATATCCCGCGCTCTATCTTTTCTGGCGGGTGCAAACACTGGACGAGAATCCCGGTCAGCGCGCGTCTGCACATGACGGACATGGCAGCGCATGGCTGTCCGCGCAGCTGAGCGCGTACATATCCCGCGTTCAATCTTTTCTGGCGGGTGCAAACACTCGACGAGAATCCCGGTCAGCGCGCGTCTGCACATGACGGACATGGCGGCGCATGGCTGTCCGCGCGGCTGAGAGCGCACATATCCCGCGCTCTATCTTTTCTGGCGGGTGCAAACACTGGACGAGAATCCCGGTCAGCGCGCGTCTGCACATGACGGACATGGCAGCGCATGGCTGTCCGCGCAGCTGAGCGCGTACATATCCCGCGTTCAATCTTTTCTGGCGGGTGCAAACACTCGACGAGAATCCCGGTCAGCGCGCGTCTGCACATGACGGACATGGCAGCGCATGGCTGTCCGGTGCGGCTGAGCGCGTACATATCCCGCGCTCTATCTTTTCTGGCGGGTGCAAACACTGGACGAGAATCCCGGTCAGCGCGCGTCTGCACATGACGGACATGGCAGCGCATGGCTGTCCGCGCAGCTGAGCGCGTACATATCCCGCGTTCAATCTTTTCTGGCGGGTGCAAACACTCGACGAGAATCCCGGTCAGCGCGCGTCTGCACATGACGGACATGGCGGCGCATGGCTGTCCGCGCGGCTGAGAGCGCACATATCCCGCGCTCTATCTTTTCTGGCGGGTGCAAACACTGGACGAGAATCCCGGTCAGCGCGCGTCTGCACATGACGGACATGGCAGCGCATGGCTGTCCGCGCAGCTGAGCGCGTACATATCCCGCGTTCAATCTTTTCTGGCGGGTGCAAACACTCGACGAGAATCCCGGTCAGCGCGCGTCTGCACATGACGGACATGGCAGCGCATGGCTGTCCGGTGCGGCTGAGCGCGTACATATCCCGCGCTCTATCTTTTCTGGCGGGTGCAAACGCTGGACGAGAATCCCGGTCAGCGCGCGTCTGCACATGACGGACATGGCAGCGCATGGCTGTCCGGTGCGGCTGAGAGCGTACATATCCCGCGTTCAATCTTTTCTGGCGGGTGCAAACACTCGACGAGAATCCCGGTCAGCGCGCGTCTGCACATGACGGACATGGCGGCGCATGGCTGTCCGCGCGGCTGAGAGCGCACATATCCCGCGCTCTATCTTTTCTGGCGGGTGCAAACACTGGACGAGAATCCCGGTCAGCGCGCGTCTGCACATGACGGACATGGCAGCGCATGGCTGTCCGCGCAGCTGAGCGCGTACATATCCCGCGTTCAATCTTTTCTGGCGGGTGCAAACACTCGACGAGAATCCCGGTCAGCGCGCGTCTGCACATGACGGACATGGCGGCGCATGGCTGTCCGCGCGGCTGAGAGCGCACATATCCCGCGCTCTATCTTTTCTGGCGGGTGCAAACACTGGACGAGAATCCCGGTCAGCGCGCGTCTGCACATGACGGACATGGCAGCGCATGGCTGTCCGCGCAGCTGAGCGCGTACATATCCCGCGTTCAATCTTTTCTGGCGGGTGCAAACACTCGACGAGAATCCCGGTCAGCGCGCGTCTGCACATGACGGACATGGCAGCGCATGGCTGTCCGGTGCGGCTGAGCGCGTACATATCCCGCGCTCTATCTTTTCTGGCGGGTGCAAACGCTGGACGAGAATCCCGGTCAGCGCGCGTCTGCACATGACGGACATGGCAGCGCATGGCTGTCCGGTGCGGCTGAGAGCGTACATATCCCGCGTTCAATCTTTTCTGGCGGGTGCAAACACTCGACGAGAATCCCGGTCAGCGCGCGTCTGCACATGACGGACATGGCAGCGCATGGCTGTCCGGTGCGGCTGAGAGCGTACATATCCCGCGCTCTATCTTTTCTGGCGGATGCAAACGCTGGGCGAGAGCGGCGGTCCGCGCGCGTATCCACAGCCCGGACATGGCATAATGCTTGAATCTTTCCTTCCTAAAGTGATGCACTGCTTGCACGATGCCGAATGGCTTTTCCTGCATCATCACTTGTTTGTCATAATGCCAACCTGCGATGGGTAAGGACTGTCGGAAATTAACTTGCCTCTCACCTGCGTGAGTGGCTAAGCGTAAGGTCTACGACGGCTGTACTAGTTTTAGAAAAGAGAACATGCTCAAGTGAACCCCATGTAAATAGAAAAGCCAAGCACCACGACTAACTGAAAAAGGCCATCTTGCCTGCTCTGTCATACTGGACAAAACTCCCCTCAAGCGTGCATGCTGGACACTTTTGACTCTGTGAGTTCGCTACAAAAGTGCCATATTTAATAGTTTATTCAGGAATTACCGACGTAAAAAACTTGTAATGCACCAAAGTGGCCTGCAAGCGAAGAACGGACACCGAGTCGAAAGAAACATAAATTTTTGAGTTGTCGCTCGTTCATTCTTGCGAGGCACAAAATATTGCCATCTTATCGTACGGAGAAAATTGGATACATGCAGTGGCCACTTTTATTTTCTCCCGGGTCATTTCAACACAGTCTGTTTTTTAATATTTGTTATAAGGGCTTAAGGGAAATACAATGAACGTTGAAAAAAAAAAGAAATAAACATCCCGCTGGCTGGAATCAAAGCTACCAATTCAGCTCTCCAGGTGATAACACAGAAGCGCGGTACTGCGCATGTCACCCTATTGGCTTCTGTTCCGTCGCCAAAGTACAAAGCGCTCAGAAAAAAAAAAACTAGAAATGATGCGCTTCCAAATATTTCTGGCGTCACCAATTTGCAAGCGTGCAGAAACAGCCATCATGCTGCTTTTATCTGTTGCTATGATGCCAAGTGGTAAACGCCTCGCGTAGGAGAGAAAAAAGCGTTGCACCGAACGGCAGTAACACAAGTGCCGTACGCCACGCAATCAACTAAGGTAGCTGAGAATCCTAAAACGAAATTACAAAACGGCTTGGCTTCAGAGGGTAGAACTTCCTCGCATTTGAAGCAAGATGAGTTCTCCCCAGTGACGCAACCTTTCCTCGCAGTAATTGCACTCATTTGGTCTGCTTTAATGGAAGGCACCACGCCGCCTCTTTAAGCCCGTCACGAGTTGCGCTTGCGCGGTGTCTCAAAGAAGCTGCGTTGGTGGAGGATTAAACTATGTTTAATAATAGGTCTTACACGGGAACACAAAAAATGTGTTGTCGCTTTATTTGGAAACAATTTCACAAGCAAGTTTCCTAACTGAACACGGTGGAATGTCAACAAATGGTAAAGGAGCATCTAATTTTTCTGGGAATGCCATGTTATACGATCCCGTCCGCTGAGAGCATAAACGAAATAAACAAATTCTGCGACAACACGGAGGGAACCCGTAAAACGGGCCACGTGAATAGAGGCGCGTTTTTACCGCGGCAATCACGCTTATCAAGTGGAGAAAGGCCGCCGGCGTGCCAGCAGCCGGGATGGCGACTCTCAAGGCGCGCCTCCTTCTGGTCGTCGCATACGTGGCCAGCGTGGCCGCGGTGGTGAGCGTGGAGCGCTATTGGCACGACTCGGGTGAGTCCATCGCTGTGGCAAAACGCGTAGGCACGGCTCAAGCGGCTATTCCAGTTATAGATATTTGCGTAGTGTTCCGGTTACTTTCGCCTCCCTCAGGTTCGTTCACGTAAGGCGCGATTGTTTCTTCGTGCTGCAAAGCTACGACGGCGATCTCAGCAAAACGCGGTGTAGCCACTGAGGTGGGTCCACCATCAAATTGAGTAGAAATCCCGAGTTTTGAACATGGTGTGAAAATGGGCAAGACCGACGTGGCAAGGAACATGGACAGTTGGGAATATTTGGAATGGCGTAAACAGACGAGTGAGGACTGACATTTTTATATTAGAAAAGAAAACTGCGAATAAATATTCAACAGCTCATTTAAGAAACAGACGAGCAAATAGGAGGAACTGATAAGCAATTATGAGGCATTTTTCTCATGTGCCCCCCTGCTACCATGCCTATGCAAGTACCTCCTCAGAGGTAAGGCTGCAACCACACTTCGGGCACATTGGTGCCAACTACTGGCCCTACCTGTCAACTTATGATGTCGCAGCCGCTCGTTCAAACAGCATCCGACCTGCGACAATATTGCTTTCCAAGATCGACCTCGTCAAAGCATGCCATCGAATTCCGGCAGAGCCAGCTAACATTCCCAAGACGGCTATCACTACACTATTCGGCCTATTCGAATATATCGGATGCCTCTCCAATTGAGGAATGCTGCCCTGACTTTTCAGTGGAGAATCAGTTTGGTCTGAACTGTTCTCGCTGATCTTGATGAGCTAGCTCGGGAAAACAGGCTTCTATAGCCTCATTGATCAGCTCCCCGACCGCTGCACAATAGTGGGAGATTTTAATGCTCGCAACACCATGTGGGGAGACTCGCGACGTGACGCAAAAGTCGACTCGTAGAAATTTTCCTATTAAAATCCTGTCCAAGTCTGTCTATTCAAAAGGAACCGACTTATTTCAATAACTCGCACAATTCATACGATTCTATAGACTTAGCGATCGGTTCGGCAGATCTTGTTCATTGCAGTTGAGCGTTATAAGATATCCTTTTGGGAGTGACCTCTTACCGGTGACTCTAAACCTACAAACGCAGCATGACAATCATCCCCATGTCCCTCGCTGGAAACTTGACTCGGCTGTTTGGAAAGGTTTGAAAAATTTACTTACTAATCACGAGAGTTTGTAGGCGCTTTTAGCATAGATAGCGCCGTAGCATATTTTACCGCTTTCATTACTGACGACGCAGAAAAGTTGATCCCGAAAACAAATGGCCAGTCAGGTAAGAGACGTGTTCCCTGGTGTAATGAAGACTTGAGAGATGCATGAGAGAGACAAAATAAGGCATATGGCAGAATGCCCCGATATCCAACGGCGGAAAGTTTCATTGATACATTCGATGTCACAAGGACGGCGCACGAGACGACAGGCTAGGAGAGCAAGCTGGGAGAGGTTTTTCTCAGGCATCAGTTCTTATATCCAGGAGGCTGAAGTATAGAAGGGGTTTAGAAGGTTAAAGGGGCAGCACATTAACGTGTTTCGTTTGGTCGATGACCAAGCCACTGCCTTGGAAGACCAGGACGACGCCGTTTACAGACTTGGAGCGTGTATCAAACTCCATACACTACATACACTACTAGGAACCATTCGTTAATACAAGCAGATAGAAGAACTCAGGTCACTACACCGTAAATGCAGACCGAATCAACCGTACAACTGTTCCTTTTTAATATTACCGAGCTGAGAGTTGCCTTGAGAGCACGTGCGAGCTGCTGCACCGGGAGCTGACAGAATCATCATGTGTGGCAGGATTAAAAAAGCGACACATCCATCTGGGCTGCCTTCGCATCCTCGCGGAAAGAAGCTAGTGTTAGTCCCGGTCCTGAAACATGGTAATGACCCATCTGACATTTCAATTTGCTGTCCAATAGCACTCACAAGCTGCTCATGCAAACTATTCGAGAAAATCATAAATCGTTGTCTTTTACATGTCCTTGAATCATAGGCGCCGACTACGTGGGGCTCCGGGGCTCGAGCCCCCTCCAGAGTGGCCCGGAGGGGGCTACTCCGAAGGCCCCCCCCCCCCCCCCCACATGCCTAAAACGTCATTACCAGAATTTGGTCAGCCACATCATTTGAGGTGTCTTTTGACTTGCATCGACCTTTTCATTTAAAATTTTATTGTGACTATCGTTAATCACCTATCGTTCCTATCGTTAATCACCAGAAGAAAAATTTAAAACTGAGCTTCTTAAACCGTATTTTCTACATTGATAGCCGCAACTACCTGTCGGAGCCAACTTACATCTCGGCTCGACCACTCAAAGAAGGTGCGAGAATTCAACTGTAATACGCATGGTTTTGCGAAATACTTTTTTCCACAAGCTGTGACAGACTGGAATTTGTACCGGAGGAATGTGTTTCAGTATCTGACAATAGCGATTTTTATTCCCGTGTGTGTTTGTGAGAATGCATTACTGTCTTAATTTTGTTTTAGATTTCCATTACTCTTGAAAATGTTCACTTATTGGGTACTCCCCCCTTGATGTTACTGTAATTTACATATTCTTTACTTACTTCTGTGAACGATTTAATACATCTTTTTCTATCTCTCCTCCCCTTCGATAATGCCTTCGAGGCGACGCAGGTTTTCTGTAAATAAATAAAATAAATAAATAACACTGCATCATTGTTGGCGCGGGCGTGCACGGCTTTTAATTCATACTTTCGATTTATTTCTGCAAATTCTGACAGTAGTCGGACAAGCGTATTAGAAGCACTAGCAGCGGTTGCTTCATCCGTATGTTCTCACTTCACCATTGTTTTCAATTTCTACTGTACACACCATGCATATAAACAATATATTGAAATATATACACAAGACAAAGTTGATTATATCTTTGAAAGAGTAGAAAGTAGCTCACTAAAATATTTCTATAGGCATGGATGGCCTATGCCTAGAAAAATGATATGTTGTTTTATGTTCGCCACGCTTCTAATTGCGTTGCGTGCTTTTCTGACCATGAAAAAAAAAGAAACTACAAACTTCAGTGACCCTTTCGATGGAGTCTTTTATCAATGGTGTGTGAAGTGCACGTGAATTATATGGTTCTCAGTATTGCTTCTCTTTCCACTAAGCAATGCTAACAACTCATAAAAAGAACTCTTGTAATAATTTACAACATTTATTATGGATGAAAACATTGTATTGTCATTGTCAATGAAATTGTCAATGGATGAAAACATTGTCAATTGTATGCAAAGGTCATAAATATAATAAATAACGGTGCAAGTGAACGATGTATGCCTGGCCCAAAGTATGATCACATGTCGTAACCGTGTCATATCTTTTTATATCTCCCCCCCCCCCCCGACCATCATCTCCATGTATATAAGCGCGTTATTTAACAGTATTAAACAGTTGGTAGTTTGTGCTACGTACGTCCACGTCCTGTCCTTCACTTAAGATCTTCAGTGCAACACTAAGCGCAATATGATCATGCAGGTACATAAATATATACAGGGTGCCCCAATTAACTAACATGCACCAAGATTTAAAAAAGATCAATGTCTTACTCGAAGAAAAGCTAGAGCATATTGTTTACAGTACAGTGGAGTGAAGTATCTGCCAGTAATCTTCTCGTTACTGAGATTTAATTAGTTAATTGTAAATAATTATCTAACTCTATACGTACTATCCTAATTATCAAATTGTCAATGAGGCATTTGAAGTCACAGACAAGGGACATCTAACTGCGGTATCTTCAGCGGCGTACTAATTGCCTAATATTTTTTTCCTCACTGATAAATAAACTCCGCGAAATATGGCGAATACCACGAGACTGAGCTCCCACGCAAATCATAAAGCAGCGCCCTCGAACAGACTCTCTCTCTGACTTACCCAGAACGAAGTAAAGAAAATAAAGAAAAAATATCGTGATTGAGCTAGCGCCTTATATGCCGCGCCCCGGCGAAAATAACACGTAGTGTTTGGTGTTAGTTGGAAACAACCTGTGATAGCTGTTGTTTTGGCGTAGATAAAGTGAACGGATGTTTTTTTTTTTTACACAAAACTTATCACCACAAAAGCGAATTGGCAACGTCAGTGCAAAGGTTTAAAGGTGCGCTTTGTTTCGTCCCAGTCGCCATGCATATATAATGAGCAGAAGGCAAACATGATTCTAGCTTTGGGAGCTGCAAATGGCAACAAGAGGAAGGCCGCAGTATATATCAGCTATGGAAGTGTAGTGGTACACCAAATGCATCGGCTATTATCAGAAGTTATGAAAACCTGAGACAAACGGGCAGCCGCCAGGAACAGCGGTGGAGGACTCCGTTTTTGTGTACTAGCTTACGTACGGATGTTCTAGCATTTATGGCCTCAAACCATCATGCTAGCGTGCGGTACGTGGCATTGCAGGTACCAATTTGGAGGATTCTAAGTGACTCGGCCTTTTTTTTTAATTGAATTGAATTGAATTTTATTTTTCGTTCATTCAAACGAGGGTAGACTGAGACTAAAGGCATAAAGCCTGACAAAGGTCTCAGCCCCCGCGAACAACAGGTTTGACAGCAGGTCACACGCATATGCACAATTTTGCGTGTTACAACAGCGTTGGTTACTGTGAAAATTCATGGTAGCAATGTTCATGGTGATTCGATTCTTCAAATATATGGTACAATGTACAACAACGGCTAAGTGCGAGTATTTGAGATGCTAATGGTATGCTAAAATTGTACAATTATACATGAAATAAACGTCAGCTAAATTATGGAGCAATATAGAGGAACAACATGCGCAAAAAAAGAAAAGAAACATCATAATTGTGTGCCAAAAGTAATAAAACCTTAATAAGGTAATAAGCCTTTCGCCCGCACTGCCTTAACCTGCACCAATGCTTGAAAGATAGAGACCAGCACAGTGGTGTAGATTTCTCCAACTGAGTCCTCATAAAAAGCCGATGAGTCACCTGACTTTTTGAGCAACAAATTTGCATAATGCACGCTATTGGAGTGGCTCCAATCCACACTGGGTAAAACGCACTCGACACTAGTACCAGTGGTCGTTCACTGTGTGGTTCGGAATTTCCGCCGGTGCTACAATCTGTCCCATCTTCTTCGGTCACACACACTGACTTAGGTGGACGAAATCCTTGAAGGAGGGGTGGATTAGTTTCTTAGTGACGTCCGCTGTCACGTCTTCCACTTCTGTGGTATCAGCAAGATGGGACACCAGCACACAGCAGTAGCCGAGCACGAAACTGGCTGGATGCGACTTTTCATGCTCAATAGGTTGGAAGGCAGGGGCCTGTAATTTGGCCGGCTAGGTCACCTGATCTAGCTCCACTCCATTTCTTTCTTTAGGGTTATGCGAAAGATCGTGTTTACATGATCGTGACGGACATCAGATGAGCTCAAGGCAAGAATCACGGATGTCTGCTGTAGAATTCCAGCGTCAGTCATCAAGAAAGTCGCAGAAGATGTGATAAAGCGGGCTCAGTATAGTACTGAGTAGCTGCAAAAGGAGACCTTTAGGCAGCAGCTGGTGTTCAATGGTGCTGACGAATTCAAAGATAATAAGGGCACACTTAAATCTGATGGTTTTTAATGCGCAAGCGTTCCTATTCTTACCCAGCGGAAAAACCATCCCTCCGTCTGTGCCGTAAGACGATCGCTTTCAACACAGCGCTCGCAGCGGCGAGCGAATTCACCTGCGTGCTGCCTCTCGCTTGAACGCCAACGAAGCGGCGAGAACACCGCGCTCACGGAGCTCTCAGCACATGTTCCTGTGGGTGGGCAGCGCAACCCGGACGAAGGACGAAAGGAAGAACACAACACGAGCGCAGCACATGCCGCACTCGGCCGCTTTCGCCGATCGCTTTCAGGACACGGGCCGCACCGCCGCGCCACACATAGACTCTGCCGGAGAACGGTTGATCACGGTTCATAATGGTTCACTCTACCTTACAAATGTTCCCTATATTTTCTTTATTGGCTACATTTACTTGGTCCTTTCATCCCACGTCCGCATTCACTTCTACATTGCTTTTAATCGCCTCTTCTACGTCGTCTCGTGCAGTTTTACTTGACATTTTGGTGTTGTTACCACGCTTCTCCGTTTCACGGTTCTTTCGCTGTCGTTCTCGCAGTTATACGAAAGGCGCGAACATACCGCCACGAAACACCACGTCAGCATTACGAAATGCTTACGCATCATTCAGATAAATCGCAGAGAAGATTCTGCATGGCTTTTTTCTCGGTTTTTGCCTTTCCTCTTTCTTTCTTTCTTTCTTTCTTTCCTTCTTTCTTTCTTTCTTTCTTTCTTTCTTTGCCAGTTCGCCTGATTTAGGAGTGGTTCAGTACATTTACATTCTTGAACGCATCGGTTTTGCCCTTTCTCAACGCATGAGTCGCTTCCAGGTTGGTTTATTCCGCTTTTGTTTGCCACCGCGAACATGTTTGTGCAGCACGTATGCACTGTAATGAAAAGTAAAACCATCACTTTAATTTGACTTTGGTCCAAAGCAAATAGCAGCGCGCGCACTCTTTAGATACGGTGCGAACACAGCCTATTCCATTGCTTGTCGCATTTCCTGCGCGTCAGAGCGGCGCTGCGGCTGCGTCATCAAAGGGCTTTTGTTATCAATGTGATTAGCTGGCCTTGACAGACGAATAATAAGTGTGACGTAGGAATGAGAGGAAGGATTAGCTGCGAAACCGTGAAACCTGCTTACCAAAGCTGCTTACTACTATCAAGGTGATGCGCTGTCTCTCCGGGTTTGCGACAAGCAGCGCAGTTGGTTTCAATCAGCTTATTTTAGGGCGCTGCTTTATGATGCGGGTGGGAGCACAGTCGTGTGGTATTTTTCATATACCGTGAGGTTTCTTCGCCAGTCGTAAAAACGTTGTGCGGAATTAGTACGTCGCTGAAAACACCGCAGTTAGATGTCATTTGGGGTGCCTACAGATGCCCCATTGACACTTTGATAATTAGGACAGTAGTTCTCGAGTTAGATAATTATTTCCCATTACCGAATTAAACCTCAGTAACGAAAAATTTACTGGCGGCTACTCCACTGCGCTGGGAACAATATGCACTGGGTTTTCTGAGACTAACGCAACTGCTCTTTTTTTTAAGTCTTGCTGCATGATAGTTGAGGAACATTGTGTAATTCACTCAGTAACCGAAATGGTGGCAAGCCGGATTCTCTCAAAATCAGAATTAACAGCAGTCATGCACAGGAGCTCTTACACTCGCATTCAGAGAAAAAAAGAAGACAGAGAGAAAGGCTGCAGTTTCACCGGAAAGGTGAAGCAGTATTAGTGATAGCGAAGTATACGACAATGAGACGAAAGAAGATTACACGACCGTGAGACGCCAGATTATTGGTGGTGCGAGAGGACTCAGGCTGTAAAACTGAACAGTCTCCTAATATGAGGTCGTGTAAATTCTCGCATAAGGCCGTCATTTCAGTGAACAGTTCCTCGAGGTCATATAAAGTGTGTTCAAGTGCAACTATTATTAAAGGTTTATATATATATATATATATATATATATATATATATATATATATATATATATATATATATATATATATATATATATATATATATATATATATATATATATATATATATATATACATGGGGTTCGGAAGGCTTGTCGTGCCCCAGTGTCCCCCCTCCCCCCCCCTGGTATTGCCGCCTATGCCTTGAACAACACCCTTATCAGTGCGGCCTCAGAGAGGGTCGGTCGACTACTGACCATCTCGTGCCCATGGAGACAACCATTCGCAGCGCTTTTGTATTTAACTAAATTTTACCTAGTGCAACGTGCAGTACCTCTTTCAAGATTAACGACGCTATTACTAACGACCCCACCATAGTTTAGAATTCTTGTAACTCGTACTTCCAGTCTGCTTTTACCCTCGGTAACCATGTTGTTCCAAAGTTTAGTTATAATACACAAACTAATAGGCGATATCGTAATAAGTTCTCATGGTGTCTTAAACCTAATCTTGAATCTCGACACTAAAAAGCGTACCAGCTCAGATGGTATCCCGAATTCTTTCCTTATAAGATACTCCTTATGAAGAGCTCAGTACCTTACTGTAATTTTACAGAAATCCTTAGACTCTGGCCAAGTGCCAACTAAATGGAAAACAGCCAAAGTTCTGCCTTTGTATAATTCAGGTGATAAACAACTGCTCTCCAACTAAAAGCCGATATCTCGCCGGGCCCAGTCATCCAAGTTGTTAGACCGCATCATTCTCAAACGTATAGTCCAATTCCATAACTTTAACGATGTTCTAGCATCTGCCCAGCATGGTTTCTGTCGAGGTTATACCTCTGTAACGCAATTAGTCGATTTTGTTCATGATATCGCTTCTAACATAGACATAGGTAATCAGTTGGGTGCCATCTTTATTCACTTCTCTAAAGCTTTTGACTCCGTGATTCATTCTAAACTACTGCCAAAATTAAACGGCATATTCAATAATCCCTGTCTTGTTTCTTGGACAGCCAGTTTTCTTCGTTGTCGCTCACAAATTGTTTCTTTTAATTCAGTGGACTCAACTCCTGTCCCCGTTATGTAAGGCGTTCCTGAGGGTTCCGTATTCGGGCTTTTTTAAATTTCTAATATGTATTAATGTTTTACATTTTAGCACCTCAAATAAAATCAAACTTTATGCAGATAACTGCGTATTATACTAATCTATTAACTTCATTGATGACCACCACCGTCTTGCCCAGTCCCTCATGTCTTTCTGCGCTTGGTTAACGTTAACGTTAACGTTAACTGTAGTAAAACAGTCGTGATGTCATTTTCCAATAGACAGAGCCCCCTCTCATTCGATTATTCTCTGGATGCCATCCAACTTAAAAGAGTGTCTAAATATAAATACCTAGGTGCGGTTCTAACTGAACATCTTTCATGGTGTAAGCATATTGAATATATAAACAGGAAAGCCCTAAAAATTTGGTCATTTGCGCCGCACTTTAGCTAAAACCCTCCGCGGTACTAAACTGCTATTATATAAAAGGCTAATTCGCGCTGTTCTAGGATATGCATCTGTCATTTGGTTCCGCTACAAACCATGTGAAATAAGCCCGCTCTGTAACGTTCAACGAAAATCTATCTGTTTCATTCGCCAAAATTACAGCCGCACTTTCTCACCGACACAGGCTCAACAATCTTTGAACATTTGGCCATGACTTCCGCGTTTTCACATTGACGCCTTAAAACATTTATATCAATTATTAACTCCACCTCTAGTCTTTCTGTTTGTAACTATATCACGCTTGCTAAGGCAAGTTGTACCCGTAGCTCCCATGCGTTGAACATAGGACCTATTTATGCCCGTACGAGCATATTCAAGTACAGTTTTTTCCACGTACAATAGAGCTTTGGAATTCTCCACCCGGTAACACTCGTTCACTATGACTAAAACATTTCATAGCTACCACTGGTAAGCAGTTCGCTAGCATGTAAAGCGCCCCTTTTTGTTTATTCGTCCTTTTTTGTTTATGTGTGTTTTTTAATGTGTAATGCATAGTAATGTATAACCTTCCCACTCCTGCTATAGCCCTTTATTGGGCTGCCGTATATGCAACTAAATAAATCAAATAAATATATGCCAAAGACATATGACACAATTTGGTGATCTGGCATTTTATGAGATCTCTCAGAAATGGTTATTTGAGGCGATATGCTTAATGTTACTGAAAGTTACTTGTCACATCGTACATTTCATGTTAGAGTTGGCAATGCGCTATCCTAGCCATTTATACAATAACTGGAGTACCCCTAGTGGGGTATTAAGCCTTACTTTTTTATCGTAAAAATGAATTCTTTGCGCTCATATATACCGCAGAGTATATAGTTTTATTCGATATACGTAGATGGCGTACAGTTAGCATTCAGGTCATGCAACCTTTCAATCTGTGAGCGATATGTTAAGCGTGGCTTGAACAAAGTGTGTAAATGGGCAGAAGAAAATGGCTTTAAGCTGAATCCTCTTAAAAGCCTCTTTGTCCTTTTCACACGAGAAGGAGGCTTTTATGCAGAGCTCTATGTTGAACAGCACGTAGAGCCCATACCATTAACCAAACAGCACAAATTTTAGGCGTCACATTGGACTCGAAAATAACGTTCATTCCGCACATAAAGTAGCTCAAATAGAAATGTCTAGAAACAACAAACCTTTTCAAAATTTTATCACATACAACATGGGGCAGCGACAGGAAGTACTGTTATGATCGACCTGTCGGGTGTGAGAGACATTCAGGAGTACGTTCCAGAGACAAGATGATTTGCCTTGTCCCAGAAAAGGCTGTTATGGTACGCCTGGACATCAACCTGTCAAGTGTGAGAAGCGTTCAAGCGGGCGTCCCCATGTCAACATAACTACTCTCTTCTCCGAAACAGCGTAACCCCTTTAATCCCCGAGCTGGCACAAACGGATGGACGAAGGAAAGAAAACCCGAAGGGCAGGAGGTCGTCGACAGAAGAACATACTTCCACAGGCTCCCCGCGAAGACGTCAACGATCAGAGGACCGCAAGGGGTTATTTAAGGCGGTCCTGGCTCTCGTGTTAATCAGAACCACTCGAGACTCGGATGAGAGTCACAACCTGTACAAATGAAGCGAATACATTCTTTTCTACGTTTTTCATTATTCAAAATGCCCGTATTCGTCGTCGTTTTCTGATACCTGCGGTGAAGACCCAGCTAACCCGGTCGAGACCGTATAGACTGGCTGGCAGCAATGGGATACTCCTCCCTTCATTATGGCTTCAGCAGAATGGTGAGCGCTTCACTTTCTTTAAGAATTAGCCAAGTTTTAGCTCGTGTGTTTTCTAAAACTGCAAATTAGTTTCTGTACGTACAGGCTCCTGTTGAATGCTTCCTCGCGTCACAACAGAATAAGAAATTCCTCGTTCGGGATTGACCATGGATTTCAGCAAACCTAAAAAGCCAGAGTTATTATTATGTTAAGAGCTGGGAATTGAGCTCGGGAAAAGTCAGAGAAAGCCGCAGCTTATTGAGGCAATTGAGAAGTGCGGGGCTCTTGAGGCCGAAATTTAAGAATCATGGGTGGAGAGAAGAAACGAGCTGAAAAAGCTGAACAAAACGCAGTAGAACAAAGGCAGAGAGTTGAGAAAGCTGAGCATAAGGCTGCAGATGAAAGGCAAAGAGCTGAACAAAACGTGGCAGAAGAAAGACAGAGGCAGAGATCTGATCAAAAGGAAGCTGCAGTAAGGAAGCAACGAGAAGAGCAGAGAGCTCACGAACTAAAGGTATAAAAGAAGTAGACCTGCAGCGGTATGTAGCCACGCAATCGGCCAATAACATCTCAGTGAATGAAGGACGTTCAGGTGAAGCAGTAGCAAAATAAGGGCTCTCGTGCCGTCGTACAAGGTAAACAATGGCATGGGATCGTTTCTCGTTACTTTTGAACGAACCTGCGAGGAAAATGGGTTGGCACTTGAGAGCTGGCCACAGCAGATTCTGACCATTCTTCCTGGCGAAGCAACCGAAGTAATTGCAAGCCTAATGAGAGACCACGTAGATGACAATCATAAAGTAAAAGCTGCGTTGCTCAGGAAATATTGGCTCTCAGCGGAGGCTTTGCGCCGTTGTTTTTGTGAGGCAGCTAGAATACCGGGCGAGCCTTTTCAAGATTTCACTTGCAGGCTGAAAACCAATTCAATTGAGTGGCTAAATGGGGAAGATGCGTTCGGTTCTCACGACAAGATTGTTGAGGTAATCTGAATGGAGCAGTTTTATGGGTATTGGGCAAAGAGATGCATCTGTGGATTCAAGATAGGTCGGGAGAAAAGGATTTGGAACGTGCTGTAGTGCTAAAAGATGAATTCGCAGCCCGTTGCGTACGCGAGGAAACGCGTGTCAGGCCATTCACTAAATTCAGCAGGCGCCCCATTTACTACGAAAAAGCTGGAGGTGGGACGAAAGGCGTGCGGCCGGATGATTCAGGAGAGGATAACACCGCAATAAAAGACGAAAGAAAAGCATATTGAGGCTAGAAAACCGGTCGTCTGTTTTCTTTGCCAGGAGCCTGGACACCTTGCGATCGGCTGTCGGAAGCCTAGAATTGTTTGTTCTGTCATGAAAGCTGGCGATGGCATGTTGGCCTTCTTAGAACCTTACCTTCGCGACATCGTAGAAACTGGAATGCCGTGTAAAGTACTTAGTGACTCAGCCGTGACAATGGACGTTGTCCAGCCTGCGTCTGTGAAACCTGCGGTTTTCACCGAGGAATATGCGTGGAACCGGCAGGTAGTCGAGAAGTGTAGTGTCTGTTCGCCCATAGCCAGCGTAAAAACTGAAAGGCTCTTTGGACTATTGCTGACTGAAGCTTCAATATTGCCAAATCTGTCGAAACACTATCCCTACTTATTTTAAAACCACTAGGAAATGACGTTGAAGGAAACGGGCTTGAGTTTTGGCGACCATACGGTCCAAGCTCTGATGCGTTCCAAGGCTCAAGTGGTCGTGGCGGAGATCAATCACGTCAACGAAGCCAAAAATATGCCTCGGGACAGACACTCAGGAAGCATAGCACATAGCTAGCGAGCTAGCGAGTGTAATCACTGAAAAAAGCGCTAGCGAGGAGGCATCCGCGTCACTGAGAATACCGCAGCAAGGGCTAGCAGAGGAATTAGAGACTAATTTGGTACTAACACATTCGGAAAGCTCTTCAGGCCTACTGAAGGTTGTGAAAGAAGGAATCTCGAAGGAAGAGAACAATTACGTCGCGAAATTAGAAACAAGGACTATTCCGGAGGATGGTCCTTGCGGAGACGAGACCATCTTAAACAGCCCCAAGAGCTCAAGGAGGCGCTGAAAAACTCCCTCGTACCTCCACACTCGCGCGACCCTCCGGAATCGTCAAAAGGAGTGAAGAATGGCAGGGTGGTCCAGCACGGCAGGAACACAACACTCAGGAACTTCAGAGGCGCATTAGGCGACCGCCTGGCGTGGGAAAAATTGGTTAGGCAGCGCAAGATCAAGCGAGCCAAGTATTCGGCTCAGCGAAGAATAGAGAAAGTCACTACACAGCAGCTCGTAAGACAAGAGAACAAGCCATCACGCAGAATTTCAGAGGGCTCGCTGTGGCCGGTGTGAAAACGAAGGCGTCACCTAAAAAAATCAGAACGCGTCTTTGCAAGTAGGGGGGCGGCTGAAAGGTTCAGCCGGGCGGTGATGTGCGTGTACGAACAGGACCAGTCAGACTGTCAGTGCAGTAGAATGCGCCGTGAGAGTGAGGGAAAAGGCAGGCTGGCAATTTTTCCCGCTTTTACGGCCTCCTCTCCAGGGACAAAAAAGCAAGCGGCGTGCACACAAAGTGGCAGATGACGACAGAGGGCTGCGTATGCCTGGCGCCCTTTTTCGCTTTCGGCGAGGCCTGAAGGCCTTCAGACAGCGATCCAATTGAGTGCGCATTAAGAGGTAATAATTGTCGAATTAGGCGCATGAATAAGTTTCTTGTTTGTGGCAAAGGGCCCCTTTTGTTCCTTTGCTTTTATTCGAAGGCGTTTTTGTTTGTCCGCGTTGAATTTATGATTAGCGCCAATAATGCTGGGTTTCAGTACGTTCTGAACCTCACGACAACCGTGGCTTTCTTGGAAAAAGGAAACAAAAGAAGATTAGGCATTAGGCTGGTTGAAATACACACTGAAGTCTGGTTACCACCGTTGTTAGTTTTCAGAAATCTCGAACTAGGGCTGGAGGTACGATTCTTATAGGGTTTTTGAAGAACGTCTGAAGTTGGCAGTTCTCTTGGTTAGTTGGGTTGATGTGCCTGTGGCTTGGCGTGGTTTATTTCTAGAAGGTGTCACCAGGCACGGTTTGGAATGATCGGCGAAACGAAGCAGAGGCATGAGGTCTACCGGTCTCTTCGATGTGCTTGGATACTGCAACCCCTTCGAGACCTCCTGTGGCGGCGGAAGGGCTGTGGTGATCGACCTGTCGGGTGTGAGAGACATTCAAGTGTACGTTCCCATGACAAGATAATTTGCCTCTTCCCAGAAAAGGCTGTTACGCTAAGCAAGGACAGCAAACTTGTCAAGTGTGAGAAGCGTTCAAGCGGGCGTCCCCACTTCGACATAATTGCACTCTTCTCCGTAACAGCGTCACCCCTTTTATTTCCCGAGCTGACACAAAGGGAAGAACGAAGGAAAAAAAACCCGAACGGCAGGGGGTCGTCGATGGAAGAACCTACTTCTACGGGCTCCCCGCGAAGACGTCGACGACCACAGGACCGCAAGGGCTTATTAAAGGCCGTCCTTGGACCCGTGTTAATGAGAACCGTTAGAGACTCGGATGAGAGTTACAACCATGTACCAATTAAGTGAATACATTCTTTTCTACTTTTTCTCATCATCAAGATGCCTGGCTTCATCGTCGTTTCTTGATTCTTGCGGTGAAGACCCACCTCACCCGGTCAAGATCGTATCAGTACCTAATGAATATCTACTTACGTCCCATACGTACACGCTTAGACAATGGAGCCACAGTGTATCAGTCTGCTAGTCTAAGTGCTTTGAAGATGATCGACCCTGTTCCCCAATTAGGTATCCGCTTGGCGACCGGTGCCTTCAGGATAAATACTGTTGAGAGTCTGTACGCAGAATATAGTGAATGGTCACTCTATCTTCAAAGGCCGTACTCTAGTTTCATGTATTTTCTCAAAACTTCACGCCAGCAATCAATATCCCACTTATTCTACCATAAACACCAGACTGGTGCCATCTTCTTCCACAGCCGACCTGCAGTGAGCGAGTCGTACGAGGCGCACGAGGAACCTTACTGACGAAATAGGTGTGGCGCTACTTGAACATCACCTAATGGCTCCCACGAAGCCATTACCGCCGTGGCAGTTACAGCAAATTGACTGTGACTTGTCTTTGGTAAAAGTTGCCAAGCATGCTCCCGACACAGACATTCTAATGCACTTCATGCGAATTACTCGTGCCCTGAATTCTATACGGACGCATCAAAGTCGCATGCGGGTGTTTATTTATTTATTTATTTATTAGATACTCTCAACTGCCTCTTGGCAGTCCAGGCAGGAGTGAGTGTGTACAAAGTCGGCATTGCAAGTCAACATAACAAAAACATGGGTTACAAGGAACCATAAAAAAATGCTTAAAGATACAGACTATTGCGTCGGGAAAGGCAGCATGTACAAAATTACAAAAATAGGAAAATGGTGATTCTAAAACGAACACGCTTCATTGCAAAGATTGCACGGCAGACAAAAGTGATTCAACCGAGGACATACAAGTGACTTCTTGCGGTAGAGCATTCCACTCTGCTATAGTTCGAGGGAAAAACGAGAAGCGATAAGCAGTAGTTTTAGTCGGTGGCATCACAATCGTTTTGCTGTGCTTGTGTCTGGTTTCTCTTGTTTTATTAAAATTGATGTATATGTCGGGATCCATTTTTGTTTGTTTATTAACGATATTAAACAACGTTTGTAGGCGATGCAGTCTACGCCGAAATTCTAACGATGGGAGGCCAGACCGTGTTCTGAGATCAGTGATCGAGACTCGTCTATTATAAATATTATAAATGAATCTAAGGGCTTTCTTTTGCACGCTTTCAATGTTGTTGACACCGGTCTTTGTGTGGGGATCCCAGACAGCATCGACATATTCAAGCAGTGGTCTAATGAGTGTCGTGTAGGCAGCGAGTTTAGTCCTACTAGTGCAATGTTTGAGCCGGTGTTTAATTAGCCATAGCTTCCTTAGCGACGCCGAAACGACGTATTGGACATGAACGTTCCAGGTTAACTTCCAGTCAATAACTACACCCAGATACTTATATTTGTCAACCGTCTTAATTGCTACATTATTGATTTGATATGTACAAATTGATGGTGCTTTCTTTCTAGTAATCATCATTTGAGTACATTTGGGGCACTTAAGTTCATACGCCAGGACTGACACCAATTATCGATTGCATTAAGGTAATCCTGTATAGCAGTCTGATCATGGGCTGATTGAATGTTGTGGTACACAATGCAATCATCACCGAAGAAACGGCATTGTACCGGAGAATCAAAGGACAAGTCATTCAGATAAATCAAAAAGAGAAGAGGTCCAAGTACTGAACCTTGCGGTACACCGGAAAGTACGGGAGCAGGGGAAGAAAATGAGTTTCCTATACGGACATATTGTGTTCGATTAGTTAAATAAGAGTCAAGCCAGCGAAGAATTTGTTCATTTTTCAGCGCACATTGTAGCTTGAGCTTTAGTCTTTGGTGACAAACACGGTCAAATGCTTTCTGGAAATCAAGGAGAAGCACATCTATTTGAACGCCGCAGTCCAGCGCTGCCAAGACTTCATTGGTAATACGTAGAAGCTGAGTAACTGTAGATAGGCCACGCCGAAATCCATGCTGTTTTTCCGAAAAGAAATTATTGTTTTCCAGAAAGCTGCTCAGGTGCTTGAAAACACAGTGCTCCATCACCTTACTAGCGGTGCAGAGAAGCGAGACGGGTCAGTAATTAGTAATACTGAGTTTATCTCTGGACTTATGAAAGGGAATTATCTTTGCTGCTTTCCAATCGTTAGGAAAGACACCTTGCTTTAGACTTTCGTTAAATATTATGAACAGATACTTTGCGCACCACTCCGCATATCTAAAAAGAAAATTATTTGGTATGTCATCAGGACCAGCAGATTTCTTTATATCTATGTTTAATAGGGACGAAAGAATACCTTCTTTGGCAACAAAAAGGTCCGGAAGTTCGCAGCCAGAACCTGAAAATTCTAGGCTATCGTCTTCAGTACCGCGTAGAAATACCGAAGCAAAGTACTCGTTGAACGTTTCCGCAATATTCTGGTTGTCACTGGTCTCGGTATCATTCAATCTAATTTTGGTGACCGGGTTCTTTTTCTCGGTTATGTGCATCCAAAACATTCTTGGGGCGTTAGATAAAAAATAGTGTAGTTTAACATTGAAAAAAATGGTACTTTGGGTCTTTTATTTTTTTCCTAAGTTCGGTACGCATTGACGGTAGCACAGAACGATGGACACAACTATTGGGGCGTGACAAGCGTTTTAGGCGGCGCTTTAGCTTTAGCTTTCTTGTGCAGCGCTGGACCCAACCTCACGGAATTTGTTTCTCCACACCTGGAAGCAATTACTTTTACGGCTGAGCTCTGTGCACTACAGTTGGCTGTAAAGTACTTCAACAATATCCAGCTGCGGAAGACAGTGATTTATCCTTCCTCTTCAAACGTAGTTAAAGCTCTATCGTGGCTACAGAAAAATAGGAATCCTGTAATTACTGAGGCTAACTCGTTTCTATGCAAAGCTTACACATCTCAACATATCGTAATTTACCATTGGACCATCAGCGTCCTACAGATGTCCAGCAGAGATCCGAAACGGGAAACTTGAACATCCCTAGGACATATCTAAGAAACATGTGGACGATTCTTGGATGCACATGGGATCGTCCCACGGGCGTCTTAATGGGATATTCTGGCGTTCAAGAGATGTTTAAACCTGCATTATTTTTATTGCATAATCCTGAGTACGTCCTAAGCACGTTTTTGTCAGGATGTAGGACGCTTCTGGGACATTGTATTGCCAATCGCCCAAAATACGCTTCTGGGACATTTGATTGTAGATTTGGTATATCCACAGGACGTCCTTACTGATTATAAATTAACATAATAGGGATGTTCCTCATAATGCCCTAGGAGTGCAGCAGGCCTGTTGCATTTTACATACCATTAACAAGGTGAGATTGGCCTGGTTTTTTGCTGGCTTCTGGGGCAATGATGAAAAAGATGTGCGTGGCTCTTGAAGATCCCTCCCCGTGGTTAAATAAGGCAACCAAACATTTTTGTACTGCAAAAGCTGAAGTACCAGGAGACACGCCAGGAATACAGCCCACTGCACCTCAAAGCACGTTAAAAGAAGGCTGCGGTGCAGCTAAGCATTGTACACATAATTCTCTGCTACAGTGAGTTAATGCATTACATACAATTTGATAAAAATACAAGGAAAGGGGGTTAACCGTGCAGCCCGATTTTTATTAGTCGTATCATAAGAAGCCAAGAAACAATGACACCAAGGACAACATAGGGGAAATTACTTGTGCTTAATAAATGAAATAAAGAAACGATAAATTAAAGGAAATGAAAGTGGATAAAGAAACCACTTGCCGCAGGTGGGGAACGATCCCTCAACTTTCCAAAAAACAACTTGCCACAAGTGGGGAACGATCTCACAACCTTCGCATGCAAAATTTGTGGGATCGTTCTCAACCTGCGGCTAGTTTTTTTCCTCCACTTTCATTTCCAATAATTTATTGTGTCTTTATTTCATTCATTAGGCACAAGTAAATTGTCCTACGTGGTCCATGGTGTCATTGTTTGTTGGCTTCTTTGATAAAAATGCCTTAATTGAAAACATACAGACATGCAAGCAGTACTTCTTGCGCTAACAGGAACGAAGCTACAGAACTCATTTCTGCAGGCTGCTGCCTCATTTGACAATGCGATTAAAAATACGCTATTTATTTCAATAAAACTACTGCTGGAAGATCACGAGTTCAACTCTCGAATGCACCCAGCAGTTTTGATTAAGCGCATCAATGCAAACAAACAAAATTCAATAACTTTATTATACAAGCTCAGCCATTAGGAGTTATTTTTGAGGCACCATGGTTAGTAAAAGTGCGCATGATTTAGTTTACAAGTGCACTTTGGGTAGCACGAAAATTTAGGAATTCGCAGGGGGGCCACTACGGAAGTAATCACGAGGCTTGCTGTGGGCTCACTTCCGTGTTCACAAGCACATAAATGCAAAATTTGTTTGGCAAAAAATTTGGCAGCCACTTCAGGCTGCCAGACCCTTTCCCTAGGCCATATTCAGTAGTTACACGCACTAACACGAGTATGCTAAAGATGTCGCAACTAACACACACACACACACACACGCACACACACACACACACACACACACACACACACACACACGCACGCTCGCACGCACGCACGCACGCGCACACACACACACACACACACACACACACACACACACACACACACACACACACACACACACACACACACACACACATTGTAACGAACAGTTGAGGAAGTTCAGACACAACTATTAATTGTGTGCTAACTTGTGCCCAGGGGTTAAATAAAAAAGACTGCCGCGTTCTAAACATGAGATCAGGAATGCCTTCTTCGTCTTCTCTCTCGAGCGCCGCTCCACCTCTTCTTCTAAAACACGCCTACAACGGCCATCATTGGTGCGAGTGCGTGCGGCCAAAATACGTGCCATTATTTAGTCGTCGTTTTCTCCAATACGCCGTTGTATATATATATATATATATATATAAACGAGAAGAAAGGGGGTTAACCGAGGGACCCGATAATTATTAGTCATATAATGAGAAGCCAACAAACACTGACACCAAGTACAACATAGGGGAAATTGCATGTGCTTAATAAATGAAATACAGTAATGATAAATTAATGGAAATTAAAGTGGATGAAAAAACAACCTGCCGCAGGTGGGAACCGAACCCACAACCTTCGCATGTCGCGTGCGATGCTCTACCAATTGAGCTACCGCGGCGGCGTTTCCCCATCCACTTTCTTGGGTATTTATGTGTACTAGTAGAACCCTGGGAGTGTTAGCCAGCGCCCCCACTCACAGACCTTGGCGGCGGACGTGGAACGTCTTTTTTGCCGCAGGCGTCACGAGAACGTGATCTTTTCGGGTGAAGGCAACTGGTCAATAAACCCACATATGCCACCTGTGGGTTTCGGTTCCCACCTGCGGCAGGTTGTTTTTTCATCCACTTTAATTTCCATTAATTTATCATTACTGTAGTTCATTTATTAGGCACATGCAATTTCCCCTATGTTGTACTTCGTGTCAGTGTTTGTTGGCTTCTCATGATATGACTATATATATATATATATATATATATATATATATATATATATATATATATATATATATATATATATGTAAACATCAAGCTCTGATGTGGCAATAGCAGTGAAACAGTAGTATCACACTACATAAATTTCAACTCCATACAAGGGGGTGCTATTCTAAGTCATCCTACACCAAGAAAAGCATAACTGAACGCAATCAAAGCAGCACTTGCAGTGCAAATATACAGAATGCAACACCCTGCACACCTGCATAGATTCACCAGTAACTGTGTGAGCCTGCACATCACACAAGATTGTCGGAAAAATCAGGAGATTGACAAGCGACTTGCAAGCACATGGCGAAAAATTAAATTAGAGGATACATAGTCATGCAGATATTCCAGGACACAAGCGGGCTTGTGAACCCTACACATGAACTGAAAACTCGACGAGTTGGTGTGTATTCATTAGTAACTAAAGCGCAATAGACAACGGACAAGAATGAAGCACTCTGTGTGTTCACTTCGTTCTTGTCTATTGTTATTTATGTTGCACTATAGTTGATGAATTCATGAGGCTGCACAGGAGACTAACGATACCTTGTTGCGTTCTCACGGTAGCGTACCCCAGCGCTGTCGACAGTTGTTGCGGCACCTGTTTCTCGAAGCTTCACCGGCGTTACTATTGGGTAGCGTGGCGTTGTCGACAGGCTGCAGGCGTCCGGTAGACCATAGCGAACAGGCAGGGACGAAACGATTTCTTGTGCGAAACTTTAACTGTTCATTCAAAGGTTTGTGAAGGATGAGAAGAGAATGAAGTGAATAAATACATTGCGGGGCCCTTTAAATAGGCCCACTAAAATCGTAGGCGGGATCTTGCTCACGTCTACGTCACGTGACATGCACTGAGTCCCCACGGTGCTTGGTGGCGGTAGCCACTTTCCCAGGACAATGTTTTCCCGAGTTTGCCTCTGCTGGTGGCAACCCACGGGTGCTGTGGATCGTAGGCAGCTTATCCCTTCTCTTTCGCGCGTCGTTGGTTCGCGGAAAGGCCCTCTGGTTTTTGAATGGGTGGCTGAGCCATTTTTCCACATGACGTGTTCACGAGCGTGCCTCTGCTGGCGGCAGCCCGCAGGTACTGGGGATCGTAGGCAGCTGATCCCTTCTCTTTCGCGAGTCATTGGTTCGCGGAAAGGGCGTCTGGTTGTGAATTGGTCGCTGAGCCATTCTTCCACATGACGTCTTCACGAGCGTGCCTCTGCTGGCGGCAGCCCACAGGTCCTGGGGATCGTAGGCAGCCGATCCCTTCCCTTTTGCGCTTCGTTGGTTCGCGGAAAGGGTGTCTGATTGTGGTTGGGCGGCTGATCCATTCTCCCAGTTGATGTCTTCACGAGCGTGCCTCCGCTGGCGGCAGCCCGGGGGGTCCTGTCTGGTTCGCGGAAAGTGTTCTCCCTAGAGTTTGACAGTTTGCGGAAAGGGTTTTCACGCACACACTGTTAGGAATGGCCGTACGGGGTGGCAACGTGCCAGCTTTCAGCCCGCTGCACGTGTTCCAATCCAACCAGACGAGGCGCACTTCAGAGAACTGCGGTTGACCGGCCACCACGTGGCGCGCGGTCAGCTCAGGAATGTGGTACTCGGCCGCGCCACCCGGGACAAAGCGGAGTTCTACGAAGCCCTCTGACGTCGGCTCCGGACCTTTACACCTGTGTGTATGTGCGGCACGTGTATGTGAGTCATCAGCCTCCTCCAACAGCCCTCGCCCTCTTCCAAAAGGGCCGGTCATCTACGGTGACGTCGAACGGTGACGTCGAACGATGACTGGACGAACGTTTCCGTCCACTGGGAATCAAGGGGGGATCGAGTGCTTATAAGCAGCGCTTGCCGGCTGCTAGTGTGTGCTCGTCGTCGGGAGCTAAGTGCTCGTTGTCATGCTAGAAATGTACCCGTGAGCTGTGTGCTCGTAGGCTGTTTGCTGTATGTTATTCTTGCGGGCTCCATATGGGAGTCACGCTAGACTGTCGATGTATGTCTTGCTAGAAATGTTTTAAATGTAAATCCTGCAAATAAATCCTGCTCGCCTAGTCCTGTCGCCCCAAGGTCCTCCCTACAGCTACGACTGCCAAATCTAATAACACATAAAGGGGCCTGTGAACACTGCGGGGCGTCCTCCAGAGTGGCATACACTCGAGACAACCATAGCAAATTAGGAATAATCCGTTCTTCGTTTCGCTTAGGCATGCATACACACGAAGGGGACTGTAAGTATTGCGGTGCACCTGCCAGATTGGTAACCCGTCGGGACAACCGCAGCAAAATATGAATGCACGCTTCGTTTCGATGAGGCATGGCGGTTGAGCATCCTTTGGGCCCGGGGTGTTACGCGCCAACTTTAACAGAATCTCCGGCCGGGGAGGAGTATAACGACGCGTAGGGGCCAGCAGCCACTGGGCGAGGGATCGGCGTTTCAGCAGCAGAATTTCCCTCAGGGGTGACGAACCCTTGGTTCGTAGCTGGTAGATTCCTGAGCGTCGTTGATCAGTCCTTGTGGCGCTCTTGTGCCTTTTCTCCCTGTGCCGGTCCGGTAAACTGGACTTGCAAACCGGTCTCGCAACCTTTCGTCTCCTGTTTGGGGAAGCAGTCACCGCAGAATAGTGCCGGACCCACAACTACAAACCGGCGAGCACAAGGCCACCCTCCCCCAAGATACACCAGGCTTTACAAAGACAAAAAACCGCTACTGCTTTCCCGTCCCTGTCGCACATCCTTCCCCCCTGAACATTAAAAACAGCCATTTCTTGAAAGCGTTAAAACGTGGTTACTAAAATCAGCTAGCAATCAACTACAACTTCGCGAAAAAAAAAACGTATGAAAAAATACCAACGTAAAAATAACACGGAAACCCGAGTGAGCATGAGGCTTTCGTAACTCTAGGGGAAACGACTCAGACCATCGGCTTTGCCGTTAAGCTTACCCTTCTTCTAGTGAATATTAAAGGTGTACTGTTGAAAAGCCAAGCTCCAGCGCAAAAGACGACCGTTTTTCGTAGACATGGACTGCAGCCATGTGAGGGGACAGTGGTCAGTCTCTATAGCGAACCCTGAACCAGCGATATAGCATGCTAATTTCTGCACTGCCCATACTACACAGGCGCATTCCTTTTCTGATGCACTGTATGCTTCCTCACGAACTGAAAGCTTTCCACTGGCGTACAGTACGGGGTGTTCGTTTTCGTCATCTCTCTTGACAGAGCACCACCCCCATACCTCTGTCACTGGCATCGCACTGAAGAATGACTGGCTTAGAGTAGTCGGGCGCGTTCAACAATGGCTGAGTCGTTAGTGCTTTCTTCATCATACTAAAAGCTTTCTTTTGTGTCATCTCATTTTACCGTTTGTGGTTCTGTTAAAGCATCTGTTAAAGAACTTGCAATCTCGGAATGACGCGGGATATATCTTTGGTAATAATCTGCCAAGCCAAGCAATGACCTGATGTCCCGCTTGGTGCGTGGTTGCGCGAAGTTGTATATTGCGGTCAGTTTAGCCTCAGAAGGCCGACGATGGCCTTGCCCTATTACATGACCTAGATAAGCTACCTCCGCGCGCCCTAATTGACATTCGCGAGCCTTGGCAGTTAAGCTAGCCTCTCGTAGACGACACAACGCGGTTCGCAAGTGTTACATATGGTCCCCCCATGATGAAGAAAAGATTGCTATGTCATCGAGATATGGAAGTGCAAAGTCCTCCATTCCTCGTAGCACCTGGTCCATAAGGCTAGAGAAACAATAGGGAGCATTCTTCAATCCAAAGCTCACGACTTTCGGCAAAAAGGTTCCCATTGGAGAAATAAATGCCGCAAGCCTGCTTTCCCTCTCGGTCAACGGAACCTGCTAGTACCCTCTGCCAAAATCGAGCGTGGAGATGAAATTAGCACTGCTAACTCTCTCAAGCCTTTCCTCGATATGCGGCATTGGGTAGGTCTGGTCCTTCGTGATTAAGTTGAGCCTGCGGTAGTCGATACACGTTCGTGGCTTCTTTCCTTGGACCTCAACCAAATTAAGAGGCGAAGTGTAATCACTCTCTCCTGGCTCGATTACACCTAGCTCTAACCTCTTGTTTATTTTAGTGACTCTGACTTGACGTTGACGAGGTGAAAGGCGATAAGCTTTCGAACGAACTGGGTCCGATGATGTTAACTCTATATCGTGAACGATCGCAGTGGTCCTGCCAGGTGTGTCGGAAAATATGTTTTTAAATTCAAACACGAGTTCCCTCAGTTCGGCCCTTTGAATGGGACTCAACTCCGCCTGCTCTACTAGCTTGTCAATGGTCTCGCGAATGTCTTCTACCCCCGCTACTGATGTTAACTCCCGAAAGTCGACAGGAATCTGCTCAGGTTGGTTAAGGGACATGTTCACAGTGGCCTCCCTCTGCCGGTAGGGTTTAAGTAGATTGCTGTGGTAAACTTGCGGTGTCCTTCGCTTTCCCGGTACCGTGATTACGCAGTTTGTTTCAGATAATTTATTAATTATGTCAACCGGTCGTTCCAATTGAACCTGTAGTTTGTTTTTCAATGAGGGTTTTAGGATCATTACCTTTTCCCCAACTTCAAAGCGTCATGTTCGAGCCGTCCTGTCATTGTAATGCTTAGCATTGCTTTGCGCCTTACGCATTTCCTGCCCTGCTAATTGTTGAGAAGTCTGCAGTCGGTCTAACAGCTCTATAGCACATATGCCACAACCGAAGGATCGTCTGCCCGGGCTTCCGAGGCTTCTCGAACAATGCGAAGAGCGGACCGAAGGACCAAAGGCAGCGACCGTAAGCGAGCTCTGAAGGTGAAAACCCTGTTGACACGTGCGGTGCAGTTTGAAGCCCGAACACTGCTGCGGGCAAGCAAACCTCCAAATAGGCTTTGTACGCATAACAAAGGGCTCGCAGAAGCCGTTTCATGACTGAGTCGACTTCCTATACCGCGTTTGACTGCTGTTGGTACACTGAGCTATGAATCATTTTAATACCGCACGTTTCCAGAAACGTCGAGGTCAGTGTGCTCGTAAACACGGATCCTTGATCTGATCGGATTTCTGCGGGAAATCCTACTCGCGTGAAGATTGACAAAAGCGCGTTGACGATCTCCACCGAGCTTAGTCCTTTGAGGGGCACCGCCTCTGGAAATGTCTTTGTGGGGCATAGAGCAGTGAGAATATGCCGATGGCCAGACTGCGTTGCAGGAAGTGGTCCCACTGTGTCTATTCTGAGCCGGCGAAACGGTGCCGTGATAATGGGACCACGTTTCATTGGCGCTTAAGCCTTATCTCCGGGCTTGCATATGCGTTGACATGTGTCGCAGCTTCTTACGAATGCTTTCACTTCTCGAAAGCAGCCGGGCCAATAAAATTCTTGCAGTAAGCGGTCCTTTGTTTTCCGAACGCCCAGATACCCTGTCCGAAAGCCCCCGTGAACCAGGTGCAGGAGTTGCTCACGATAGGGATGCGGCACCACGAGTTGGTCGAATTGCACTCCCTTTCGACTGGTGTACTTTCTGTACAGGACGCATGCCCTATTGAGGAACTTTACGTTCTGTTTGGCCACACCTTCTTACGCGTCTGGCCTTAGGTTCCGCAGGGTGGAATCTTTTTCCTGTTCAGCAATCAATGTGGCAGGGCTTACATTCAATAACTTTCTTCTGCATTCTGCCCAACGAGACATTTCAGGCTCAGGCGCTTACCTAACCTTTTCACTAGCTTGTGAACTTTCCGCAATATCCCCTATAGGGCTGTCCTGTTTGGTGCTGGTTGACGAATCCTCAGTCAAACCTGTATATTTCACCACTGCACATTCGTACAGTGCCTTGGCCGCGGGCTGCCTTGCCTTGGAACGAGTTAGGGCTTGCACTATTCCTTCACTGAACCCGATTCCCCTGCGTCGCAGGAAATCCTCATATTTGTTAGAAAACAAATATGGATACTGATGCGGGAGATGTGCCGAGACGGCGACTTCAGTGTCCAGTACTCCAAAAAGGGCTTCGATAAGAATCTTTGCCACAGGGAGACAAACACTGGATGCCCCTACGGCTTGCCTTATCCAAGCACATTCTCCCGTGAACTGGCCTTCATCTGCGTACAACGGATGCACCGCGTCCATTGTGGCTGCCGAGTCGCGAAGCACCCGACACGGTTTGCCGTTTACCACGAGGTTTTGAATGTACGGTTATAGCAAGTTCATATTTTCCTCGTTACTAGTTCGTGACATCAACACTAGTGTGGGATTTTTGCACCCCACGGAGATATGCCCTGTTTGCTGGCAGTTGTAGCAAGCTACCGGTTTATTTGCCTCTAAAACTTTTTTTCATTTGCCTTTCGGCCCTCTTTTCGGGTGTCTCCTCCTTTCTCTTGCTGTTCTCGTCACTAATTTTCACGGAATCTGACCTTTCCTTGGATTTATACTGACTCGACTTTGACCATCGCTCTGGTTTGCCGGGTCTGTATTTATTCATCTCCTTCTTAAGAGCTTCGTTCCCTTCAAACGCACGGCGAGTTACGTACTCCTCAGCTAGATTGGCCGCTCTCGTGATAGTGTCCACGCCCGGTCTATCCTGAACTCAATACTAGATGTTTTCTGACAGCCGACGGTAGAACTGTTCTAAAGCAATGCACTCCATTTACTTTTCGGCGTCGCCGAGTGCACCTTCTTCTCTGAGCCATTATTTGAGGTTTACCCCCAAGGTGTTGGCAAAATCTGAGTATGACTGACTTTTGGTCTTCTCGACTTTCCTGAATTATCGCCTAAATGCTTCTACTGATAGCCTCTACTTTTTAAGAAGACTCGCTTTGACTTTGTAGCGGCAGCAGCATCGGCGTCGCACGAGAGTTGACGCAGACGCTCGCGTCTACACGAGGCTCGAGCGGCTGCCGCGTTCCGGCGCGGGCTAGCGTTCCGAAGATTTAAAAAGAATGCTACGCTAAGCGACGGAGTGTTGGTTTTTCCTCTCCTGCGAGAGCCCGATACTTTGACGGTCTACGTGGTCGCTCGTCGCCCCAGTTTGGTGACTCCGGACGTGATACTGCCATACGCTCCTGTGGTAGAGACGACCATGGACCAGACCGACGCTATGAGAGCTCAAGGCCAGAACCCTTCTGAGGAACGCGGTGAGCCCTCCTGTTCCGCCATCGCTGTCCGCCTCCCACAGTACTGGGACCAGCATCCTTCGGCGTGGTTTCTTCAGGCCGAAGCGCAATTTCAAGTCGCTGGTATCCGCTCTCAAGCCTCGAAGTTCCATTACGCCGTCGCAGCACTCTCGCCCGCCGCCATTGACGAGGTAGCAGATTTGTTGAACTCCCCATTGTCTGCCGCCGCCTATGACGATCTCAAGGCAGCACTGCTACAGCGCACAGCAGCTTCACAGCGTTCTCGCATCCAGCAGCTTCTGTCCGCTGAAGAACTCGGCGACCGACGCCCTAGTCAACTTCTTCGCCGAATGAGCCAGCTGCTCGGAAACAACGCGAGATCCGTCGATGACACGCTGTTGCGCGAATTGTTTTTGCAACGACTCCATGCTAACGTGCAGATGGTCCTGGCGGCAGCCTCTACCATGGACCTTACCGGACTTGCCGCTTTGGCCGACAAAGTCATGGAAGTAGCCACCCCAACCATCGCAGCCACGTCACCGTCTCCGGGTGACAATACAACCGCTCTGCAAACTCTTCCCTGCTCTTCTGCAGTGCAATCTCCGCTCGACTCCTTGTGTGAGCGCCTGGAACGCATCATCTGTGGAGCGGAGCATCGCCGCGCGTCTTGTCGCCCACGCAGCCGTAGTTCCAGCAGATCAAGACGCACGGGCACCCAAAATGAAACCTCAACTACAGCGCCTGGCGTTTGCTACTACCACCGCCGTTTTGGAAACGACGCTCGTCACTGTCGGCGTCCCTGCGCTTGGCAGGGAAACAGGCCGGCCGACCTCTAACGGCGACGAGTGGTCCGGCCCAGCACACAAGTCGCCTTTTCTACGTGACGGACAGAGTTACAGGACAACGATTCTTGGTCGACACAGGTGCTGACGTCAGCATTCTACCCGCCCAGCGCTCCGACCGAAAAGCGACTCCTGTGTCGTTTTTGCAAGCCGTCAACGGCACCAGGATTCCAGTTTTCTCGTCACGCTCTGTCATGCTAAACCTTGGCCTTCGACGAGCGTTCCGCTGGATTTTCCTGGTTGCAGACGTCCGTCATGCAGTCATTGGAGCAGACTTCTTGCATAACTACGGACTCCTTGTCGACATGCAACGACGCCGGCTCATCGACTCCGTGACCCAGCTATCCGTTCCCGGCGTCCCATCATCAGGCACATCGCCCATAGCGCCTATTTCTGCCATGTTGGACGAACCTTTCGCCGCACTCCTACGCGAGTTTCCCACTTTGACGCGCCTACCGGACTGGACGCAACCGGTGCAACATGACGTCTGCCATCACATCGTCACCTCCGGCGCACCGGTCTATTTCCGACCCCGGCGTTCGTCCCCGGAGAAAATCAAGATCGCTCGCGCGGAGTTCGAACACATGCTGCAACTTGGCATCATCCGCCCTTCTTCCAGTAACTGGGCATCACCACTTCACATGGTGCCTAAGAAGACGGGCGACTGGCGCCCCTGCGGCGATTACCGGGCACTAAACAACGTCACAGTTCCTGATCGCTACCCTCTACCGAACATTCAGGACTTCACGGTAGCGTTGCACGGTGCGACGATCTTTTCTAAGATCGATCTCGTTCGCGCCTACCATCAACTACCGGTCGCTGAAGAAGACATTCCCAAGACCGCCATCACCACGCCCTTCGGTCTTTTCGAATTTCTCCGCATGCCTTTCGGTTTACGGAACGTGGGCCAATCCTTTCAGCGTTTCATCGATTCCGTCACCCGAGGTCTGCCTTTCGTTTTTGCATACATTGACGACCTCCTCGTGGCAAGCTCTTCGGCCGAAGAACATCTTCACCACTTGCGGTTGTTGTTTTCACGCCTTGCCAGTAAAGGAATTGTCATCAACGCCGCCAAGAGTGAATTCGGTCAAACCGAACTCGAGTTCCTCGGTCATATCGTCGACGCTAACGGCATTCGACCTCTGCCGTCCAAGATTCGCGTCATCGAAAACTTTCCCCGACCGACCACACTCACCAAGCTTCGCCAATTTCTCGGATTCGTCAATTTCTACCGCCGATTCATTCCCGAGTGCGCACGACTTATGGCTCCGCTAGACGCTCTTCTGGTAAACAAGCTAGTGCTTCAGTGGACTGAAGAGGCCGCAGACGCTTTCGCAAAAGTCAAGTCTGCCCACGCCGACGCCACGCTGCTTAGACACCCAAAGCCAGACGCACCCACTGCCATCATGACCGACGCTTCAAATACCGCCGTTGGTGCCGTTCTGCAGCAATTCATCGACAATGAGTGGCATCCAATCGCTTTTTTCTCCAAGAAACTGAAGCCTGCGCAGTCCCGCTACAGCGTTTTCGGCCGTGAATTACTCGCTGTTTACCTGGCTATCAAGCATTTTCGCCATTTCCTCGAAGGCCGTGCATTCACTGTCTTGACTGACCACAAGCCCCTTGTGCACGCAACGAATCGTTCGGCGTCCTGTTACTCGCCCCGCGAGATTCGACAGCTTTCCTACATCTCCGAGTTTACAACAACGTTCGGCCACATCAAGGGCACCGACAACATTCCAGCTGACGTTCTGAGTCGTGTCAATGTCGTTTCCACGTTGACATCGGAACCTTTCCTCATCGAGGCCGACTTACTCGCCAGTCAACAGCGTGACGACACTGAACTTCGCACACTCCGGAATTCGTCAACGTCCCTGAAATTGGAAGACGTCGTTGTGACCCCAGATGGTACGTCCATCGTCTGCGACACTTCTAACGACACACCTAGACCATACATTCCGGCATCCCTTCGCAGACGCCTATTCGAAACCATGCACAACCTGTCGCACCCTGGCATACGCGCGACACAGAAGCTTGTTTCCAGTCGTTTCGTTTGGCCTCGGCTAAACGCGCAAGTTCGCGATTGGGTTCGCTGCTGTTTGTCATGTCAACGTTCGAAGATCCAGCGTCACCCCATTCCGCCTGCCAAATCTTTTCTTCCACCAGATGCTCGTTTCGACACCGTACACCTGGACCTCGTCGGCCCTCTTCCACCTTCGAAAGGATACTGCTACATACTGACATGCATCGACCGTTACACACGGTGGCCAGAAGCTACACCTATATCTGATATCTCAGCGCACACTGTTGCAGCAGCGTTCGTGTCTACGTGGATAGCAAGGTTCGGCTGCCCATCCACAATAATCACAGATCGCGGTCGACAGTTTGACTCAGCGCTCTTCAACGAGCTACTCAAACTACTCGGAACGACACGTTTTCGCACAACTGCTTACCACCCGCAGTCCAACGGACTAGTTGAACGTTTTCACCGGCATCTCAAGGCCTCCCTTATGGCACATGAATCGCCGGAGAAGTGGGTCCTGCATTTGCCTCTCGTCTTACTTGGCATCAGAGCCGCACTCAAGAGCGACCTAGGTTGCTCCTGTGCTGAGCTAGTCTACGGCACCCACCTACGCCTTCCGTGCGATTTCTTTGTCGCCACCCCCCAAACGCCTATGCCATCACCTGCCGACTACGTAGCCGAACTGCAAGCTTTCTTCAGCCAGATGCGCCCCGTGCCTACACGTTCACAAGAAGCAAGGTCCCCATACGTTTCTCCCGCACTCAGCTCTGCTACCCACGTTTTCGTGCGTAACTGTGCCGTGCGGAAGCCTCTACAACCACACTACTCCGGGCCATATTGTGTTCTAGAGCGTCGTCCGACGACGTTTGTTGTGAATGTCAACGGCCGATCAGACAAAATTGCCCTGGAACGTCTCAAACCCGCCTACATCGAAGCACCCGCGCCATTAGCTCCACCTGTATGCGACGCGACCCTGCTGCATCCTTCGTCGCCGCCTGCGCACGTGACACCCAAGACCAACGCGAAGACACGTCGCGTCACGTGGACTTTCCATCGTTCGTCGAACTTTCCTCCTCTCTAGGGGGGGGGGGGGGAGCCCTCTGTAGCGGCAGCAGCATCGGCGTCGCACGAGAGTTGACGCAGACGCTCGCGTCTACACGAGGCTCGAGCGGCTGGCGCGTTCCGGCGCGGGCTAGCGTTCCGAAGATTTAAAAAGAATGCTACGCTAAGCGACGGAGTGTTGGTTTTTCCTCTCCTGCGAGAGCCCGATACTTTGACGGTCTACGTGGTCGCTCGTCGCCACAACTTCATCGAAGTACCATGCTTTTTCTTTCCCCATGCGAGCAATGATATCAGCTCCCTCACGTGGCAGTAACGTAAGCAGGTGTGGCGGTCACGTGCTTCTCGCGAATTTCGCCTTCTCACACACGCGCTCAAAGGGCACCAGAAAAAGACCTATGTCCCCTGCTACTACATGGGGTCCCATCAAGTCTGTCATTCAGCGCTCGCTTTCTCGTGACTGTGTGTTAGGCAGTTCAGTATTTTGAGCCTTCAGAAATTCAATACCTAGGTGCCTCATTGTGAGGTCGCGCTCTTATTTGGCCTCACGTGCTGCCCGCTCACGCTCTTCTTTTGCCTCACGTGCTGCCCGCTTGCGCTCTTCTTTTTCTTCTCGGCGCTTACGCTCTTCCTTTTCTTTTAGGTGCTTACGCTGTTCTTTTTCTTCTAGGAGCTTACGTTCTTCCTCCTTATCCGCAATGCTCTCTAGACATTGCTTCAGTTCATCGTCGTGTGCTCCGATCGCTTCAATCGTCTCAATGAATACCGGCTTTCTGTTTGATACGGCAATTTGGAGGCCCAACTGTCAGGTCAAGCTCAACAATTCCGGCTTCTTTAGTGCCTTCAAGTTCATGGCTGCCCTTAGTGCTGCTAACTCTTCACTCTGTAACAACCTCGACGTACTCAAAACTTCCTTCAATGGTTAAAGAAAAATCACTGCTCTGTAC